>NC_090812.1:96110665-96735665 GCF_000390325.3 Nicotiana tomentosiformis | reverse complement strand
AAGATTTGTTATTTCTTTTTAGGTATGTAGTATTTCGAGATTAATTTCATTCTCCTAACGCAAAGAATGCAACAATCAAATGAACATGACTATAAAATCAAATAAAAACAATTTTCTCAGAAAATCAATAACATTCCATAAAGCACCTGATGTCGAAAAGTGTTTGACAATTTAAATTTATCAAGATACATAAAACAAAAAAAGATTATAAGGGACCATGACCTCAGGGACATAGCTTTTGGCTTCTTAATATTTAGAAAAATGGCTTGTTCAGTGTACAACGCTTCTAATCCCATACTTAAGATAAAAAAGAAGATCTGCAATTGTTGACATTGATGTAGCAAGAACAAAGCCTCAAATATTCTGATGTTCCTTCATTAATTAATAGGAAAAATAAAAGATCTTTGTCGAGTAATATTTTTAGGAAGAAGATGAAGTCGATGATGAGTAAGTGGGTAATCGATTGAGCAAGAATTAGAATTTTGGGCATTAGGGTTTCATCGGATTTTCAATCTCATTCTCCATAAACAGGGAATGAAAGAGGGAAATAAAAACTAATTTTGAGGGAGGGCTAAAAAAGTCCCGCTCGGTACAAGGCATAAGATCTTAGTGACCATTTTTTTAATTGCCGGGAAAAAGTGCTTATTCTTGGCAATTATTCAATTGCCGCTAATATTGGCCTTTATGGAATTAATTACTGGCAATTAATTTATTGCCCCTAAATAATTGCCACCATATGCCTTTTTTGTAGTAGTGATGGTGAGCTTCAGGCCAAGAGCAAGGAGAGGCATCCGATGGGCAGAGGATCGAGGCCATCATTGCTAGCCGTCCAAAGTTCAAATAAGGCAAGAAGAAAGTTGACCAGTACCTTGTAACATGGGAAGGCGAACCGCTCCAGAGGGCATTATGGCTAATGGACAAAGATCTCCGGCGATACTAAGGCGAGGTGCGCGCGTACGTGTTTCTGCTTTGTGCCAAAGGTGGCCCAAAATTGGGTGGGGGAGAGTGTCATGACCCGCCACATTATCATGCCATGTAGGTATCACTTGGTATATATTTTTACTATATGAAAAGCTTATATATGAAATAGACTAGCACATGTGGGAAAGTTCTAGAGAAATATGGAGATTTCTCATGGAAGAACTTAGAACCCTATGGAATTGTCAGAAAAGTCCTTAGAAGATTCTAGCTATGTAGAAAATTCTAGAGAAGGGACTTACTTGAAAATAATAAAGGCCTTGTGTAATAATTATTATTTACTCACTAGCCCAAAGGAGACTAGTATATAAAGGGGGCTATTGATTTGTAACTCGTCAAGAAAAATAATCAAGTTTTCTACAATAAAAAGCTTCGTTTGACAAATTTCTCTTGTCTTTCTTATCTAACATTCCCTTAGCGATCTTAAGTATAGAATTTTAGGTTGACTTGGCATAGCAAGATCGTGAGCAAGTTATCAAGTGTCGCATGTGTGCTTAGTTCAAGAGTAAGGACGTGACACTAGCCTCCAGAAGGAACCTGGACAATCTTTCATACCATGCATGAGGAGCCTACTTCAATCCATATGTAGCCTTGTCAAGCTTGAAGACATGTTCAGGATGTTTATGGCATTCAAAACCAGGTGGTTATTTGACAAAAATTTCCTCCTTCAAATATCCATTCAGAAATGCACTTTTAACATCCAGTTAGAACAATTTGAATTTCATATGAGATGCAAAAGCAATGAGAATTCTGATGGCTTCCATTCTTACAATTGGAGAAAAAGTTTCATCATAATCAATTCCTTCCTCTTGATTATAGCTTTGGACCACCAGCATGGCTTTATTTCTTATTGTATTTTCAAATTTATCAAGCTTGTTTCAATAACAACTCTATCTGAGGGTCGGGGAACCATGTGCCACATGTTGTTCCTCTCAAATTGATGGATATCCTCTTGCATGGCAGCAATCCAGTCAGCATCTTTCAATGCTTTCTTGATGTTTTTTGGCTCAATTTGGGACAAGAAAGCTGAGAAAGCAAACATGTTTCTTGCCTTGGATCTAGTCTGAATTCTTGAATCCAGAGGAGTGATTACGTTTTGGAGAGGATGTGAGTGTTTGTGCTTCCAGTTACACGCTTGAGTTTTAGGATGTGAGGGACGTTCCTCCATGTGAGAACCATCATTGGCATCGATAGAAGTGTGAAAATCACTTCTTTGATCTGCATCAGGAGTGCTTGACACAGCATCAACAACTCTATTCTCAGAGAATTATTGAAATTGAAGGAATTTATTTACTTATGCTGGTTCAATAAAATTATTGTTAACTCTGTGAATCACGTTGATATAAATATTTCTATTTTCATGATTATTTAATATTATTGACCCATTGTGAGTGTCATAGTCGGTCATCTCGTCTCTACCTCTTCGAGATTATGCTTGATACTTACTGGGTACACGTTATTTTCGTACTCATACTACACTTGCTGTATATTTTATTGTGCAGGTACATATATGTATAGCGGCCTTGTGGGCGCAGAGGTGTGGTTAATAATTGTGGGGATATAGGTGAGCTGCATTCTATATTACGATCCGCAACTAACAGAATCTCCTTCAGAGTTATTATATTTTCCTGTCTAATTTGTATTCTGAACAGATGTTGTATTTTATTTTAATTCCCTAGTAAATGTTCATACACTTGTGACACCGGATTTTGGGAATGGTTGTGAATTGTTTAGAAATTTAGCTGCAAAAATATTTATCATTTACTCTATAAGTTTTATCTCTACAATTTTATTAAAGAAATTATTATTTCAAAAATACTAAAATGGGTAATTAAGTTAATTGATTATGGTTGACTTGCCTGACAGTTATGTCCGGCGCCATCACGGCTTTTTTTTTTTTGGATTTTGGGCCGTGAAAACTTCCTCAGACACTTGTATATCATTTTGATTCTTAATAATATATTAACCTTTTTACTTTGTGTTCTAACGCTCTTTTTATGGAATAAATTTATGTACCCTAAGATTTTTTTTAACTTGAATAAGAATTTTATTCATGTGATGAATTTTAAAAAATAATTGAATTGGATTCTCTTGCTAAATAATTAATTAAAAGATTTAATTATTTAATTTTAACATAAAAATAATTTATTCTATGTTGATTTAGATATTAATATTAGTTCATCTCTTGTTTTGAATATTTAGTCTTAATTATAATTTTATCTACCATAAATTTTATTTTCAAAGAGTAAAAGATTAATATGACATTTCACTTTTAGATCTTTATGTCTGTAGAATCATTAGTAGTATTGAGTCTTACCAACCCTTTTTTTCTCTCTTTCTTACACATTTATATTCTTAAATATTTTGTTAGTTGTAGTTTAGTAATTGGGTATTTTTAAATATTACATGAAAAATTAATAAAAAAATATTATTTGATTAGAAAAATAGTTCAAATATAATATAAAAATATATTATCGTGGGCGTATCTTTTTTTCTCAATGTCAACTCTTTATGAAATCCATTTAATATTATTTTGTTTTGGTATTGCACATTATGGAGTGGTAACGTATTGCCAATACGGAGGATTCTGATGAAATTAATTTTATTAAACCTTCCTACATATTTTTAATAATAATTTAATAGATAAATTTTATTAATTTTAAAATATTAAATATTAAAAATTAGCATAGAAGGTATTGTAGTCCAAAATATAAGTTATTGCAGTTATGCTCTTTCCCTATGAGTTCTCCCGTTTAATATTTGTGGGCTATTTTGGTATATTAATATTGTATTTATATTTTTATAATAATATAGGCTCTCCTTTTTCTAAATGGGTTTGGACAATATAATACATTCTCAAATTAAATTAGTAATAGGACATTAAAATACGTTTTCAAATTAAATTAGTAATAGGAATTTTTAAGAAGTATATCCTAAAAGTAATAGGATTACATGACTAGATATATTTACTTGTTCAATTTTATATGAATTAAACAATCGAAAAGTAATAATACTAATAGGATTCCTAAAGGTAATCATATAGGATTCATAATGTGTAGTATTATATTCTAAAACTAATAGGATTATAAGGCTAATATCTAGAATTCCGGTTATGTCCTTTTATTATGAGTTATTATACTTAATAATATAAGGTTATTTTTGTAAACCGACATTGTATTCATACTTTTATAATAATATAGATTTATCTTGATTCACACTTAAATACACATACCATAATCATACAGTGTATAACCACCAGAATATGGCATTTGCTTGTGATAGTATAAGATTATTATTAAAAAAAATGTAACACTAAGCAAGAGGCATATTTTTGGAAGGAAAAAAGGAAAACAATGAAAGAAAACATGGAGCTATTCTCACATGAAAGGGGGACGGAACAAATTTGAATATCATTTGCTTATGTTTAGTAATATAGTATCCCTAAAAATGTGCAAAATGAATAGAAAATGGTGATGATTAATGTGTAATTAATTAGTATTAATGGGTGTGGATCAATTTTCTGCTATAGAATATGCTATCTATATAATTATGGATTTGCTGCTATAAATTTATAATAATTTCTTAAATCTTGTCTAGTTATAAAAGTTGCCCTAGTCACTATGACTAGATTTAGGAGAAAAAAAAATAAAAAATAGCGAGATTAACAACTGGTAATTGAAAAATAGTCACAATTTCAAAAGTAATCGAAATTTAGCCATTTTTTATTTAAAGATAAAATTTGAACAAAAATACCCTTAAAAATTCGAAAATATTCTAGCATAATATGCTGGAGTTCATTTTTTTGCCATATGAGCTTCCAGCATAATGTGCTAGAATTTCATAATGTGTTGGAGTTCCAACACAATATGTGAGAAGTTTATATGCAGGAGCTACATAATCTAGCATATTATGCTGGAACTTTCTATGTGCTGGAGTTCCAACATAATATGCTGGAAGTTTATATGTACGAGCTCCATAATCCCGCATACTATGTTGGACCTTTCAGTGTTTCAGCAAAATAGTGGCTATTTTTTGTCACGACCCAAAATATCACCACAGGCGTCGTGATGGCACCTAGTCTCTAAGACTAGGTAAGCCGATTTTTTATTACATTTTGAAGCCATTTTTTTTGAATTAAATAAGTAACCAAAACTAACAGCGGAATAAATATGAATATACAACCTCTCAAGACTGGTAGTACTGAGTCACGAACTCTAACTGAATACATGAAATGATCACGTGGACCGAATATATAATATCATTTCATTAAAAATTAACAGTACAATAAAATGAAAAGACTTCAAGGGACTGTGATGACCAAGCAGTTCTACCTTGAATCCTTACGGTCCCACTTTAACTCTGCTCAAGTCAGATATCTCCAATAACTGGCTCTGCACAAAAATGTGCAGAAGTATAGTATGAGTACACCAAGGTCGGTACCCAGTAAATATCAAGACTAACCTCAATGGAGTAGAGACGAGGTACAGTCAAGACACTCACTAGTTTAATAACATGTGCAATATAATATACAAAATAATAGGAAACAAATAACATCAAGGCAACATAAAACAACCAATAAATATCTTTCAAATACAATTATTTCATATAATACTTTCTAAATAAAAATCCTTCCAAATAAATATTTTGAATATAATACTTCAATTAAAAAGTCACCATGTGACACCTCATTTCATAATCATTAAAATACGGGTCTCAGCCCATTTTTATATTTTTCATAAACACAACTCTCAGCCCATTTTTCATATCTCCACGGCACTTCGTGCCCATAATTAAATCGTCATATTTTTCCGGCTCCTCGTGCCATCATTTCATATCTCAACTGCACGGAAAAATCACGTGCCAATATCCTCAATGTATATAAGATCCACATGATCAATTTATTTTTCAATAAAGTAAGGTTAAAATCTTTAAATCAAGTAAGAAATCAATAAATGAATGAATTTATTTTAGAATCATTTGGGTGGAGAAAATAATATTTCAATTAAAATGAAACATTAGATAAACTACTGATTTAGATATAAAATTTATTAAATTAAAACATACTAGAATTTTTCTTTTATTTAAAACAACTCAATCATCAAAAACAAGTACAACCCAAAAATACAAATTCTCAAAGTCTCGTACGAAAAAGTCAAGATCAACACAATACATCAAGAAATACAAAACACTTAATATTAAGTGAAATAATACATCACGAAAAATACAAGAATTTACAAATTTCGGAAAAATAAAATAACCAAAGGCAAGTGCAGCCATAGAGAAATATCAACAAAAGGGTACTCCCGAGGTACCGCCTCGTAGTCCCAAATCATAAATAAATTCACAATATCTCATTTTCTTATATCACCGCGGGAGCCTTCACATTTAATTTTAAAGAAATTATTTTTCCTGAAATAGCATCTCGCATTTTTAGCCATCCTTATCACACTGCATGACTTCTACTAGTTCCCCTACTAGCCACGTGTTTCAAGCCACCCTTATCTCACCGCATGCATTTCAACACTCTTACCTTATATCACCGCATGACTTCTAGTAGTTCCCCTACTAGCCACGCATTTCAAACCACCTTTATCTCACCGCATGCATATCAATATCATAATATTTCACAAATTGCACCTCAAGTGCCCAAATATCACAACATAATACAACTTGCACCTCAAGTGCCCAAATATTACAACATTTCACAAATTGCACATCAAGTGCTCAAATCTTACAACATATCATAGATTGCACATCAAGTGCTCAAATCTTACAGCATATCACAAATTGCACATCAAGTGCTCAAATCTTATAACATATCACAAATTGCACATCAAGTGCCCAAATATTACAACTTGCCACAGAAATCAACAATACAATATTTTTCACAATAAGGAGTTCATGGCTCGACCATAATATGCACAACACCCAAAAACACTCAATAGAGATAGAAATTACTCAACATAAAGTAAAGTCTTCATTAAATTTAAATTTTTAATAATTATATAAACACCTCTTCTTAAGCTCATTTAATTAATTATTTACAGAGGAAAAATCCATAATGAAATTAAATTCCAATAATTATCCAATTTACCACACAAAATGCTCAAGACTTTAACTCAATAAAATGTACACATATAAGCCCAAGTCCGTACTTGTCACCTCGCGTACACGACTTTTCGCATTTCACAAATGGTACATAAGACTCGATGCCTAAGGGGTAAATCCCCCACTCGAGGTTAAGCAAAACACTTACCTCTTTGAAGTTATGCCGATATTCCAAAATCGCCTTCTTGCTTGAATTGACTTCCGGACGCTCAAATCTATCCAAATTAATTGTATAACTTCATTAAAATTCATCGGAAATAATTCCGGATAATAATACGTCGACTTAAAAATTTATTCCAAAAAAGTCAACAAAAGTCAATGTGGGGCCCGCCCCTCGGAACTCGACATAAATTTCATAAAATCCGAACACCCATTCCAATACGAGTTCAACCATACCAATTTTATTGAATTCCAATAACAACTCGACTTCCAAATCTTAAATTTTCTGTGATGACCCAAAATATCATCTTTAAATTTAATAATTAATTCTGTGTACTAAGACCTCAAAAAGTACTATTTATCATTCCTCTACTTGAGTGCGCAGTCCGTAAAATTTTCTGGAAAGATTTTATGTGAAAAATGGATTAAAATATGAATTAGAGCTTTAAAACTCAACTAAGTTGACTTTGGTCAACATTTTGAACAAACAGACTCGGATCAGTGTTTTGATAGTTCCCGTAGGTCTGTAACGTGAATTGGGACTTGGGCATATGCCCGGAATCAAATTCCGAGGTCCCTAGCCCGAGATATGAAATTTTGATGAAAAATTAAAAGTTTAAGTTCAAATAGTGACCGAATGTCGAATTATGTGCAAACGACCCCGGAATAGAGTTTTGATGATTCCAACAGCTCTCTATGGTGATTTTGGACTTAGGAGCGTGATCGGAATTTTATTTGAAAGTTCGTAGTGAAATTAGGCTTGAAATGGCTAAAATAGGAATTTAAAGTTTGGAAGTTTAACTGGGGAGTTGACTTTTTGATATCGGGGTCGGAATCCAGTTCTGAAAATTTTCACAGCTCCGTTATGTCATTTATGACTTAGGTGCAAAATTTGAGGTCAATCAGACTTGATTTGATAGGTTTCGACATCGAATGTAGAAGTTGGAAATTCTAAGTTTCATTAAGATTGAATTGGAGCATGATTCATGATTTTAGCGTTGTTTGATATGATTTGAGGTTCCAAATAAGTTCGTATCATGTTTTAGGACTTATTGGTGTATTGGGTTGAGGTCCTGAGGGCTTCGCGTGAGTTTCAGATAGTTAACTGATCAAAAATGGGACTTAGCTGCTGTAAAAGCTGCTGCAATTTTTCTGCTGGAAATGCTGTCAAAAATCGGACTGCCTGGCAAAATCGGGCTGCCTACCAAAATCGGACTGCCTGGCGAAATCGGGCTGCCTACCAAAATCGGACTGCCTGCCAAAATCGAGGTCCGTGACAAAATCGAGCTCCCGAGATCGAGCTCCCCAGATCAAACTGGACAGATCGAGCTCCCAAGATCGAACTGGACAGATCGAGCTCCCAAGATCGAACTGGACAGACCTGTAAGTTATAAAAATAGAGGCATTCAACCCATTTGCCATTTTTGACAAACTTGAGCTTGAACAGAGGCGACTTTTGACCGTTTTTCAAGGAAATACATTTGGGGTAAGTGATTCTAACTCGTATTTGGTCAATATACATGAATATATCATTGTTTTCACCATTTAATTAGTGTTTTGAGATAGAAAATTGGGAAAATTTTAGAAATATCATAGAAACGAATTTTTGAGATTTCGGTGTCGATCCGGAGTCGGATTTGAGTGAAACTGGTATGGTTGGACTCGTAATTGAATGGGTTGTTAGATTTTGTGAGTTTCGCCGGATTCTGAGATATGGGCCCCACAGGCGATTTTGAGCTAATTTCGGATTTTATTGAAAAATATAGTATTTTCTTATGAAATTGATTTCTATAATTTTTGTTGACTGTATCGAATTAATTATGACTAGATATGAGTCGATCGGAGTCAGAAAAATCGAGAAAAAAGTACAATACTTGGTTAAATTGGAGCAAGTCAAGGTAAGTGACTTGTCTAACCTTGTGTGGGGGAAATTTCCCCTAGGATTGGTATTGATGTAATTATTGAAATGTGTTGAATGTCGTGTGCACGAGGTGACGAGTGTGTACACGGGCTAAATGTGATAAATTATATTTTTAAATTGTGTAGATCACTGTTGCGCATTTATTAAATTATTTTATCTTGTTATATTCTTCATCATTGATCTGAGATATATACTTCAAATTTGTTTGTTCTTTTCCTACTAATTGTTTTACCTGTTTAGTTAAAATTTGGTTTCTTTTATTCTGTGCATTATTTGAAGGTTGATTTTCTTTAAATTTAATATTATTAATATGAAGTATTTGACATTTTTAAACTTGATATTGAAGCAACGTATTATAGATTTTGAAATATTATTTTCCTAAATTATTTACTCCTGAATATTTTTGTACTCATTGTGATGGAGCAGTGAGCTATTTATTGTGGAAGAATATTATTGTTGAATGATTAAGACATGAGCCGTGAGTTCTTTATTGTAGAAAATTATTATTGTTGAATTATTTTGACATGAGCCGTGAGCTCTTTATTGTGGAAAAATATTATTGATGATTTATTTCGGCATGAGCCGTGAGCTCTTTATTGTGAAAAAATATTATTGTTGAATTATTTTGGCAAGTTAAATTATTTGAGCACTTGAGGTGCAAATTGTGATATATTGTGATATTGATACGCATGCGATGGTATAAGGTCTGGGTATTGAAACGCATGCGGTGAGATAAGGGTGACTTGATACGCATGACTAGTAGGAGGAACTACTAGAAGTCATGCGGTGTGATAAGGATGGCTAAAACGCGGGATGCTATTTCGGAAAAAAATATTTTCTTTCAAATAAATTGTGAAGGCTCCCGCAGTGAGATAAAGAAATGAGATATTGTGAATTTTTTTATGATTTGGGACTACGAGGCGGTACCTCGGGAGTGCCCTTATTGATATTGATTTGTGGCCACATTTGCCTTTGATTATTGTGTGATTTTCTTAAAGTTGAAAAGAATTCTGTTTTGTTTTCACGAGGTATTTATTTTCCATAATTTGATGTAATTAAATGTGACATACTACTTGATTCATTTCCATTCTCATTTTATATTATAATATTGTTTAAACATTTTACCATGCTATTATTTATTCTCCAGTAGGGCCTGACCTGATCTCGTCACTACTCTACCGAGGTCAGGCTTGGCACTTACTGGGTACCGTTGTGGTGTACTCATACTACGCTTCTGCACATCTTTTTGTGCAGATCGAAGTATATCTTATCAGACCAAGCATCAATAAACTAGTTGTACGAGGAGACTTCGAGGTATATCTGCCAGCGTCCGCAGACTCCGGAGTCCCCTTCTATCTTACTATGTTGCTTTCCTTATTTGCTTTAGACTCTGATATATAGAGACATAGAGAATAAATTCTTAGAAGCTTGTGACTTATTTCTATCGAGTTTTGGGAGTTGAAATTGTTTGAATTGTAGTTTATTTATTTCAGATATTTATTATTATTCCGCATTGATAGGCTTACCTAGTCTTAGAGACTAGATGTCATCACGACATCCTACAGAGGGAATTTGGGGCCGTGACATTTTCATTTTTGGAAGATTTTACAAAAGTCTTGATTTTCCTCCATTAAATCCGAATTAAATGATGGATTCAAAGACATAATCATGGAAATTAATCAAAACTGGATAAGAATCACTTACCCCAAACACCCACGCAAGAGTCTCTCCACAAATCGCCTTTTACCGAGCTCCCAATTTGATTTTGAGTTATGAACTCAGTTTTTGGGACTTTTAATTCTGCCCAGATACACCTTCTTCGCGTTCGCGTTCGCGTCCATTGCTTCGCGTTCGCGAAGGCCAAAACCCAGCTGCCTCAAATCCTTCTTCGCATTCGCGTGACCAGGGTCGTGTTCGCGAAGACCAACTATTCCTGCCCCATCATTTCCTCTTCGTGTTCGCGACCTCCTCATCGCGTTCGCGATGACTAGCTGACCAGCTCTTTCGCATTCGCATTCCGTGCTTCACGTTCGCGAAGGTCACATGGACGTCAACCCTAACTCTTCCTTTTGTTCTTTGCGTTCGCGTTGCCTTGGCCGCGTTCGCAAAGTCTTGCCCTGCTCCTTCTTCGCATTTGCGTTCGCGTTCGTGAAGGACAAACCATCAGCCCCTCAAATTCCTCTTCGCGAACGCGGGACTCCCTTCGCGTTCACGAAGAAGGAAACCAGACTTCAGTAACAGCAGTCCAAACATCTCCAATTTGGTCCGAAACCACCCGGAAACACACCCGAGCCCCTCGGGACCCCGTCCAATCATACCAACCTGTCCCATAACATAACACGGATCTGCTCGAAGCCTCAAATCACATCAAACAATATCGAAATCATGAATCGCAACCTAATTCAAACTTAATGAACTTTGAAACTTCAACTTCTACCATCGATGCCGAAACCTATCAAATCACGTCCGATTAACCTCAAATTTTGCACACAAGTCACATTCGACATTATGGACCTACTCCCACTTTCGGAATTGGATTCCGACCTCGATATCAAAAAGTCAACCCCCCGGTCAAACTTTCCCAATTTTGAGTTTCGCCATTTCAAGCTTTATTCCACTACGGACCTCCAAATAATATTCCGGACACGTTCGTAAGTCCAAAATCATCATACGGAGCTAACAAAACCGACATAACTCTATTCCGGAGTCGTCTTCATACGGTTCCGACTGCGGTCAAAATCCTAAGACTTAAGCTTCCTTTTTAGGGACCAAGTGTAACAAATCACTTTGAATCATTCGGTAACTGAATTCAACCACGCACGCAAGTCAATACGCATAATATGAATTTGCTCCGGGCCATATGCTACCGAACGGGACTTAAATTCTTGAAACGACAAGTCAGGTCGTTACATTTTTCAATGACTTTGCAAACGTTGGCTATTTTTCAATTATCAGTCCGAAATCTGGTTAGCCCATGCTATTTTCACCTAGATTTAGAGCCCGTTTGGATGGGCTTATTTTAAGTGACTTTTAAGCATAAGCTAGAAGTTAGGAATTCTAGCTTTTGGCTTTGTTTTTTTTGGGGGTCATTTTAGCTTAAAAATAAGTGCCTAAAAGTATTTTTTTTTTACTTTATCCAAATACTACAAAATGGCTTAAAAGCTATTTTGGCTTAAAAGCACTTAAAATAACACAATCCAAAATGGGCTCTTACTAAAAATAGGTTTTTTCCTATATATACTATAATAAAGACCTATTTACCATTTTTTCTCAAAGTTTTTTAGTTTTCAATAAATACTTTAACTTTTTTTAACAATCTATATACAATCCCTCCTAAAATGCTCTCACCTTGTTATTAATGCCTTCAATTAAGAGATTCAGTTAGTTATTTTCTGTTTTTCTCTCTCTTCTTCTGTGCAAATTTGACTACCATGCATGTAGCTTTTCACTTAATGGTTGTCCCCACTTTGTAACGACCCGACCGGTCGTTTTGAGATTAATAGACCCGATCCCCTATTTACTGTTTCCCCCGTACATTTTTCTGCTTAGGTGACTTGCCGGGATATTTTGTTTTTGGTTTTGGAGTATTTTGGGACACTTAGTCCCTAAATGGAGGTTTAAGCCTTAGGATTTGGACAGTAGTCGAAACTGTGTGAAGACTTCTATTCTGTCGGTTCCGTTAGCTCCGTTAGGTGATTTTGGGTTTAAAGGAGTGTCCGGATTATGTTTTAGAGGTCCGTAGCTCATTTAGGCTTGAAATGGCGAAAGTCGAATTTTTGGAGTTTTGGGCCGGTAGTGAAATTTTTTATATCGGGGTCGTTTTCCAATTCTGGAAGTTGGAGTAGGTCTGTAATGTTGAATATGACTTGTGTGAAAAATTTGGGGTCAATCGCACGTGGTTTGGTTGGTTTCGGCGTCGGTTGTCGAATTTGGAAGTTTCAAGTTCTTTAAGTTTGAATCGGAGGATGATTTGTGATTTTAGCATTAGTTGATGTGATTTGAGGGCTCGACTTAGTTCATATGGTATTTTATGACTGGTTGGTATGTTTGGTCGAGGTCCCGGGGGCCTCGGGCGTGTTTCAGATACTCAACGGGTCATTTTTGGACTTAAGGAGTTGGCAGTTTTTGCTGGTGTTCTGCAGCTGGTTTCCTTCATCGCGATCGCGTGATAAGGCTCGCGATCATGTAGAGTAATTGGGATACCAGCTGGGTTATCTCTTCGCGTTCCAAGAATGGGACGCGATCGCGTAGGTTCGTCAGGTTATGCATCGCGAACGCGTGGGCTAGGCCGCGTTCGCGAAGAAGAAATAAGGCAGGAATTGGGTGTTGTTCTTCGCGATCGCGTAAGTCTGAGGAGCTATTTCATCACATTCACGTGGACAGTTATGCGTTAGCATAGAGTGAAATAATGGGGCAGAAAAGTTGTTCTTCATGATCGCGAGGGTGTTTCCACGATCGCGATTAAGGAATCACTGATAGTGTTAAAGTCTCCAAACAACGGGGGTTTTGCCATTTTATCAAAAACTTGAGTTGGGAACTCAGATTTTGGATGAGGTATTGAGGGATTTTTAGAGATATCGATTGGTTAACGATTCTTAACTCCTTTATGGTTATATTCCACTAATTTATGATTGATTTCATCATTTAATTTCATATTTTGGGGTTGAAATTGGGAAAAATTTGGAAGAACTTCTTTAACAAAGATTTCGAGTTTTTGAAGGGGATTTGTGGCCGGATTTGAGTAAATTTTATATGGTTAGACTCGTGAGCGATTGGGTGTTCGTATTTTATGACTTTTACCCGATTTCGAGACGTGGACCCCACGTGTGATTTTTGAGTTAATTTTAGAATTTTTGTTAAAGTCTTGATTTCATTAATTAGATGAGTCTTTATGATATGTAATTTTTTTTGGCTAGATTTGGGCCATTCGGAGCCGAATATTCGTGGGAAAGGCATTGTGACCGATTGATTGAGCTTGGTTCGAGTTAAGTGGCTTGCCTAACTTTGTGTGGGGGAAATTCCCTTAAGATTTGGAACTATTGTGATATGTGAGCGCCGTGTACATGAGGTGACGAGTACGTACACGGGCTAGTTGTGGTAAAACCTGATTTTCTTACTAAGAAGCAACATATTTTCCTGTTATTTTGAGTTATACCATTTTAATGAGTACTAATCTATTTTTATTCTTAATTGAGTTATTCCAATATGTGTAGCTATCATGTTTAGTCTAATACAATATGTCTACGTGTCTTAATTGTTTATGTGAATTCTGTGCAATATGCTTAGTGAATTTCCTGCTTTTTCCCAGACCGGTACCTAGTCTAAATTGTAAGAATTTGGTGATGTAGTTGTATTTCTATCGTTCGCGCTGCATATTTACTTTGGGACTACGGAACGGTGTTTCGAGAGATCCCCATGTACTGCATATTTACTTTGGGAGTACGGAATGGTATTTCAGGAGATCCCCCTGTACAGCATATTTACTTTGGGACTACAGAACGGTATTCCGGGAGATCCCCCTGTCTTGCATATTTACTTTGGGACTACAGAACGGTATTCCAGGAGATCCCCCTGCACGTTGCGTAGGAGTGTGGGTTAATCTTTATTTCCCTTGGGTGTTGGTGTGCTAATGGGGCACAGGTCGTTTCGGTCTATTTGGTCGGTTAATTCGAGATTTGAGTAGAGTGGATGACTCTCAAGAATGGTTCTAATGGATTCAAGATTTATATATATGGCTAGAAAACTGGGAGTTGCATTGAACGGTGTCGAGACTCGTGGCATTTTATATCATTGTGAATTATGCATTTCAGTATCAAAAAGGTAAAGAAAATAGTTTTAGGTTCACATAAAGTCTCATCGGAGTAAGCATTTTGGTTGTGAAACTTTTGGGATACATAAAAAGGGAATTCAGCGGCTTATAAGCCTTAGGGCAGTGTGATTTTATGCTAGAGTTCGTGGGGCAAGTTTTAGTTAAGGATAGTAGTGTTCTAACAAGGAAAAAGTGCAATTTGAAGGCAATTTGGAAAGGACTTGGAGAAATAGGACAGCTTGGTAGTACGTTGGGTTAACACAGTAATAGGTATGATCGGTTCATTGGGTACTTATGACGTGGCTAGTATCTACAAGGGTTTCGTGGCAATGCTCTCGGATTTGGCAACCTGTGTGGTTTGGTGGAGTTATAGGAATTCAGTTCAGATAGCTTGGTTATGTGCAAATTGATTTCAAAGTGTTCATGATGGTTTTGTATCATGGTTTGAACCGGATATTTTCTACCGGTGTACGGAACGTGTTGTGTGTTATAACTTCCTCCTAGAAAGAAGAAAGACGGAGGTTTCTGACTAATAAGGTATGTAATTTGCTAGTGACTCAGAGTTGATAATGAAATTCTTATGCTTGTCACATGATGGCATAATAGATGTGGTGTGGTGTGCGGGAATAGGATTTATATGTACAAGATCACAGTTCAGTTTTGAAGGGAATGACATAAATTCTTAGGCAACATGGACGGTTTCAGATGACTAGGTAAATGATATTACTATTTGGTATAGCTTGATGAGAGTGTACATTTCAGAAAGGGCAGTGTGTTTTGATTTATGGGTACTTTGCTGGTATTGCGGCACTCTCCCAGTTGATCGAATGCTGATATTCAAATTTTTGCCAGGTGGCACAGAAGAATTTTTAAAGTATTTCTCGTGGGATGATTGTGTATGAGAGATGTGTTAGGCATTCGGGCGGTAGAGGTGGAATCAAATATGGTGATTCGTGTGTTCTATGGAATTAGAGATTGGGAGTTTTCAGGAGCAGATTGTTTCATGGTTGTGAACTGTGAAGTTGTGGCCGGAGCTAGCCAGATGATAGAATGTGTTATGATTCAGTCATTGTGGACTTTCGGAGGTTATTTATCTATTGGTGGCTGACCAGAGTTGATTTAGGGCCATTGGTAGGCCCAATTAGGATGTGTATCCTACACCAAGCCAGATTAGTTGGCTCCATACTGCTATTGTTGAAGGATATGCCATTCGGTTGATGTGAAGCTTATTCGTGTTCTGAAATGATCTGTGAGTTACTCTTCTATGCTACAAGGAGTTGTGATTCGTTGGTTACATGCACATATGGTACGGTTCTATTGTGGCCTTATAACGGAATTTGAGCGAGAATAGTATTGGATATTGCTTGGTTGATGGCGTATTGGTCATGTTCTTTCGGGTTTTGTATGACATGGTGTTGTTTGCTTTTTCGTGGTTATGGTAATGCACTTTGGGTACTTGATGTCGAATTGCGCATGGTTATTGATTTTAGCAGGGTGGCTTGAGGTGTTTCATATGGACCGGTATTTGGATAGGGTCGTGTATTGCAGCAGAGTTATGTGGAAATATGATCCTTTGTGTAAGATTCGTGTGTTATGGTTCTGCGGTGTGTGATGGGTTCTTAGCATTGCGTCGGGGTCGTACCCCTCGAGCTTGTGGAATGGTTCTCCTGTTTGGGTCATGTTACGATTGGGTACATTTGGAATGTTGCTATCTGGTGCACGGATTGCACGGGTTGTGGCTTTAGATTGTATTGATGTGTCATGTCACTAGGGTGGTCGTGTTGGATGAGACGAGGTCATTGGTCCTAGAATGGATGCTATCAGATTTGATTGTGGTATAATTGGGAGGATAATATCGGAAGTCGGCTTTGAAATTGGTTATAGTTCTTGTAGAAGGAACATGAGCTCCATCACCTATTGGTCTAATGAATCGTTATGAATTCGGTATGTCTCTTTCATCATCAGTAATGTACGAAGGTTTTAGAATGAGGTTTTGTCTGATATGAGGTTTACTACCGGCACTAGGTTGATTTGAGCCGATACTGTGATTAGAAATCATTGCTTCGAGCATTCGAGCTATGCAGTATTTGAATTTGAGTATTTGAGTTATGGTTACGGATTTTGGAACAACTTGTTCAGATTTGTACGATATGTAGATGCGAACTTCTGATCTTATAGGAAATTTCGAATGCTGGAAATTTGATTCGAAGGCTTGTGGGCTAGGTTGAATTGAGAAATTTCAGTTATGTTGTGCTATCGGACCTGTATGGGACAGGGTGACGTGGGATCACCCCCGGATATGTGCATGGGAGAGATACACAACGATTTGATGACTTTTAGAACAACTCTGGGCACGTTCGAGGACGAACGTATGTTTAAGTGGGGGAGGATGTAACGACCCGACCGGTCGTTTTGAACATTTGCACTTCACTCGGTTGTTTGAGGGCATGATTAGCTCCGTATGATGTACTTTGACTTGTGTGAATCGTCATTTTTGATTTGCAGGTATTTCGGAATCGAATTGGAAGAAAGAATTTCATTGTTGAAGCTTTAAATTGGGAGAGTTGACCAAGTTTGACTTTTTAGCATTTGACCTCGAATTGGAATTCTGATGGTTCCATTAGCTTCGTTAGGTGATTTTGGACTTAAGAGAGTGTCCGGAATGTGATTTGGAGGTCCGTAGTGGAATTAGGCTTGAATTGGCGAAAGCTGGAAACTCTGTGATTTCGGTCGGCAATGGAAAATTTGATATCGGGGTCGGAATGGAATTCCGGAAGTTGGAATAGGTTCGTAGTGTCATTTGTGACGTGTGTGCAAAATTTGAGGTCATTCGGACGAGGTTTGGTTGGTTTCGGCATCGGTTGTCAAATTTGTAAGTTTAGAAGTTCTTAGGCTTGAATCCGAGGGTAAATTGGTGTTTTGATGTTGTTTTTAGTGATTCGAAGGTTCGACTAAGTTCGTATGGTGTTTTAGGATTGGTTGGTATGTTTGGTTGACGTCCCGGGGGCCTCAGGTGTGTTTCGGGGTGAGTTTTGAGCGAGTCCGAGCATTTTCGGAACACAGGTATGGTTCTGGCGCTTGGAATTTCGCGAACCTCAGCAGAATTTCGCGGACCGCATAATTCAGCCGCGGCCGCACTCCGGGGAAAGTTCTACAGATCCGCTAGTCCGGCTTCGGAAGCCAATAACTTTTGATCTACAAGGAATTTTGAGATGATTCAAAAATAAAAGTTGTATCCCTTCATGTGTAGTTTCCAGAAAACTAAAGAAGTCATCATTTGGATATCTGTAGAGAAAGTTATGGCCAAAATACTAAAGTCTAGCAGTACAGCCCCAGAATTTCACGGACCGCACCATTTTTTCGCGACTGCGCTCAAAATTTCACGTACCACGAAGTGGGAGGCCAGAGGTGCACTTTATAAACGGGATTTAGGGCATTATTTCACATTTTGGACCTAGGGAGCTCAGTTTGTGGCGATTTGTCGTGGGGTTTTTCAAGAAATTCATCGGGATTCGGGGCATTTGGAGGCCGAGTCGAGAGGCAAGAGCATTTCGGGGTAGAGATTTGACCGGTTTGAGGTAAGTAATGATTGTAAATCTAGTCTTAAGGGAATGAAACCCCGAATTTCGTATCATTCTACTATTTTGAGGTGGCGCACATGCTAGGTGGCAGGCGTGTGAGCGTGCACTGTTTGGGATTGTGACTTGGTATGTCCCGTAGCAACTGTAAAGTTGCGTATTTTGTTGAAACTATATGATACTTATATATTTTAGAAAGAGTTTCTGTAAATTAGGATGAATGCCATGAGTTGGGCCTTGTGCCAGTGCTATTTGGAAGGCCCAGTGCTATTTGGACCCTTAGGGGACTTTTTCTTGCTATCCTATCGCTGTTTTCGATTTAAAATCTATACTCAGTCATGGTTATACTTGTTTACTGCATAACTCAATTTTTCTTACTCTATTTTGATGCATATACATGTTGTTTTGGGCTGAGTACCCTGTTTTTACTTAAATGCCCGAGTGGCTTGAGAGGTTTATGACTGAGTAAGGCTGAGGGCCTGATCTGTGAGGATATTTATGGAATCGGGTTGCACATCGCAGCATGTTTGTTATAGGCCGAGGGCCTGAGTGATTTATGCCATGATTTGGCTTGATATAGCGCTTGGGCTGAAAGAGGCCCTCCGGAGTCTGTACACACCCTAGCGAGCACCTACTGAGTGTAAGTGCCGAGTGCTGAGTGACTGGGAGGCATGAGTGATTGTGAGGTATGCCCGAGTGGCATGAGTGATTGTGAGGTATGCCCGAGAGGCATGAGTAACTGTGAGGTTTGCCCGAGGGGCTGTTTATGATTTCATCATTTTTGCTCAGCTTGCATTGAGCCTTATTTGAAAACTGTTGTAAAATATCTTTAAATGATTTTACTGAAACTGGGTTTAAACGAGATGCTTTGATTCAAACCGTGATTTTAAAAGCTTGTGGTATTTTACTGGGATTTTATGATATGAACTTTATATGCTTATTGCTCGTCACTACTGCTCGGTCTTTATTTATTGTTGTTACTTACTGAGTTGGCCTACTCACGTTACTCCATGCACCTTGTGTGCAAATTCAAGCATATTTGGACATGGTAGCGGTTGTTGACTATTCCGGTTGCAGATTTTTTCCCGGGGATAGCAAGGTAGCTGCCTGGCGATCGCAGCTCTGCTCTTCTCCCTCTTATCTTCCTTAAGTTGTATTTAGCTATTTTCCAGGCTGAGTTAGTCTTGATATTGTTAGACAGATTGTAGTAGATGTTAATGACTAGTGATACCCCGATGTCGGGCTTTTTCTTTTCCGCACTTTTGTTTTGATTTGAAATCCTTTACGAAGGTTTATTTTATGCTAAATAGCCTTGAAATTATCTTTGAAATGAAGATATAGGTTTGTTTTGGAATGAGTCTGCTTGCCTAGTTCCACGATAGGCGTCATCACGACAGGTTAGGTATTTGGGTCGTGACAATATCAATTCACTCAGTCCTCCCAGTCACTCAATACACATAGTCACTCAATCCTCCCAGTCACTCAATCCTCCCAATAACTCGACACTCGACACTCGCACTTAGTAGGTACATGCGCTCACTGGGGTGTGTACAGACTCTGGAGGGACTCCTTCAACCCAAGCGCTATAATATGCACGGACAACTCACGTGCTATAATATAAATATCTGGATCCGCACGGATAACTCACGTGTTGCACGGACAGCTCGCGTGCTATAATATCAATATCTGGATCCACACGGACAACTCATGTGCTATAATAAGTCAATCTGTCCTGCTGCGGCGTGAAACCCGATCCCATAATTATCCTCACAATCAGGCCCTCGGCCTCACTCAGTCATCAATCTCTCCAGTCTCTCGGGCTCACAATGTCATGAAACTAGCCCAAAATGATGATATGATGTATCAATAAATAACAACAGAGACTGAGATATGATATACAATGAATGAATATGACTGAGTATGAAATTACAATTTAAACATATAATTCGACAGCATAAATGACCTTAGTGGGTCCCAATAATACCAATATTTGCCTAAGCATGATTTCTAACATGAGTCACAACTTAATTTCTCTAACACATAAAAATACATAGAAAAATTAATTGACTATACAGCTCTACGGAATCAACCGAGTCTCAATTCCTACGGTGCACGCCCACACGCCCGTCACCTAGCATGTGTGTCACCTCCAAACAATTCACATAACACGTATAATCAGTGTCCATACCCTCAGCTCCAAGATTAGAGATGTATCTTACTTCGAACAAGCCGAATCCGCTGCCGAGCAAGCTAAACAATACTCCGAAAATTCCATTTCGCGCGTATCAACCTCCATACGCCTTCCTATCTTCTCAACTCAAGCCAAACGATTTACGTTTGGGACTACGAGATGGTATCTCGGGAGATCCATTGTTGTGTTTTCTATGTATTGAGCTGTTACTTTCTATGATTTCATTGTTGTTAAATTTCAGCCTTTATTTTATTGCGGTATTACACTCTATATTATATATTTGCCAGTAGGGACCTGACCTCGTCACTACTCGACCGAGGTTAGGCTTGATACTTATTGGGTACCGAGTGTGGTGTACACATGCTACTCTCTGCACATGTTTTTCGTGTGCAGATCCAGGTGCACCTTATCAGCCGCACTATCAGTGAGCCAGGACAGCTTTGGAGACTTCAAGGTATATCTGTCGCGTCCGCAGACTTCAGAGTCCCCTTCTACTCTTTCTCATGTCCATTATCCTCTATATTTTTCCTTGTTAGATTCTGATGTATAGAGACACTAGATATTTCCTTCTGTAGTTTGTGATTCACGATGTTCCGGGTTTTGGGATTTTTTGTGTATTTTTGAATAGTTGGTTAAATTTATATTTTTTTCACTATTCCGTAAAAATGTTAGGCTTACCTAGTTGTACAGAATAGGTGCCGTCATGATGTCACACAGAGGGAAAATTGGGTCGTGACACACTTCCTACTGATGAGCGTGAAACACACACTTAAATTGTGCTCGCTAGTCAAAGATAGTATAGTATGATATCGTCTCCACATGGATTGGATTCAAACAGTATTATCGTAGTTTGTAGCTAGATTGCTATCCAGGAGGATCAACAATGGGGATTTATATAATTAATAATCTAAAATATATAGCTATTGACTAATGACAATCGCAACAAAGGTAAGCAAGGAAGTTATCAATGGAAAAAAATATGGGTTGATAGGATAGGTGCAAGATAATTGTTCGAGATCTAACTCTAGATAATTCACTTCTAATGTTCAAGTGAGTCTCTCAAATTCACTTAATTATTAGTACAATTGTTTAGTAGAAACTCCTCTCTCGATTAAGTCTCAACCTCACAATATAAACCAATTTAAGCTCGGTGAAGATATGCAAGAATTCGTAATGGATTGGTCTTTAGGAGAACCTCTTTCGTTTATCCTCATAACTAGGTTTAATCAAGGATTCAACTAGCCTTTTTCGATTACTTCGAAGAATCTATGAAATCAACCAACAATAGTGCAAATATATCACAAGTGTAACGACCCGAACGATTATTTTGGGTATTTACGCTCCTTTTTATTATTTGAAGTCTTGAATAGCTTCATACGATGTATTATGACTTGTGTGAATTGTCATTTTTGATTTTCAGGTATTTCGGAGTTAGTTTGGAAGAATGAAATTTAAGGTTTAAAGCTTAAGTTGAAAAGGTTGGCCGAATGTTGACTTACATGTAAACGACCCCGGAACAAAGTTTTGATGATTCCAATAGCTCCGTATGGTGATTTTGGACTTAGGAGCATGTCCGAAAAATTATTTGGAAGCCCGTAGTTAAATTAGGCTCGAAATGACTAAAATAGAAATTTAAGTTTGAAAGTTTGACCGGGGAGTTAACTTTTTGGTTTCGGGATCGGAATCTAATTCTGAAAATTGTAATAGCTTCATTATGTCATTTGTGACTTGTGTGCAAAATTGGAGGTCAATCGGACTTGATTTGATAGGTTTTTGTGATGACCCAAAATGTCATCTTTAAATTTAATAATTAATTATATTCTATAAGACCTCGAAGAGAACTATTTATCATTCCTCGACTTGCGTGCGCAATTCGTAAAATTTTCTGGAAAGTTTTTATGTGAAAAATGGATTAAAATGTGAATTAGAGCTTTAAAACTCAACTGAGTTGACTTTGGTCAATATTTTGAGCAAACAGACTCGGATTAATGTTTTGACAGTTCCGGTAGGCCCGTATCGTGATTTGGGACTTGGGCGTATGCCTGGAATCAAATTCTGAGGTCCCTAACCCGAGATATGGAATTTTGATGAAAACAATTAAAAGTTTAAGTTCAAATAGTGATCGGATGTCGAATTATGTGCAAACGACCTCGGAATAGAATTTTGACAATTCCAACAGCTCCGTATGGTGATTTTGGACTTAGGAGCATGTTCGTAATTTTATTTGGAAGTCCGTAGTTAAATTAGGCTTGAAATTGCTAAAATAAGAATTTAAATTTGGAAGTTTGACCGGGGAGTTGACTTTTTATACCGGAGTCAGAATCCAGTTTTGAAAATTTTCATAACTCCGTTATGTCATTTATGACTTGTGTACAAAATTTGAGGTCAATCGGACTTGATTTGATAGGTTTCGACATCGAATGTAGAAGTTGGAAATTTTAAGTTTCATTAAACTTGAATTGGAGCATAATTCGTGGTTTTAGCATCGTTTTATGTGATTTGAGCTTTCAAATAAGTTCGTATGATGTTTTAGGACTTGTTGATATTTTTGGTTGAGGTCCCGAGGGTCTCGGGTGAGTTTCGGATGGTTAACAGATTAAAAGTTTGACTTAAAACAACTGTTGCAATTTTTCCTTTCTGCTAGAAATTCTGGGCCAAGATCGAGCCCAAGATCAGGGCCACGATCGAGGCCGAGGATCGAGGCCATGATCGAAGCCACGATCGAGGCCGAGGATCTAGGCCATTATCGAAGCCGCGATCGAGGCCGACGATCAAGGCCATGACCGAGGCCATGATCGAACCACGATTGAGGCCGGGGATCGAGGTCATGATCGAGTGTTGCGTGGGCAGAATTATAAAAGAGGGCATTCGTCCCATTCGCTATTTTTAACAAATTGGAGCTTGAGCAGAGGGAATTTTTGATTGATTTTCAAGGAAAAGACATTGGGGGTAAGTGATTCTGACTCGGATTTGGTCAATATACACGAATATATCATTGTTTTCACCATTTAATTAGTGTTTTGAGATTGAAATTTGGGAAATTTTAGAAATCTCATAGAAACGAATTTTTGGTATCGATTCGGAGTCGGATTTGAGTGAAACTGGTATGGTTAAACTCGTAATTAAATGGGTTGTCGGATTTCGTAACTTTCGCCTGTTTCCGAGATGTGGGCCCCATAAATGATTTTTTAATTAATTTCGGTTTTTTTAATTGAAAATATAGTATTTTCTTATAGAATTGATTCCTATAAAGTTTAGTGATTGTATCGAATTATTTTTGGTTAGATTCGAGCCAATCGAAGTTGGATAATCGAGAAAAAGGCCTACTAGTAGATTAAATTGGAGCAAGACGAGGTAAGTCTCTTGTCTAATCTTGTGAGGAGAAAATTAACCCATAGTTAATTAAGGTAATAATTGTTGCTAATTGTGGGGGATACGTACGCACAAGGTGACGAGAGTCCATGCGTAGCTACTATTAATGCTAAAGTCCGGGTAGTTTAGGACTCAAAGCATGAATTACTTGTGTAAATTGTATTCTTTGTTTATTCAATATTATTTGATATATATATATTGTGAATTGTTAGATAAAAATATTAAATGATGGAAATCACATATGCTTGATTTTCTGTTTTAATTAATTAATTGTTAAGAAAAATTGTTCTTCCTCCCGAATTTATCTTATAATAAATATACTCTCCTTCTAGAGGTATATAAGAAAATATCTTCCTTTCTTGTGGAGCGAGCCGAACGCCTCGGCAGGATAGATGCATCTATGGATCGTGCCGCACGTCTCTCGGCAGTGTACACGAAACTCTGGATTGGGTCGTACGACCTCGGCAGAAATCGTACTTAATAATAATAATAATTACACGATACTTGGATAGTTTATTGCAGCTTGTAAAGCTATTTGATAAATTGAAAATTTATTGAAATTGAGTTGCAGCTTGTAAAGCTATTTGATAAATTAAAATTTTTATTGAAATTTAAATAGATTGGAAATTGTTGCATTTGAAAGATTTTTATTATTTCTGCTAATTGAATAAAATTATTGTTAACTCGGTGAATCATGCTGATTTGAATAATTATAATTTATTCCATTTATTATTGTTGACCCTTAGTGGGTGTCAAAGTCGGTCATCTCGTCTCTACCACTTCGAGATTAGGCTTGATACTTACTGGGTACACGCTGTTTACGTACTCATGCTACACTTGCTGCACTTTTGTGCAGGATCTGAGACAGATACTAGTGGAGGACCTATCATCGCACATACTCGTTATCCAGGGGCGTAGTGGTGAGCTGTCTTTCTGAGCCGTCCTGCAACTACCAGTGCTTCTTCTTGTATTTTTAATTCTGTCTATTTTCATTTCATACAGTATTTGGAGTTTTGTATAATCTACTAGATGCTCATACACTTGTGACACCGGGTCTTGGCACACACATTGGTTGAATTTGGTGTCTTATTATTTTTCTTGGATTTAAATTTATCGATATATGTTTAATTTATTAGTTGGCTTGCCTAGCTGTAGTGTTGGGCGCCATCACGACCTATAGGTAAAATTGGGTCGTGACAGGTTTCAGCATTGAATGTAGAAGTTGAAAATTGTTAGTTTTCATTAGGCTTGAATTTGAGTGCGATTTGTGTTTTATGTTGTTTGATGTGATTTGAGGGCTCGAATAAGTTCGTATCGTGTTTTAGTACTTGTTGGTATATTCGGACGGGGTCCCGAGTGGCTCGGGTGTGTTTCAGGGTGAGTTTTGAGCGAGTCTGGGCATTTCGGCACTACGATGTTGTTCTGGAACTTTGGAAGTGCGTGGGGCACATTTTGGAGTGCTGAGGCAGAGGAAAAGTGCGGACTGCAAAGAAAATGTGTGGACCACATAAATCCTCTCGCGGTTGGAGAAAGAAGATTCTGCAGGTTCGATGGTCCAACTTCGGAAGCTTATATCTTTTAATCTACAAGGAATGTGGAGATGATTAAAAACCAAAAATTGTATCCCTTTGAGTCTAGTTTCCAGAAAGGTATACCATTAATCATTTGGACATTTGTATATGAAGTTATGATTAATTTACTATAGCCTGGTAGTGCAGTCACTGCTGAAGTGCGGCCGCACAATTTGGATCGCGGCCGCGAAACTTCAAAATGTGCGGACCGCAATAAAAATGTGCGGTCAGCACAATAGGAGGTCAGATTTTTGTACTTTATAAACAAGGGTTAGAGTATTATTTCATATTTGGACTTTGGGAGCTCGGTTTGTGGCGATTTTTCGTGGGATTTTCAAGAAATTCATCGGGGTAAGTGATTCTAACTCGGATTTGGTTAATATACATGAATATATCATTGTTTTCATCATTTAATCAGTATTTTAAAATGGAAATTTGGGAGAAATTGTAGAAATTTCATAAAAAGAATTTTTGGATTTGAATGTCGATTCAAAGTTGCATTTGAGTGAAACTAGTATGGTTGGACTCGTAATTGAATGAGTTGTCAGATTTTGTGAGTTTCACCGGATTCCGAGATGTGGTCCCCACTGCCGATTTTTCGAGCGGAGTTGAAATTTTTTATAAATTGTTAAATTGTAAGCATTGGAGTATATTTTGATTAATTTGCACGTTGTTTGAATAGAGCAAATTCCCGCTCCATGTACACTACATTCTTCGTGAATAACCACTCAATTATTTTATGGTCCTCCTATAACCATAGAGTATAATATAACTTGTGTCCAGAAATTCCTTTACCCGAGTCATCCTTGATCTCGACCTCTGCAAATCATAACTGATTCACTAGTATACCCCGAACCGAAACTAATACGACACATAATCATGCAATCAACTCGTCGATAGCAGACTCCCCCACTTAGCCTTAAGCTTCAATTATATAAAATTAGAACCCGCAAGGATTTCTCCTTCTCAATTACCAAGATCTCGCACCGTTAACCTGTCAGACTTCTTGATGTCTTTTATTAAGCTTTTCATGAACATTATGAATCGCCAGCCATAATCACACATGCGACCTCCTACCGGGTAGCAAGTAATATTCCTCGCAAAAGCTTCATCAACATCACGCCACTGCTAGTTGCACACATGAGATAACCCACCTGTGGAATTCCTTACCGACATCTCCCAATGACACTGCACTGAGTGCAACGACCACGAAATCCGTAAATGCTCCTGAGTTCATGCTCGCCCACCATTTGTATAAATCTGCACTTTCCTTATTGACATCAACTGTACATTTAACAGCGTGAAAGATCCTTCAAAACATTCACACTCGAGACTGTACGTCACATCAAAATGAAAATCAAGCACCCAATGGCCTTCCTTTACATTTCAAGAAAACACTTCTCGTCACATTCACGTCGTCTTAACACCTCCCGTAGTTACATAATACTCACCACAAATGCATTCCACCACTCATCGAGCCATAAATTCCACTCGTAGGGACATTATCAGACTTATGAGTCCAAATGTATAGGTTACAACTGAAGCTACCGAGCCTAAGCTGCAGTCTAACCATGGCCTCAAGTCCTCCAGACCGGCCCACCACCACAAACATAGAATACCCATCTCAACCTTGTTCATAGAATCATAAGACGGTGATGCACAACCGATACCGAAAGCTCATGTGCACATACGAATGCGTGGAAAGAATTCAAGGAGTTATGTTCCAAGCTGAATCAATTCAGCACGATAGAATACAAGAAAGTGAAATCTTCCTAAGGGTTCTGCAGCCTCTCGAAGATAAGTACAGACATCTTTGTACCGATCCACAAGATTCTACTAAACCTGCTCATGACTCGTGAGACCTATGTAACCAAGGGCTCTGATACCAATCTATCACGACCCAAAAACCTAACCTATCATGATGGCACCTATCGTGGAACTAGGAAAGCCGACTCATTCCAAAACAAACCGATATCGTCATTTCAAAAATAATTTCAAGGCTACTTAGCATTAAAAAAAACCTTCGTAAAGGAGTTCGAATCAAAATAAAAGTGCGGAAAAGAAAAAGCCCCTCATCGGGGTGTAACTAGTTATGAGCATCTACTACAATCTGTCTAACAATATCAAGATTAACTCAGCCTGGATAATAGCTAAATACAACTAAAGGAAGATAAGAGGGAGAATAGCAGGGTTGTGATCGCCAGGCAACTACCTTGCTATCCTCGAGAAAAATCTGCAATCGGAATAGTCAACAGCCGCTACCGTGTCCAAATACGCCTAAATCTGCACACAAAGTGCAGGGAGTAACGTGAGTACGCCAACTTAGTAAGTAACAACAATAAATAAAGACTAAGCAGTAATGACGAGCAATAAGCATATAAAGTTCATATCATGAAATCTCAGTAAAATACCACATGCTTTTAAAATCAGGGTTTGAATCAAAACATCTCGTTTAAACCAGTTCCAGTAAAATCATTAAAAGATATTTTTCAATAATTTTCAAACAAGACTCAATGCAAGGTGAGCAAAAATGATGAAATCATAAACAGCCCCTCGGGCAAAACATCACTCATATACAGCCCCTCGGGCAAACCTCACAGTCACTCATGCCTTTCGGGCATACCTCACAATCACTCATGCCACTCGGAAATATCTCACAATCACTCATGCCACTCGGGCATACCTCACAATCACTCATGCCACTCGGGAATACCTCACAATCACTCATGGCTCCCACTCACTCAGCACTCGGTACTCACACTCAGTAGGTACCTACGCTTACTGGGTGTGTGTACAGACTCTGGAGGGGCTCCTTCAGCCCAAGCTCTATATCAAGCCAAATCATGGCATAAATCACTCAGGCCCTCGGCCTATATAAAACATGCTGCGGTGTGCAGCCCGATCCCATAAATATCTTCACAGATTAGGCCCTTAGCCTAACTCAGTCATAAACCTCTCAAGCCACTCGGGCATTTCAGTAAAAACAGGGTACTCAACCCAAAACAACATTTATATACATCAAAATAGAGTATGAAAAATTGAGTTATGCAGTAAACAAGTATAATCATGACTGAGTATAGATTTTAAAACGAAAACCGCGATAGGATAGCAAGAAAAGGCCCCTAAGGGTCAAAACAGCACTGGCACATGGCCAAAATCATGGCATTCAGCCCAATTTACAAAAACTCTTACTAAAACATATAAGTATCATATAGTTTCAACAAAATACGCAACTTTACAGTTGCTACGGGACGGACCAAGTCACAATCCCCAACAGTGCACGCCCACACGCTCGTCACTTAGCATGTGCGCCACCTAAAAATAGTAGAATGATACGAAATTCGGGGTTTCATGCTCTCAGAACTAGATTTAAAATCGTTACTTACCTCAAATCGGTCAAATCTCTACCTGAAACGCTCTTGCCTCTCGACTCGGCCTCCAAATGCTCCGAATCCCGATGAAATTCTTGTAAAAACCCACGAAAATTTGCCACAAATTGAGCTCCCTAGGTCAAAAATGTGAAATAGTGACTAAACCCCATTTATAAAGTGCACCTCTGGCCTCCCACTTTGCGGTCCGCGAAATGTTGAGCGCGGCCGAGCCCCAGGTTCCGCGGTCGCAAAAATATTGTGCGGTCCGCGACTTCTGGGGCTACACTGCCATACTTTAGTATTTTGGCCATAACTTTCTCGTCATATATCCAAATGATGAGTTCTTTAGTTTTCTGGAAACTACACACGAAGGGCTACAACTTTCGTTTTTGAATCATCTCAAAATTTCTTGTAGATCAAAAGATATAGGCTTCCGAAGTCATACTAACGAATCTTCAGAACTTTCCATGAAGTGCGGCCGCGGCAGAATTATGCGGTCCGCGAAATTCCAAGCGTGGCCGCAAAATTCTGGTGAGGTCCGCGAAATTCCAAGCGCCAGAACCATACCCGAGTTCCGGAAATGCCCGGACTCGCTCAAAACTCACCCCGAAACACACCCGAGGCCCCTGGGATCTCAACCAAACATACCAACCAATCCTAAAATTCCATACAAACTTATTCAAACCTTTGAATCACTCAAAACAACATCAAAACACAAATTTACCCTCGGATTCAAGCCTAAGAACTTCTAAACCTACAAATTCGACAACCGATGCTGAAACTAATCAAACCACGTCTGAATGACCTCAAATTTTGCACACACATCACAAATTGTACTATGAACCTACTCCAACTTTCGGAATTCCATTCCGACCCCGATATCAAATTTTCCACTGCCGACCAAAATCGTTGAATTTCCAACTTTCGCCAATTCAAGCCTAATTCAACTACAGACCTCCAAATCATATTCCGAATGTGCTCCTAAGTCCAAAATCACCTAATGAAGCTAATGGGACCATCAGAATTCCAATCCGAGGTCAAATGCTAAAAAGTCAAACTTGGTCAACTCTCCCAATTTAAAGCTTCAACAATGAAATTATTTCTTCCAATTCGATTTCGAAATACCTGCAAACCAAAAACGACAATTCACACAAGTCAAAGTACATCATACGGAGCTACTCATGCCCTCAAACAACCAAGCGAAGTGCAAATGTTCAAAATGACCGGTCGGGTCATTACAGATACTCTGAAAGTACACATATGATTTTATCATTGAGTTGCATCGCATTTGACATGCACACTTGACATACAAGCATAAAGATATATTTTTTCTCATGTTGCAAGGTATCACGTCATTCATGACTTCTCATACATATTGACATGTAGGCATAAAGATATATTTTCCTCATGCCATTTAAAAATGAAACATTTACTTGCTGAAAGCTTTGAGAAAAATCACAGATCTCATACTTACTCATATTTCGGTGACTTTCGGCAAACAATTTGAGTTTTAGTGTTATACTTGAAAAGAAAATATTTATTTTTCTGGAACTGTGAACGAGATGAGCATTTTATCTCTGAGCTACTTCTTTTATTACTTCCATTATGTTGTTATCAATTGTTGTTGGCTATTAGTGTTGGACCCCGACCTGTGTTCTAGCTCATCACTACTTTCAACCTAAGATTAGGTTTGTTACTTATTGAGTACATGGGATCAGTTTTACTCATACTGCACTTATGCACCTTGCGTACAGATATTGGATGCGGATGTTGCTGTGATCGACGGGAGCTGGATTTGAAGACGTACCTGCGTTCCAGTTGTAACTGCCTCTTATTCACGGTAGCCTTAGATTTATAAAAATCTGTTTATGTACATTTCAAACAGATGACGTATTTATTTAATACCAGTTTTGTAAATTCTAATCTTAGAAGCTCATGATTTGTACTACCAGTCCTTGGGAAATTTCTGTATAAAAGTGGTGTATTATCATTTCTTATATTAATAAATCTCATTAAGTTGGATAGTTGTTAATTGGCTTACTTGGCGGGTTGGGTTAGGTGCCATCACTAGGTAGATTTTGGGTCGTGACAAGTTGGTATCAGAGCTCTAGGTTCATAGGTTCTACAAGTCATGAGCAAGTGTCTAGTAGAGTCTTGCAGATCGGTATGATGACGTCCATACTTATCTTCGAGAGGCTACAATGCATTTAGGATAATTTCACATCTCTCTTTCCTTATCGTGCGGAATTGATTCAACTTGAAACATAACTCTTTGAATTCCTTCCACGCATTCGTGTGTGCATGTGAGCGCTCGGTATCAGATGTGCATCGTCGGCTTATGATTCCATGAACGAGGTTCGAGATGTGTATTCTGTGTTTTGGTAATGGGCTAGTCTGGAGGAATTGAGGCCAGGTTTCAACCACAGCTTAAGCTCGGTAGCTTCAGTTGAGTGAACCTGTATATTTGGACTTATGTGTCTGGTAGTGTCCCTATGAGTGAAATTTGTGGCTCGATGAGCGGTTGAATAACTATATGATTAGCATGATGAGACTGCAAAATATGTTCAGATGGTTTGATTATGATGAAAATAGTTTGATTGAGATGTAAAAAAAAGGGCCATTAGGTGCTTGGTGTCTATCTTGATTTGATGTATAGTCTCGAGTTATGAGTGTGTTGAAGGATCTTTCACGTTGTGAAATTGTGGGACAAATTAAATTCTCATGTCTTGTTAATGAGTTCGGGCTAAGAAAGATTAATTGATGGCGTAGTAGTTGTGGTTGTGAAAGGTTATGGAGAGATGTCAGTTTGAAGCTAAGCATGTGGGTTATCACCTGCGGGATAAACTACGGATGTGCGATCATTATAATGTTGGGTGAAGAGTTTCTTTTCTACCAGCAGGGTGTATGTGTTGAGATTTGAATTTGAATCTGGGTGAGAAAGTTGACTTGACTGTCAAGAGAATAAATGCAAGCTTAGCGGATGATTGAGGTATTTTATGGTCGGTGTTGCATGAGCTTGAGCAGAATTTTCATTGAACTAACTATAGTATCATGGCAGTAATACAGTATGGCTATCGTGAGTTATCAGATGTTTTATTCTATGTCTTTGAGCCAAGTGGGGGAGTCTGCTATCTACGATTTGATTGCGTGGTTATGTGTTGTATTGGTTTTGGTCTGAGGCATACTTGTGGGTTAGTTATGACTTGCAAAGGTTGAGATCGATGAAGACTAGAATAATGAAATTCCTGAATATGGGTTATATTGCACTTATGAGTATATGAAAATCATGGAATGATTAAGTTGTTATTTGAAGGATGTAGTGCGCACGGAATATGAAATTAATTGGTGGTGTTAAAGCAAGGTTACTTCTTTGGGTGTTGTTATACTAATGGGGCATGTGTTTTTCGGCCCGTTCGGGCGGTGCAATTTGGATTTGAGTAAAGTGGGTGACTCTCGAAAAAGTTCTAATGGGTTCGAGATTTATATATAGCAATTGAGGATTTCTCCGGATAAAGTCAGAGATTTGCATTTGATGGTGCCGAGACTTGCGGTAATTCTGTATGATTATGGATTCCACATTCCAGTATAATAAAGGTAAAAGAACAATTTTAAATTCATATAAGGTACTTTCAGAGTGGGCGTTTCAGTTGTGGTACTTATGGGGGTGATTACGAAGAATACAGTGGCTTATGGGCCTTAGGGCGGTGTAGTTTTATGTTAGGATGTCATGTAGTGAGCTTTGGGTAGGATCGTAGTGTTCTGACAAGGAGAAGTGTCAACTTGAGGGTAATTCAGAAGAAACTCGGAGAAAACAAGACAACTGGGTAGTAGTCTAGACCAGTATGGTAATGGTATGCTCGGTTCTTTTGGGTAATTATGATGTGGTGAGGCTCTACAGATGTTTTGGCGGATATATTCTTGGGTTTGGTGACCTGCGTGGCTTGGTCGAGTTAGAGGAATTTAGTTCTGATAGTTTGATTATGTGCAAATGAATTTCAAAGTGTTCTTGATGGTTTTCACCATGGTTTGAGATGGATATTTTTCTACCGGCGTGAGGAACATGCTGTGTATTGTGATTTCCACATGGATGGGAGTAAATGGATGGTTTCTAACTAACTGAGTATGTAATTTGCTGGTGACTCGGAATTGATAATGAGATTCTTGTGCTTGTCACATGATGGCATGATAAATGTAGTGTGTTGTGCAAGATTAAGATTTACATGTACAAGGTGGCAGTTTATTCTTGACCGGAAGCTCATGAATTATGGACAGAATGGTGAGTTTCAGATATTTAGATGAATGTTATAGCTTCTCGGTAATCCCTGAGAAGGGTGCGCATTTCAAAAGGCGCATTGTGTTTTGACTTACGGATGTTCATCGGTATTGCGGTACTCACCTGGTTGATAGACTGCTGATATTCCAATTATTCCTATGTGGCATGGAAGAATTATAGAAGTATTCCTCGTGGGATGATCGTGCATGGAAGATTTGTTAGTCATTCGAGTGCTGGACTTGGGATCGGTTACGGTGATTCAAGTGTTCTATGAATTTAGAGATTGGGAGTTCTCATAAGCATATTATTTCAGGGTTGCAACCTGATTGAGGTGAGCATTTTATTTAAACTCAGTGGAGGCACTAGTTGCATTCATTATTTGCGATAGCTACGCGCTATGAGTGCACATATGAATGGGGTTTGACCCCATGTGCGAGCACCAAGGCAATTGTCTGAGCGGTTGATGTTAATGTGAGCTCTAGAAGAGCTGGTTACCGTTATTAGATTCGTGTGTCTTGGTTATACTATGTATGATGAGATTATAACATTGCGATTGTAGTGGTGCTTGTTGAACTTGCGAAACGGTTCTCTTCTTTGAGACATTTCCTATTTTTGGGTGAACAGATTGCGCAATTTGTGGCTTGAGTTAAGTTTGGAAGTTTGACCGGGGAGTTGAATTTTTGATATCAGGGTCGGAATACGATTCTGAAAATTTGAATAGCTTCGTTATGTAATTTATGACTAGTGTGCAAAATTTGAGGTCAATCGGACTTGATTTGATAGGTTTCGGCATCGATCGTAGAGTTGGAATTTCCTTAGTTTTAATAGGCTTGAATTGGAGTGCGATTTGTGTTTTTTGTGTTGTTTGATGTGATTTGAGGGCTCGACTAAGTTCATATCATATTTTAGGTTTTGTTGGTACATTCAGACGGGGTCCCAAGTGGCTCGGATGTGTTTCGAGGTGAGTTTTGAGTGAGTCTGGACATTTCGACACTCTCATGTTGTTCTGGAACTTTGGAAGTAGGGGGCACATTTTAGAGTGCTGAGGTAGAGGAAAAGTGCGGACCGCAAAGGAAAAGTGCGGACTGCAGAGGAAATGTGCGGACCACAGAAATCCTCCCGCGGCCGCAGAAAGAAGATTCTGCATTTAAAATGGTCCAACTTAGGAAGCTTATATCTTTTAATATACAAGGAATTTGGAGATGATTCAAAACAGAAAGTTGTAGCCCTTTGAGTCTAGAGTGCAGTCACTGCTGAAGCCTGGTAATGTAGTCACTGCTGAAGTGCGGCCGCACTATTTGGATAGCGGCCGTGAAACTTGGAAATGTGCGGATCGCAATAAAAATGTGCGGTCACCACAATAGGAGGTCGGATTTTTGTACTTTATAAACGAGGGTTAGAGTATTATTTCATATTTGGACTTTGGGAGCTCGGTTTGTGGCGATTTTTAGTGGAATTTTCAAGAAATTCATCGGAATAAAAGATTCTAACTCGTATTTGGTTAATATACATGAATATATTATTGTTTTCATCATTTAATCATTATTTTGAAATGAAAATTTGGGAGAAATTGTAGAAATTTCATAAAACGGATTTTTTGGATTTGAATGTCGATTCGAAGTCGCATTTGAGTGAAACTAGTATGGTTAGAGTCATAATTGAATGATTTGTCAGATTTCTTATGAGTTTCGACGGATTATGTTTCGAGTGGAGTAAATTGTTAAATTGTAAGCATTGGAGTATATTTTGATTAATTTGCACGTTGTTTGAATAGATACAAATCGTTTGGCTTGAGTTGAGAAGATAGGAAGGCGTATGGAGGTTGATACACGAGGAATGGAATTTTCGGAGTATTGTTTAGCTTGCTCGACAGAGGATTCGACTTGTTCGAGGTAAGTAACATCTCTAATCTTGGAGCTGAGGGTATGCACCCTGATTATACGTGTTATGTGAATTGTTTGGAGGTGACACATATGCTAGGTGACGGGCGTGTGTGCGTGCACCGTAGAAATTGAGACTCGGTTTATTCCGTCGAGCTGTATAGTCAATTAACTTTTATTTTTCTATGTATTTTTATGTGTTAGAGAAACTAAGCTGTGACTCATTTTAGAAATCACGCTTAGGCAAATATTGGTATTATAATGACCCACTGAGGTCATTTCTACTGTCGAATTATATGTTTAAACTGTAATTTCATACTCAGTCATATTCATTCATTGCATATCATATCTCAGTCTCTCTTGTTATTTATTGATACATCATATCATCATTTTGGGCTAGTTTCATGACATTGTGAGCCCGAGAGACTGGAGAGATTGATGACTAAGAGAGGCCGAGGGCCTGATTGTGAGGATAATTATGGGATCGGGATGCACGCCGCAACATGCCAGATTGGCTTATTATAGCACGTGAATTGTCCGTGCGGATCCAGATATTGATACTATAGCACGTGAGTTGTCCGTGCTGATCCAGATATTGATACTATAACATGTGAGTTGTCCATGCAGATTATAGCGCTTGGGCTGAAGGAGCCCTTCCGAAGTCTGTACACACCCCCAGTGAGTGCAGGTACCTACTGAGTGCGAGTGATGAGTTATTGGGAGGATTGAGTGACTGTGAGGACTGGGATGACTGAGTGAATTGATACTCTGAGAGTATGCTTATGGTTTTTGTCATGACCCAAAATCTCATATGTCGTGATGGCACCTAACACGACCCGTTAGGTAAGACAATTTACAAATATCCGATTAAAACTAATATCTAACTGACTCTAATACACTCCCCAAGGATTGGTAGTACAAATCATGAGCTTCTAAGATTGGAAATTACAAAGCTGGTATGAAATAAATATATCATTTGCTCGAAATGTACATAAATAGATTTTTTTTATAAATCTAAGGCTACCCTGAACAAGAGGGAGCAATGACTGGAACACATGTACGTCTTCAGATCCAGCTCCCGCCATGTACAACAGCATCAACATCCAAAATCTGCACGCAAGGTGCATAAGTGAAGTATGAGTACAACTAATCTCATGTACTCAATAAGTAACAAATCTATCCTTAGGTTGAAAGTAGTGACGAGCTGGAACAAAGGTCAGGGCCCAACACCAATAGCCAACAACAATCCATAAAAATATAATGAAAGTAAACATTTTCTTTTCAATTATAACAGTAAAACGCAACTCTTTTGCTGAAATCACCAAAGTATGAATAAGTCTAAAATCTGTGATTTTTCTCAAAGCTTTCAACAGGTAAATGTTCTATTTTCAAATGGCATGAGGAAACTACATCTCTATGCTTACATATCAATATGTATGATAAGTCATGAATGACGTGATACCGTACAACATGAGGAAAAATGCATCTCTATGCATATATGTCAAGTGTGCATGTCGAATGCGATGCAACTTAGTGATAAAACCATATTCATACTCTCAGAGTATCATTTCACTCAGTCCTCCCAGTCACTCAGTCTTCACAGTCACTCAGTCCTCCCAATCGCTCGACACTAGCACTCAGTAGGTACTTGCGCTCACTGGGGGTGTGTACAGACTCCGAAGGGGCTCCTACAACCCAAGCGCTATAATCCGCACGGACAACTCACGTGCTGCATGGACAACTCACGTGCTATAGTATCAATATTTGGATCCGCATGGACAACTCACGTGCTATGGTATAATATCTAGATCCGTACAGAGAACTCACTTGCTGCACAGACAACTCACGTGCTATGGTATAATATCTGGATTCGCACGAACAACTCACGTGCTATAATAAGACAATCTGGCGTGCTGCGGCATGCAGCCCGATCCCATAATAATGAAGTATATAAAGCCAATATGGCCTACTGCAGCGTGCAGCCCTATCCCATAATTATCCTCATAATCAGGCCCTCGGCCTCACTCAGTCATAAATCTCTCCAGTCTCTCGGGCTCACTATGTCATGAAACTAGCCCAAAATGATGATATGATGAATCAATAAATAGCAACAGAGACTAAGAGATGATATGAAATGAATGAACATGACTGAGTATGAATTTATAATTTAAACAAATAAATCGACAGTAGAAATGACCTCCGTAGGTCCCAATAATACCAACATTTGCCTAAACATTACTTCTGACATGAGTCACAACTCAATAACTCTAGTACTTAGAGATTTTATGATTACAGATAAGTTCAGGTAACTACATAGTACCACAGGAATAACGGAGTCACCGTTCACACGGTGCACACCCACATGCCCGTCACTTAGAATGTGCGTCACCCCAACACCAAACACATAACACGTATAGTCAGGGTTCATACCCTCAGCTCCAAGATTAGAAGAGTTACTTACCTCGAACAAGATGAATCCAATGTCGAGCAAGCTAAACAATGCTCCGGAAATTCCATTCTATGCGTATCAACTTCTGAACGACTCGAATCTAGTCACAATTAATTTGATTCAGTCCACACAAATTATAAAAATTAATTCCATATCAAAATACTAATTTCAGTCAAATCCGACTCCAAAATTACACTAAAAAATTGCTTGTGGGGCCAACGTCTTGGAATCCGAAGAAACTCACAAAATCTGACAACCCACCCAATTACAAGTTCAACCATAGTAATTTCAATCAAATCCGACTCCGAATCGGTATTCAAATTCCAAAAATTCATTTTATGAAATTTCTACAATTTTTCCCAAATTTCCACCTCAAAATACTGATTAAATCATGAAAACAATGATATATTCATGTATGTTAACCAAATCTGAGTTAAAATGACTTACCCCGATGAATTTCTTGAAAATCCCACGAAACATCACCACAAACCGAGCTCCCAAATTCCAAATATGAAATAATATTCTAACCCTCGTTTATAAAGTACAAAAATCTGATCCCTCATATTGCTGACCGCATAACTTATGTGCGGTCCGCACATTTCAGGTTGTGAGGTCGCACTCCAAATTGTGCGGCCGCACTTCAGCAGCCTCTGCACTACTAGACTTCAGTAAAATGATCATAACGTTCTCTACAAATGTCCAAATGATTATTGGTTTACCTTTATGGAAACTAGATTCAAAGTGCTACAACTTTCCTTTTTAAATCATCTCTAAATTCCTTGTAGATTAAAAGATATATGCTTCCGAAGTCGAACCATTGAATCTGCGAAATCACTTTTCTATGGCCGCGAGAAGAATTCTGCGGACCGCACAATTTCAAATGCAGTCCGCACATCTTCAAGTGCGGTCCGCACAATTCTGACTGCTACCGCAGTTTGGGAGTTTGCGGCCGCACTTCTGCACTCAAAAATGTGCCCTCCGCACTTCAACTGTCCCATAACATCGTCAGAGTACCGAAATGCCCGGACTCGCTCAAAACTCACCCTGAAACACACCCGAGCCACTCAGGACCCTATCTGGATGTTCCAACAAGTCCTATAACATGATACGAACTTAGTCGGGCCCTCAAATCACATCAAAGAACATCAAAAACACAAATCGCACTCCAATTCTAGCCTATTAAAACTAAGGAAATTCCAACTCTACGATCGATGCCAAAACCTATCAAATCAAGTCCGATTGACCTCAAATTTTGCACACCAGTCATAAATTACATAACAAAGCTATTCGAATTTTCAGAATCGGATTCCGACCCCGATATAAAAAATTCAACTCCCCGGTCAAACTTCCAAACTTAACTTTCTATTTTAGCTATTTCAAGCAAATTCAACTACGTACTTCCAAATATTTTTTCGGACACACCCCTAAGTCTAAAATCACCATACGGGGCTGTTGGAATCATCAAAATTCTATTCTGGGGTCGTTTACACACAAGTCAACATCCAGTCACTATTTTAACTTAAGTTTTAAACCTTGGAACTAAGTGTTCCAATTCATTCCAAAATCTCACCGGACCCGAACCAATTACCTCGTCAAGTCACACAATAACTGTAAAGCACAAATTGAGCAGTAAATGGGGGAACGAGACTGAAATACTTCAAACGACCGGCCGGGTCATTACATTCTCCCACACTTAAACATACGTTCATCCTCGAACGTGCCAAGAGTTGTTTCCAAGTCGTCACATCACGATTCCATCTTACCACGCATATACCCGGGGGTGATCCGATGCCACCTTATTCCATATAGGCCTGACAACACAACACAATTGAAGATCATTACTTTAACCTTAGTCCGTAAAACTTAGAGCCCAATTTCCAACATCCAGAATTTCTTACAAGACCCGAATCTCACATCTACACACTGTATGAGCCTGAACAAGCTGTATCAAGCCATAACCATAACCCCAGATATAATCACATAACATACTACACAAATCGCATGCTCGTAGCACCATTCCCGATCACAGTAACTACTCCAAACTAACCCGGTAATAGTATTAAACCCCATATCAAGCCAAACCTCATTCCAAAACCTTCATACACTGCTGATAATGAAAGAAACACGCAGAAATATCATGACCCCTTATCAGATCAACAAGTCATGGAGCTCTCTTTCCCCAACCAGAACCATAATCACTTTTGAAGCCGAATTTCAATACTATCCTCCCGAATATACCGTAATCGAACCTGATAGTACCCATTCTAGGTTCAATGAACTTATATTATTAAACACAACTATCCCACAGACATGCCACACCAATATAACTCCGAGCCACATGTCGTGCCATTCGTGCGCCTATACATAACAATTCAAATGTACTCAGTCATGGAAAATGATTCAAATGAGAGAACTGCCCGCAAGATTAACAAGTACCGTCACAACGAAATGCTAAAAATCCATCACACACCGTAGAACCATCACACGATTCTAGCACAAGGTTCATACCTTAACATAACTCTGTTGCAATGCATGACCCCGTCGAAACGTTGGTCCATATTATATACCGCGAGCCACCCTGCTCAAAATCAATAACCATGGAGAGGCAAATGACACAATGCCACACAAAACCTGAAAGAACATGGCCAATATGCAATCAATCATGCAATACCCAAATACTCATCTCGCTCAAATTCCGCTATAAGGCCCCCAATAGAACCGCACCATGTGTGCATATAACCAACGAATCACAAATTCTCGTAGCATAGAAGAGTAGCTCAAAGATCATTTCAGAACACGAATAAGCTCAACATCAACCGAATGGAACACCCCTCAACAATAGCAATATGGAGCCAACCAATCTGACTCGGTGTAGAATACACGTCCTAATTGGGCCTAACAATGGACCCCCAAATCAACTCTGGTCACCCATAAATAGATAAATAACCCTCCAAAAATCCACATTGACTGAATCATAATACATACTATCATCTGGCTAGCTTCGACCACAACTTCACAGTCCATAACCATGAAATAATCTGCTCTTGAAAACTCACAGTCTCCAAATTCATAGAACACATGAATCACCATAACCGATCCCAACTCCAGCACTAGAATGACTAACACATCTTCCATTCACGATAATCCCATGAGGAATACTTTCATAATTCTTCTGTGCCATATAGCAATAATTTGAATATCAGCAGTCTATCAACCAGGTGAGTACAGCAATACCGATGAACATCCGTAAGTCAAAACATAACGCGCCTTCTAAAATGCACACCCTTCTCAGGAATTATCGAGCAGTTATAACATTCATCAAAATATCTAAAACTGACCATGCTGTCCAACATTCGTGACCTTCTCTTCAAGACTGAACTGTCACCTTGTAAATGTAAATCCTAATCCCGCACAACACACTACATCTATTATGCCATCATATGACAAGCACAAGAATCCCATTATCAACTCTGAGTCACTTAACCCAAGAATATTGTCGCCCAAACATTTGTAGAGCCTCACCACATCATAATCACCCAAAAGAACGGAGCATACCATTACCATACTGGTCTAGCCTACTACCCAGTTGTCTTATTTTCTATGAGTTTCTTCTGAATTCCCCTCAAGTTGACATTTCTCCTTGTTAGAACACTACGATCCTTACCCAAAGCTCACTATATGACACCTTAACATAAAACTATTCCGCCCTAAGGCCCATAAGTCGTGGTATTCTTCTTAAGCACCCCATAACTACCACAACCGAAACATCCACTCTGAAAGACATTATGTGAATTTAAAATTATTCCTCTTCCCTTTTCTTATACTAAAATATAGAATCCATAGTCATACAGAATTACCGCAAGTCCCGGAACCATCCAGTATAAATAACTGATTCTGGCGATATACAAATTCTGAAAAAAAATTCAATTGACACATATACATGTTGAATATATTAGAACCCGTTCGAAAGTCACCCACTTTGTTCAAATCTAAATTGCACCGCCACAAACGGGCCGAAAGACACATGCCCTATTAGCATAACAACACCCAAAGAAGTAACCCTGCCCTAGCACCACCAATCAAATTCATACTCCGTGTGCACTACATCCTTCAAATAACAACTTAATCATTCTATGATTTTCATATCTTTCATAAAGTGCAATGTAACCCGTATTCAGGAATTTCCTTACTCGAGCTATCCTCGATCTCAACCTCTACAAGTCATAACTAATCCACAAGTATGTCTCGGACCAAAATCAATACAACACATAATCGTGCAATCAAATCGTAGATAGCAGACTCACCCACTTGGCTCAAAGCCATATAATAAAACCTCGGATAACTCATCATACCCATACTCTACTATTGTCATAATCCCGCAGTCAGTTTAACGAAAAATCTTCTCAAGCTCATGCAACGCCAACCATAAAAATACCTCAATCACCCGCTAAGCTCGCATTCATTCTCTTGACACTCAAGTCAACTTTCTCAACTAAATTCAAATTCAAATCTCAACACATACGCCCTGCTGGCAGAAAAGAAACTCTCCACTCAACATTATAAGGAACACACCTACGTAGATTACTCTGCAGGGGATAACCCCCCTGCTTAGCCTCAAATTGGCATCTTGTTATACCCTTTCGCAGTCACAATTACTATGCAATCACTTAGTCTATCTGAGTCCAAACTCATTAACCAGACATGAGAACCTAATTTGTCCCAAAATTTAACAACGTGAAAGATCCTTCAAAACATTTATACTCGAGATTGTACGTCACATCAAAACGAAAATCAAACACCCAATGGCCCCTCCTTTACATTTCAAGGAAACACTTCTCGTCACATTCAAATCGTCTTAACATATCCCGCATTTACATCATACTTATCACAAAGCCATTCCACCGCTCATCGAGCCACAAATTCCACTCGTAGGGACATTACCGGACATATGAGTCCAACTGTACAAGTTACGACTGAAGCTACCGAGCTTAAGCTGCGGTCTAACCATGGTTGCAAGTCCTCCAGACTGGCCCATCACCCGCACACAGAAATCATATCTCGCACTTCATCCATGGAGTCACAAGCCGTCGACGCACAACTGATATCGAGCGCTCATGTGCGCATACGAATGCGTGGAAGGAATTAAAAGAGTTATGTTTCAAGCTGAATCAATTTCGCACGATAAGGAAAGAAAGATGGAAAATTATCCTAAATGCCTTGTAGCCTCTCGAAGATAAGTATGGACGTCATCATACCGATCCCCAAGACTCTACTGGAAACTTGCTCATGACTTGAAGAACCTATGCACCTAGAGCTCTAATACCAACTTGTCAAGACCCAAAATCTCACTTGTCGTGATGGCACCTAACCTGACCCGTTAGGTAATCAAATTTACAAATATCCGATTAAAAATAATATTTAACTGACTCTAATACACTCCCCAAGGACTGGTAGTACAAATCATGAGCTTCTAAGATTGGAAATTACAAAGCTGGTATGAAATAAATACATCATCTGTTCGAAATATACATAAATAGATTTTTTTATAAATCTAAGGCTATCCTGAACAAGAGGCAGCAATGACTGGAACGCATGTACGTTTTCAGATCCAACTCCCGCCATGTACAACAGCATCAACATCCAAAATCTGCATGCAAGGTACAGAAGTATAGTATGAGTACAACCGACCCCATGTATTCAATAAGTAACAAACCTAACTTTAGGTTGAAAGTAGTGACGAGCTAGAACAAAGGTCAGTGCCCAACACAATAGCCAACAACAATACATAAAAATATAATGAAAGTAACAGCAGTAATAATTCAACAATAAAATGCTCAGCTCGTATACAATTCCGAAAAATAAATATTTTCTTTTCAATTATTACAGTAAAACTCAACTCTTTTGCCAAAATCACCAAAGTATGAGTAATTATGAAATCTGTGATTTTTCTCAAAGCTTTCAACAGGTAAATGTTTCATTTTCAAATGGCATGAGGAAACTACATATCTATGCTTACATATCAATATGTATGATAAGTGTCACGACCCAATTTTCCCTCCGTTTGGGTATCGTGATGGCACCTAGTCTTAGGGACTAGGTAAGCCTAACATTAATTGAAATAACATTACTTAAATAACATCTAACAATTTGAAATAGAAATCTCTTAAAATTTACAGTTCCCAAAACTCGGTAGTACAAGTCATAAGCTCCACAGAGTGTTTGCTAGAAAACTTCTAAATACAACTGTCCAGAAATAAGAATAAACAGTGCAAAAAAAAAACTTGAAGGTGACTCCGAAGCCTGTGAACGCAGCATCAGGTTTACCTTGAGTCTCCACAACAATGACCCGAACATCTGCTAACGAACAATACCTGGATCTGTACAAAAATGTGCAGAAGTGTAGAATGAGCACACCACAGCGGTGCCCAGTAAGTATCAAGACTAACCTTAGTAGAGTAGTGACGAGGTAAAGTCAAGACACTCACTAGTCAAATAACTTGTGCCATACTAAAATAATCGAGAACAAATAGCAGTGATATAAACAGTAAGGCTGCAAGAACACCACAATTATTACTCCGACAAATACGAAAGAACACAAGTACAATCAATTAAACAAGTCTTTCACATATAATCTCTTCAAATAAAAGCCCTCCAAATATATTTCTTCAAATAAGTATCCTTCGAATATAAAACTCTTTCAAATAAATATCTTTAAAATATAATTCTTCAATTTAAAAGTCACCCCGTGACACCTCATTTCATAATCATAAAATATGGGTCTCAACCCACCTTCATATTTCCACGGCACCTCGTGCCCATATTTCTATCACAGCTGCACGGACTACTCACGTGCCAATAATATCAATGTATATAAGATCCACATGATAAATATATTCCCAATAAAGTAAGTTTAAATTTTTTAAATCAAGTAGGAAATCAACAAAAGGAATGAATTTATTTTAGAAATCATTTGGGTGGAGAAAATAACATTATAATTAAAATTAAACACCCAATAGTTGCTGATTTGGATGAAAAACTTATAAGAATTAAAACATACAACAATTTCTTTTATTCAAAACAACTTAACCTTAAAAATTAATAAAAACTAGAAACACAAATCCTTAGAGTCTCGTATAAGATCCAAAGCCAACACATTTCAACAAGGAATACAAACACATAATAAAATCAAATAATACATCACGGAAGAGCACAAGAATTTAGATATCACGGAAAAACAAAATAACCAAAGACAAGTGCAACCATAGAAAATATCAACAAAAGGGCACTCCCGAGGTACCACCTCGTAGTCCGAAAAGAAAATATGCAACAACAACAACAATGTCCCCAGGCCATCACAAATCAATCCCCGACATAGCCCACCTTGTCTCGCCACGTGTGCAATAGTAAAGTGAATGCCCGCCTTGTCGCGCACAATAATGTTCCCACATGCGCAACCCCCTCCCCCCACACACACACACACACACACACACATATATATATATATATATATATATATATATATATATATATATATATATATATATATATATATATATATATAAAACCCGCCTTGTCACGCCGCATGTGCATAAATCAATAGTAATAATAGCACGGCAAAAACCTCGTGCAAACACCCAAACAAAACTTTCCAACAAAATAACGTGCCAATATCACATCTCATAAACTGCACCTCAAATGCTCAAATATTACAACATATCACAGATTTACACATCAAGTGCTCAAATATTATAATTTATCACAGATTTGCACATCAAGTACTCAAATATTACAATTTGCCACAAAATTAAATAATACATAAATTTCCATAATAAGGAGTCCATGGCTCGACCATAGTGTGCACGAAATTTTTAACAAATATATTCGGGAGTGAACAACTCAACAAATAATATTTCACATAAGAATCAAGGTGGCAATCCCACCAATTTATCATATAGAAACAAAACCAACAAAACAAGAATTTAGGCAAGACAATTAAAGGATTTAATAAGTACCAATAATTTTCCATTTAATACATAAGGGCGTCTAAGGATTTTAACCAATGTAATTTGCACATATAACCCAAGTATGTACTCGTCACCTCGCGTACATGATTTTCAATTACACAAATTGCATATAAGACTCAATTCCTAAGGGGTAATTCCCCCACTCGAGGTTAGGCAAGATACTTACCTCAAACTACTCTCAATCAGTCAAGTAGTATGCCCTTTTCTCGATTTTTCTGACTCCAATCGGCTCGAATCTAGTCATAATTAATTCGATTTAATCAATACAAATTGTAGGAATAAATTCCATATGGAAATACAAATTTTCTACAAAAATCCGAAATTTAACCCCAAAATCGCTCGTGGGGACCGCGTCTCGGAACTCGACAAAAGTTATAAAATATGAATGCCCATTCACTCACGATTTCAACCATACTAAAATCATCAAATTCCGATACCATTTCGTCCCTCAAATCGTGATTTTTCGTTTTGAAAATTTTCTTCAAAACCCAACATTTTCCTCAACTCAAAACACAATTTAAATGATAAAAATGAAGATAAAATCATGGAATATATTAAATACTAGGTGTAGAACACTTACCCAATCGAATTGCTTGAAAAACCCACCAAGCATCGCTCAAAACCGAGCTCTACAAGTCAAAATATGGTAAAAATGGCCTAACCCTCGATTTGGAAAACTTATATTCTGTCCAGATGACTATGCATCGCGATCGCGGAGATTGGGTCCCGATCGCGGAGGAGAGAATTGAGGCTGCCAAGAAAGACCCTTTGCGATCATGAGTGAAGGGACGCGGACGTGATGAACAATGGGCAGGAGCTTACGCGAACGCGGGCCAAATGATGCGAACGCGAAGAAGAAATAGCCAACAACCCCCAGCTCCTAATTTCTACTACGCGAACGCGAGGGAACATATGCGAACGCGAAGTAGAAGAAAGCAGACCTTCACGATCGCGAGAGGTACTATGCGAACGCGATGAAGAAAAATGGGGCAGATCAACAGAACATTACGCGATCGCGACTGGAGCTACGCGATCGCGAAAGAGAGCACTAGACACCAGAAACCAGCAATCCAAAAATAGAAGAAATTTTGCCCGAGGCCCCAGGGACCCCGTCTAAACACACAAACAAGTTTCATAACCTAACATGGAATCATTCGAGGTCTCAAATCACATCGAACAACGCTGAAATACGAATCGCACCATGAATCGAACTTAAGAACTTTCAAATCTTCCAACATCGAAAACTCAACCCGGAACCTGTCAAACCAACCTGCAATGACGTCAAATTTTGCAGGCAAGTCCCAAATAACATAACAGAGCTGTTCCAACTCTCGGAATCGCATTTCGACCCCGATATCAAAAAGTCCACTTCCGGACCAAATCTCCAACATAGCGAAATTGACATTCCGGACATGCTCCTAAATCAAAAATCACCCAACGAAGCTAACGGAACCGACGGAACTCCATTCCGGAGTCGTCTTCACACAGTTCTGACTACGGTCAAACTCCTAAGACTTGAGCTTCCGTTTTAGGGACTAAGTGTCCCAAATCACTCTGAATCATCCGGTAACTGAACTCAACCACGCCCGCAGGTCAATACACATAATACGAAACTGTGTAGGGCCTTATGCCGCCGAACGAGGCTTAAATTCTCAACACGACTGATCGGGTCATTACAATAAGTCATGAATGACGTGATATCGTACAACCTGAGGAAAAATGCATCTCATTGCATGTATGTGAAGTGTGCATGTCAAATCTGATGCAACTCAGTGATAAAACCATATGCATACTCTAAGAGTATTATTTCACTCAGTCCTCACAGTTACTCAGTCCTCCCAATCGCTCGGCACTAGCACTCAGTAGGTACCTGCGCTCACTGGGGGTGTGTACAGACTCCAGAGGGGCTCCTACAGACCAAGCGCTATAATTCGCACGGACAACTCACGTGCTGCATGGACAACTCACGTGCTATAGTATCAATATTTGGATCTGCATGGACAACTCACGTGCTATGGTATAATATCTGGATCCGCACGGACAACTCACGTGCTATAATAAGACAATCTGGCGTGCTGCCCGATCCCATAATAATGAAGTATATAAAGCCAATATGGCCTACTGCAGCGTGCAGCCCGATCCCATAATTATCCTCATAATCAGGCCCTCGGTCTCACTCAGTCATCAATCTCTCCAGTCTCTCGGGCTCACTATGTCATGAAACTATCCCAAAATGATGATATGATGAATCAATAAATAGAAACAGAGACTGAGAGATGATATGAAATGAATGAACATGACTGAGTATGAATTTACAATTTAAACAAATAAATCGACAGTAGAAATGACCTACGTAGGTCCCAATAATACCAACATTTGCCTAAACATTAATTCTGACATGAGTCACAACTCGATAACTCTAGTACTTAGAGATTTCATGATTACAGATAAGTTCAGGTAACTACACAGTACTACAGGAATAATGGAGTCACCGTTCACACAGTGCACGCCCGTCACCTAGCATGTGCGTCACCCCAACACCAAACACATAACACGTATAGTCAGGGTTCATACCCTCAGCTCCAAGATTAGAAGAGTTACTTACCTCAAACAAGACGAATCCAATGTCGAGCAAGCTAAACAATGCTCCAGAAATTCCATTCTATACGTATCAACTTCTAAACGGCTCGAATCTAGTCACAATTAATTTGATTCAGTCCACATAAATTATAGAAATTAATTCCATATCAAAATACTAATGTTTTCCCACAAAATCCGAAATTACACTAAAAAATTGCCCGTGGGGCCCACATCTCAGAATCCGACGAAACTCACAAAATCCGACAACTCATCCATTTACAAGTTCAACCCCGATGAATTTCTTGAAAATCCCACAAAATATAGCCACAAACCGAGCTCCCAAAGTCCAAATATGAAATAATACTCTAACACTCGTTTATAAATTATAAAAATCTGATCCCTCATTGTGCTGACCGCATAACTTTTGTGCGGTCCACACATTCCAGGTTCTGCGGTCGCACTCCAAATTGTGTTGCCGCACTTCAGCAGCCTCTGCACTACCAGGCTTCGGTAAATTGACCATAACTTTCTCTACAAATGTCCAAATGATAATTGGATTACCTTTATGGAAACTAAATTCAAAGGGCTACAACTTTTATTTTTGATTCATCTCCAAATTCCTTTTATATTAAAAGATATAAGCTTCCGAAGTCGGACCATTGAATCTCCGAAATCACTTTTATGCATCCACGAGAAGAATTCTGCGGACGCACAATTTCAACCGCGGTCCGCACATCTTCAAGTGCGGTCAGCACAATTCCGACTGCTACAGCACTTTGGGAGTTTGCGGCCGCACTTCTGCACTCAAAAATGTGCCCTCCGCACTTCAACTGTCCCATAACATCGTTAGAGTACCGAAATGCCCGGACTCGCTCAAAACTCACCCCGAAACACACCCGAGCCACTCGGGACCCCTTCTGAATGTACCAACAAGTCCTATAACATGATACGAATTTAGTCGAGCCCTCGAATCACATCAAACAACATCAAAAATACAAATCGCACTCCAATTCAAGCCTATTAAAACTAAGGAAATTCCAACTCTACGATCGATGCCGAAACCTATCAAATCAAGTCTGATTGACCTCAAATTTTGCACACAAGTCATAAACTACATAACAAAGCTATTCAAATTTTCAGAATTGAATTCCGACCCCGATATCAAAAAGTCAACTCCCCGGTCAAACTTCCAAACTTAACTTTCTATTTTAGCTATTTCAAGCCAAATTCATCTACGGACTTCCAAATAATTTTTCGGACACGCTCCTAAGTCCATAATCACCATACGGAGCTGTTGAAATCATCAAAATTCTATTCCGAGATCATTTATACACAAGTCGATATCCGCTCACTATTTTAACTTAAGCTTTAAACCTTGGAACTAAATGTTCCAATTCATTCCAAAACCTCACCGGACCCGAACCAATTATCCCGGCAAGTCACACAATAACTATAAAGCACAAATTGAGCAGTAAATGGGGGAACTAGGCTGAAATACTTCAAATGACATGCTCGGTCGTTACAGTTTTATCACTGAGTTGCATCGCATTCGACATGCACACTTGATATACATGCATAGAGATGCATTTTTCCTTATGTTGCACGGTATCACGTCATTCATGACTTCTCATACATATGGACATGTAGGCATAGAGATGTATTTTTCTCATGGCATTTGAAAATGAAACATTTACCTGTTGAAAGCTTTGAGAAAAATTACAAATCTCAAACTTACTCATATTTCGGTGACTTTCGGCAAACGATTTGACTTTTACTGTTATACTTGAAAAGAATGTGTTTATTTTTCTGAAACTGTGAACAAGCTGAGCATTTTATCTCGGAGCTACTTCTTTTATTACTTCCATTATATTGTTATAAACTGTTGTTGGCTATTGGTGTTGGACCCCGACCTGTGTTCCAGCTCGTCACTACTTTCAACCTAAGGTTAGATTTGTTACTTATTGAGTACATGAGGTCGGTTGTAATCATACTATATTTTCTCACCTTGTGTGAAGATATTAGATGCAAATGTTGCTGTGATCGATGGGAGATGGATTTGAAGACGTACATGCGTTCCGGTCGTAGCTGCCTCTTGTTCAAGGTAGCCTTAGATTTATAAAATGCTGATTATGTACATTTCGAACAGATGATGTATTTATTTCATACTAGTTTTGTAAATTCTAATCTTAGAAGCTCATGATTTGTAATACCAGTCCTTGCGAAATATTTTGTATAAAAGCGGTGTATTATCATTTCTAATCTTAATAAATCTCATTAAGTTGGATAGTTGTTAATAGGCTTACCTGACAGGTTGGGTTAGGTGTCATCATGACTAGGTGGATTTTGGGTCGTGACAACAAGTTATGCCTCTCTCGATTACAAGAACAAGTGAACATAGATGCAATAATTTTATCTTCCCAAAACGATTCAAATACATAAAAATGGAGTTATAATCCACAAACAACCATCAATACACCAAATCGATCAAAACCCAGTTGGATCTACTTCATAGACATGATGAAGTTCTTCACAAATGAAATAAAAGTATAAGAAAACATAAATACAATCCAAACCCGGATCTTGAGTGAGGAAGGAAGAATGAAATCCTTATGCTCTTGCTTATCCTCCTCTTCCTTAGCTTCCTTAGGTCTAAGGTATGTCAAAAGTCTAGAAATGGTATTGTCCCCGTGTATTTGTGCCATCCCCCAATAAACCTCGGACAAAAATACCATTTTTAGTGGAAATGGGACGATACTCTAAGAAATTTGTACTACCGCGCCGCATGCCGGCCGCACCATGCCGCGCGTTTGCGAGGAATTCCAGAACGAGTTGCAAATCTGTTTCTGGGCATATTTTACATAGCCTCGCCTCCCTATGCGGCGCGACATTGTATTTTTCATAGAGTAATTTGTTTTTCCAGTTTTTGACATTCAGACTTGATACTCGACCCCCGAACGCGATCTCGATTTAATCCCTTGGGCTTCTACTTAGACTTCAAAGTTCCAATTAGCTCAAATTTGCTCCGCAACATCTAAATAACTCGGAATCACTCCTACGCGGCATAAAACACATAATAAGTGTAAAGCACTACTAATTAAAGCTCAACATAAGTAAAGTACAGTGAATTAGAGTGCAATAAGCGACTAAAATACGGGATTATGGCATGCCATCACCTACTATGATAGCTGCATGCCATCACCTACTATGATAGCTGCATGCCATCACCTACTGCAATAAGCGACTGAATTAGAGTGCCATGTACCCAATTCTTTGATAGCTGCATCATAGGCATCAAGCCTCTCATCCGTCTTGATAATGAAGATCTTCATAAGATCTTCTATGCTGGGTTGATTCGACTGTGAAGGTTGATACTGCTGCCTCTGCTGATTTTGAAAACATGGAGATCCATTTTCCTAGAATCTGGGGTTGTTTTGTTGCCATGCATTTTTAGTACCCCCAGGTGAACCCCATGAAAAATCGGGGGTGCCTCTGACCCATTGCATTAAAATTATAGTTTCCTACATCATTTACTTCCTCAGTTGAGGCTTGACACTCATCAGTAGGGTGTCCTCTTCCATATATATCACAAGCTGCGTGATGTACATTTTGCATCGAAGCTACAGTTAGCTCTCATACTTCTTTAGCCATAACATCAAGTTGTACTTGCGCAAATATAGTAGCATCAACTTGGTGAACACAAGTTGATTTTCTTCTTTCCATACTATCAGAGGGCCACTGATTAGCATCTTTGGATAATTCATCAAGAATTGTAACTATCTCCTCTGGAGTCTTCTTCATAAAGAGGCCTCCAACTGCATTACTCAATGTTCTACGCGAGGTCGGTGTGAATCCATCCCAAAAATCCTGGAGTTGCATCCAGAGTTCAATTCCGCTATGTTGACACCTCCTAACTATCTCCTTAAACCTCTCACATTCTTAAAAAATAGTTACATTCTCTTTCTGGCAGAAGTTATGGATTTCTCTTCTAAACTTGACCGTCTTAGCTGAGGAGAAATATTTATCAAGAAATTTTCTAGTCATTTCCTCCCATGTTCTAATTGATCCATTTGGAAAGCTTCGAAGCCACTGCTTTGCATCATCTTTAAGTGAAAAGGGGAATGTCCTTAAATACAATGAATCTTGTGACACCCCATTGTATTGAAAGGTGTTCATAATCTCTTCAAAGTCCATCAGATGCGTGTTTGGATCTTCATTCATCTTCCCTCTGAAAACGCAGTTGTTTTGGATGGTTTGAAGCAAACCCTGCTTCAGCTCGAAATTATTGGTTGCAATTAGAGGTGGTCTAACACTTAGCAATCCTTAATTGTAGACTGGTCTGGCATAGTCACCCAATGCTCTACCAAGCCTTGGTACCGCATTCTCTCACTTGTCTTCAATCAAGGGTCGAATTAGATTGAATCTTCGACCCTTATTATCTTCGACAGTTTTCTCAGCAGCTCTATGGGCTGCCTCACCATCTATCCTTATAGTTGCCTCTACCTCATTGTCATCGTTATTAGCCTTACGGTGAACTCTTTCTCCTTCCTCAGCTGCCGCAGGTATTTTTCCAATTCTGGATTGTAAGGTATTACTTCTTTACAAGAAGATCGTGTCATACACTACGGACTTAACATGTTGCCCTGCACACGGAGGAGAAATCCGTGAAGAATAAAATAAAAGTAAAAATAAAAATAAATTCCTGAATTAGCACTACAAATTATTTCGAACACTATTGATTGCCAATTCCCGGCAACGGCGCCATTTGACGAGCGCGAAACACACACTTAAATTGTGCTTGATAGTCAAATATAGTATAGTATGATATCGTCTCCACAGGGATTGGATTTAAACAGTATTCTCGTAGTTTGTAGCTAGATTGCTATCCAATAGGATCAACAATGGGGATTTATATAACTAATAATCTAAAATCTACAACTATTGACTAATGACAATCGCAACAAAGGTAAGCAAGGAAGTTATCAATGGGAGAAAATATGGGTTGATAGGATAAGTGCAAGATAATTATTCGGGATCTAACTCAAGATAATTCACTTCTAATGTTCAAGTGAGTCTCTTGAATTCACTTAATTATTAGTATAATTGTTTAGTAAAAACTCCTCTCTCGACTAAGTCTCAACCTCACAATATGAACCAATTTAAGTTCGCTGAAGATATGCAAAAATTTGTAATGGATTGGTCTTTAGGAGAACCTCTTTCGTTTATCCTCCTAACTAGGTTTAATCAAGGATTCAACTAGCCTCTTTCGATTACTTCAAAGAATTTATGAACTCAACCAATAATATAGTTCAAATATATCACAAGTTATGCCTCTCTCGATTACAATAACAAGTGAACATAGATGCAACAATTTTATCTTCCCAAAATAATTCAAATACATAAAAATTTAGTTATAATCCACAAACAACCATCAATACACCAAATCCATCAAAACCCAGTTGGATCTACTCCATAGACATGGAGAAGTTCTTCACAAATGAAATAAAAGTATAGGAAAACATAAATACAATCCAAACTCGGATCTTGAGTGAGGAGGGAATAATGAAATCCTTGTGCTCTTGCTTCTCCTCCTCCTCCCTAGCTTCCTTAGGTCTAAGGTATATCAAAAGTCCAGAAATGGTATTTTTCCCGTGTATTTAAGTCATCCCCCAATAAATCCCGGATGAAAATACCCCTTTTAGCGGAAATGGGACGATACTCTAAGAAATTTGTACTACCGCGCCGCACCATGTGACACCCTTGTGAGGAATTATAGAACGAGTTGCAAATCAGTTTCTGGGCATATTTTACATAGCCGCACCGCCCCATGCGGCGCGACAGTGTATTTTTCGTAGAGTAATTTGTTTTCCAGTTTTTGAGATCCGGACTTGGTACTCGACCCCCGAACGCGATCCCGGTTTAATCCCTTGGGCTTCTACTTAGACTTCAAAGCTCCAATTAGATTGAATTTGCTCCGCAATATCTAAATAACTCAGAATCACTCTTACACGGCATAAAAACACATAATAAGTGCAAAACACTACTAATTAAAGCTCAACATAAGTAAAGTGCAGTGAATTAGAGTGCAATAAGCGACTAAAATACGGGATTATGGCATGCCATCACCTACTACAAAAATCACACATAATATTTGGCACTCATCAACGTACATAAGATTTACTGTACTACATTTGATTAATGAGAAAAATAAGCAGTTGATTAATTTAATTAATATGGCTGCTAAGCATTAAATTAAAAGGCTTTGAAGCTTTAAATTCGATATTCGGGTTTACGATTTTGTAATTTGTTTGAATTTGATATTTTTACAAGTGATTAAGAATATACTTTGAAATTTATATCTCAATTTTGAGGGAGATTGGTTGAGTATAGAGTTGGCTTTAGGTGAAAATTCAGATAAAAACTTACAGAAAAAGAAGTTGCAGGAATTGTATAATAATTGTATGATAATTATATCATGATTGTATCTGATACTTGTATCTAATATATTAATACCTATAACAATACATGATACAATACTAGTACAATTATCATACATTTGTGATACAAAACTGTGATACATTTCTGAAGTTTTTTGATACAATTGTGATCTTCATATTCTTCAAGTTTCAGTCATAATTCTAAACTTAAAATCTGATATGATGTTGTATTATAACTGTATTAGTATTGTATCAAGTATTTTTTAGGTGTTGATGTACCATATACAAGTAATATACAATTCTGAAACAAATCCAAAATAATCGTGATACATTTATCATATAATTCCTTTAATTTCGTTTTCTTCGAGTTTCAATCTGAACTTTTACCTAAAAACAACTCTAAACTGAATCAATTTCCCTCAAAATTGAGATATAAACTACAAGGTATATTCTCCATTTGCAAGAATACCCAATTCAAACAAATCACAAATTCGTAAAATCTGAATATTAAATCAAAAGTTTCAAAACTTTTTAATGATTGTCAATGGAGAACCCTTTATTGCTGTAATTTTAGAGCCAAAATTTTTGCCATTTTCGTTTGCATTGTGATAGAAGTACCAATTTTGAGTGATAAGTACGAGGGAGATAGAATGAGATGTGAAATCTTTTAAAAAATAGATGAAATTTAAATTTTTAGGAGGGAAATTTTGTACATAAATGATAAATATAAATATAAAATATAATTAGGTACGAACCGAAATAAAATTAATTTAAGGTTAGATGTGCTTAGTGAAATATTGGAAGGACTAAAATCATAATTCACCAATAACTGAGGCTTCAAAAGGAAAATTACGTTTGGAAATTATTTGATTAAGTTAGGAAAAAAATACATTCCTTTTATAAATAGATATGAATTTAGTTTTAAAAGTATTAGAAGTTTTGTGAGTAAAGACTATTATTATTTCACTTAAAATACTTTTCACACCACTTTTTTCCAACTTCAAATTAAAGTTAATAATCTATCAAAGGTGTATAAAAAATACTGATATGCAAAAAATATTGTAAGTTGAAATTAAAGTAATGAAATATCACCAGTCAAAGGCGGAGGATTTAGAGGTTGCGGGTACCACACTATTTTATGAACATAGATATAATTGCTATTTACATGATAAAGGTAAGGTTTTCATTTGGCCAGTTTGATCCATTGTGGGTTTCAGATCGGATTTATTCATCTTTTCGAGTTATATAGACAAATTAATCAAGCGAACAAAATTAGTTTTCTAATAATTATGAAAATCTAGAGCAAAGTACAAACTTTCAAGATATTATTACATCACAAAAAATAGGAGAAGTAGATTGGATCAAAATTAATAACTATAACATTCACGAGAAGATAAGAGCAAACTTACTAATTTAATGACCCTAAAAATTGTAACTAGTTTAATTTTATATATATCTAGCAAATTTTAAACAATGATAATACATTAAGCATATTTACACAAATACACTTACTGATTCTTTCCCGTATTTTTTTTCTTCAATTAACTAAGCAACCAAAAGAAAGTTGGGGAAAACTAAACTAGAAATAATAACACAAAATCCAAATATGTATACAATGCATGCAGAGGACTCGAAAAATCGGAAGGTAGAGGGAGAAAAAGCTTTTGTGTATGAATTTGAAATTTGAAATTTTGGTTGTTAATTGATTAAAGGAATTGGTTTCTTTAGTTTAAAAAAAAAATGATGTTATATTAAAAAAAGGTAAAGAAAAATAAGAAAGTACAGAAGATGAAAATATATGAGGTTGAAAGTCTAATATTGAAGCTCAAAAAATTCATGTATCTAGGGCTGAAAAGCCTAAACTGAAGCGATAAAAAGTTGGGAGCAGGTTGCTAACTAGGATTCGAACACGAGAGCTGGACACCAAAATCCAGCACTTTACCAATGGCACCAAACACATGTTTGCTAATGTGGGTGCCATCGACTAATATATAGCTTATTTCTTCTATATATGACACGATGCGTGTCCTGCGCCATCACGGCCTTTTCTTCTATATATAGCTTATTTCTTCTATATATGACATGACCCAAAATCTAAAAAGGCCGTGATGGCGCCGGACACCACTGTCAGGCAAGCCAACCATAATCAATTAATTTAATTACCCATTTTTATATTTTTGAAATAAAAAATTTCTTTAATGAAATTGTAAAGATAAAACTCATAGAGTAAATGATAAATATTTTTAGCAACTAAATTTTTAAATAATTCACAACAATTCCCAAAACCCGGTGTCACAAGTGCATGAGCATTTACTAGGGAATTAAAAAAAAATATAGCATTTGTCTAGAATACAAATTAGACAGGAAAAATATAATAACCCTGAAGGAGACTCTGTTGGCTGCGGATCGTAATACAGAATGCAGTTCACATATGTCCCCATAATTATTAACCACACCTCTGCACCCACAAGGCCACTAGACATATATGTACATGCACAATAAAATGTGCAGTAAGTGCAGTATGAGTACGAAAATAACGTGTACCCAGTAGTATCAAGCTTAATCTCGAAGAGGTAGAGACGAGATGGCCGACTTTGACACTCACTATGGGTCAATAATATTAAATAATCATGAAATAGAAATATTTATATCAACGTGATTCACAGAGTTAACAGTAATTTTATTGACCATTAAAAATAATTAAATTCCTTCAAATGCAGTAATTCTCAATATATTAATTAAATTCCTTCAATTCCAATAAATTTCCAAATTTATCAATTAGTCTCATTTACAGGAATAATAATAATTCCTTAACAAGCAGGAATAATAATTCAATAAATTCCAATGATTTTCAATTTATCAATTAGCTCACAAGCTGCAATAAACTATTAAGGTATCGTGTAATTATTATTATTAAGCACGATTTCTGCCGAGGTCGTTCGGCCCGATCCAGAGTATCGTGTACACTGCCGAGGGACGTGCGACACGATCCATAGATGCATATATCCTGCCGAGGCGTTCGACCCGCTCCACAAGAAAGGAGGACATTTTCTTATGTACCTCCGGGAGGAAAGTATATTTATTATAGGATAAATTCGGGAGGAACAATAATTTCTTTTAATAATTAATTAATTTAAACAAAAAATCAAGCATATGAGATTTTCATCCTTTAATATCTTTATCTAACAATTCACAATATATATATATATATATATATATATATATATATATATATATATATATATATATATATATATATATATATATCCATTAATATTAATTAAACAAAGAATACAATGTACACAAGTAATTCATGCTTTGAGTCCTAAACTACCCGGACTTTAGTATTAATAGTAGCTACGCACGGACTCTCGTCACCTCGTGCGTACGTAGCCCCCGCAATTAGCAATAATTATTCAATTTAATCCCTATCGGGTAATTTTTTCCTCACAAGATTAGACAAAAGACTTACCTCGTCTCAAAGTCCACTTTTCAATTACCACGTCGCATTGAATTCTTGATTGACGCCGAAATATCCGAAACGATCCAAATATTATACACAATAATTAATATATGCTAAGTGATTCAAAATTTATCTATTAAATAAATTACCTTATCCAAAATGGTAAAATTTCTAAAATTCACCCCGAGCCCAAGTACTCAAATTTTGGAAATTTTCAGATAAAAACGTTACCCATAATCTTAGGAACATAAATATATGATTTTTACTAAGTTCCATAACAAATTTCGTGGTTAAATCTCATTTTTGTCAAACACCTAGGTTTTCACCTAAATCCATAATTTTCACTAATTTACATATTATAATCTACCAATAATCTATGTATGTAACTCATGTTATGTAGGAATTACTTACCTCAAAGTGTTAGGTGAAAATCCTCTTTCAAAAGCTCCCAGAATCGCCCAATAGATGAAAGAAAAGTGAGATAAATGGCCTAAGTCGCGCATTAAATGAGTTGGGCACAGGCCTCTGATGTCGCATTTGCGACACCAGGTTCAAAAATGCGAGGGTCGCAAATGCGACACAACTCTCGCAAATGCGAAGCTTGGCCTTCAGCTGCTGGGATCACAAATGCGACCAAAGAGCCGCAAATGCGAACTTTGCTGGGATCGCAAATGCATCAAATGTGTCGCAAATGCAAACACTGCCTAGGTCGGGCTTCTTCGCAATTGCGAAGCCCTTCTCGCAAATGCGAGGTTCGCATTTGCGAACAATTTCTCACATTTGCGAGACTTGCAACTACTGCCAAGAAACACCAGATATCAGCTGTCTCAACTCTTCTTCAAATTCCAAATTCAATTCGTTAACCACCCGAAATCCACCCGAGGCCCTCGGGACCTCAACCAAATATACCAACAAGTCCTACAATATCATACGAACTTATTTGAAACCTCAAATCACATAAAACGACGCTAAAACCATGAATTATGCTCCAATTCAAGTTTAATGAAACTTAAAATTTCCAACTACTACATTCGATGTCGAAACCTATCAAATCAACTCCGATTGACCTCAAATTTTGCACACAAGTCATAAATGATATAACGGAGCTCTGAAAATTTTCGGAACTGTATTCTGACTCCGGTATCAAAAAGTCAACTCCCCGGTCAAACTTCCAAACTTAAATTCTTGTTTTAGCCATTTCAAGCCTAATTTTACTACTTCCAAATAAAATTTCGATCACGCTCCTAAGGCCAAAATTACCATACGAAGCTATTGAAATCATCAAAATTCTATTCTGGGGGTCGTTCGCACATAATTCGACATCCGGACACTATTTAAACTTAAATTGCTTTTTAATTATTTTATCAAAATTCCATATCTCGGGCTAGGGACCTCTAAATTTGATTCCCGGCATACGCCCAAGTCCCAAATCAGGATATGAACCTATCGAAACTGTCAAAACACTGATCCGAGTTCGTTTGCTCAAAATATTGACCAAAGTCAAACTTGATCTTTTAAAGCCAACTTAAGGAATCAAGTGTTCCGATTTCAACCCAAACACTTCCAAATTCCGAACCAACCATCCCCACAAGTCATAAAATTATTAAAGCACATACGTGAAATTTTATTTAAGGGAACAGAGTTCTAAAAGTCAAAATGACATGTTGGATCGTTACAATATATACATAGTAATATATAAGTTTCCTGCAAGGTTTGCGGGTGGCGTGACACCCCGTACTCCCTTAGTATACATAGTAATATATAAGTTTCCTTGGTTTCGATTCATATGAATCCAAATTATTAGGCACAAATTTTTAGAAGAAATGAATTTTTTGGAATTTGTAAGCATGTCATAATATTTATATGATTATAAAACTTTTGAAATTTATAGTTTTAAATATATTATAATATTTATTTGACTATAAAAATTTATAATTAAAAATAAAATATAAAATTTAAATCGTGTTATAAAATATAGGTTGTAAAGTAAATACATCGAAGACAAGTACAGAGGGAGATTGATATTTTTATTCAACTTCATACTGATCTACATAATGAACTGAAAACTCCTCTATTTATAGAAGAAAGGAAGCAACTGCGAGGCTTTTTTTGAGCTGCTTGCATGAGCTGCTTGCAACCTGCCTGTTTAATAAGAAGCTGCTGCAAATCATTTCATTGAGTTGCTTGCAACCTGCTTGCATCAGCTGCTTGTAGATAAACTTCAATAGAGTACCAAATGGATAATCTTCGTCAGGAATATTATCCATAGCGAAGCAATAAATGGACATCTACAATATAGTTATTTTCATAACACTCCCTCTTGGATGTTCATTAAAAAGTACTGTGCCTCGTTAAAACCTTACTAGAAAAAACCTAGTGGGAAAAATCTTAGTAAAGGAAAAAGTGTACACATATTTAGTAATACGCACTTATAGCTGCCTCATTAAAAACCTTATAAGGAAAACCCTGTGGGAAAAACCTTTGTAACGACCCGACTTGTCGTTTTGAGAATTGACGTCCCCTTCAGCAGCTTAAGATCCCGAACAGCTTTGTAATGTGCATTATGACTTGCGCGCGCAGTTGAGTTTGGTTTTCAGACTTAGGCGTATGCCCGGAATTGGAGTTGGAAGTCCGTAGAACAATTCGGCGCATTTTGGCGAAATTAAAAAGTTGATGTATGCTAATTATATTATTTTACATGCAGACGAGGACTATTAATATGATGGATATCAATTCGATATGATAATAAGTGTACGAGGCATATTATAAGTAATGTGGGGTCTAAGGAGAGGCCTAAGCCTAAGTCAAGTTGGAAATTTCATGATAGACTAAAGTTTCAAATGAGTACGAACAATACCAAAATTTGAACGAGCATATACCTATCAAATGCAATACCTTTGAGTCTAGTTTCTAACACTTGAAACCGTTCGTCATTTAGACACTCCTACAAGAAGTTATGACCAAATTACCAAAAGCTCACAGAATTTAACACTACCGCGCCGCCCCATGCACTGCACCTGTGGGAAATTCAAGAATGCTCCAAAATTTCATTTTCAGCCACTTTTTGCACAGCCGCCCCGTGCCCCGCGGCGCCCCATGCGCCGCGGCTTTACAAAAAATGGGTTTTTATGACCGGAACCCCATTTCATTTAACTCGATTGGGGTTCATTCTTGGGGAAATATCTGATATTTTAGAGAGAAGGGAGAGCGATTCTAGAGAGAGGAAAGGGGAAAACTAAAGATTTCACTACTCTTCCTTGAATCAAACCTTGAAATCGCATCAAAGGGTTGCTAGAGCTTCAAAGAGGTAAGAATTTATTTCCCCAATTCTTCAATTTCGAAATCTAACTAGAAATGGGTAATTAGTAAGATGATTATTGGATGTGAGAGTATTAGTTATACATTCTTGTACTAATAAGGTTGTGGGAAGATTGTTGAGTTCAAATAGGTAAAGATTGAGTTGAAAATGGTAGAAATCTTCAAAGACTTTAATTGAGCATTTGAAAGGCAATCCGATGTCAGAATTTGATAATTTTTGTATGGTTGAACTCGTATCAGAATGGGTGTTCGGATTTCATAAAAAATATGTCGGGTTCCAAGAGGCGGGCCCCGCGTTGACTTTGGTTGACTATTTGGAATAAATTTTTAAGTCGACATTTTATTATCCGGAATTACTTCTGATGAATGTTAATGAAGTTATACAATTAATTTGGATAGATTTGAGCGGTCCAGAGGTCAATTCAAGAAAAAAAGCGATTTTGGAATATCAGCATAACTTCAAAAAGGTAAGTATCTTGCCTAACCTCGAGTGGGGGAATTACCCTTTAGGCATTAAGTCTTATGTAGAAATTGTATAATTGAAAATTATGTACGCGAGGTGACGAGTACGTACTTGGTTTATATGTACAAATTATATCGGTTGAAATTCATAGACGCCCTTAAGTATTAAGTTGAAAAATTATTGTAACTTATTAAATCCCTTATTTGTCATGCCTCATTCCTTGTTTGCTGAGGTTGTTTTTATATGATAATTTGGTGTGATTGCCACTTGACTTTTAGGTGAACTCTGTGCTTGTTTGAGTTGCCATTTTTATGGAAAACACTTTCATTATTGATTTTTCCGACAGATAATTTAAATGAAAAATTTAGTTAATAAGATGAATTACTTTTCAGTTCACGTTGTTGAAAATTTAGTATTGAATTATAAAGGGCGTGAATCATATTGAGGCAAAGTGCCAAATTGTGAAATATTATTCGGTTTAGTTGTTCACTCCCGAACATTTTGTTAAGATGTTGTGCACATTATGATCGAGTCGTGGCTCCTTATTGCGAAAAAATAATATGTTGTAATATTTGAGCACTTAATGTGTAATTTGTGATATGTTGTAATATTTGAGCACTTGATGTGCAATTTATGATATGTTGTAATATTTGAGCACTTGATGTGCAATTTGTGATATGTTGTAATATTTGAGTACTTGATGTGAAATTTATAATATGTTGTTATATTTGGGCACTTGCAAATTTGAGTACTTGATGTGAAATTTATAATATGTTGTTATATTTGGGCACTTGAGGTGCAAGTTGTATTATGCTGTGATATTTGGGGTACTTGAGGTGCGATTTGTGAAATATTGTGATATTGATACGCATGCGGTGAGATAAGGGTGACTTGAAACACGTGGCTAGTAGGGAAACTACTAGAAGTCATGCGGTGATATAAGGTTAGGGTATTGAAACGCATGCGGTGAGATAAGGGTGGCTTGAAATGCATGGCTAGCAGGGGAACTACTAGAAGTCATGATGTGTGATAAGGGTGGCTAAAACGTGGGATGCTATTTCGGGAAAAAAAATAATTTCTTTAAAATTAAATGTGAAGGCTCCCGCGGTGATATAAGGAAATGAAAGATTGTGAATTTATTTATGATTTGGGACTACGAGGCGGTACCTCGGGAGTGCCCTTTTGTTGATATTTCTCTATGGTTGTACTTGCCTTTGATTATTTTGTTTTTCCATAATTTGTAAGTTCTTGTGTTCTCTGTGATGTATTATTTCACTTAATATTAAGTGTTTTGTATTTCTTGATGTATTGTGTTGACCTTGACTTTTTTGTACAAGACTTTGAGGATTTGTATTTTTGGGTTGTACTTGTTTTGATGATTTAGTTGTTTTAAATGAAAGAAAAAATTTAGTATGTTTTAATTTAATAAATTTTATATCCAAATCAATAGTTTATCCGATGCTTTATTTTAATGGAGATGCCATTTTCTTCACTCAAAGGATTTCTAAAATAAACTTATCTATTTGTTGATTTCTTGCTTGATTTAAAGATTTTTATCTTACTTTATTGAAAATTGTAACGACCCGGCCGGTTGTTTTGAGAATTAGAGCCTTGATCCCCTAATATCTGCTTTCCCCACATTTATTTCTGCTTTTGGGATTTGCTAGAGTGATTGGTTATAGAATTCGGAGAGTTTTGAGACACTTAGTCCCTAGTTGTGAATTTAAGCCTTAGAATTGGACCGTAGTCGGAACTATGCGAAGACGGATCCGGAATGAAATTCCGTTGACTCTGTTAGCTCCGTTGAGTGATTTTGAGCTTAGGAGCATGTCCGAAATGTGTTTTGGAGGTCTGTAGTAGATTTAGGCTTGAATTGGCGAAAGTTAGTTTTTCTACGATTTCAGCCGATAGTGAAAATTTTGATATCGAGCTTGGAATGAAATTCTGAAAGTGGCTGTAGGTTCGTAGTGTCGTTTGTGACCTGTGTGTAAAATTTGAGGTCATTCGGACTACATTTGACGTGGTTCGGCGTCGTTTGTAGAATTTGGAAAATTCTAAATTCTTAGGCTTGAATCCGTGCTTAATTCATGATTTTATTGTTGTTCGATGTGGTTTGAAGGCTCGACTAAGTTCGTATAGTGTTATAGGATTGGTTGGTAGATTTGGTTGAGGTCCCGGGGGCCTCGGGTGTGTTTCGAATGCTTAGCGGAAGGAAATGAGACTTAGGAAAACATCTGGTGCATTGCTCGTTCTAGTGTTTCGCACCTGCGGAGGGGAGGTCCACAGGTGCGCATGGGAAGCTCACAGATGTGGAAATGGGCTTGTCAAGCTGGGCTTGCAGGTGCGGCTGGTTATCCGCAGATGCGGCCAAGGGGTCACAGGTGCGGACCCAGCCCAAGTAAGTGAACTTCGCACCTGCGATGGGTTTGTCCGCAGGTGTGTGACCACAGGTGCGGTCCTAGGTCCGCAGGTGCGGAAATCGCTGGGCAGAAAAGTGGATTTTGAGGGTTTGAAATTTCATAACACAAAATTCGATTTAGATCTCGGTGGGAGATGATTTCTCGAGGGATTTTGAAGGAGAACTATTGGGTAACTAATTCTAACTCTATTTTGATCATAATACATTAATCTATTATTATTTTCCTCGTCTAATTAAGGAATTTGAGGGTAGAAGTTTGGAAATGAGGGAAAGGTTCCCCAATTGAAAATCTGAGATTTGAATGAAAATTTGACATCGGATTTAGATGATTTTTGTTCGAGTGAACTCGTGAGTGAATGGGTGTTCATAATTTGTAATTTTTACCCGAGTCCGAGATGTGGACCCGGGGAGACGTTTTGGGTATTTTTCCTAATTTTACGCTTTAGCTTCGAATTAATTAGTTAAATTAGTTACTTGTAGTTATATTTATATTATGCAATTAATCTGAATAGATTCGCGCCATTTAGAGTCGGATACTCATGGCAAGAACGTGATATCAAGTTGATTTGAGCGGTCGAGGTAAGTGGCTTACCTAACCTTGTGGCTGGGACTTTTCCCTTAGGATGTTTGATATTAATTGATGTGTGGGCACCGTGTACGTGAGGTGACAAGTACATACACATGCTATTATTGTAAAAATCCCGTTTTTCCTTTCTAAATCATAAATTGTTTTCTATTATTAAATTGCACTAATACGTTTAATTGTTTAGCTTAGATCCGCAGTTTTCTTGGTTTGGCGGGGTATTACCGTCGCCTTGTGGAGGGATTTTCATCCATTGCAGCACCTATGACTAGGCTGACCCAGAAGGGTGCTCCGTTCAGGTGGACCGAGGAGTGTGAGGAGAGTTTTCAGAAGCTCAAGACAGCTTTGACTACAGGCCCAGTATTAGTATTGCCTATAGGTTCGAGGTCCTACACTGTCTATTATGATGCCTCGAGGATTGGCCTTGAGCGGTATTGATGCAGGACGGTAGGGCGATTGCCTACGCGTCTAGACAGTTGAAGGTGCATGAGAAGAATTATCCGGTTCATGATCTCGAGTTAGCAGCTATTGTTCATGCCCTGAAGATCTGGTGTCATTATTTGTACGGTGTTCCCAATGAAATTTACACTGATCACCGGAGTTTGCAGCACTTGTTCAGGCAACAGGGCCTTAATTTGCGTCAGCGGAGGTGGTTGGAGCTACTTAAAGACTATGATATCACTATATTGTACCACCCGGGGAAGGCCAATGTAGTGGCCGGCGCCTTGAGTCTCCGGGCAGAGAGTTTGGGGAGTTTGGCATATCTTCTGATAGCTGAGACGCCCTTAGCCTTGGATGTTCAGGCCTTAACCAGTCAGTTCGTGAGATTAGATATTTCAGAGCCTAGCCGGGTATTAGCTTGTGTGGTTGCTCGGTCTTCTCTTTATGACCGCATCAAAGAGCATCAGTATGATGATCCCCACCTTCTGGTTCTTCAAGACAAGGTCAGGCGAGATGATGCCAGGGATGTGACTATAGGTGATGACGGCATGATGAGGATGCAGGGCCGGATCTGTGTGCCCAATGTAGATGGGCTTTGGGAGTTGATTCTCGAGGAGGCCCATAGATCGCGGTACTCCATTCATCCTGGTTTCGCGAAGATGTACCAGGATTTGAGACATCACTACTGGTGGAAGAGGATGGAGAAGGATATAGTTGGGTGTGTGGCCAAGTGTCTCAACTGTTAGCAGGTCAAATATGAGCACCAAAGGCCAGGTGGATTACTTTAGAGGTTAGAGATCCCAGAGTGGAAGTGGGAGAAGATCACAATGGACTTTGTAGTTGGACTTCCACGAACTTTGAGAAAGTTTGATGCTATTTGGGTGATCGTGGATCGGTCGACCAAGTCAGCTCATTTTATTCTAGTGTTGACCACTTATTCTTCTGAGAGGTTGGATGAGATTTATATCAGAGAGATTGTCTGCCTTCATGGTATTCCAGTATCCATCATTTCAGACAGAGGTACACAGTTCACATCATAGTTTTGGAGAGCGTACAGCAGGAGTTGGGTACTAGGGTGGAGCTGAGCACAACCTTTTACCCTTAGACGGACGGGCAGTCTGAGCGCATGATTCATATTCTTGAGGATATGCCCCGTGCCTGTGTGATGGAGTTTGGAGGGTCATAGGACCAATACTTGCCACTTACAGAGTTTGCTTACAACAACAGTTACCAATCCAACATTCAGATGGCACCGTATGAGGCTTTCTATGGTAGGCGGTACCGGTCCCCAGTGGGATGGTTTGAGCCGGGCGAGGCCCGATTATTGGGTACAGACTTGCTCCAGGATGCCCTGGATAAGGTGAAGGTAATTCAGGAGAGACTTCGCACAGCCCAGTCCAGGAAGAAGAGTTAGGCGGACCGGAAGGTTTGTGATTTAGAATTTATGGTTGGTGAGCGGGTCTTGCTTCGGGTATCGCCTATGAAGGGCGTCATGAGATTCAGGAAGAAGGGCAAGCTAATCCCGAGGTTCATTGGTCCTTTTGAGATATTGCGGCGAGTTGGAGAGGTTGCTTATGAGCAGCTGCGAGGCTTTTTTTGAGCTGCTTGTAAGTTGTCTGCATGAGCTGCTTGCAACCTGCCTGTTTAATAAGAAGCTGCTGAAAATCATTTCATTGAGTTGCTTGAAACCTGATTGCATCAGCTTCTTGTAGATAAACTTCAATAGAGTACCAAATGGATAATCTTCTTCAGGAAGATTATCTATAGCGGAGCAATAAATAGACATCTACAATATAATTATTTTCATAACACTCCCCCTTGGATGTTCATTAAAAAATATTGTGCCTCGTTAAAACCTTACTAGAAAAAACCCAGTGGAAAAAATCTTAGTGAAGGAAAAAGAGTACACATACTTAGTAATACGCATTTATAGCAGGCTCATTAAAAACCTTATAAGGAAAACCCTATGGGAAAAACCTTTGTAACGACCCGACTAGTCGTTTTGAGAATTGACGTCCCCTTCAGCAGCTTAAGGTCCTGAACAGCTTTGTAATGTGCATTATGACTTGCGCGCGCGGTTGAGTTTGGTTTTCGGACTTAGGCGTATGCCCAGAATTGGAGTTGGAAGTCCGTAGAACAATTTGATACATTTTGGCGAAATTAGAAAGTTGATGTATGCTAATTATATTATTTTGCGTGCAGACGAGGACTATTAATATGATGGATATCAATTGGATATGATAATAAGTGTAAGAGGCATATTATAAGTGATGTGGCGTCTAGGGAGAGGCCTAAGCCTAAGTCAAGTTGGAAATTTCATGATAGACTAAAGTTCCAAATGAGTACGAACAAGACCAAAATTTGGACGCGCATATCTACATATATATATAAAGAGTTATGTGATGGAAAACCTATCAAATGCAATATCTTCGAGTCTAGTTTTTAACGCTTCAAACCGTTCATCATTTGGACACTCCTACAAGAAGTTATGACCAAATTACCAAAAGCTCACAGAATTTAACACTACCGCGCCACCCCTTGCATTGCGCCTACGGGAAATTCAAGAACGCCTCGAAATTTCATTTCCAGATACTTTTTGCACAGCCGCCCCATGCCCCGCGGCGCCCCATGCGCCGCGTCTGTACAAAAAATGGGTTTTTATGACCCGAACCCCATTTCATTTAACTCGATTGGGGTTCATTCTTGGGGAAATTTCTGATGTTTTAGAGAGAAGGGAGAGCGATTCTAGAGAGAGGAAAGGGGCGAACTAAAGATTTCACTACTCTTCCTTGAATCAAACCTTGAAATCGCATCAAAGAGTTGCTAGAGCTTTAAAGAGGTAAGAATTTATTTCCCCAATTCTTCAATTTCGAAATCAAACTAGAAATGGGTAATTAGTAAGATGATTCTTGGATGTGAGAGTATTAGTTATACTTTCTTGTACCAATAAGGTTGTGGGAAGATTGTTGAGTTCAAATGGGCAAAGATTGGGTTAAAAATGATAGAAATCTTCAAAGACTTTAATTGAGGATTTGAAAGGCAATCCGACGTCGGAATTCAATAATTTTTCTATGGTTGAACTCGTATCCGAATGGGTGTTCGGATTTCATAAAAAATATGTCGGGTTCTGAGAGGCGAGCCCCGCGTTGACTTTGGTTGATTTTTTGGAATAAATTTTTAAGTTGACGTTTTATTATCCGGAATTATTTTTGATGAATGTTAATGAAGTTATACAATTAATTTGGATAGATTTGAGCGGTCCGGAGGTCAATTCAAGCAAGAAGACGATTTTGTAATGTCGGCATAACTTTAAAAAGGTAAGTATCTTGCCTAACCTCGAGTGAGGGAATTAGCCTTTAGGCATTGAGTCTTATGTGGAAATTATGTAATTGAAAACCATGTACGCAAGGTGACGAGTACGTACTTGGTTTATATATGCAAATTATATCGGTTGAAATTCGTAGACGCCCTTAAGTATTAAGTTGGAAAATTGTTGTAACTTATTAAATCCCTTATTTGTCATGCCTCATTCTTTGTTTGCCGAGGTTGTTTTTATATGATAATTTGGTGTGATTGCCACTTGACTTTTATGTGAACTCTGTGTTTGTTTGAGTTGCCATTTTTATGGAAAACACTTTCATTACTGATTTTTCCTACAGATAATTTAAATAGAAAATTTAGTTAATAAGATGAATTACTTTTCAGTTCACGTTGTTGAAAAATTGGTATTGAATTACAAAGGCCGTGAATCATATTGAGGCAAAGTGCCAAATTGTGAAATATTATTCGGTTGAGTTGTTCACTCCCGTACATTTTGTTAAGATGTTGTGAACATTATGATCGAGTCGTGGCTCCTTATTGTGGAAAAATAATATGTTGTAATATTTGAGCACTTAATGTGCGATTTGTGATATATTGTAATATTTGAGCACTTGATGTGCAATTTGTGATATGTTATAATATTTGAGCACTTGATGTGCAATTTGTGATATGTTGTAATATTTGAGCACTTGATGTGCAATTTGTGATATGTTATAATATTTGAGCTCTTGATGTGCAATTTGTGATATGTTATAATATTTGGGCACTTGAGGTGCAAGTTGTATTATGCTGTGATATTTGGGCACTTGAGTTGCGATTTGTGAAATATTGTGATATTGATATGCATGCGGTGAGATAAGGGTGGCTTAAAACGCGTGGCTAGTAGGGGAACTACTAGAAGTCATGCGGTGATATAAGGTCAGGGTGTTGAAACGCATGCAGTGAGATAAGGGTGGCTTGAAACGTGTGGCTAGTAGGGGAACTACTAGAAGTCATGCGGTGTGATAAGGGTGGCTAAAACGCGGGATGCTATTTTGGAAAAAAAATAATTTCTTTAGAATTAAATGTGAAGGCTCCCGCGGTAATATAAGGAAATAAAAGATTGTGAATTTATTTATGATTTGGGACTACGAGGCGGTACCTCAGGAGTGCCCTTTTGTTGATATTTCTCTATGGCTGCACTTGCCTTTGATTATTTTGTTTTTTAGTAGTTTGTAAATTTTTGTGTTCTCCGTGATGTATTATTTCACTTAATATTAAGTGTTTTGTATTTCTTGATGTATTGTATTGACCTTGACTTTTTAGTACGAGACTTTGAGGATTTGTATTTTTGGGTTGTACTTGTTTTGATGATTGAGTTGTTTTAAATGAAAGAAAAAATTTAGTATGTTTTAATTTAATAAATTTTATATCCAAATCAATAGTTTATCTGATGCTTTATTTTAATGAAAATGTCATTTTCTTCACTCAAACGATTTCTAAAATAAACTTATCTTTTTGTTGATTTCTTACTTGATTTAAAGATTTTTACCTTACTTTATTGAAATTAAATTGATCTTGCGGATCTTACATACAATGATGATTTTATTAGTGACACATGATTTGTCCGTGTGATGGTGATAGAAATATGGGTATAAAGTGTCGTGGAAAATATGAAAGTGGGCTGAGACCCGTAATTTTTATGATTGTGAAATGAGGTGTCACATGGTGACTTTTACTTGAAAATATATTTATTGGAAAATATTATATCCTGAAGATTTTTATTTGAAAAACATATAGACGAAAGAATTTATATTTGAAGGACTTGATTAATTGGTTGTACTTGTGTTTCCTTATTCGTCTAAGCAATAATTATGATGTTCTTGTTGCCTTGTTGTTATATCACTGTTTGAGTATGTTATTATCATTGCTAGTTGTTTTCCAGTACTATTGTATACTGCTATATTGCACAGGTTATTTGACTAGTGAGTGTCTTGACTGTACCTCGTCTCTACACCACTGAGGTTAGTCTTGATACGTACTGGGTACCGACCGTGGTGTACTCATACTACACTTCTGCACATTTTTGTGCAGAGCCAGGTATTGGAGATATCGGACTCGGACAGAGTTAGAGTGGGATCGCAAGGATTCAAGGTAGAGCTGCCTAGTCGTCGTAGTTCCTTGAAACCTTTTCATTGTATTGTACTGTTATTTATTATTCAAACAGTATTGGTTATTCGATCCTTGAGATCATTTCATGTATTCAGTTAGAGTTCGTGACTCAATACTACCAGTCTTGGGAGGTTGTATATTCATATTTGTTCCGCTGTTAGTTTTGATTACTTATTTAATTCAAAAAAAATGGCTTCAAAAATGTAATTGAAATCGGCTTACCTAGCCTTAGAGACTAGGTGCCATCACGACGCCTGTGGTGGGATTTTGGGTCGTGACAACCTTAGTAAGGGAAAAATAGTACAACGCGTATTTTACTCCCCCTGATGAAAACTTTGTTTCAAATATTTGAGTCTCTGTATTCCAATCTTATATACCATCTTCTCAAAAGTTGAAGTTGGCAAAGATAACAAATCTGTTGGACTGTCACTTGAACTGATTTGTTGCACATTGATGTCACCATTTTTCTAAAGATCATGTGTGTAGAATAATTTTGGTGAAATGTACTTTGTTCTATCTCCTTTTATAAATCCTCCATTTAATTGGGCTATGCATGCAACATTGTCTTTGTATAAAATTGTGGATCTTTTATCACATTCCAAACCACATTTTTCTTGAATAAAATGAATCATTGATCTCAACCATACGCACTCCCTACTTGCTTCATGAATAACTATTATCCCAACATGATTTGAAGAAGTAGCAACAATAGATTGCTTTGTGGAGCGTCATGATATGACAGTACCTCCACACGTAAACACGTACCCAGTTTGAGATCAAGATTTATGGAGATTAGATAAATAACCTGCATCTGCATAACCAACAAGATCTGCACTACTTTTGTTAGCATAAAATAAACCCATATCAAGAGTTCCCTTTAAATATCGCAAAATATGCTTAATCCCATTTCAATGTCTCTGTGTAGGAGAAGAGCTATATCTTGCTAGTAAATTAACAGAAAATGCTATGTCAGCCTTGTAGCATTATCAAGATACATAAGTGCACCCATTGCACTGAGATAGGGTGTTTCAGGACCAAGGAGTTCCTCATCCTCTTCTGGAGGTCAGAACGGGTCTTTATTCACTTCAAGTGATCGAACAACCATTGGTGTACTCAATGGGTGCGCTTTGTCCACGTAAAATTATTTTAAGACCCTTTCTGTATAGGCAGATTGATATATAAACATCCCGTCTGCTAAATGTTCAATTTGTAGACCAAGACAAAGTTTTGTCTTTCCAAGATCTTTCATCTCAAATTCTTTCTTAAGATATTCAATTGCCTGTTGGAACTCTTCTGGAGTTCCAACAAGGTTTATGTCATCAACATAAACAATAAGTATAACAAATCCTGATGCCGTTTTTTTTATAGAAAAATACATGGACAAATAACATCATTTATGTAACCCCCTTTCAACAAATATTCACTAAGGTGATTATATCACATGCGCCTAGATTGATTTAAATCGTACAAAGATCTTTGTAATCTGATTGAGTATATTTCATGATACTTTGAACTATATGCTTCAGGTATTTTAAATCCTTTAGGGATCTTCATATAGACTAAATCCTTTGTGCATTGTAGTAGAGAAATTAATCATATACCACACATCAAAAGTTATTAGATAGTAAAAATATTTGGTTTCTGGTCCTAAACCAATTGTGAGGGGAGGACTTATCATATTTTGTTAGTTTGATGCATACAAGTGCTGTTGTATGTAATTTAGAAAATCTTAGACCAACACATGAGGCTTTGTTCTCATAAGCAACAGTTTAGTCATTAATAAGAGGTATTCAATGCTAAACTAGCTTGGATATAAACCAGCATCATCAAGATGAACTATCTTCACCTTTTATATATTTCAGAATTTGGGGATTTTAGTCCCAACTTTAGCTGGTATAATCAGTTTATTATGAGAATAAGCAACACAAGAGAATTCTTGAAAAATCTTCTAGTTTATCGGTATATGCTTATCTGAATTCTCAAATAGCTCATTTAAAAATGGCAAATGAAAACTTCAAGTTTATCATGGCATGTGCTATCTCTAAGTAAACTTCTGGTTTACTATAGCATAAACTTTTGTATCAGTAAACTTCTGATTTACTGTGGCTACTTTTGTATCAGTATATTTCTGGTTTACAGTAGCTACTTTTGCCTCAGTAAAACTTCTAGTTTACTGTGACTGCTTTTGTATTAGTAAACTTCTGGTTTACTGTGATACATGATGCAGTACAAATTGAAGAATAAGGCGGGTAACTTCTCACATACATATTATTTTACCCCCTATGATTGTGGAAACATGAAGATTTTCAATCTTCCAATCATTTGTAGTCTCAATATGATAGCCATTTGTATCAGTAAACTTCGGGTTTACTACAACATATGTTTTGACCATAACCATATAATATGAATGACATATTTGTATATAAGCTCTTCGAGAGCCTTCGTTTATTATTCACAATCTAATATTTATCGGACACTACTGGTGTCATGTGTCTTCTAGACAAACAACTAGCTCTTCAAGAGTTGTTGATATATTTTGTATTATCAAATATTGCTCAGACACTTCTGGTATCATGAGAGAAAATTATAATAAAATAAACAATATAAAATAATTGTTTAAGCACAAGAAAACATTTCTTCATAATATTTTTCTACTTCAGGAGAAAATTTCAATTGTGTTACTTCTTCAGGAGCAAATTTAATATACTAAATATTGGGTATTCTCTCAATCATATTAACTCTTCTAGAGGTGAATTGTAATATATTTACATCAAGAGCGCGTTCCTATTTACGGCTTTATGGCTTTATTAATATTATCACATTCACTTCAGGGAATGGATTAATATTTATCAAAAATTCTCATCCTTCAGGAAATCGAATATAATTATCTGAATGCGCATTAATCACATCAAATTGTGATACTTCAACCTCTTTTAAAATATTTACTACTTCAGGGGCAAATCAAGGCGTGCGTGTAATATTGTGATGACCCAAAATGTCATCTTTAAATTTAATAAGTAATTCTATGTTCTAAGACCTTGAAGAGCATGATTTATCATTCCTCGATGTGCGTGCGCAGTCTGTAAAATTTTTTGAAAAGTTTTCATGTGAAAAATGGATTAAAATATGAAATAGAGCTTTAAAACTCAACTAAGTTGACTTTGGTCAACACCTTTAGCAAACGGACCCGGATCAGTATTTTGACAGTTATGGTAGCTCCGTATCGTGATTTGGGACTTGGGCATATGCCCATAATTTAATTTGGAGGTCCCTAGCTCAAGTTATGACCATTTAACGGAACTAGCAATTTAAAGGCTAAAGATTCCAAATTTGACCACGGGGTTGACTTTTTGATATCGGAGCTGGAATCCGATTCTAGAAATTTGAACAGCTCCGTTATGTCATTTATGATTTGTGTGCCAAATTCAAAGTCATTCCGTATTCATTTAATATGTTTTGGCACGAGGTTTATAAATTGAAAAGTTTAAAACTCAAAGTCCGAATCGAGGTGTGAATTGCAATTTCGATGTCATTTGATGTGGTTTGAGACCTCGAGTAAGTCCGTATTATGTTACGGGACTTGTTGGGATATTTGGATAAGGTCCCGATGGGCTCGGGTGAGTTTCGGACGAAATTCGGATTGTTTAGAGCATGTTGAAAGCAGCAAGTTCTTGGCAGAACCTGGTGTAATCGCACCTGCGCAATGGTGATCGCAGGTGCGCAACCGTATCTGTGAGAAGCTGGTTGCTTCTGTGACCTGGGCACTGGCCAGTTGCATCACTTCTACAGAGAAATGGGGTGCAAATGTGTAATGACCCGACTTGTTATTTTAAGAATTTAAGCTAAGTCCCTCAACAAATTCTTATTATGTGTATTGACTTCCGTGCATGGTTGAATTCAGTTACCGGATAATTCAAAGTGATTTGGGACACTTGGTTCCTAAAAAGGAAGCTTAAGTCTTAGGATTTTAACCGTAGTCCAAACCATGTGAAGACGACTCCGGAATGGAGTTCCGTCATTTCCGTTAGCTCCGTATGATAATTTTGAACTTAGGAACATGTCCGGAAAATTATTTGGAGGTCCGTAGTGGAATTAAGCTGGAAATGGCAAAACTCAAAATTTTAGAAAGTTTGACCGGGGGGTTGACTTTTGATATCGGGGTCAGAATCCGATTCCGGAAGTGGAAGTAGGTCCGTAATGTCGAATGTGACTTGTGTGCAAAATTTGAAGTCATTCCGAATTGATTTGATGTGTTTCGGCACAAGATATAGAATTTGAAATTTCAAAGTTCATTAGGCTTGAATTGGGGTATGACTCGTGATTTTCGAGTTGTTTGAGGTGATTTGAAGATTCGACTAAGTTCGTATGATGTTTTGGGACTTGATGGTTGTCACGACCCAATTTCACCTATAGATTGTGATGATGCCCAACACTACAGCTAGGCAAGCCAACTAATAAGTTAATCGTACATTGATTAAACTTTTATTACAAGAAAATAATGAAATACCAACTTCTACCAATGTGTGTGCCAAGACTCGGTGTCACAAGTGCACGAGCATCTAGTAGATTATACAAAACTCCAAATACTGTCTAAAATGAAATAGACAGAATATAAATATAAGAAGAGACACTGGTAACTGCAGAACGGCTCAGAAAGGCAGCTCGCCACTATGCCTCGGGATGATGTGGGTATGTGATGATAGGTCCTCCACTAGTACATGTCTCAGATCCTGCACAAAAAGTGCAGCAAGTGTAGTATGAGTACGTAAACAACGTGTACCCAGTAAGTATCAAGCCTAATCTCGAAGTGGTAGAGACGAGATGGCCGACTTTGACACTCACTATGGGTCAATAACAATAACTGAAATAAAACTAGAATATTTAAATCAGCATGATTTACAGAATTTACAATAATTTGTTTAATCAGCAGAAATAATCAAATTCTTTCAAACGTAACAATTCTCAATATATTAATTAAATTCCTACAATTCAGATAAATTCCAATTTATCAATTAAATCTCATTTACAGGAGTAACAATTAATTCCATAAACAAGCAAGAATAATAATTCATTAAATTCCAAGGATTTTTTAATTTATTAATTAGCTTATCAAGCTGAAATAAATTATTAAAGTATCGTGTAATTATTATTATTAAGCACAATTTCTGCCGAGGATGTACGTCCCGATCCAGAGTGTTGTGTACACTGCCGAGGGACATGCGGCGCGATCCATAGATGTATCTATCCTGCCGAGGCGTTCGGCCCGCTCCACAAGAAAGGAGGACATTTTCTTATGTGCCTCCGGAAGGAGAGTATATTCATTATAAGATGAATTTGGACAATTTCTTTTAACAATTCATTGATTTAAATAGACAATCAAGCCTATGAGATTTCCACCCTTTAATATCGTTATCTAACAATTCACAATATATTCATATAGATATCAATTAATATAAATAAATCAACGAATACAATTTACACAAGTAAGGCATGCTTTGAGTCCTAAACTACCCGGACTTTAGCATTAATAGTAGCTACGCACGGACTCTCGTCACCACGTGCGTACGTAGACCCCCACAATTAGCAACAATTATTTAATTTTAATCACCTATGAGGTAATTTTCCCCTCACAAGATTAGACAAGAGACTTACCTCGTCTTGCTCCAATTTAATCCACAATTTTGCCTTTTCCATGATTATCCAACTCTGTCTAGCTCGAATCTAGCCAAAATAATTTGATACAATCACTAAAAATTATAGGAAATAAATTCTATAAGGAAATACTACATTTTTAATAAAAATCCCGAAATTAATTAAAAATTCGCCCGCGGGGCCCATATCTCGGAATTCGGTGAAAGTTATGAAATCCGACAACCCATTCAATTACGAGTCCAACCATACCAGTTTCACTCTATTCCGACTCTGAATCGATACCGAAATCTCAAAATTTCGTTTCTATGAGATTTCTAAACTTTTCCAAATCTCAAATCTCAAAACACTAATTAAATTGTGAAAAACAATGATACACTTGTATATGTAGACCAAATCCGAGTTAGAATCACTTACCCCAATATTTTTCCCTTGAAAATCTGCCAAAAGTCGTCTCTGCTCAAGCTGAAGTTCGTCAAAAATGGCAAATGGTACGAATGCCTTCTTTTTATAAAACTGCCCAGCAGCCTTCGGAACTGGTCCTCGAACTGGGCCTCGATCGCGGTATCGAACATGTGCCCTCGATCAGGGCATCGAGGTTGTACCTTCGATCAGGGCATCGAGCTTGGGTCTCGATCCTAGCCCTCGAGCCATACCTTCGATCATGCCCTCGAGCCTTGCCTTCGATCGCGGCTTCGATCACAGGCTCGAGCCTGGACCTCGGTCATGGCCTCGATCAGGGTATCGAGGTTGGGCCTTCGATCATAGCCTCAATCATGGCATCGAGCTTGAGCCTTCGATTGTGACCCTCGATCTTGGGTCTCGATCCTGGCCCTCGAGCCTTGCCTTCGATCATGGCCCTCGAGCTGGACCTTCGATCATGGCCCTCGAGTTGGACTTTCGATCATGGCCCTCGAGTTGGACCTTCGATCATGGCTTCGATACACTAGCTCGAGCCTGTACCTCATCAACCCTGGGCTCGATATCTGGGCTCGATCACAGCCCAGAATGTCCAACAGAAGAGGAAAATTTGCAGCAGCTTTTTAACTCAAATTTTTGATCCGTTAACCATCCGAAACTCACCCGAGGCCCTCGGGACCTCAACCAAATATACCAACAAGTCCTAAAACATCATACGAACTTAGTCGAACCTCTAAATCACATCAAACAACGCTAAAACCATGAATCATACCCCAATTCAAGCTTAATGAAACTAAGAGTTTTCAACTTCTACATTCAATGCCGGAACCTATCAAATCAACTCCGATTGACCTCAAATTTTACACACAAGTCATAAATTATATAACGGAGCTATGAAAATTTTCGAAACTGGATTCCGACTCCGGTATCAAAAAGTCAACTCATCGGTCAAACTGTCAAACTTTAAATTTCTATTTTAGCCATTTCAAGCCTAATTTCACTACGGACTTCCAAATAAAATTCTGATCACGCTCCTAAGACCAAAATCACCATACGGAGCTGTTGGAATCATCAAAATTCTATTCCGAGGTCGTTTTTCTAAAAAATGTTGGCCGAAGTCAAACTTAGCACTTTAAGGCTAACTTAAGGAACCAAGTGTTCCGGTTTCACCTCAAACACTTCCAAATCCCGAACCAACCATCCCTGCAAGTCATAAATCATTACAAGCACCTACGGAAAGTTTTATTTTAGGGAACGGGGTTCTAAAAATTAAAATGACCGGTTGGGTCATTACATTCTCCACCTCTTAAACAAACGTTCGTCCTCGAACGGGTTTAGAATTATACCTGAAGTGCTGAATAAGTCTGGATATCTGCTCCGCATGTTTTCCTCGGTCTCCCAAGTCGCTTCCTCGACTGGTTGGCCCCTCCACTGGACTTTTACTGCAGAAATCCTCTTGGATCTCAACTGGCGAACCTGTTTATCAACAATGGCAATTGGCTCCTCTTCATAACCCAAGCTATTATCTAGCTGAACTGTGCTGAAGTCTAACACATGTGATAGGTCGGCATGATACTTCCGGAGCATAGATACGTGAAAAACCGGATGAACTCCCGATAGGCTGGGAGGCAAGGCAAGCTCATAAGCAACCTCCCCAACTCGTTTCAACACCTCAAATGGGCCTATAAACCTTGGGCTCAACTTGCCCTTCTTCCCGAATCTCATAATTCCCTTCATCGGCGAAACCTTCAAGAGAACTTTTTCACCTACCATAAATGATATATCACGCGCTCTCTGATCCGCATAACTCTTTTGTCTAGACTGTGCTGTACGAAGTCGCTCCTGAATCAACTTTACCTTTTCCAAGGCATCCCTTACCAAATCAGTACCATATAGCTTAGCCTCACCTGGCTCAAACCATCCGATAGGTGAACGACATCGCCGACCATATAAAGCCTCAAATGGAGCCATCTCGATGCTGGATTGGTAACTGTTATTATAAGAAAACTCGGCCAAAGGCAGGAAACGATCCCACTGACCTCCAAAGTCAATCACACATGCCCTGAGCATATCCTCCAAAAATCTGAATTGTCCTCTCTGACTGTCCATCGGTCTGCGGATGAAAGGCTGTGCTGAGCTTTTACACGGGTCCCCAACTCACTCTGTACTGCTCTCCAGAAATATGAAGTAAACTGAGGACCTCTATCGGATATGATGGAAATTGGCACACCGTGCAACCGAACTATCTCCTGAATATAAATCTGGGCCAACCTATCTGAAGTATACATAGTCACAACAGGAATAAAATGTGCCGACTTAGTCAACCTGTCAACAATCACCCAAACTGCATCAAACTTCCTCAAGGTCCGCGGCAACCCAACTACAAAATCCATAGTAATTCGTTCCCATTTCCACTCTGGTATGGTCATCTGCTGAAGTAGGCCACCTGGCCTCTGGTGCTCATATTTAACTTGCTGGCAATTTAGACACCGAGCTACATACTCAACTATGTCCTTTTTCATTCGTCGCCACCAATAATGCTGCCTCAAGTCACGATACATCTTCGTAGCACCTGGATGAATAGAATATCGAGAACTATGTGCCTCCTCCAGGATCTTTTTCCTCAGTTCATCCACATTAGGAACACACAGACGATCCTGGAGTCGTAGAACACCATCTGCACTAATAGTGACTTCCTTGGCACCACCTTGTAGTACCGTTTCATGAAGAACCATCAGGTGTGGGTCATCATACTGGCGAGCCTTGATCTTTTCAAATAGTGAAGACCGGGCCACAACACATGCAAGAACTCGGCTGGGCTCTAAAATATCCAGCCTCACAAGTCTGTTAGCCAAGGATTGAATATCTGAGGCTAATGGCCTTTCCTCTACTGAAATGAAAGCCAAACTACCCATACTCTCCGCCTTTCTGCTCAAGGCATCTGCAACCACATTTGCTTTGCCTGGATGATACAGGATAGTATTATCATAATCTTTTAGTAACTCCAGCCATCTGCGCTGCCTCAAATTTAGATCTCTCTGCTTGAACAAATGCTGCAAACTGCAATGATTAGTGTAAACTACACAAGACACCCCATAAAGATAATGCCTCCAAATCTTAAGAGCGTGAACAATCGCAGCTAACTCCAAATCATGTACCGGATAATTCTTTTCGTGGGTCTTCATAGCACGTGAAGCATATGCAATAACTTGCCCTTCCTGCATCAATACACAACCCAAGCCAACGCGCGAAGCATCTTAATACACTGTATACATCCCCAAACCGGAAGGCAACACTAACACTGGTGTTGTAGTCAATGATGTCTTGAGCTTCTGAAAGCTCACCTCACAATCATCGGACCATCGGAATGGAGCACCCTTCTAGGTTAATTTGGTCAAAGGTGTTGCAATAGAGGAAAAACCTTCCACGAATCGACGATAATAACCTACCAAACCCAGAAAACTCCTGATCTCCGTCGCCGAAGTGGGACGATGCCAATTCTGAACTGCCTCAATCTTTTTGGGATCAACTTTAATACCTTCGCCCGATACGATATGTCCCAAAAATGCTACAGACTCTAGCCAAAACTCACATTTAGAGAACTTAGTATATAGCTTTTGTTCCCGCAATGTCTGAAGCACTACTCTCATATGCTGCTCATGCTCCTCCTTACTACGTGAGTAGATCAAAATGTCATCAATGAAGACAATGACAAATGAGTCAATATATGGCCTGAATACCCTGTTCATCATATCCATAAACGCTGTCGGGGTATTAGTTAAACCAAAAGACATTACCAGAAACTCATAATGACCATATCTAGTACGGAAAGCAGTCTTCGGAACATCCGAATCCCGAATCTTCAACTGATGGTACCCCGACCTCAAGTCGATCTTAGAGAATACCCTAGCACCCTGCAACTGGTCAAATAGATCATCAATACGCGGCAATGGGTACTTGGTCTTAATAGTGACTTTATTCAATTGGCGATAATCAATACACATCCACATTGTTCCATCCTTCTTTTTCACAAATAATACCGGTGCACCTCAAGGCGATACACTCGGTCTGACAAACCCTTTGGCTAGTAACTCTTAAAGCTGTTCTTTCAATTCTTTCGGAGCCATGCGATACGGTAGAATAGATATAGGCTGGGTATCTCAAGCCAAGTCAATACAGAAATCAATATCACGATCAGGTGGCATACCTGGAAGATCTGACGGAAATACATCGGGGAACTCCCGAACTACAGGCACTGAATCAATAGCCGAAGTCTCTACAGTAGTATCCCGAACATAGGCTAGATAAGCCAAACAACCCTTCTCAACCATGTGTTGAGCCTTTATAAAAGAAATAACTCGATTAAATGAACTAACAGGCGAACCCTTCCACTCCAGCTTAGGCAATGCTGGAATAGCCAAGATAATAGTCTTGGCATGACAATCTAGAATAGCATGATATGGAGACAACCAGTCCATGCCTAGAATAATTTCAAAATCGGTCATCTCAAGCAATAGGAGATCTGCTCTAGTTTCATAACCACAGAATGTAATAATACGGGACCGAATCGCCCACAGGAGTGGACACATAAATAGGAGTACTCAAGGACTCATGAGAAACACCCAAGAATGGAGCAAATAGAGATGACACATATGAATACGTAGATCCTGGATCAAATAATACTGAGGCATCTTTGCCACAAACAGAAATAATACCTGTAATCACGGCATCTGAGGCCTCTGTATCTGGTCTAGCTGGAAAAGCATAGAATCGAGCTGGAGCGCCAACTGTCTGGCCTCCGCCTAGCTGACCTCCACCTCTAGGATGGCCCCTACCCACTTGTCCTCCACTCTGGGTGGTCGGACTACTGGTGGAGCAACTGGTCCGGTAAGCATAGGCTGCTGACCCTACTGTACTGGTCTACTTTGAAGCCTGGGGCAAAACCTCCGCATGTGACTGAGATCCCCGCACTCGTAACAACTCTTCGGTGCGATGGACTGTTGACTAAGTGTCTGGCCCTGGGGACCTGAATACCCACGAAAAGAACCCTGAATAGCTGGCAGGCGATAAGAACTCTCTGGTATAGCACTGAAATAAGGTCGTACTAGAGCACCTCGAGGAGGTGGTGGTGCTAGATATGGGGGTCTGCTGGAGTGCCCCCTCACGAACTGACCTCTGCCCCCGGACGGAGCACCTCTGAACTCTCCAGAGTACCTGAACCGCTTATCTCTCATAATCTGCTCTCGGCTCCGCTGACGTACACCCTCAATCCTCCGGGCTATCTCCACAACTCGCTCATAAGAAGTACCTATCTCAAACTCTCGAGCCATAGTGGCCTGAATACCAGTATGTAAACCGGCTACAAACCTTTGCACTCTCTCCGCCTCAGTAGGGAGTATTATTAGTGCATGGCGAGATAATTCGGAAAATCTTGCCTCATAATCAGTCACTGACATCTGACCCTGCTGGAGCTGCTCAAACTGAAACCACAACTCTTCCCTTTGGGAGGGTGGGTGAACCTGTCCCAAGTCATGGGAGGAGAATCTGCTGGTCTGCCAAAAGCATAAGACTGCCACCATCTACGGGCTCTACCCTCTAGCTGAAAAGTAGCGAAATCAACCCCATGGGATTCCAATATCCTCGTGTTGTACAGTCTATCCTTGCAACGATCAATGAAATCCTGTGGATCCTCATGTCGCTCACCCCCGAAGATAGAAGGATGTAGTCTAGTCCATCTATCCAATAGTTTCTGAGGATCGGCGGCTACAGCTGGCCTGGGCTCGGTGTAGCTGCTGCCACTGGCTGGACTCCACCCACGGGTAGTGCACCCTGGGTCTAATATACAGCAGCTGCCTGTCCATGAGCCTGCGCGGTAGGGGTCTGTGCTCCCCTGCCCGCCTGATATGTGGCTGGGTCTGCCGGAAATAAACCGGCCTGAGTCATATTGTCCATGAATCGCAGTATATGACCCATGACATCCTGAAATTCCGGTGCAGATGTGAAGTCCACCGGAGCTGGATCTGCCACAGGCACCTCACCCTGCTCCTCAATAATGAGATTCTTTGTTGGATCCACTGGCGGCATAACTGGAATAGTCTTGGGACGTCCTCGCCCTGGAGCCCTCCCTCAGCCTCTGCCTCGGCCTCTAGCAACTGGGGGAGTAGCTCTTCCCTGGTCTGGAATCTCATTAGAGCGTGTTCTCACTATCTGTGAGAGAATAAGAGAAGGATATTTAGTACTACATCAATTGCACGATAGAATATGAAGAAAGGTAGTTTCCTAACACCATATAGCCTCTCGAAGATAAGTACAGACGTCTCCGAACCGATCCGCAAGACTCTATTAGGCCTGCTCATAACTTGTGAGACCTACGTGAACCTAGTGCTCTGATACCATGTTGTCACGACCCAATTTCACCTATAGGTCGTGATGGCGCCCAACACTACAGCTAGGCAAGCCAACTAATAAATCAATCGTACATTGGTTAAACTTTTATTACAAGAAAATAATGAAATACCAACTTCTATCAATGTGTGTGCCAAGACTCGGTGTCACAAGTGCATGAGCATCTAGTAGATTATACAAAACTCCAAATACTGTCTGAAATGAAATAGACAGAATATAAATATAAGAAGAGACACTGGTAGCTGTAGAACGGCTCAGAAAGGTAGCTCACCACTATGCCTCGGGATGACGTGGGTATGTGATGATAGGTCCTCCACTAGTACCTGTTTCAGATCCTGCACAAAAAGTGCAGCAAGTGTAGTATGAGTACGTAAACAACGTGTACCCAGTAAGTATCAAGCCTAATCTCGAAGTGGTAGAGACGAGATGGCCGACTTTGACACTCACTATGGGCCAATAACAATAACTAAAATAAAACTAGAATATTTAAATCAACATGATTTACAGAATTTACAATAATTTGTTTAATCAGTAGAAATAATCAAATTCTTTCAAATGTAACAATTCTCAATATATTAATTAAATTTCTTCAATTCAGATAAATTCTAATTTATCAATTAAATCTCATTTACAGGAGTAACAATTAATTCCATAAACAAGCAAGAATAATAATTCATTAAATTCCAAGGATTTTTCAATTTATTAATTAGTTTATCAAGCTAAAATAAATTATTAAAGTATCGTGTAATTATTATTATTAAGCACAATTTCTGCCGAGGACGTACGACCCGATCCAGAGTGTCGTGTACACTGCCGAGGGACGTGCGGCGAGATCCATAGATGCATCTATCCTGCCGAGGCGTTCGGCCCGCTCCTCAAGAAAGGTGGACATTTTTTTATGTGCCTCCGGAAGGAGAGTATATTCATTATAAGATGAATTTGGGAGGAGAACAATTTCTTTTAACAATTCATTTATTTAAACAGACAATCAAGCCTATGAGATTTCCATCCTTTAATATCTTTATCTAACAATTCACAATATATTCATATAGATATCAATTAATATAAATAAATCAAAGAATACAATTTACACAAGTAAGGCATGCTTTGAGTCCTAAACTACCCGGACTTTAGCATTAATAGTAGCTACGTACGGACTCTCGTCACCACGTACATACGTAGCCCCCCACAATTAGCAACAATTATTTAATTTTAATCACCTATGAGGTAATTTCCCCCTCACAAGATTAGACAAGAGACTTACCTCGTCTTGCTCCAATTTAATCTACAATTTTGCCTTTTTCACGATTATCCAACTCTGTCTGGCTCGAATCTAGCCAAAATAATTCGATACAATCACTAAAAATTATAGGAAATAAATTCTATAAGGAAATACTACATTTTTAATAAATATCCCGAAATTAATTAAAAATTTCACCCGCGGGGCCCATATCTCGAAATCCGGCGAAAGTTATGAAATCCGAAAACCCATTCAATTACGAGTCCAACGATACCAGTTTCACTCTATTCCGACTCCAAATCGATACCGAAATCTCAAGATTTCGTTTCTATGAGATTTCTAAATTTTTCCAAATCTCAAATCTCAAAACACTAATTAAATTATGAAAAACAATGATATACTTGTATATGTAGACCAAATCCGAGTTAGAATCACTTACCCCAATATTTTTCCCTTGAAAATCTGCCAAAAGTCGTCTCTGCTCAAGCTCAAGTTCGTCAAAAATGGCAAATGGTACGAATGCCCTCTTTTTATAAAACTGCCCAGCAGCCTTCGGAACTGGTCCTCGAGCTGGGCCTCGATCGCGGCATCGAACATGTGCCCTCGATCAGGGCATCGAGGTTCTACCTTCGATCAGGGCATCGAGCTTGGGTCTCGATCCTAGCCCTCGAGCCATACCTTCAATCGTGCCCTGGAGCCTTGCCTTCGATTGCGGCTTCGATCACAGGCTCGAGTCTGGACCTCGGTCATGGCCTCGATCAGGGTATCGAGGTTGGGCCTTCAATCATAGCCTCAATCATGGCATCGAGCTTGAGCCTTCGATTTTGACCCTCAATCTTGGGTCTCGATCCTGGCCCTCGAGCCTTGCCTTCGATCATGGCCCTGGAGCTGGACCTTCGATCATGGCCCTCGAGTTGGACCTTCGATCATGGCCCTCGAGTTGGACCTTCGATCATGGCTTCGATACACTAGCTCGAGCCTGTACTTCGTCAACCCTGGGATCGATATCTGGCTCGATATCTGGGCTCGATCACAGCCCAGAATGTCCAACAGAAGAGGAAAAATTGCGGCAGCTTTTTAACTCAAATTTTTGATCCGTTAACCATCCGAAACTCACCCGAGACCCTCGGGACCTCAACCAAATATACCAACAAGTCCTAAAACATCATACGAACTTAGTCGAACCTCTAAATCACATCAAACAACGCTAAAACCATGAATCATACCCCAATTTAAGCTTAATGAAACTAAGAGTTTCCTACCTCTACATTCAATGCCGGAACCTATCAAATCAACTCCGATTGACCTCAAATTTTACACACAAGTCATAAATTACATAATGGAGCCATGAAAATTTTCGAAACTGGATTCCGACTCCGGTATCAAAAAGTCAACTCCCCCGATCAAACTTTCAAACTTTAAATTTCTATTTTAGCCATTTCAAGCCTAATTTCACTACGGACTTCCAAATAAAATTCTGATCATGCTCCTAAGTCCAAAATTACCATACGGAGCTGTTGGAATCATCAAAATTCTATTCCGGGGTCGTTTTTCTAAAAAATATTGGCCGAAGTCAAACTTAACACTTTAAGGCCAACTTAAGGAACCAAGTGTTCCGGTTTCACCTCAAACACTTCCAAATCCCGAACCAACCATCCCCGCAAGTCATAAATCATTATAAGCACCTATGGAAAGTTTTATTTTAGGGAACGGGGTTCTAAAAGTTAAAATGACCGGTTAGGTCATTACAATGGAATGTTTGGTTGAGGTCCCGGGGGGCTCGGGTGAGTTCCGGGATGGTTTCGGATCATTTTTCCTTGTTTTGCAACTGCTGGAACTGATATCTGATATTGTTCTTCGCAAACGCAAAGGGTCTCATGCGTTCACGAAGAAGGATTTTGGACGGATGGGATTTGCCCCTCACGAATGCAATGAAGAAGACGCGAACGCAAAGAAACAGATGAGGAAAACCTATGCGAACTCGAGTGGTCAGACGCGAACTCGAGTGGTCAGACGCGAACGCGAAGAGGAAAGGGAGTTGGGGGCCTGCCTGACGTTAAGCCTTCGCGAACGCGACTCGTGTCTCGTGAACGCGAAAGGCAGAGGTCGGAAGGCATCGCGAACGCGATGAGGATATCGCGAACGCGAAGACGGAATCTGGGCAACACATTTTTTGTGCTTCATGAATGCGAAGCTATGGTCGCGAACGCGATGAAGGCACTTCTGGGCAGAATTAAAAGGGTTTGAGTTCATAACTAAAAATCTAATTGGGAGCTCGGTAGAAGGCGATTTTCGGAGAGATTCTTGCGTGGGTGTTTGGGGTAAGTGATTCTTATCCAGTTTTGATTAATTTATATGATTATGTCTTTGAATCCATCATTTAATTCGGATTTAATAGAGGAAAATCAAGATTTTTATAAAATCCTCTAAAAATGAAAAATTAAGATTCAGAGGTCGATTTATTATTGGAATTCGATAAAATTAGTATGGTTGAACTCGTATCGGAATGGGTGTTCGGATTTTATGAAAATTATGTTGGGTTCCGAGAAGCGAGTCCCGTGTTGACTTTTGTTGATTTTTTGGAATAAAATTTTAAATCGACGTATTATTATCCGGAATTGTTTCCGATGAATTTTAATGAAGTTATACAATTAATTTGGATAGATTTGAACGGCTCGGAGGTTAATTCAAGCAAGAAGACGATTTTGGAATATCGACATAACTTCAAAGAGGTAAGTGTCTTGCTTAACCTCGAGTGGGGGAATTTTCCCTTAGGCATTGAGTCTTATGTGCAATTTGTGTAATTGAAAACCATGTACGCGAGATGACGAGTACGTACTTGATTTATATGTGCTAATTTTATTGAGTTAAAGTCTTGAGCATATTGTGTAGTAAATTGGATAATTGTTGGCATATATTTAATCATCTACTTGTTGTGCCTAAATCCTTGTTGTTGACTCTGTTGTTATATGACAATTTGATGTGATTGTTATTTGATTATTTATGAAATTTCGTGAATTTGCTGGTTTGATAATTATTGGAATTTAATTTCATTTTGGATTTTCCCTCTGCAAATAATTAATTAAATGAGCTTAAGAAGAGGTGTTTATATAATTATTGAAAATTTGATTTTTATGAATACTTTACTTTATGTTGAGTAATTTCTATCTCTATTGATTGTTTTTGGATGTTGTACGCATTGTGTGGAGCTTTTGGCTATTTGTTGTGAAATTAATTGACTTGGTTATAGCTTTAGAATTTGGTTGTGGTCATTGGGCAAATTGTGATATGAATTGATTTTTGTTATGTTGCTGTGATAATTTCCCGTGTAAATTGTTGTATTGTGTGAGTTGTTAATTTGGGGAGATAAGGGTAGCATTTCACCGTTGATATTATGTGGTTATAAGGGTGACATTTCACTATTGTTGTGTTTGTTGGAATATTGTCTGGGCGGAGCGATAAGGGTAGCTATAGGAGCGATAAGGGTTGCAATATGAGCGATAAGGATGGCTATTGATATTGTCTGGGCGGAGCGATAAGGGTGGCTATAAGAGTGATAAGGGTGGCAATAGGAGCGATAAGGGTGGCTATTGTCAGGGACGATATGTGATGATGTGGGGTTGTAGTGTTGATGATTTTCATGAGATGATGTGATTTTCTAGTATTTATTTTTATACCTTGTGCAATGTCTTGTTATTGGTAAATTGATAACAATCTGATTTATGTTAAAATTAAGAGCTTGTGGCTATGGCTAGGCGGATTATAAAATAAAATGTGGGCACGAGATGCCGTGAGTAAATAATGAGGATATTTGGCACGCGAATTGTCCGTGCAGTTGAGATATGAAATGTGGGCACGAGGTGCTGTGATGAAATGATAATGATATTTGGTACGTGAGTTGTCCGTGCAGTTGTGATATAAAATGAGGGCACGAGGTGCCGGGAAAGTATGATAATTTAATTATGGGCATGAGGTGCCGTGGAAATATGAAAATGGGTAGAGACCCGTGTTTACGAAAAATATAAAAATGGGATGAGACCCGTATTTTTATGATTATGAAATGAGGTGTCACATGGTGACTTTTTATTAGAAATAATTATATTCAAAATATTTATTTGAAAGGATTTTTACTTAGAAAGTATTATAGGAAAGAATTGTATTGGAAAGATATTTATTTGAGGAAATTATACTTGAAAAGATTTATTGAAAGAATTATTTTTGAAAAATAATTATTTGAGAAAATTATATTTGAAAGAGAATTATTTGGAAGAATTATATGTGAAAGACATTTACTTGAAGGACTTGATTTAATTTGGTGTTTTCTATTATTTTGTATATTATATTGCACAGGTTATTAGACTAATGAGTGTCTTGACTGTACCTCGTCTCTACTCCATTGAGGTTAGTCTTGATACTTACTGGGTACCGACCGTGGCGTACTCATACTACACTTCTGCATATTTTTGTGCAGAGCCAGGTATTGGAAATATCGGACTTGAGCAAAGTTAAAGTGGGATCGTAAGGATTCAAGGTAGAGCTGCTTGGTCGTCGCAGTCCCTTGGAGTCTTTTCATTTCATTGTACTGTTAATTTGTAATCAAACAGTATTATATATTCGGTCATCGTAATCATTCTATGTATTCAGTTAGAGTTCGTGACTCAGTACTACCAGTCTTGGGAGGTTGTGTATTATAATTATTTCTGCTATTAGTTTTGATTATTTAAAAAAATAGCTTCAAAAATGTAATGGAAATCAGCTTACCTAGTCTTAGAGACTAGGTGTCATCACGACGCCTGTGGTGGGATTTTGGGTTGTGACAAGTTGGTATCAGAGCCCTAGGTTCATAGGTTCTATGAGTCATGAACGAGTCTAGTAGAGTCTTGCGGATCGGTACGAAGACGTCTGTACTTATCTTCGAGGGGCTACAGAACTGTTAGGAAATTTCCATTTCTTTCATTCCTGTCATGCGGAATTTGTTGAATTTGGAATTTGAACCTTTGTATCTCCATTCTCTCACAGATGGTGAGGACACGTGCTACCGGGTTAGCTGAGCAAGCATCCGCACATACTGCTAGGGCTGCAAGAGGCCGGGGCCGAGGTAGAGGCTGAGGAAGGGCATGTGCTACGACTAGAGCACCTGTCAGAACAACAGTTGAGGAGCCACCCGTAGCTCCAGTTGGGGGACAGGTACCAGAAGCACCTGTTGTTACCCCCGGATTTCAGGAGACTTTAACACAGTTCCTGAGTATGTTTGGTACATTAACTCAGGCGGGATTGATCTATGTTGCACCAAATAATTCGCAGATTGGGGGAGTAACTCAGACTCCTACCACAACTCCAGAGCAGCAGGTTCACGTTCGGTACAACCTGTTATTCCGGCTCGGCATGAGGTCAGGCCCGAGGCATCAAAATGTAACGACCCGGCCGATCGTTTCGAGAGTTATAACCCCGTTTTCCCCATTCCTACTTCTTTTTATGTTATTCAGCTATATTATGTTATATTGGGTTAGTTGGTTCAAGTCCGGAAGGAACTCGGAGAGAAACGAGATACTTAGTCTCATAATTGAAAATTTAAAGTTTGAAAAGTGGACCGGATATGGACCTATGTGTAAACTACCTCGGATTTGAATTTTGATGATTCCAATAGCTCCGTATGGTGATTTTGGGCTTAGGAGCGTGTCCGGAATATTATTTGGAAGTCCGTAGAGGAATTAGGCTTGAAATGCCGAAAGTTTTATTTTTGAGAAGTTTGACCGGGGGGTTGACTTTTTGATATCGGGGTGAGAATCCGATTCTGAAAATTGGAATACCTCTGTTATGTCATTTAGGACTTGTGTGCAAAATTTGAGGTCAATTGGACATGATTTGATAGGTTCTGGAGTTGTTTGTAGGAATTAGAAATTTCAAAGTTCATTAGGCTTGAATTGGGGTGTAATTCATGGTTTTAGCATTGTTTGAGGTGATTTGAGGATTCGACTAAGTTCGTATGATGTTTTTAGGACTTTTTGGTATATTTGGTTGAGGTTCCGAGGGCCTCGGGTGAGTTTCGGATGGTTAACGGATCAAAAATTGAACTACAACAGCTGCTGCAATTTCCTTCTGTTGGAAATTTCTTCTGCCAGAATCGAGCCATGATCGAGCCCAGAGTCGAGGGCCACGAACGAAGCCATGATCGAGCCAGAGTCGAGGGCCATGATCGAGCCCAGGGTCGAGGGCCACGGTCGAAGGCCGGGTCGAAGACATGATCGAAGGCTCAGGATCGAGGACCTCGATCGAAGGCCAAGATCGAGGAAGAACCGAGGTTGTCTGGGTAGAATTATAAAAACAGGGACTTCGTCCCATTTGCCATTTTTGACAAATTGGAGCTTGAGGAGAGGCGATTTTTGATATATTTTCAAGAAAAATTTGAGGTAAGTCCCTTGTGATCATTTCTACTCCATAATATTGAATTATCATCGAACAATCCGACTAGATTACATGATTTTGAGGTGTAAATCGGAGATTGGGACTTAGAAATTTGGAAATAAGATTTGTAGATTTGAGGGTCGAGTTGAGGTCGGATTTTGGTAAAATTGATATGGGTAGACTCGTGGTTGAATGGGCTTTCGGATTTTCTAACTTTTGTCGGGTTACGAGACGTGGGCCCCACAGGCAATTTTTGAACTAAATTACAGATATTTACGAAAAATTAATATTTTCTTATGGAATTAATTCCAATAAATTTTATTGACTGAAACGAATTATTTGTGACTAGATTCGATGTATTCGGGGGCCGATTTGCGAGGCAAAGGCATAGCAGAGTAAAATGTTTCATGTTTTGGGGTAAGTAACGATTGTAAATCAAGTCCTGAGGGTATGAAACCCTGAATTTTGTATCATTCTACTATTTTGAAGTGACACACATGCTAGGTGACGGGCGTGTGGGCGTGCACTATTGGGGATTTGTGACTTGGTCCGTCCCGTAGCAACTGTAAAGTTGCATACTTTGTTGAAACCATATGATACTTATATGTTTTAGAAAGCATTTCTGTAAATTGGGCTGAATGCCATGTTTGGGCCTTGCACCAAAGCTGTTTGGACCCTTAGGGGCTGTTTCTTACCATCCTCTCATTATGTTCGATTGAAAATCTATACTCAGTCATGTTTATACTTGTTTACCGCATAACTCAGTTTTATGACTCTATTTTGATGCATATAAATGGTTTGGGCTGAATGTCCTGTTTTATTGAAATGCCCGAGTGGATTGAGATGTTTATGACTGAGTGAGGCCGAGAGCCTGATTTGTGAGGATGAGTGTGGATCGGGGCTGCCCGCCTGCAGCATATTTATGATTGAGTGAGGCCGAGGGCCTGATTTATGCGGATGAGTGTGGATCGGGACTACCCGTCTGCAGCATATTTACGATTGAGTGAGGCCGAGGGCCTGATTTGTAAGGATGAGTGTGGATCGGGGCTGCCCACCTGCAGCATACTTTATTATTTTGGCACGTGAATTGTCTGTGCAGATTATAGCGCTTGGGCTGAAGGAGCCCTTCCGGAGTCTGTACATACCCCCAGTGAGCGCAGGTACCTACTAAGTGCGAGTGCCGAGTGCCGAGTGCTGAGAGACTGTGAGGTTTGCCCGAGGGGCTGTATATGAGTGATGTTTTGCCCGAGGGGCTGTTTATGATTTCATCATTTTTGCTCACCTTTGCATTGAGCCTTTGTTTGAAAAACTGTTGGAAAAATATCTTTAAATGATTTTTACTGGAACTGGGTTTAAACTAGATAATTTGATTCAAATCCTGATTTTTAAAAGCATGTGGTATTTTACTGAGATTTCCTGATATGAAGGTTATATGCTTTATTGCTTATCACTACTGCTCAGTCTTTATTTATTGTTGTTACTTACTGAGTTGGCGTACTCACGTTATTCCCTGCACTTTGTGTGCAGATTCAGGTGTAGCTGGACACGGTAATTGTTATTGAGTGTTCTGGTAGCAGATTTTCTTGGAGATAGCAAGGTAGCTGTTTGGCGATCGCAGCCCCTGCTCTTCTCCCTCTTATCTTCCTCTAGTTGTATTTAGCTATTTTTCGGGCTTAGTTAGCCTTGATATTGTTAGACAGATTGTAGTATATGCTCATGACTAGTGACACCCCGATGTCAGGCTTTTCTTTTCCGCACTTCTATTTTTCTTTAATTTGAACTCTTTAAATAGAGGTTTCATGTTAAATAACCTTGAAATTATCCTTGAAATGAAAATATCGGTTTGTTTTGGAAATAAGTCGGCTTGCCTAGCTCCACAATAGGCGCCATCATGACAGAGGTTAGTTTGGGTCGTGACAGATTGGTATCAGAGCCTAGGTTACATAGGTCTCACGAGTCATGAGCTGACCAATGCCCCAGCAGCGTTCATGCATTTGATGAACAGTGTATTTCAGCCCTATTTGGACTCATTCGTTGTTGTATTTATTGATGACATCCTGGTGTACTCCCGTAGCCAGGAGGAGCATGCTCAACATTTAAAGATTATATTACAGAGATTGAGGGAGGAGAAGCTTTATGCAAAGTTCTCCAAATGGGAGTTTTGGCTCAGTTCAGTAACATTCTTGGGGCACGTGGTGTCCAGTGAGGGTATTCAGGTGGATCCGAAGAAGATAGAAGCGATTCAGAGTTGGCCCAGACCGTCCTCAACCACGGAGATTAGGTGCTTTCTTGGTTTGGCGGGTTACTACCGTCGCTTTGTGGAGGGATTTTCATCTATTGCATCCCTCTTGACCAAATTGACCCAAAAGGGGGCTCCATTCAGGTGGTCGGATGAATGTGAGGAGAGCTTTCAGAAGCTCAAGACTGATTTGACCACAGCTCCAGTGTTAGTTCTGCCATCAGCTTCAGGTTCTTACACCGTGTATTGTGATTCCTCGAGGATAGGCATTGGTTGTGTTTTGATGTAGGAGGGTAGGGTGATTTCCTATGCCTCACGCCAGTTGAAGACCCATGAGAAGAACTATCCTGTCCATGATCTTGAGTTAGCAGCCATTGTTCACGCCTTGAAGATTTGGCGTCATTATTTGTATGGGGTTCATTGTGAGATCTATACTGATCACCGGAGTCTGCAGTATCTGTTAAAGCAGAAGGATCTTAATTTGTGTCAGCGGAGATGGTTGGAGCTTCTTAAGGACTATGATATCACTATTTTGTACCATCCGGGGAAGGCCAATGTGGTGGCCGATGCTTTGAGTCACCGGGCAGAGAGTTTGGGGAGTTTAGCATATCTTCCAGCAACAGAGAGACCTTTGGCATTAGATGTTCAGACCTTAGCAGGCCAGCTTGTCAGATTAGATATTTCGAAGCCTAGTCGGGTATTGGCTTGTGTGGTCTCCAGGTCTTCTCTTTATGACCGTATCAGGGAGCGTCAGTATGATGACCCTCACTTTCTCGTTCTTCAGGACAGGGTTTGGAGAGGTGATGCTAGGTATGTGACTATTGGTGATGACAGGGTGCTGAGAATGCAGGGCCGGATATGTGTGCCTAATGTAGATGGGCTTCGAGAGCTGATTCTTGAGGAGGCCCACAGCTCGCGGTATTCCATCCATCCGGGTGCCGCGAAGATGTACCAGGATTTGAGGTAGCACTATTGATGGAGGCAGATGAAGAAGGATATATTTGGGTTTGTGGCTCGGTGTCTAAACTGTCAACAGGTTAAGTATGAGCATCAGAGACCGGGTGGCTTGCTTCAGAGGTTAGAGATCCCAGAGTAGAAGTGAGAGCGAATCACTATGGACTTTGTAGTTGGGCTCCCACGGATTTCGAGGAAGTTCGACGCTATTTGGGTTATTGTGGATCGGCTGACCAAGTCCGCGCACTTCATTCCAGTTGGTACTACTTACTCTTCAGAGTGGTTGGCTGAAATTGTCATCCGAGAGATCGTTCGCCTGCATGGTGTCCCAGTTTCCATCATTTCAGATAGGGATACTCAGTTCACATTGCAGTTTTGGAGGGCTGTGCAGCGAGAGTTGGGTACTCAGGTTGAGTTAAGCACAAATTTTCACCCTCAGACGGACGGGCAGTCCGAGCGCACTATTCAGATATTGGAGGACATGTTGCGTGCTTGTGTCATTGACTTTGGGGGTTCATGGGACCAGTTTCTACCACTCGTGGAGTTTGCATATAATAACAGTTATCAGTCGAGTATTCAGATGGCTCCGTACGAGGCTTTGTATGGGAGGAGGTGTAGATCTCCGGTTGGATGGTTTGAGCCGAGTGAGGCTAGGCTCTTAGGTACAGACTTGGTCTAGGACGCATTAGAAAAGGTGAAATTGATTCAGGAGTGGCTTCGCACGACGCAGTCCAGGCAGAAGAGCTACGCGGACAGGAAGTTCTGTGATGTGTCTTTTATGGTCGGGGAGAAGGTTTTGCTGAAGGTATCACCCATGAAGGGTGTTATGAGGTTTGGGAAGAGGGGCAAGTTGAGTCCCCGGTTCATTGGGCCTTTTGAGGTGCTTTAGAGGATAGGAGAGGTGGCTTATAAGCTTGCCTTGCCACCCAGCTTGTCGAGTGTGCATCCGGTGTTTCATGTTTCTATGCTCTTGAAGTATATTGGAGATCCGTCCCATGTTTTGGATTTCAGCACGGTTCAATTGGAGGGTGATATGACTTATGATGTGGAGCCGGTGGCTATTTTAGATCGGCAGGTTCGAAGGTTGAGGTCAAAGGATATAGCTTCAGTGAAGGTACAATGGAGAGGTCAGCCTGTGGAGGAGGCCACCTGGGAGACCGAGCGGGAGATGCGGAGCATATATCAACGCCTATTTGAGACTCCAGGTATGTTTCTAGACCCGTTCGAGGACGAATGGATGTTTAAGAGGGGGAGGATGTAACGACCCGGCCGGTCGTTTCGAGAGTTATAACCCCGTTTTTCCCATTCCTACTTCTTTTTGTGTTATTCAGCTATATTATGTTATATTAGGTTAGTTGGTTCGAGTCCGGAAGGAACTCGGAGTGAAACGAGACACTTAGTCTCATAATTGAAAATTTGAAGTTAGAAAAGTAGACAGGATATGGACCTATGTGTAAACGACCTCGGATTTAAATTTTGATGATTCCAATAGCTCCGTATGGTGATTTTGGGCTTAGGAGCATGTCCGGAATATTATTTGGAAGTCCGTAGAGGAATTAGGCTTGAAATGCCGAAAGTTTTATTTTTGAGAAGTTTGACCGGGGGTTGACTTTTTGATATCGGGGTCGGAATCTGATTCTAAAAATTGGAATACCTCTGTTATGTCATTTAGGACTTGTGTGCAAAATTTGAGGTCAATCGGACGTGATTTGATAGGTTCCGGAGTTGTTTGTAGAAATTAGAAATTTCAAAGTTCATTAGGCTTGAATTGGGGCGTAATTCATGGTTTTAGCGTTGTTTGAGGTGATTTGAGGATTCGACTAAGTTCGTATGATGTTTTAGGACTTGTTGGTATATTTGGTTGAGGTCTCGAGGGCCTCGGGTGAGTTTCGGATGGTTAACGGATCAAAAATTGAACTACAACAACTGCTGCAATTTCCTTCTGTTGGAAATTTCTTCTGCCAGAATCGAGCCATGATCGAGCCCAGAGTCGAGGGCCACGATCGAAGCCATGATCGAGCCCAGAGTCGAGGGCCATGATCGAGCCCAGGGTCGAGTGTCACGATCGAAGGCCGGGTTGAAGACATGATCGAAGGCTCAGGATCGAGGACCTCGATCGAAGAACAAGATAGAAGGCCAAGATCGAGACAGAACCGAGGTTGTCTGGGCAGAATTATAAAAACAGGGACTTCGTCCCATTTGCCATTTTTGACAAATTGGAGCTTGAGGAGAGGCGATTTTTGATATATTTTCAAGAAAAATTTGAGATAAGTCCCTTGTGATCATTTCTACTCCATAATATTGAATTATCATCGAACAATCCGACTAGATTACATGATTTTGAGGTGTAAATCGGAGATTGGGACTTAGAAATTTGGAAATAAGATTTGTAGATTTGAGGGTCGAGTTGAGGTTGGATTTTGGTAAAATTGGTATGGGTAGACTCGTGGTTGAATGGGCTTTCGGATTTTGTAACTTTTGTCGGGTTCCGAGACGTGGGTCCCACAGGCAATTTTTGAGCTAAATTTCAGATTTTTATGAAAAATTAGTATTTTCTTATGGAATTAATTCCAATAAATTTTATTGACTTAAACGAATTATTTGTGACTAGATTCGAGGCATTCGGGGGCCGATTTGTGAGGCAAAGGCATAGCAGAGTAAAATTTTTCACATTTTGTGGTAAGTAACGATTGTAAATCAAGTCCTGAGGGTATGAAACCCTGGATTTCATATCATTCTACTATTTTGAAGTGACGCACATGCTAGGTAACGGGCGTGTGGGCATGCACTATTGGGGATTTGTGACTTGGTCCGTCCCGTAGCAACTGTAAAGTTGCATACTTTGTTGAAACCATATGATACTTATATGTTTTAGAAAGAATTTCTATAAATTGGGCTGAATGCCATGTTTGGGCCTTGCGCCAAAGCTGTTTGGACCCTTAGGGGCTGTTTCTTACCATCCTCTCATTGTTTTCGATTGAAAATCTATACTCGGTCATGTTTATACTTGTTTACCGCATAACTCAATTTTATGACTCTATTTTGATGCATATAAATGTTTTGAGCCGAATGCCCTGTTTTATTGAAATGCCCGAGTGGCTTGAGATATTTATGATTGAGTGAGGCCGAGGGCTTGATTTGTGAGGATGAGTGTGGATCGGGGCTGCCCGCCTGCAGCATATTTATGATTGAGTGAGGCCGAGGGCCTGATTTGTGAGGATGAGTGTGGATCGGGGCTGCCCGCCTGCAGCATACTTTATTATTTTGGCACGTGAGTTGTCCATGCAGATTATAGCGCTTGGGCTGAAGGAGTCCCTCCGGAGTCTGTACACACCCCCAGTGAGCGCAGGTACCTACTGAGTGCGAGTACCGAGTGCTGAGTGACTATGAGGTTTGCCCGAGGGGCTGTATATGAGTGATGTTTTGCCCGAGGGGCTGTTTATGAATTCATCATTTTTGCTCACCTTTGCATTGAGCCTTTGTTTGAAAAACTGTTGGAAAAATGTCTTTAAATGATTTTTACTGGAACTTGGTTTAAACTAGATAATTTGATTCAAATCCTGATTTTTAAAAGCATGTGGTATTTTACTGAGATTTCCTGATATGAACGTTATATGCTTTATTGTTCGTCACTACTGCTCAGTCTTTATTTATTGTTGTTACTTACTGAGTTGGCGTACTCACGTTACTCCCTGCACCTTGTGTACAGATTCAGGTGTAGCTGGACACGGTAGCGGTTATTGAGTATTCTGGTTGCAGATTTTCTTGGAGATAGCAAGGTAGTTGTTTGGCGATCGCAGCCCCTGCTCTTCTCCCTCTTATCTTTCTCTAGTTGTATTTAGCTATTTTCCGAGCTGAGTTAGCCTTGTTAGACAGATTGTAGTATATGCTCATGACTAGTGACACCCCGATATCGGGCTTTTCTTTTCCACACTTCTATTTTTCTTTAATTTGAACTCTTTAAATGGAGGTTTCATGTTAAATAACCTTGAAATGAAAATATCGGTTTGTTTTGGAAACGAGTCGGCTTGCCTAGCTCCACAATAGGCATCATCACGACAGATGTTAGTTTGGGTCGTGAAACAGAAGAAGAACAAAAGAGACTCGAAATGTTTAAGAAATATGGTCCACCAACTTTCAGTCGCACACCTACAGAGGATGTCCAAGAATTTCTAGAAAATTGTCACTGTATTCTCTGCACCATGGGTATTGTGGAGGTGAGCGAAATTGCTTTTACTACATTTCAACTATCAGGCGCAGCGTATCGGTGGTGGCAAATCTATGAATAAGGTAGACCAGTCGATGCCACACCACAAACTTGGGCTCAATTTTCGGAAATATTCTTGAAAGAGTTTGTTCCCCAAACTCTCAGAGATGCGTGGCATGCAAAGTTTGAACGTTTGCGTCAGGGCACTATGACAGTGTCAGAATATGCTATCAGGTTTAGTGAGTTAGCCCGTCATGCACCTATCTTGGTTCCTACAATCAGAGAGCGCGTCCGCAGATTCATTGAGGGGCTCGAATATGATATTAAAATATGCATGGCTCGAGAATTGCAAACTGATACTCCATTTCAACAAGTAGTGGAGATTGCAAGGAAGATTGAGGGTATGGCGAGGAAAGGGAGTCTAAGGAGGCCAAAAGGTCTCGAAGATCTGGAGGGTTCAGTGGATTTTACTCTTCAGCTAGAACCCATTACATCGGAGGCTCAAGCAGTCGGTCAGCTCAGTCCGCACATCAGATTACTTGGAGTGCTCCAGTTTACAGTGTACCATCGACACGAGATTATTACAGTGGTTATTCCAGTTATCCAACACAGACTCAGTAAGAGTAGTCGCGACCTCAGAGCGGTTGTTATGAGTGTGGTGATACTAGGCATATCATGAGAGATTGTCCCAGACTTGGGAGAGGTGAATTTCATCAGAACACTCCAGCTACAAGCTTTATTCTAGCTGATACTCCATGTGCACAGTCAGCTAGAGGTGGAGGACATGCGGGTAGTGGGTACCTAAGAGGTAGAGGCCCGACCCGTTGATATAATCACTATGATTTGGCAGGGGCCAATACACCAGATGGTGTCGTTACAGGTACGATCCTGATTTTTATTATAAAGGATAATTTCCCTTAATTTGATTCGGTTCTGAATATTGAGGTGAGTCCTCCTATTATGCTCCACTTATGGGTAAGCTTCGTAAATTTGTGACCCACTTATATGTTTATCCCTGTTGGGAGATTTAAGGATGTGAACCCGTGTCTTTCATTTTATTTTTTTTAAACCAGTGAGGGATATAAGTCCAAAAGTAATTTTTATTATTCATTACTGTGGGTTTAATGTGTTTTGGAATAATTGATTCTAATTTTTTGAATTATATGCCCTACCGGTATGAGGGTTCATGATGTGTTGTGAAAACTATTTATGAAATTTATTGAAAAGAAGAAAGAAAGGAAATTGAAATTTCAGTTGGCACAATGTGCAAAATACTTGTGATTCGGAGTTGAGAACGAGATCCTCATATTTTTATATGGTGTGAAATATTTAAACCGGGCTGCAAGCCGTGATGGAAGTTATATAAGGACGAGGTCTTTGTGGTGAAATATTTATGAGTTTAAAATTCTCCCTTGTGAAATTTAATTTATGTAATAATATTAATAGGGAGTCATGCCTGTTAGGCTTATTTGATAATGCTTGTATATTTTCTGTTCATATTCAATCATTTTCGTGCTGTAAATATTGAGTTTTAGCCTATGAGGTGAGTGCCCAGGTGGCGTTAAATGTGACTCATTAATCCGAGTAAGTAATCATGAGGTCTTCATGCCTCACATTCTGTTGTCAGTGTTGTAAAAATTTAAAATGAGGTGGTGGTTAATATGAGATTAATTGATGATGCTGGGATTAATTATGAACAGCTTTTAAGACCTGAGATGTGGTGATGAGCATGCATATGATGTGATTCATGTCCTGATATCATAATGATAATGCAGTGCTTGTAATGCTGAGATTGGTGTTATTCATATATACCTTGAGGTATTTTATTGGGTTGTGAATGTGTTATTAGGAGTTGTTTTGGTGTTACTCTGGCAGGTGGATATGCCCAATTATAGGGGAGACTCTGCCGAAATTTCTAAAAAATTTGGGAGTTAGTAAAATTTGAAGGATTGAGAATTGCAAAAGAAGAGACAAATTATGTTATGTGTTTGAGGGCGAATGATCCTAAGCGGGGAAGAATAAAACACCCTAGAAAATTTTGAAGTACTTCAACACTATCAAGAAAGTTGATATGTGTAGGCACGAGTTGCTACAGCCAGTTGAGACTAATACCGTGCGTTGATGAAAAATCGGACTTTCTGAAAATGTTTGGAGTGTAAGAAATTGGTCTTAAGGTTCACAAATATGGATAAAAGAAATAATCTCAAATGAGATAGTGTTGCTGGACTTACCTCCAATGCAGTAGCGTGGGACCAACCGTGAGTATATGTGTAAAAGTAAAAACCATTAATTCGGTAACCTCAAAATAATTATTAGCACGTTTGAGTACGAACGTTTGTTTAAGAGGTGGAGAATGTAATGACCCGACTTGTCGTTTTAAGAATTTAAGCTAAGGCCCTGAGCAGCTTCTTATTATGTGTATTGACTTGCGTGCGTAGTTGAATTCAGTTACCGGATGATTCAAAGTGATTTGGGATACTTGGTCCCTAAAAAGGAAGCTTAAGTCTTAGGATTTTGACCGTAGTCAGAACCGTGTGAAGACGACTCCGGAATGGAGTTCCGTTAGCTCCGTATGATGATTTTGGACTTAAGAGCGTTTCTAGAAAATTATTTGGAGGTTCGTAGTCGAATTAAGCTGGAAATGGCGAAACTCAAAATTTTGGAAAGTTTGATCGGGGGGTTAACTTTTGATATCGGGGTCGGAATGCGATTTTGGGAGTAGGAGTAGGTCCGTAATGTCGAATGTGCCTTGTGTGCAAAATTTGAAGTCATTCCGAATTGATTTGATGTGTTTCGGCACAAGATATAGAATTTGAAATTTCAAAGTTCATTAGGCTTGAATTGGGGTATGACTCGTGGTTTTCGAGTTGTTTGAGGTGATTTGAAGGTTCGACTAAGTTCGTATGATGTTTTGGGACTTGATGGTATGTTTGGTTGAGGTCCCGGGGGGCTCGGGTGAGTTCCGGGATGGTTTCGGATCATGTTTCCTTGTTTTGCAACTGCTGGAACTGATATCTGGTATTGTTCTTCGCGAACGCGAAGGGTCTCACGCGTTCGCGAAGAAGGATTTTGGACGGCTGGGATTTGCCCATCGCGAACGCGATGAGGATATCGCGAACGCGAAAAAGGAATCTGGGCAGCACATGATATATAGGGTGAAGATTAGACTATATATAGGAATGAAAATAGCTTCTATATATAGGAATGGCAACATTTTCATATTCGTATGTAACTACTTAGCCATGCATGAAGCCACCTGTTCATATTCATTTGCCACTTATCCATGCATGAAACCATTTACAATGACATGAAAACAACTTCTGAGGAAGATATTAATTAGTAGTAGTTCTAACAGAATTCTGAAATCAAAAGGGAAAAACAGAAGTTGAAGGCAAAATACATGAATCTGCATTTTGGAGAGTTCAAAAGTAGGCCTGAAAATTAAGTCTGAATGGCGCATTAACTTAATTGTAGCTCACAGCGCAGAACTTGTTCTTGTTTTAATTGCCCCCAACTATAAATTGAACCAGAAAGTAATAAACCACGAGTAATTTCTTTCTTTTCTTTTTTAATTAAAGTAATACTAACATTTTGTGCCATCTAATACAAATTTATGTAATAAAAATCAAATAGACAAGAGTGGTAAACGTGAGATAGGGCCGTCACTTGGGTCCTGCGTATTACCCAATCACACACGCAATATCAAGTTGAGTTGAAATGTCTTTTTCAAGCTACTCTCATTTATTTGAGAAACCGGTCCGTAAAAGAAAATAAAACACGAATTGCATATATAGTTTTTTTTTCATAAAGACTGTTTAGTGTATTAGAATGTGGTGTCACAACTACTATTACCACTCTTTGATTCTTTAAACTCATCAATTTATATCTACTTTCGTCTATCTTTTTTCGGTTATTAACACTGTTTTAAAAGGCGAGGACGTGAGGCAGAGAATTTTATTTGATACAAAGCGAGACGTAAGCCTCGAGACATAGGGCGTAAGCCCCACAAATCTTTAAATTTTTAAATTTGTAAATTAATAATATAGCATTATAACATAAAAAAATATTTAAAATACATTAAAATTCAAGAAAACTAAAAAGAATTAAAGAAACTCATAAAAAAATAAAATATCTAGCATGTTTTATAAGTATACATAATGCAATACTGTTAAAGTTTCTATGAAGTATAAATCAACTATAACTTCTTAATATAATTTCTTAAAAAATATTATAAGACTACATCTTTTGCCTCCCTAAAAGAAAATATTCAATAAATATTATCAATATTATTATTTAAAATATTACTCCTTCATGAGTAAATAAAAAATTACTTTTAAATAGTAAAATATTAAATGCATAATAATTTAGAGAGACATAGAACTACAACATGAATATCTAGCAAGTAAAGATATAAGTTTTGATTATCTATTTTTAGAAGAAATATTCGAATGATATTCACCCTTACGATGTTCTCAATTAGTAAATACACAATACTATTGTTAGTTATTTGAGCTATTCAAAATTTTCATATTCCTATAGATGAAAAGAACTTTAATCATTTATTTGTTAAATAATTTTGAGAGTACACTAATTAATAAATTTGACACGTGATTGTATAGGAACTGTTGGGCAAGCCTTGAGCGTTTAGTGTTAGGTGTGTTTAGGGTGTACCGTCAGGCACTTGGAGGTGTAAGCCTCATAGAATTAAGCATCATGTATGAGCCTCAAGGCGTTTTGATAGTGTCCGCCCCGAAGCGAGCCCCCGAGGCAAGTCCCAAAAAAGCCTTTAAGACACTGGTTATTAATTTTAACAGGAAAAATTAATTAAGTTTATTTTATGCACAAGGAAGGTTTGTTGAAGATTGAAGCTACAATGTACAAATGCTAGGGACTACACTGCACTTTAGCAAACTTGTAACTGAAATTAGGAAAGTAGTTATTAACTACCTTGTATTAGTTACAGATATGAAAGAATCTGTAGAGCAGATTCTTCATGTATATATACTCATAATCAACTCATTGTATAGAGAACAATTCAATGAAATGAATACAATACACTTTACTTCCTCCTCTCTCAAGATCATCTAATTCTCTCTCCTTCCTTGACTCTATTTCTGCTTCTATTCTTTCTTCTTCTTCTTCTGTATTTCTTCCTTGAGTTCTTAGCTCGCATAGTACTCAAATCAACTCATGGTATCAGAGCAGTAAAGCCTCAAAGCTTGAAGATCGAGTCAATTCTGCAAATTATTTAAAGAAATAAAGATCTTTCAAATCAAAGAAACAAGAATGAGTAATACTGTAGATCAAGAAGCAATTGCAAGTGTTGTTGCGTCTGGAGGAGGAAACAGTCAAGCTTCTCTAGGAATCGACTACAATCACCCTTTGTTTCTTCATCCATTAGATGTTAGCGATATACAAGTTATCTCCTTTCAACTTACAGGTATCGAAAACTATTCTATTTGGTTTCGTTCAACGAGAATTTCTCTATTAGGAAGGAATAAACTAGGATTTGTGGATGGCTCTTGTAAAAAAGAGGATTTTCCTAAAGCTATGGGAAATCATTGGAAAAGGGTTAATGTCATAGTTCTGTCTTGGATAATGAGTTCATTTGCTAAAGGACTTCTAGGAGATATTATGTATGCTACTAATGCCCAGGCTGTTTGGGAAGAATTGTATGAATGATTTAACAAAATTGATGGTTCAAGAACCTTTAATATCCATAAAGAGATTGCTACTTTAACCCAAGGAACTACTTATGTATCTAGCTATTTCTCAAAATTAAAAGATTTATGGGAAGAGTTTGAGGCATTAGTTCGTGCTCCTAGCTGCAACTGTGAAAAATCCAAAGAGTTTAGACTGCAACTGCAGAAACTGAAACTGTTTCAATTCTTAATGGGGCTTAATGACTCATATGCCCAGGCAAGAAGCCAAATCTTGCTCATGACACCAATTTCATCTGTAAACCAAGCCTACTCTATGGTTATAAGTGATGAAAGCCAAAAATCAGTCAAAAATGTGACTGGTATCCTAAGTGCTAATCCTGCAGTAATGCTAGAAAACTATGAAGTTGCTATGTTCACTAGAAATGGTGGTGGAAATCAGAACCACAAGTTCAAGAAGAACTATAATTTACCGTGTGAAGTATGCAAACTTAAGGGGCATACCAAAGAAACCTTCTATAGGGTGGTAGGATACCCTCCTAAATTCAAGAAAAGGAAATTTGGGCAATCTGCAGCTTATAATATACAGGTGGACAGTTGTACTTCTCAGGCTAGTCAGAATAGTGGTTACAATGATTTTTCACAAGCCATCTTTCCATTGACTAAACCAAGAGTGGATTACTCTGACATGCAACACAAATCAGACACTCTTAATGGACAGAATACCAACACTGTCCCTAAATTATTTACCAAAGAACAGTACAATCAGTTTCTACAAATGATAAATAAAGAAGAAGCAACATCAACTTACTCAGCTAATACATCAGGTAAGCATAATGAGTGCATTGCTACTAAGACTCTTTAGGAATGGATCATTGACACAGGTGCAACCAATCATATGGTGTCAAGCTTAAGCTGTCTGAATAGTGATACTATAATTAAGTCTGAAATACCAAAAAAAGTGTTCCTACCTAATGGTGATGTGTCTCTAGTCACACATGTAGGAACAAGTAGTCTGTTTAATAAGGATACTATCACAAATATTTTTATCTACCACAGTTTAAGTACAATCTTCTGTCTCTATCTAAACTAACTAAAGAGATAAATTGGATGGTTGCTTTCTTCCATGAATTTTGTGTTTTTCAGGATCTCTTGAGTGGGAAGGTGAAAGGAGTTGGTAGAGAAAAGGATGGGCTATATCTGTTTGTGACAGGTGCAAAGGAAGGCACAAAAATTGCACGCTTAAATGTTCAAGACTCAGACTGCAGAATCAACAGTAATGAAGCTGATATAAAACTATGGCATAGTCGACTAGGACATGTTTCTATTTCTGTAATGAAGAAACTTCTATTTCTTTCTCAAGAGGCTATAGCAAATAGACTAGCTAATTGCAAAGTATTCCCATGTGCAAAGCAGACTTGGCTTCCATTCCCTAACAACAGAATTAGAACTAATAAGTATTTTGAACTAGTTCATATGGATGTTGGGGGCCTTACAAAGTCTCTACTTTTGATGGATATAAATACTTTTTGACTATAGTAGATGATCACTCAAGAATGACATGGATTTATATGTTTGCTTTGAAGTCTGATGTGTGTGAACTCATTCAATAATTTGTTCAGCTCATTAAAACACAGTTTGATAGAACTATAAAGGTGGTCAGAATAGATAATTTGCTTTTATGAGTAGAAAGGCCATGATTGTCATTAAATTAAGAATTCTAGAACTATTATAATAGGAATTCTCCGAGTAAAAGTTTGCAAACAGAACAAACTGCTTAGTTCCCAATATAAACCAACATAACTAGGAGAACGAAAGTCTTGTCTTGTGAAAAAATTTCCTTACTACCAGTTACTCATTTTCCAACATAATTAGGAGAATGACTTATTCTTGTTAAAACAAACCTTATATATTCTTGAAGTCCAAGTTTCAATGTCATGGATCAAGACCATGGGTCAGCTATGTCTTTTGAGGCTTTATGGAGATTGGACTGATTTACCAAGCTCTTTCCAGTTCACTTCAGTGGTGCTTCTTCAGAGGATCCCTAGGAGTATCTTGATAGTTGTCATGAGGTGCTACAGAACATGGGTATAGTGGATACCAATAGGGTTGATTTTGCTGCATTTCAAATGACTAGTTCCGCCAAGAAATGGTGGAGAGATTATTTGTTGACCAGACCAGCTGGATCGCCTGCTGTTACTTGGGACCAGTTCTCTCAGCTCTTCCTAGAGAAGTTTCTCCCTATAACATTGAGAGAGGAGCATCGTCATCAGTTCGATTGTCTCCAGCAGGGCAGTATGACTGTTACCCAGTATGAGACCCATTTTGTGGATTTGGCCCGTCATGCTCTTCTTCTGCTTCCTACCGATAGAGAGAGGGTGAGGAGGTTTATTGACAAACTTGCTCAACCTATCAGATTGCAGATGGCTAAGGAGACTGGGAGTGAGATTTCTTTTCAGCTGCCAATGTCGCCAGGCAAGTCGAGATGGTTCTTGCTCAGGGAGGTCAGGGGTCTGACAAGAGACCTCGTCATTCCGGTGGGTTCAACAGTGGCTCATCTAGAGGCAGGGGTACTTTTGGTAGAGGTCATCCTCCTAGGCCGTTTCATTCAGCACTTAAAGCATCCCACAGTGCTTCAGGTAGTCGTGGTCCTTATGTGCCTCATTTTGTGCTTGGCGAACGCGAAGCTATGGTCGCGAACGCGATGAAGGCACTTCTGGGCAGAATTAAAAGGCCCAAAATGGGGGTTTGAGTTCATAACTCAAAATCTAATTGGGAGCTCGGTAGAAGGCGATTTTCGGAGAGATTCTTGCGTGGGTGTTTGGGGTAAGTGATTCTTATCCAGTTTTGATTAATTTCCATGATTATGTCTTTGAATCCATCATTTCATTCGGATTTAATGGAGGAAAATAAAGATTTTTATAAAATCTTCCAAAAATGAAAAATTAAGATTCGGAGTAATCCCAAAAGTAAAAAATCCGAGTATAATTAGTTAATTTCGGCCTATTAGTTTGTGCTTTACGGTGTATAAATTATTACTAAGATTATAGCAAGAATGAAGAAGTATTTGCCTAGTATTATCTCTCCTAACCAATCTGCCTTCCTAGGGAGTAGGCAAATTGTTGACAATATTATCTTAGTACATGAGTTTATACACTTGTTAAAAAATAAGAGGAGAGGGAATCAAGAATATATCCTGAAGTTGGATATGGCAAAAGCTTATGATAGAGTTGAATGGATATATGTCCAAAATTACTTTTGAAAATGGGTTCCCATGATACTTTTGTAAGTTGGATTATGCAATGTATCACAACTCTTAGTTACAGATTTAATCTAAATGGTGAAATTATTGGGGATGTTAAGCCTAGTATAGGGGAATAAGACAAGGTGATCCTTTTATCATAGTACCTATTTATTTTATGTGTTGAAGGACTTTCTAGGCTTTTGGACCAAGCTTAAGTCCAAGGGGAAATACAAGACATAGGTCTAAAAGGGTAAGTCTTATGGTAAACCATCTTTTCTTTGTTGATAATTCCTTTATCTAACGAAACCTAAAAAGTATCAATTTTTTTTGGTCGGTTTGGTTCGATTTTTCGGGATTTTATGAACACTACCTGCAGGCAAAGAAGTGATGCTTAAGTCGGTTCTCTATGCTATTCCTTCTTATGCATTGTCTTGTTTTCAATTCCCCGATAGCTTATGTAAGGAGATTACTACTATTTTCTGACTTTTGACGGGGACGAACCGAGAAAAAAAAGAAACATGCACTATGAAAAATGGCAGGCAAAATCTAAAGGAGGTCTTGGATTTAGGGATTTGAAATCTTTTAACGGGGCCTTGTTGGCTAAACTCGAATGGAGGATTTTGACCCAAGAAGATTCGTTACTTCATAAGCTGCTAAAATATAAATATTTTCAGAACACTTGTTTCCTTAGTGCAGGATGTCCTTCATCAAGCTCTTGGATTTGGAAAAGTATTATTTGGGGCAAAGATTTACTGAAGCAAGGAATTAGATGGAGAGTTGGGGTATGAAGAAAGCATTAAGATTTGGACTGATCCATGGATTCCTAACTCTAATGGTTTTAAACCTCTACAAGGGCAAACACAAGTAGAAACTCAGATAGTATGGAAATTGTCTCCCATCAACCGGCCTAATTTAGAAATACTATCGATTTTGCAAAATGGTGGAATGATTTGTTTCGCAATACATATCAGTATCCAAATTCATTGAGCTACTGAGGTTAAGTGTTTCTCTTTTATGGCAAATGTGGAAATTAGCTAGAAACTCTCTATGACATTGTTGACAAGGCTTTATTTGATTTACATGAATATGATGATGTTTTGCAAGTTTCCCCTATTTTGACTTGTACACCTAATAGGACTAATGATGAAATTTTCTCAAGTGGGGCGAAGCTGGAATTTTATCCAATAGCATATAATATGAATGACAGCTTACATAACTGTACAAAAAGAATGAAATATAAATTTCAATTTTTTGTTAGAGTCCGCGGTCCACAGGTTTAGTTTCCTGCTGATGGAAGATTGCTTGGTTTTCCCTGTCACATCAGCTTAATTCAACATTGATCATTCTTAGGTCTAAGATGATACAAAAAGTTTAAGACAGACCCTTTAGGAAGGATAAAAGGACTATAGTAACCACTTAAACAATGATAATCAAAGTTTGATTTCATATCACTAATTACTCCATTTTGACTAAGCCTCTTAAAATATATTTATATGTATGAATGCTTACAAGAGAAGCTCTTGTTTATCATTTGTATAGATTTCCATGAGACAATTCCTGAAACTTTCTCCTAGGTTGTAAAATTCCATGGTCTGTAAAATTGTCTCAAGCTATGTGCTCTAGATGATAGAATCATTCATTAAATGAGTATTCCCTGTTCACAAGAGGTTCTGGTGATGCTATAGTTATCCTACCTGTGACATCATTTTATCTGCAACTGATATTTCTGCTCTCGACTATCTGAGTATAGGTCTATGAACAAGGCTACTGCTGAAATTGGGTTGTCAAAGCTTTTTTCTGATTTTGGTGTTAGTACCTCTCTTCCATTCCTTTGTATTGTGATAGCCAAGAATCTATTATATGAAAGGACAAGTGACAACCATATAGAGTTGTGGAATTGGAACTCAAAACTGGTGAGCCGTGACCAGATCCACTACTCACTAAGCCGGCCTCTAATCGCTTACTGAACCAATTAACAGGCAATCAAGTAATATACTCAATACAATGTAATATCATAATTGAGACTCAAAGTTGTATGAAAATAATCAACAGACATCCATAAGCAACCAGAACCCACTCCCAACAAGTACATGGAGCATCTAAGCAAAACAGAGTCAATCTAGTCAGTAATGCAGCCCAAGAAGCATAATGTGATACAAGTAAAAACAAAGTCAAGGCCTCCCAGCAGTGTGGAACGTGTCAAATGATCAATAACAATAAATCTCAAGCGTCGCAGGATGTGCTTCAAAATCGTACATAATAGTTTGGCAAATGTTTCAACGAAATAAATACCTTATCACAAGAAATAAATAGTTGTCTAACTTCTCTCCGAAAACCCAGAAGGATATAAATGCATAAAACCTAACTCCATTCATTAGAAATAGTGGCGATGACATAATGAATTAGATCATTTTAGTGCCTAAGATATGTCAGGTCCAGGCTCATCAACATTCCAATGTCAGATTCGGACCGGCTAAGCCCAACTAGCAGGCATGACATGACACACCAGTCTATAAACGTTGCATGACACACAATCACGATAGACGTACCGTCCGGTTTCGCAGACCCATCATAGACCAAGTTAAGCATCAACAATTTGGACAGTCACAACCTCAACAGATTTCTAAGATCTAAGGATGTGGTTCCGCTCACTTCTCAACCACCTCTTCCTCTTTAGGCGGGTGGTTAGGCAAGTCCAGTATCTATAAATGAGGGCCAAGGTCATCCTGAAAAGACATTTCAAACCTGAGTTAAGTTTGGTTCCTCTGATGGTGATTGAATGAAATTTGGAAGTCATTCAATTCTTTTAATCCAATCCAAGAAATAGAAATTCTGAAAAATCAGTCAATAAATTATCGACCCAATGGTATGAATGGTAATTTCTAGTTTGATCAGGAAAACTACCAAAAATAAATTTACTAATAAAGGCAACAATAAGTGGTAGAGTTAGTGAAACTTAGCTTTATCTTTGTCACCGTTTGCATTGAGTTGGTCTGAAGTTATTCCCAGTTTCCCACAGTATAATTGTGAGTGATATTTCTCTGTAGGCATTTAGCGGCAATTACATGCTAGTAAAAAACATGGTGTTTAGCCAGGGTATGACATGCTAATGCATTTAACTTTTTTGCTATGTAGTACACTTGAAATAGAGAAGCACGATGGGTAATAAAGCTTGTTTTATTTGAATAAGTAAATAAAGCATCACTCTCCAAACTCATTATTTAAGGCCAATGCAGCACATTTGCCAAAGCTCGATCTATTAAACTTAAATTACATGGCACCAAGTTCAGTAAGGAAATAGAATAGAAGTTCAAATATTTAGGACGGGAAAGTACTACCTGTACCTCTGTCGCTTTATCATAGTTAAGACACCGATGTCTAGTGATGGTAATTCTGTCCTTTAAGAATGGTCCACGCTCTGTCAAAATATTCAGAGCAGTGTATCTATTAGGTTTCTGGAAATTCATGTATGGTCATGATACGATAAACAATCAGATTTGACAAAAAAGATTTAACGCCAAGACACTTCCCACATAAGTGGATGAAAGGAACCTATAAAGAAGGGAAGGAAGGAATTATGTGGCTAGCCATTTTAACACTATGTCTGCCGTAGTTGTAGAATACATGCCTCAATCTCGTTTATGGGACAGTGTGTAATACAGAAAGGGAATGAGAATATATGTTTGCTTTTTAGTTCGAAAGATATATAAGAGCTCTTTAAAGGAATAATTTTATGTTATCTTCCTCTTAGGAAGTGGATAGGTAATGAGAACAGTATGACTAGGACGCATGAATACTTCAAGTTATGAAACTATTTTCTCAAACAATCTTCTGAACATTGAAATTTTTACTGACAGAGAAAATAGCAGCACCAATACTTTAAAAGAAGAATAGTCTGTTTCAGTCTCTCACCTGTAAAGTTGCTCTATCAGTACAACCACGGCAATCTCATGATTTAAGACTAAAGATGACAATTTGACTGATATGTTAGCTCTCTCCCGCAATTGTCTTCCATGTCCATAAGGTCCACCTATGCAAAAGAGTAAGCTTGATGCTCCCTACAAGACAGACAGGAGTAGAATCACACAATAATTCTAGTGTCTATCTTGTCCGAATAGATCCTCATCCTACTGAGGAAAGATGTCGTATTGATCAAATGTTTTTGACAGTAGGCAGCAGACCTTTAAAGAACTTCCATTTCCCAAGGGAGATTTGCTGCTAAACCATGACAGATAATACCATGAACAGAAGACTGTGCCATGATGATGCATCACTCACCTTGTTTCCAGCATCTCCAATTAAAGAAGCCATCTGCTCAGATCCCACATCATGACCACGCTCATCCAACATTACAACCTGGTTTTAAACAGATTAGGGACAGTGAGAATTCAGAAAGAGAAAAGGGGGAGAATGTAACCATTAATTTTGTGAGGGTCAAGAGAGTGCAATTATTGTGTTCCATCTCCCAGAAAATTGATTAATGTTGAGGCATGGAAAAAATACGAAGATATCAACAGCTTCAACAAGAATGAAAAAGCTTCTGAACACCCCAAAGACAGCAAAAAACCCGCTGAACAAAATCATTTAAACCTGCCTGATATCAAACCACTCAGATGTACAATAGTAAAACAAGGTAAAATTTCAGTAAAACTAGTCAAAAATTGCATGCAGCCTAGGAATTCTTTTCACAACTCGAGATATAAATGAATTTTGTTACTCCCTTGGAATTCGCCCCAAATGCAACATCACTACAGGAATCCTGACAGTTGGTCCTCATAGCCATAGGTCATCCACCAGTTAGTCTATTATGCAATTTTATTATATATCAAATCGACTCAATTCCTTTCTCCATCTTTTCACCAATATAAGCATTCCTTAATAATACTTCTTTATGGATTACTTTGTTTCAGCAACCGTCTTCTCCATCCAGGTTGTCACTTCCATTCTATTTAAATTTATACTTCCTCGTGTTGGAGAATCTATCCAAATTTTGTAGAATGTTCCATTTTTTATTTTGCAAATTTTATTCCAAAGTTCTTCCCCCATTTTTGCTCTGAAGGCGAAAAGTGTTGGTGTGAATACCAAAATTCTAGTTTTTAAATAGACCACATTGGTCACTAGTTCCTTCAAGACATGACTAACTATTACTGGAAGTAGCCTTTCAATCATAAAATGCTCGGATAAATTATTTTTTAAATACAATGTATAATATAACAGGGATCGTTTTGTAAGTCAGCTTTATTTAGACAGAATTCTTTCACAACTGTTGTCAGTGCGTGGTCATTCTTCAAAAAGAATAGTTCGGCAACATTTAATTTTGTCAGTAAGTTATATATCAGTTAATACATAGAAGGTTCTATAAGTTACGAATTAGAAAGAGTAGTGTTCCAAGCAGTTTGTTCAGCTTTCACCTTTTGCAAATTGAAGAGAGTTTTTTGACAAGTAGAAGAAGTAGATCCACACAGAAAAGAAAAACTTTCAGTGAGCTAAATGCTACTGAACTCTTACCCATTCATCAGGCCTGATGTGGCCCATAACAGCCATGTCCTCATGTTCAATTTGAGCCACTACATCACTGTTACAAATGTAAATAACAAGCTTCAAAATTATATTCTGCTTAACAAAATGCTGAAGGTTAAGCATCCAACGGAAGTGAAATTTACAATGTAGATAGATGATAATCAATCAAGCCTCTATATCTACCAAAAAGTACAAAGATTATGAACTAAAGTTACTCAAATATGTCAATATGGCCATTACAGTAATACGACAAAGAAATCCGACTGATTCCATCAGTGGCCCGACGAAATAAAATGAAACTTAAACATAGAGCATGATAGTGATGTGCTGATTTAGATCATAGCTTACTGGTATACAAGTTCAAAACTTAAGCGAGAAGGACCACCACATCTAGCTAGGGTGTGTTTGGTATGGAGGAATTTTTTTTTTTTTTTAATTTTCCCATGTTTGATCAAAATGTTCTCGAAAACATTTTCTTAAGGAAAACAAGTTCCTTAAATATCGTGGGAGTAGGGAAAACAAGTTGCATAAGTGGCATTCCACACTGATTGTCTCCTCCCACCCCACTACCCCGCCCTCCAACCCCTCACCTCCAGCCCCTGCCAACCCACTGACCCTCCTCCCATGCACCCTACCCCCACCCCAACCCCAAACCGGTACTCCCACCATCAACACTCACAGTGTTTGCTTAGATTATACATAAATGCTCCTGAGACAATATTTTTTGCTTACTTACCATTACTTACCAAACACCAGAAAATAAGTAACAAAAAATCACTTACATTTTCCGTAAAAATCTGTCACACAAAGACGAGAATTCACAAATTTTCACCAACATTGCAATTAAAATTTGAAATATACCAACTTGGCAAAAGAAAGGGCAGAATTCAAACACACCGTGCATTTCTGGGATTAGACTTAATCCGTACATCATCAACACTACAATAATGCTTGAGCTTCTTCATATACTCATCAACTATTAGCTGCACCCCTTGTGACCGCTTCTTTCCAACCGTCAATACGCGTATAGGTATTGCTCTCTGTATAAATCCAGCAAAAAATGCAAGCAAATGTACACACATTAGGATTCATGGTTCTAGATTTTAGAACAACAATTTTAAAAGCTATAAATTGGATTCTAAATTTAATATTGGTAAATAGTTAAGGCTAACGTCATTCGAGCTTAGTAGGAGTCCTCTTTTTCGTTTTTTAGCTTAATTAAGAAAAGGAGAGAAATTAAGGAATTCATACCACTGATTGGCCAGCGAATTTGGTCTGCTGCTTTCCTGGATATATTCTAAAATATTAAAACCCAAAAATACACAAAAATAAATAAAATTGTGATTTCTGTGGAAAATTTACGAACCTGACGGAATTGAAAGGTTGTTGAAACCGGCTAGAGGTGACACTGCCATTTTTCAGGTGAAAGGTCTGAATTATCTTATCACACTGATGCTGGGTTTATTTCAGGGAGCATTTTCTTAGTTTAAAATGATATTTTAATGGAAAAAAAAATATTACATTACTATACACTATTTGAAACCTTAACTACTCAAGTTTCAATTTAATTATATAGTCATATACAATTTACCAATTATATACATTATAAGAATTAAATGAGATATCAATTAACTCTTATAATCTCGCTAAACGTACATAACTCACTCCCTCACGTTTCTCTGTCCATACCCCACGATTCTGATACTCTCTCCCTCCGTTAATGCTCTCTTACATTTTATTCAAAAATCTTTTATAATATCTCTCTCAAACTTTCTGATTCCTCTCTCAAAACCCTACGAAATCAATATCAGTTTCAAATTTTCCTTCCCTTACGATGAAGAAGAAAGGATTTCTAAAAAATAGCCCTAAAAAGCTAATGTTGATGATATTCCTACTTTTGATTTAGGTGTTTTCTCACAAGATTCACCCAAAAAAAAAATAGTGAAATCGAGACATGCAAAATCAGAGACAAAGTCCAAGCTTTCCCCTCATGAAGCTAGGGCAAAAGCGCAAACAAAATTCAAGCATGACAGGGATGCTGGTGAAGTTTCGACATTTGCTAAATCAGTAAAGCGGAAGGGCAAAGAAATTACTCGTGATGATGATTTCGTCAAAGAAGAAATTATCCCAAAACCTGCAAAAAAAAATCAAAGTTTCCCCTACTATCAAACCTTCAAAAAGGAATAAGGTCAAAAATCTCCTTAAAACATACCCCCAACAGTCATTAGAGAAGGTAAAATTGTAGTACTTCTAATTTTTGCTCTTTTTTTAGTTACAAAATCTGTTTTTATTCTCATGACTATACCTATTTTTTGTTTTTATATATTTGTAGAAATTTTATCTACATTGTGTATATTTGTTGTTGGTTATCAACTTTTCTATATTTTTATGGAAATTGTAGATTTGTCGTACATTATTTGAAATAATTTTGTTAGGGAATGTACTACATGATTTAGTTGATTCTATTGGTTATTTTTTGTTCTATTTGTAGATGTTAGTTTCATTTTCTGTAAACAAATTGTATATATTATGTTTAGTTGTTAGTTTCTACTTTCTTGCTCTAAACATAAATTTGTCAGTGCATTTGTAGCTTCAATATAATTCAGTTGTAATATATGTATACGGTCGAAGTCGAGCTCAACTACAACTTGGTGGATTAGGCTTGGAACGTGGCGACCAAGAACTGAAGATCGACCTTGAGTCCCGTCGAGCTAAAACCCGAGGTCGAAAAGCCTGCCTTCGAGGAACATTAAGTCTGGCGTCGACCTTAGCCTCGAACAAGCTCGGAGATAACTAACAGAAGACTGAAATATCCGTGACCGGTCGGATATTACGGCGAGAATCTTGGCACGTATCAGCAAGGAACCGGCAATCGGCAAATCAAGAGATTTTTACTTTTTATAGAAATGTACTTAGGGTAGGACTCTTCTACTATATAAAGAGTGGTCTGATAATTCATTCAAGACACTATAACACGAATCGTATTGGTTATTAGAATTCGATAAATTGGTATGGTTGAACTCGTATCGGAATGAGTGTTTGGAATTTATGAAAATTATGTCGGATTCCGATAGGCGGGTCCCGTGTTGACTTTTGTTGATGTTTTGGAATAAAATTTTAAGTCGATGTATTATTATCCGGAATTATTTTCGATGAATTTTAATGAAGTTATACAATTAATTTGGATAGATTTGAACGGCCCGGAGGTCAATTCAAGCAAGAAGGCGATTTTGGAATATCGGCATAACTTCAAAGAGGTAAGTATCTTGCTTAACCTCGAGTGGGGGAATTTTCCCTTAGGCATTGAGTCTTATGTGCAATTTGTGTAATTGAAAGCCATGTACGCGAGGTGACGAGTACGTACTTGATTTATATGTGCAAATTTTATTGAGTTAAAGTCTTGAGCATATTGTATAGTAAATTGGATAATTGTTGGCATATATTTAATCATCTACTTGTCGTGCCTAAATCCTTGTTGTTGACTCTGTTATTATATGACAATTTGATGTGATTGTTATTTGATTATTTATGAAATTTCGTGAATTTGCTGGTTTGATAATTATTGGAATTTAATTTTATTTTGGATTTTTTCCTCTGCAAACAATTAATTAAATGAGCTTAAGAAGAGGTGTTTATATAATTATTGAAAATTTAATTTTTATGAATACTTTGCTTTATTTTGAATAATTTCTATCTCTATTGATTATTTTTGGGTGTTGTATGCATTGTGTGGATCTTTTGGCTATTTGTTGTGAAATTAATTGACTTAGTTGTAGCTTTGGAATTTGGTTGTGGCCATTGGGCAAATTGTGATATGAATTAATTTTTGTTATGTTGTTGTGATAATTTCCCGTGTAAATTGTTGTGTTGTGTGAGTTGTTAATTTGTGGAGATAAGGGTGGCATTTTACCGTTGATATTATGTGGTTATAAGGGTGGCATTTCACTGTTGTTGTATTTGTTGGAATATTGTCTGGGCAGAGCGATAAGGGTGGCAATATGAGCGATAAGCGTGGCTATTGATATTGTCTGGGCAGAGCGATAAGGGTGGCTATAGGAGTGATAAGGGTGGCAATAGGATCGATAAGGGTGGCTATTGTCAGGGAAGATATGTGATGATATGGGGTTGTGGTGTTGATGATTTTCATGTGATGTTGTGATTTTCTAGTGTTTATTTTTATACCTTGTGCAATGTCTTGTTGTTGGTAAATTGATAACAATCTGATTTATATTGAAATTGAGAGCTTGTGGCTATGGCCAGGCGGATTATAAAATGAAATGTGGGCACGAGGTGTCGTGAGTAAATAATGAGGATATTTGGCACGTGAATTGTCCGTGCAGTTGAGATATGAAATGTGGGCACGAGGTGTTGTGATAAAATGATAATGATATTTGGCACGTGAGTTGTCCGTGCAGTTATGATATGAAATGAGGGTACGAGGTGCGGGGAAAATATGATAATTTAATTATGGGCACGAGGTGCCGTGGAAATATGAAAATGGGCGGAGACCCGTGTTTACGAAAAATATGAAAATGGGCTGAGACCCGTATTTTTATGATTATGAAACGAGGTGTCACATGGTGACTTTTTATTTGAAAGAATTATATTCAAAATATTTATTTGGAAGGATTTTTACTTAGAAAGTATTATAGGAAAGAATTGTATTGGAAAGATATTTATTTGAGGAAATTATATTTGGAAAGATTTATTGAAAGAATTATATTTGAAAAATAATTATTTGAGAAAATTATATTTGAAAGAGAATTATTTGGAAGAATTATATGTGAAAGACATTTACTTGAAGGACTTGATTTAATTTGGTGTAATTGTACTTATTAATTGTTGAGTGATATTAATGGTATTCTTGTTGTCTTCTGTGCATATCACTAGTTGTTTCATGTTGCCCTATTGTTATTTGTTTCCTATTATTTTGTATATTATATTGCACAGGTTATTAGACTAATGAGTGTCTTGACTGTACCTCGTCTCTACTCCATTGAGGTTAGTCTTGATACTTACTGGGTACCGACCGTGGCGTACTCATACTACACTTCTGCATATTTTTGTGCAGAGCCAGGTATTGAAAATATCGGACTTGAGCAGAGTTAAAGCGGGATCGTAAGGATTCAAGGTAGAGCTGCTTGGTCGTCGCAGTCCCTTGGAGTCTTTTCATTTCATTGTACTGTTAATTTGTAATCAAACAGTATTGTATATTCGGTCATCGTAATCATTCTATGTATTCAGTTAGAGTTCGTGACTCAGTACTACCAGTCTTGGGAGGTTGTGTATTGTAATTATTTCCGTTGTTAGTTTTGATTACTTAAAAAAAATGGCTTCAAAAATGTAATGAAAATCGGCTTACCTAGTCTTAGAGACTAGGTTCCATCACGACGCCTGTGGTGGGATTTTGGGTTGTGACAAAATGTGCGACCGCTTCTGCGAAGCCTGCATCGCTTCTGCGGAAGAGACCGCTTCTGCGGTCGTTTGGTCGCTTCTGCGACGTCACAGGCGCGATAGAAATGTTTGCAAATGCGGAACCTCGCCTGGCAGCCCTACTTCGCAAATGTGAAATTTTCCTCACAAATGCGTGATCGCAGGTGCAAAAATATAGCCCGCAGATGCGAAAATGCTAGGCAAAATACATAAAATCGGGTCTTAGCCATTTTTGCTCATTTTTGAGTTTTAAGTCTCAGATTTTGGCGATTCCAAAGGGTGTTTATCACGACTTTGAATTGGGTAAGTGTTCTATAACCAAAAGTGATTATATTTCACGAATCCATGTCTATATTCATCATTTATTTCGGATTTAGATGGAAGAAATTGGAATTTTTGTAAAACTTTCCAAAAATGAAAAATTAAGATTTGAAGGTCCATTTGATATCAGAATTGGACAATTTTTATATGATTGAATTTGTATCGGAACGAGTGTTCGGATTTCACGAGTTTTTCTGGGATTTGAGACGTGGGTCTCACTGTCAAATATTTTACCAGAAAATTTATAAATTCATATGGAATTAATTCCTATGATTAGTATTGAATATATTGAATTGTTTGTGAATATATTTGAAGCTTTCGGAGACAAATTTAAAAGGAAAAGTTGTGGTTGAGTAATTGGTTGGACTTTGCAAAGCGAGGTAAGTGTCGGGGTTAACCTTGACTTGAGGGAATAGAACCCTTAAATTATTTGTTATGTGAATTGCATGTGAACGACGTATAGGTGAGGTGACGAGTGTCTATACATCGTCAAATTAATTATTTGCCTGCTTACTTGAAAATTCATAAATTGTTTTAAATCATAAATTAATTATTATAATAATTATTTCTCTCTTATTCTTTGTCAAATATTAATTTTTGAATTCCTGCATTAATTGTTATTTGCTATTTGAATTATGTGTTTTAATTGTTATTTGACATTTAGCATATTAAATATTAAACTGCCTATTTTCTCCCTGATTTCTATAATAATTTGTTATTTGTCATTGTTTGTTTCATAATTAAAATATAATTGTTGTATGCTTGTATAATTTTATATTAATTATTGCATTTATTGGGGAAATTTCTTCTATAAGAATTGATTGGAATGGATATATTGGAGGATCGGGTTGCACGCCGCAACAGACTTATTAAAAGTCAATATTGGAGGATCGGGTTACAAGCCGCAACAGACTTATTAAAAAGTCAATATTGGAGGATCGGGTTACACGCCGCAACAGACTTATTAAAAGTCAATATTGGAGGATCGGGTTGCACGCCGCAACAGACTTATTAAAAGTCAATATTGGAGGATCGGGTTGCTAACCGCAACAGACTTATTAAAAAGTCCATATTGGAGAATCGGGTTGCACGCCGCAACGGACTTGTTAAAAGTCAATATTGGGGGATCGGATTGCACGCCGTAATAGACTTATCTAAAAGTCAATATTGGGGGATCGGATTGCACGCCGCAACAGACTTATTTAAAAGTCTATATATATACTTGATTGAAATAAATATATGACAGACTTGATTAAAAGAAATATATTCTGAGAGCGGGTTGCACGCTGCAACAGAAATGAATGTGAATATATTACGAGAGCGGGTTGCACGCTGCAACAGAATTGGGTGAATTAATAATGGATTATGACTGCTGAGTTGGCTTCAATTATTATAAATGAATTACCTGATTTATTTATATTATTTGTTGTTGTTATTAATATTGCGTACAGGTTAATATAAGTGAACCGCCTTAGCCTCGTCACTACTTCGTCGAGGTGAGGCTCAGCACTTACCAGTACATGGGGTCGGTTGTACTGATACTATACTCTGCACTTCTTGTGCAGATTTCGGAGTTGGTCCCAGCAGCGTGCCATAGACTTGCTCGGATTTTAGCTATTCGAAGGAGACTTGAGGTATAACTGCATGGCGTTCGCAGTTCTGAAGTCCCCGTCTATTTTACTTTAGCTGTGTGTTTATTTCTAGACAGCTTTATTTTATTCAGACCTTTATTTGTATTATTCTAGAATGCTCGTGAATTGTGATACCAATTATGGGATGGTATTTAGACACCGTTGTTTTTATAGATTATTTTACTATGTTTCAAACTTTTCTTCCGCCTTTGTTTCCTTGATTATTAATAATATAAAAATTGTTTTGAAAATAGATAATATTATTCTAACGTTGGCTTGCCTAGCAGGTGAAATGTTAGGCGCCATCACGGTCCGAAGGTGGGAATTTCGGGTCGTGACATTTGGTTTCAGAGCACTAGGTTACATAGGTCTCACGAGTCATGAGCAAGCTTAGTAGAGTCTGAAGGATCGGTACAGAGATGTCTGTACTTATCTCTCATAGGCTATGAAGTTTAGGAACAATATCACTTCTTTCTTATTCTGTCGTGCGATTTTATTCTATCATCGATGATTGAACCATTCTACTATTAATCTCTCGTAGATGGTGAGAACACGTAATACCTCTACCGATGGATAGGGACCAGAACCCCCAGTGGCAACTATGGCCACGGGTAGAGGTCGAGGCCGAGGTCGTGCTAGAGGTCGAGGCAGAGACCGAGGTAGAGCTTAGTCCAGAGCTCGAGCAGCTGCACCTGTTGTAGAACCTCAGGTGGACCTTCAAGAGGAGGTTCCAGTTCAGAATGTACCAGTTGGACCGGTTCATGTCCCGGAAGGATTCATAGCCACTCCAGTACTTCAGGACGCTCTAGTCCGTTTGGTAAGTCTTATGGAGGGCGTGGCCCAGAATGGTACATTTCTAGTTGCACCATCCGTCTCACAGGCTGGGGGAGGAGCACAAACTCCCACTACTCCCGCTTCGGAGCAGATGGCTCCCCAGACTCAGGCTCCAGCAGCCCCGCCAGTTAGGGTAGTTCAGCCAGTTATTGCGGCACAGATCGGTGATAGGCCCGCCATGTCTTTTGAGGCCTTATTGAGACTGGATAATTTTACCAAGCTCTTTCCAGTTCACTTCAGTGGTACACCTTCTAGGACCCACAGGATTATCTTGAACGCTGCCATGAGGTGCTGCGGAACATGGGTATAGTTGAGACCAATGGGGTCGATTTTGCTGTATTTCAGATGATGGGTTCTGCCAAGAGGTGGTGGAGAGATTATACATTGACCTGACCAGTCGGATCACCTGCACTTACCTGGAAGCAGTTCTCTCAGCTATTTCTGGAGAAGTTCCTCCCTATCATACTGAGGGAGGAATTCTGTAAGCAATTTGAGCGTCTACAGCAGGGCAGTATGACTGTTACTCAGTATGAGTCCTATTTTGTGGATTTGGCCCATCATGCTCTCCTTTTACTACCTACAGAGGGAGAGAGAGTGAGGAGGTTTATTGAGGGACTCACTCACCTTATCAAACTTTAGATGGCCAAGGAAATCGGAAGTGAAATTTCTTTTTAGGCGGCTGCTAATGTCGCCAGGAGGATCGAGATGGTTCTTGCACAGGAGAAAGGGCAGAGGTCTGATAAGAGGCCTCGTCAGTTCGGTGGTTTTAGTGGTGCCTCGTTTGGAGGCAGGGGTAATTTTGGTAGGGGTTATCCTTCCAGACCGTTTCATTCAGCACTTCATGCATCTCCCGGTGCTTCAGGGAGTCACATTCTATTATGCCTTACTCTGGGCAGCCAGTATTCAGTGCACATTCAGCTCCTATCAGTGTACCACCACTCCAGAGTTACTACAGTGGTTATCTGGCCTATCTGGGTCAGCTTCAGCTTCAGCAGCCACGGCATCAGGATGGGTGTTATGAGTGTGGAAACATTGGCCATATCATGAGGTATTGCCCTATATTGGTGAGTAACAGGTCTCCGCAAGATTCCCGTGCCATCATACCGGCACCGGTTGCTTCACCGCCTACTCAACCAGCTAGAGGTAGGGGTCAGGCAGCTAAAGGGGTAGGTCAGGCCATTAGAGGTGGAGGCCAGACTGTTAGAGGTGGAGGCCATCCCAGAGACGCAGTTTAGAGTGGTGGGGCCCATCCCCGATTTTATGCTTTTCCAGCTAGGCCTGAGGCCGAGTCATCTGATGATTTGATCACAGGTATTATTCCAGTTTGCCATAAATATGCTTCAGTTCTATTTCATCCAGGATCTACTTATTCCTATGTGTCCTCCTATTTTGTTTCATATTTGGTCGTGCCTTGTGATTCTCTGAGTGCTTCTGTGTGTGTATCTACACCGGTGGGAGACTCTGTTATAGTAGATCATGTCTATCATTCGTGTGTGGTTACTATTGGTAATCTTGAGACTAGTGTGGATCTTCTACTTCTTGATATGGTAGATTTTGATGTCATCTTGGGTATGGATTGGTTGTCTCCTTATCATGCTATATTGGATTGTCATGCCAAGACAGTGACCCTAGCTATGCCGGGGTTACCTCGGTTAGAGTGGAAAGGAACTCTTGGCCATTCTACCAGCAGGGTTATTCCTTATATGAAAGTTCGGCGTATGGTAGAGAAAGGGTGTCTAGCCTATTTGGCTTATATTCGCGATCCTAGCGCGGATGTCCCTTCTATGGACTCAGTACCAGTTGTTCGTGAATTTTCATAAGTATTTCCTGCAGATCTACCGGGGATACCACCCAACAGAGATATTGACTTCTGTATTAATTTGGCTTCGGACACTCAGCCCATTTCTATTCCACCATACCGTATGGCCCCGCCGGAGTTGAAAGAATTAAAGAGTAGTTACAAGACTTGCTTGACCAGGGATTCATTAGGCCCAATGTCTCGCCCTGGGGTGTACCAGTATTATTTATAAAGAAAAAAGATGGCTCTATGCGGATGTATATAGACTATTGGCAGTTGAACAATGCCACTATCAAAAACAAATATCCGCTGCCAAGAATTGATGACTTATTTGATTAGCTTTAAGGTGCCAAGGTATTTTTGAAGATCGATTTGAGGTCTAGTTATCATCAGTTGAATATTAGAGCATTTGATGTCCCTAAAACAGCTTTCCGAACTCGGTATGGGCATTACGAATTCCTAGTGATGTCCTTTGGGTTGACAAATGCCCCAGCAACATTTATGGATTTGATGAATCGAGTGTTCAAGCCTTATTTGGATTCTTTTGTGGTTGTATTCATTGATGATATCTTGATTTACTCCAGCAGTCGAGAGGAACATGAGCAGCATCTTCGAAGTGTGCTTCACGCCTTGAAGAATAATCAGTTATATGCCAAATTTTCAAAATGTGAGTTTTGGTTAGACTCAGTTACCTTTTGGGGCATGTTGTATCGGCAGAAGGCACAAAGGTAGATCCTAAGAAGATTGAGGTTGTTCAGAATTGGCCTAGACCTACTTCAGTTACAGAGATTCGGAGTTTCCTGGGTTTAGCAGGTTATTATCATCGGTTCGTGGAAGGGTTTTCATCTATAGCAAGCCCATTGGCCAGATTGACCCAGAAAGGTGTCCCATTTAGATGGTCAGACGAGTGTGAGATGAGCTTTCAGAAGCTCAAGACCGCTTTGACTACGGCGCCAGTGTTGGTATTACCCACAGGTTCAGGATCATATACGGTATATTATGATACATCTCACATTGGGCTTGGTACAGTATTAATGCAAGATGGCAAGGTAATTGCATATGCGTTGCGGCAGTTGAAAGTTCATGAGAATAATTATCCTATTCATGACTTAGAATTGGCAGCCATTGTTCATGCGCTGAAGATTTGGAGGCATTACCTCTACGGTGTCTCGTGTGAGGTATTTACTGATCATCACAGCCTTCAGTATCTGTTCAAACAAAAAGATTTTAATTTGAGGCAGAGAAGATGGTTGGAGTTGTTGAAAGACTATGATATCACCATTTTGTATCACCCCGGAAAGGCCAATGTGGTGGCCGATGCTTTGAGTAGAAAGGTTGTGAGTATGGGCAGTCTTGCATATATTCCGGTTGGTGAGAGGCCATTAGCTACAGATGTTCCGACTTTGGCTAATCAGTTCGTGAGGTTAGATGTTTCAGAACCCAGTCGGGTTCTAGCTTGCTCAGTCACTCAGTCTTCTTTATATGAGCGCATTAGAGAGAGACAGTATGATGATCCTCATTTACTTGTCCTTAAGGACATGGTGCGGCACGGTGATGCCAAACAGGTTGTTGTGGGGGAAGATGGGGTTCTACGAATGTAGGGTCGTATTTGTGTGCCTAATATGGATGGGCTTTGTGAATTAATTCTTGAAGAAGCATACAATTTCATGTATTCTATTCATCCAGGTACCGCCAAAATGTATCAAGATTTGCGGCAACATTATTGGTGGAGGAGAATGAAAAAGGATATAGTTGCATATGTAGCTTGGTGTCTGAATTGTCAGCAAGTTAAGTACGAGCATCAGAGACCTGGTGGTTTGCTTCAGAAGTTAGAAATTCCAGAGTGGAAGTGGGAGCGTATCACTATGGATTTTGTTGTTGGGCTCCCACAGACTCAGAGAAAATTTGACGCAGTTTGGGTCATTTTGGACAGGTTGACCAAGTCAGCACATTTCATTCCAGTGGCAATTACCTATTCTTCAGAGAGGTTAGCTGAAATTTACATTCGTGAGATTGTCCGCCTTCACGGTGTGCCCGTGTCTGTTATTTCAAATCGAGGTACGCAGTTTACCTCACATTTCTGGAGGGCTGTACTGCGTGAGTTAGGTATGCGGGTGGAGTAGAGTACAACATTTCATCCACAGACAGACGGACAGACAGACAGACAGTCAAAGCACATTATTCACATATTGGAAGATATGCTCCGCGCTTGTGTTATAGACTTTGGAGGTTCTTGGGATCATTTCTTGCCACTTGCGGAGTTTGCTTATAATAATAGCTACTAGTCGAGCATTCAGATGGCTCCATATGTGGCATTATACGGAAGGCGATGCCGATCGCCAATTGGTTAGTTTGAACCGAGAGAGGCTCAGTTGTTGGGTACCGATTTGGTACAGGATGCCTTGGATAAGATCAAGATTATTCAGGATCGACTTCGCACAGCTTAGTCTAGGAAAAAGAGTTATGCCGACCGTAAAGTTTGTGATATTGCATTCATGGTTAGAGAAAGAATATTGCTCCGGGTTTCACCTATGAAAGGTGTAATGAGGTTCGGAAAGAAGGGCAAGTTGAGCCCTAGGTATATCGGACCCTTTGAAATTCTTGAAAGGGTGGGTGAAGTAGCCTACAGGCTTGCAATACCACCTAGTTTATCAGCGGTTGATCCGATGTTCCATGTGTCTATGCTATGGAAATATCATGGTGATCCGTCTCATGTGTTTAGATTTCAACTCAGTCCAATTGAACAAAGATTTGACTTACGAGGAGGAGTCGGTGGCTATTCTAGCCCGGCAGGTCCGACAATTGAGGTCTAAGAGTTATCCTTCAGTTCGAGTGCAATTGAGAGATCAGCCGGTAGAGGCATCTACCTGGGAGTCCGAGTCAGATATGCGGAGTAAATATCCACACCTTTTCTCCAGCTCAGGTACTTTTTTCTAACTCCGTTCGAGGACGAACATTTGTTTTAGAGGTGGAGAATGTGATGACCTAAAATATCATCTTTAAATTTAATAAGTAATTCTATGTTCTAAGACCTCGAAGTGCACCATTTATCATTTCTCGACTTGCGTGCGCAGTTCATAAAATTTTTCGGAAAGTTTTCATGTGAAAAATGGATTAAAATGTAAAATAGAGCTTTAAAACTCAACTATGTTGACTTTGGTCAACATTTTTAACAAACGGACCCAGATCAGTGTTTTGACATTTTCTTAGCTCTCTATCGTGATTTGGGACTTGGGCGTATGCTCGGAATTTAATTTGGAGGTCCCTAGCTCAAGTTATGACCATTTAACGAAACTAGCAATTTAAAGGCTAAAGATTCCAAGTTTGACCACGGGGTTGACTTTTTGATATCGGAGCCGGAATCCGATTCTGGAAATTTGAACAGCTCCATTATGTTATTTATGATTTGTGTGCCAAATTTAAAGTCATTCCGGATTCATTTAATATGTTTTGGCACGAGGTTTGCAAATTGAAAAGTTTAAAACTCAAAGTGCGAATCGAGGTGTAAATTGCAATTTCGATGTTATTTGATGTGATTTGAGATCCCGAGTAAGTACGTATTATGTTATGGGACTTGTTGGAATATTTGGATAAGGTCCCGAGGGGCTCGGGTGAGTTTCGGACGAAATTCGGATTGTTTAGAGCATGTTGAAAGCAGCAGGTTCTTGGCAGAACATGGTGTAATCGCACCTGCGCAATAGTGATCGCAAGTGCGCAACCGCATCTGCGAGAAGCTGGTCGCTTCTGCGACCGGGGCACTGGCCAGTTGCATCGCTTCTGCGGAGAAATGGGGAGCAAATGCGCGACCGCTTCTGCGAAGCCTGCATCGCTTCTGCGGAAGAGACCGCTTCTGCGGTCGTTTGGTCGCTTCTGCGATGTCGCGGGCGCGATAGAAATGTCTGCAGATGCGGAACCTCGCCTGGTAGCCCTACTTCGCAAATGCAAGATTTTTCTCACAAATGCGTGACCGCAGGTGCGAAAATGCTGGGCAGAATACATAAAATCGGGTCTTAGCCATTTTTGCTCATTTTTGAGTTTTAAGTCTCGGATTTTGGCGATTTCAAAGGGGTTTTTTCACGACTTTGAATTGGATAAGTGTTCTATAACCAAAAGTGATTATATTTCAAGAATCCATGTCTATATTCATCATTTATTTCGGATTTAGATGGAAGAAATTGGATTTTTTGTAAAACTTTCCAAAAACAAAAAATTAAGATTTGAAGGTCCATTTGATATCGGAATTGGACAATTTTTATATGCTTGAATTTGTATCGGAACGAGTGTTCGGATTTTGCGAGTTTTTCCGGGATTTGAGACGTGGGTCCCACTGTCGAATATTTTAATAAATTTTGGATTTTTATCCGGAAAATTTATAAATTCATATGGAATTAATTCCTATGATTAGTATTGAATATATTGAATTGTTTGTGAATAGATTTGAAACTTTCGGAGACAAATTTAAAAGAAAAGGTTGTGGTTAAGTAATTGGTTGAAATTTGTAAAGCGAGGTAAGTGTTGGGGTTAATCTTGACTTGAGGGAATAGAATTCTTAAATTATTTGTTATGTGAATTGCATGTGAACGACGTATAGGCGAGGTGACGAGTGTCTATACGTCGTCAAATTAATTGTTAGCCTGCTTACTTGAAAAATCATAAATTATTTTAAATCATAAATTAACTATTATAATAATTATTTCTCTCTTATTCTTTATCAAATATTAATTCTTGAATTCCTGCATTAATTGTTACATGCTATTTGAATTATGTGTTTTAATTATTATTTGACATTTAGCATATTAAATATTAAACTACCTATTTTCTCCCTGATTTCTATAATAATTTGCTATTTGTCATTGTTTGTTTCATAATTAAAACATAATTGTTATATGCTTGTTGTCTTATAATTTTATATTAATTGTTGCATTTATTGGGGAAATTTCTTCTATAAGAATTGATTGGAATGGATATATTGGAGGATCGGGTTGCACGTCGCAACAGACTTATTAAAAGTCAATATTGGAGGATCGGGTTGCATGCCGCAACAGACTTATTAAAAAGTCAATATTGGAGGATCTGGTTGCACGCCGCAACAGACTTATTAAATGTCAATATTGGAGGATCGGGTTGCACGCCGCAACAGACTTATTAAAAGTCAATATTGGAGGATCGGGTTGCACGCCGCAACAGACTTATTAAAAAGTCCATATTGGAGGATCGGGTTGCACGCCGCAATGGACTTGTTAAAAGTCAATATTGGGGGATCGGGTTGCACGCCGTAACAGACTTATTAAAAAGTCCATATTGGAGGATCGGGTTGCACGCCGCAACAGACTTATTTAAAAGTCTCTATATATATATATATACTTGATTGAAATAAATATATGACAGACTTGATTAAAAGGAATATATTGTGAGAGCGGGTTGCACGCTGTAACAGAATTGGGTGAATTAATAATGGATTATGACTGCTGAGTTGGCTTCAATTATTATAAATGAGTTACCTGATTTATTTCTATTATTTGTTGTTATTAATATTCTGTACATGTTAATGTAAGTGAACCGCCTTTGTCACGACCCAATTTCACCTATAGGTCGTGATGGCGTCGGACACCGCTGTCAGACAAGCCAACAATAAATACTAAATAAATTCTCATTTTAATATTTTTGAAGTCATAGTTGTTCCCCTCAATTAAATAGCAGAAGATGACATTTACCAAATACGTACTAATATCTTTAAACATTTCCAATACAGTGCAACCCATAATCATCCCAAAAGCCGGTGTCACAAGTGCATGGGCATTTACTAGAGAATTAAAATAAAATACAACATCTGTCTAGAATACAAATTAGACAGGAAAATATAATAACTCTGAAGGAGACTCTATTAGTTGCGGATCGTAATATAGAATGCAGCTCACCTATGTCCCCACAATTATTAACCATACCTCTGCGCCCACGAGGCCGCTATACATATATGTACCTGCACAATAAAATAGGCAGCAAGTGCAGTATGAGTACGAAAATAACGTGTACCTAGTAAGTATCAAGCCTAATCTCGAAGAGGTAGAGACGAGATGGCCGACTATGACACTCACTATGGGTCAATAATATTAAATAATCATAAAAATAGAAATATTTATATCAACGTGATTCACATAGTTAATAATAATTTTATTGTACCAGCAGAGGTAATTAAATTCCTTCAATTCCAACAATTCTCAATATCAATTCTCAAATAATTTCTAATCTATTAATTAAATCCTTCAATTTCAATAAAAATTCCAATTTATCAAATAGCTTTACAAGGTGCAATTCAATTTCAATAAATTTCCAATTTATCAAATAGCTTTACAAGCTGCAATTCAATTTCAATAAATTTTCAATTTATCAAATAACTTTACAAGCTGTAATAAACTGTCCAAGTATCGTGTAATTATTATTATTATTAAGCATGATTTCTGCCGAGGTCGTACGGCCCGATCCAGAGTTTCGTGTACATTGTCGAGGGACGTGCGGCACGATCCATAGATGCATCTATCCTGCCGAGGCGTTCGGCCCGCTCCATAAGAAAGGAGGACATTTTCTTATGTACCTCCGGAAGGAGAGTATATTCAATATAAGATAAATTCGGGAGGATGAACAATTTCTTTAAACAGTTAATTAATTTAAACAGAAAATTAAGCATATAAAATTTTCATCTTTATTATATTTCCTAACAATTCACAATTTATATATCAAATAATTCAATTAAATAAAAATATAATTTACACAAGTAATTCATGCTTTGTGTCCTAAACTACCCGTACTTTAGCATTAATAGTAGCTACGCACAGACTCTCGTCACCTCGTGCGTACATAGCCCCCACAATTAACAACCATTATTAATTTAATCACCTATGGGGTAATTTTCCTCTCACAAGATTAGACAAGAGACTTACCTCGCTCCGAAGTTCCATAGCCGGCTCCCAAGCCTTTCAAATAACTCGACCGATGCCCAACGCTCCAAAACTGGCTTTCGCTTTATTAACATTCACAAGCTTTTAATCCTCCTCCGACATCGTAACATTGAGTAAAATACTCATACGCCACCAACAAATTGATATCTACAATTATAATCCCAATTACAATCAAAATATGACTCAAAAATATTTATCAATATCCATTTATGGCTCTCAAGTTGGCTACAAGCCTCCAGCTCAAATCGTCTAATAGGTTCACTTACTAGCACATTCTCTTATCATTCAATACCCATTTGAAGTCATCAATGATACTACATTAATTCTCCAACACCGCCAAATAACTATTCATCGTTTTCCTTAACCAACATTTCCAAAACATTTAATTTGGTGATTACTTAGTTGAATACTTTCAACTAAGCTAGAATATGATTCCATAGGTTCATTGCATCCTTTAATTTCATTTCTAAGAACACTATTTATCTTTCCCTCATTTTCTCAAGAACACTATTCATGTCATGAACTAGAGTTTATGAAATCAATTATCCAACCATAACAACTTGAAACAACTATTAGAATTACTCTCACCGACTCATAAGAAATGAGCTTGAAGCTTAGTATTACCTTCTTGAAGCTTTTCCTTGAAATTTCAATGTTTGAGAAATTTGGTGTTCTTGAACAACTTGAAAGATTTCTAGGGATTTCAAAGATTGAAGGATGTTAATAGGATGTTATTAACTTAAAATATCCAAATAAACTCACCTTGTAATCTTAAGTAGTCCCCAAGGTCGAATCCACCATGAAAGAACCAATCCCTAGCTCAAGAAAATCCCCAAAAATGGCTGCTGCCCGTGACTGCCTTATAAAGGCACATGTGCTTCAGCGAGTTGTACCTTGCTCTGTGCAGGTTGTACCTCGTATTACAAGTTTTGCCCTGCTGGACACCATTTACTAAAACGTCCATAAGTCCTTGTAGAAATATCCAAATGACGAACGGTCAAAAGCTTTAGAAACTAGACTCGAAGATCTTTCATTTGATAGGTTGTCCACCATATAAATCCTTATATATATATATAGGCATGCTCGTCCAAAGTTAGGTTTTTGTGTGTACTTATTTGGAACTTTAGTCTATCATGTAATTTCCAACTTGATTAAGACTTAGGGCTCTCCTTAGATCCTACATCACTTATAATATGACTCGTTCACTTATTAACATACGAACCTGCTGGAACCTTAAAATCCCGATTCCGGGGTCGTTTTCTCAAAGTGTTGACCGAAGTCAAATTTGCCCTTTTAAGACTAACTTAAGAAATCAAGTGTTCCGATTTCAGTCCAAACACTTCCAAATCCCGAACCAACCATCCCCGCAAGTCATAAATCATTCAAAACACATCTGGGGAGTTTTATTTAGGGGATCGGGGTTCTAAAAGTTGAAACGACCGATAGGGTCGTTACATTATCTCCCACTTAAATATACGTTCGTCCTCGAACGTGCTAAGGAGTGTTCCGGAGTTATCCAAAATCATTGTTTAACACCTCGTGCACCTACCCGTGCTACCACACCCAGTTGAGCACATTAACTCGAGCCAATCTGAAAATTCTCCCCTTTATTTAGGCAAATAAGCCTTAGAGCCCAATTCTAACATCCAGAATTCTCCACCATGCATGTTTCCAACCTATGAATGTCGTATCTATCATTACACGATGCACCAATACAGGGTTGCATACCTTTGTTGAATTTATACCATGCAGCGCATCATTCACATGACTATAATAACATCCTCCGATAACAATAGCTAAAATTCCACGAATCTGATATTCACAACACACCTCACGATACATATAAGTCCTGTTCCAACTCTTGAAATGCTTCCACAATGGAAGAAATGTGTAGAAATTCTTAACCAACTGCCGAGTCAACAATTATTGAGTTTATCCTTCTGACAAGAATCATTGCCTCATTATAACCAAATAATGGTATTTGCTCTTTATTACACTTCATATAATCCGATCGCACTAATCCCGAATCCAATAATCTCGTCTCACCAAGTATAAGCTGCTCAGGCAATAAACCACCTCAGACATGATAAAAATGCCTCATATGATGCCACAATGAGCTAATAAGCTACAGACTCGATTGCGATACATAAGAAACACGAACTCTGGAAAGGATTTCTCGACCCACGTGACTAATTAGACAACTAAAAAGGTGTCATGATCCTTCCTCAGAAAATGAGACACAAAACACATAAAATAGAATATAGGGGACTGTACTCAATATCACACTGTTGCGGCGTGCAACCCGATCCAAACAACATACCCGTGGCGGTGTGCCACCAGATCTACACATAAAGAATCTTTAAGGAAATACTTACCAAGCTAGAATGCTCATTACTACAAAATATCCGAATATCATACACAAGCACGCTAAGTGCATAATACCATCCCTGGAAGAACCGACATCGCCATACGCTACAAAACTCAAGCACAACTAAGGTGCGACATATAATCTGAATCCCGAGAGCCATCCTGCTCACATAACACCATCGCTCTGCGGAACCTCAACACATAAGAAATTTATCAAGCTGTTTCATTACTCACACGGCACAATATAGTATTACATGAAATAACCGACGACGAAACGACATCCAACGTCCGAATACTCCTCCATAGGGAGCTTTTATGCTGAAATGAATACATCCGGCCTGATATAGAGCCCGTATTCATATTTAAATCCATCCACAGACCTCAAGCCGTTTCTGAGGTCTAGGCTAATAACATTTCTAGGATCCATAATAACCCTTTTTCCCATAACACACAAGAATAGCCGTCATAATCGGAACAAACTTTCACAGTCCACAACCAAATGAACCAAGCGCCCTCCAGGCATAAATTCTCGAATCAGCGATATTAACACAATCTTCATACTTGGTTTCAATATTCACTCAATCAAGTGACTACACGTCACTCTTACACAATATTTCCGTGAGACATGCTCCCATGACCTTCCACACCAGGTAACAAGTCTGCACATTCATGTTACCGGTTCCACAAAATGTTGTAAAGCATATCAAGAATCCACAAATCAATACACAAGGTCCCTTACACCTGACATTGACCTTAGATGATACCAAAAACAATACCATCTTACTTTAAACATTTAAATCCCTTTCCTGCTCATCCGAGCTCATAACATCCTTGTCAACACCGAACCGATATCTTAAATCCTCAACTTTCGAATCCCATGCTACTTAGTGCACTTAATCACGCCAATGCGCAGGAGTACAAGAATTTCATCATAACTCCCGAACCACTTAATAGGGTAAACACTTCATCATATAGAAACATTCTTCTTAACTCATTTCAAGAGAACCATTGCAACACGTGGCTGAATTCCCATATCCGTAGAAAATACCGGCCTTAGGTAATGGTATAAACCACCATAACTCTTCTGGGATCCCTCTACACATAACATGTCATAATACTTGAATTTCTCCAAAATAAAATCAATTACGGCGGTCGTCAAGCCTCGCACGTACCGCCACAAATCACATGCATAATTCAATGCGATGAAGGAACTGATCATTGCCACCATCGTGTCGATTCAACCATTGTTAGCCGATCCATTTTTTTTCTCGATTTACTCTCAACTTGCCTTAGAAATAATAATAGCTTCGTTCATTATATCACGAACTCAAATTCGCACTCATCCCAAGTGACCTTATTTCACGAGACCACGCTATTTCAAAACCCACTAATTATCTCATATCCCTTCTTGTGCGCACTTTTTACATCTTCAACTGGTATACCCATTCTGATACTTCTTTTATGAATCCGAAGTTATTTTCTTCCATTTTTCCAATGCTACACCACAACCTGAAGATAACGTAGAGTACTCCAAGACCTGTTTAATAATCTGCTGCAAAAGCTCGATACTCAACCATACTATAGACTCAAGATCCTTAGACACCACACTTTAAATTTTTGAATCTACTAGGACCGTTATTGAGAGTCACTTGCTCTAACTTGTTCCCATACATGATCAACTCCAAGGCCTTGCTAGGACATGGACACTTTCTCAAGGAAACACCCGACTGTCTCACTCTCCCTGTGCATTACATCTACACGAAGCATAAACTCTAAGTCTTCCCACAAACCTGAATATGAATTGATAAGGCCAAATATGGCACACATTCCCCAAATCCTTTGCTCAAATTACCAGCGATGTTTTCTTTCCTTAGTCGTAATGACCCACCAATACACCGATAACCAGAAATCGCACAAGTTGACACTACACAATCCAATCATAGACAGTGGGTCTCTCCCACTTAGCTTGAAGCTACAATTACAAAATTCTGGAATCCACCGAGATTCTTTCTTCATCGTCAGCATGATCCTGCACACGCAACTTGCCAAATTTCTCGAAATTCTTCTATTAACCTTTGATAAACACTCCGAACCACTAGCCATATTTACATATTAAATCTCTTACCGGGTAGCTAGTAAAATTCTTCACAGAAGCTTTGTCAACACCACGCGACCGCTAACCTGCTCACATGAGATAAGCCATATGTGGAAATTACATGCTAAAATATTCCAACGCCACTGCATTGGGTGCAATTACTACGAAATCAGTAGATCACCCTGAGTCCGAGCTCATTCACCAGCTGCACCAGTCTGTTAACTCCTCATGGCCGTCAACTAGAGGTACGACAATATATTACAATCCAAAGTCATGTTGTATCATTTTTCATATCAAGCAACTCCCTCATGTTGTATCCAATCTTCCTCAATATAGCAGTTAATATTACAACTTAAGTCCATAGACCTGGTCACTGTCCATTTTACATCCCAAATCACTCCAAATGTTCCTCAAGACATATAATCATCCTACCACGTAATCCATGTGCTACCTTGCCACTCTCCCACTTTGGTCAACCATCTCCTTTAAGCAACTACTCTGCTTTTGTTTTCTTACACTTGGCATTTTCGGAACCTAACCACCGCAAGGCACCTTCCACATGTCCTTTCTCATCCTTCGCTGCCCAGTTGTTGCCTTAACTCAAAATCCGTCTTTGTAGCACTTGAACCAATAGATCGTTACCAGCTTTAAACCTTTCTGACGATCATCCTTCTCGAGACATCAATAATAGAAATGCTGCTTCGATCCTGAATCACTTCACACCGCGATCTCTAACGACTGCTTCCTCTATACCAATTCCTAACACCCCGTCGTGAAGGCGAGTTGAAGAAAACCATAACACTGGCGAACCTTAACGCATTTTACAAGGCGATGACACCACATCAAAATTGAGAACTCTACCACACTCGAAAATATCAAGCTTCGTTACTCCATCAACCCCAAACCTGAACATTCATAGTCCGATTGCCTTTTCTTCGCTGGAATTAAAACATGGAACCTCTGAATCATGTACTGAGAAAACCTTCTTTCAAGTTCGTTTACTGCCCCGACACATAGACGGACATTTTTTTTCCATTTCATAAACACTGTGCGATAACAACGCACGAATCGTCATAACAATCAATGCCAAATCTCAAAACCTTAAGTAGTACTGATACTTAATTTGAAATGACAGAGCGGCCTTTCGTAAGGCGATGACAATAGCCCAATTAATTACATAAGGAGAAGTATCATGTACTACATCTGTAGTACCATTAAAAAAATTCTCGATCCCTAATTTATAACAAGCGCTTCATATCGCATAAGATTGAGTAGGAAGGAAATGAAGGCATAAGCATCAAAGGAATCGAATCGCACGATGAGGAATCAAAAAGGGAAGTATTCCTAACAACTTTGTAGCCTCTCGAAGATAAGTACAGACGCCTCTGTACCGATCCGCAAGACTCTACTAGACTTGCTCATGACTTGTGAGACCTACGTGAACCTAGTGCTCTGATACCATATTGTCACGACCCAATTTCACTTATAGGTCGTGATGGCGTCGGACACCGCTGTCAGACAAGCCAATAATAAATACTAAATAAATTCTCATTTTAATATTTTTGAAGTCATAGTTGTTCCCCTCAATTAAATAGCAGAAGATGACATTTACCAAATACGTACTAATATCTTTAAAAATTTCCAATACAGTGCAACCCATAATCATCCCAAAATCCGGTGTCACAAGTGCATGAGCATTTACTAGGGAATTAAAATAAAATACAATATTTGTCTAGAATACAAATTAGATAGGAAAATATAATAACTCTGAAGGAGACTCTATTAGCTGCGGATCGTAATATAGAATGCAGCTCACCTATGTCCCCACAATTATTAACCACACCTTTGTGCCCACAAGGCCGCTATACATATATGTACCTGCACAATAAAATGTGCAGTAAGTGCAGTATGAGTACGAAAATAACGTGTACCCAGTAAGTATCAAGCCTAATCTCGAAGAGGTAAAGACGAGATGGCCGACTATGACACTCACTATGGGTCAATAATATTAAATAATCATGAAAATAGAAATACTTATATCAACGTGATTCACAGAGTTAACAATAATTTTATTGTACTAGCAGAGGTAATTAAATTCCTTCAATTCCAATAATTCTTAATATATTAATTAAATTCCTTCAATTCAAATAATTTCTAATCTATTAATTAAATCCTTCAATTTCAATAAAAATTCCAATTTATCAAATAGATTTACAAGCTGCAATTCAATTTCAATAAATTTCTAATTTATCAAATAGCTTTACAAGCTGCAATTCAATTTCAATAAATTTCTAATTTATCAAATAGCTTTACAAGCTGCAATTCAATTTCAATAAATTTTCAATTTATCAAATAACATTACAAGCTGTAATAAACTGTCCAAGTATCGTGTAATTATTATTATTATTAAGCACGATTTCTGCCGAGGTCGTACGGCCCGATCCAGAGTTTTGTGTACACTGCCGAGGGACGTGCAGTACGATCCATAGATGCATCTATCCTGCCGAGGCGTTCGGCTCGCTCCACAAGAAAGGAGGATATTTTCTTATGTACCTCCGGAAGGAGAGTATATTCATTATAAGATAAATTCGGGAGGATGAACAATTTCTTTAAACAGTTAATTAATTTAAACAGAAAATTAAGCATATGAAATTTTCATCTTTATTATATTTCCTAACAATTCACAATTTATATATCAAATAATTCAATTAAATAAAAATACAATTTACACAAGTAATTCATGTTTTGTGTCCTAAACTACCCGTACTTTAGCATTAATAGTAGCTACGCACGGACTCTCATCACCTCGTGCGTACATAGCCCCCACAATTAACAATCATTATTAATTTAATCACCTATGGGGTAATTTTTCCCTCACAAGATTAGACAAGAGACTTACCTCGCTCCGAAGTTCCATAGCCGGCTCCAAGCCTTTCAAATAACTCGACCGATGCCTAACGCTCCAAAACTGGCTTTCGCTTTATTAATATTCACAAGTTTTTAATCCTCCTCCGACATCGTAACATTGAGTAAAATACTCATACGCCATCAACAAATTGATATCTACAATTACAATCCCAATTACAATCAAAATATGACTCAAAAATATTTATCAATATCCATTTATGGCTCTCAAGTTGGCTACAAGCCTCCAACTCAAATCGTCTAATAGGTTCACTTACTAGCACATTCAACTCCACTCTTATCATTCAATACCCATTTGAAGTCATCAATGATATTACATTAATTCTCCAACACCGCCAAATAACTATTTATCGTCTTCCTTAACCAACATTTCCAAAACATTCAATTTGGTGATTACTTAGTTGAATACTTTCAACTAAGCTAGAATATGATTCCATAGGTTCATTGCATCCTTTAATTTCATTTCTAAGAACACTATTTTATCTTTCCCTCATTTTCTCAAGAACACTATTCATGTCATGAACTAGAGTTTATGAAATCAATTATCCAACCATAACAATTTGAAACAACTATTAGAATTACTCTCACCGACTCATAAGAAATGAGTTTGAAGCTTAGTATTACCTTCTTGAAGCTTTTCTGAAATTTCAATGTTTGAGAAATTTGGTGTTCTTGAACAACTTGAAAGATTTCTAGGGATTTCAAAGATTGAAGGATGTTAATAGGATGTTATTAACTTAAAATATCCAAATAAACTCACCTTATAATCTTAAGTAGTCCCCAAGGTCGAATCCACCATGAAAGAACCAATCCCTAGCTCAAGAAAATCCCCAAAAATGGCTGCTGCCCGTGACTGCCTTATAAAGGCACAAGTGCTTCAGCGAGTTGTACCTTGCTCTGTGCAGGTTGTACCTCGTATTACAAGTTTTGCCCTGCTGGACACCATTTACTAAAACGTCCATAAGTCCTTGTAGAAATATCCAAATGACGAACGGTCGAAAACTTTAGAAACTAGACTCGAAGATCTTTCATTTGATAGGTTTTTCACCATATAAATCCTTATATATATATATATATAGGCATGCTCGTCCAAAGTTAGGTTTTTGTGTGTACTTATTTGGAACTTTAGTCTATCATGTAATTTCCAACTTGATTAAGACTTAGGGCTCTCCTTAGACCCTACATCACTTATAATATGACTCGTTCACTTATTAACATACGAACCTGCTGGAACCTTAAAATCCCGATTCCGGGGTCGTTTTCTCAAACTGTTGACCGAAGTCAAATTTGCCCTTTTAAGGCTAACTTAAGAAATCAAGTGTTCCGATTTCAACCCAAACACTTCCAAATCCCGAACCAACCATCCCCGCAAGTTATAAATCATTAAAAACACATCCGGAGAGTTTTATTTAGGGGATCGGGGTTCTAAAAGTTGAAACGACCGATTGGGTCGTTATAGCCTTAGCCTCGTCACTACTTCGTCGAGAAGAGGCTCAGCACTTACCAGTACATGGGGTCGGTTGTACTGATACTAAACTCTGCACTTCTTGTACATATTTTGGAGTTTGGTCCCAGCGGCGTGCCATAGACTTGCTCGGATTTCAGCTATTCGAAGGAGACTTGAGGTATAACTGCATGGCGTCCGCAGTTCTGAAGTCCCCGTCTATTTTACTTTAGCTGTGTATTTATTTTCAGACAGCTTTATTTTATTCAAACCTTTATTTGTATTATTCTAGAATGCTCGTGAATTGTGACACCAATTATGGAATGGTATTTAGACACCATTATTTTTATGGATTATTTCACTATATTTCAAACTTTGCTTCCGCCTTTGTTTCCTTGATTATTAATAATATAAAAATTATTTTAAAAATAGATAATATTATTCTAACGTTGGCTTGCCTAGCAAGTGAAATGTTAGGCGCCATCACGGTCCGAAGGTGGGAATTTCGGGTCGTGACAAATATAGAGAATATTTCTCTAGCTTACCTTTAATTGTAACCATAGAAAGCCTAAATTATCACTTCTGGTGGTCATAGGCATATACCACTTCTGGTGGTTAACGAAATTTAGTTACAATGAGATATACGAAACTAACCACTTCTGGTGGTTGTATATTTCTTGCAAACTTTGCTGGAGTTTAAGTGGATTTAACAATGTTATCCACTTTTGTAATCCTTTATTAAGATAATTAGGATGAAAACAGATACCAAAATAGGTACCGTATACATAACATATAACCAAGCAAGCGATGATAAAGATATTAAAATATAAGAAAAAAGCTCAAATTAAATTACGCAAATTTAGCCACTCTAGATGTAAGTGATATCTACATGATCACTACTGTAAAGAAGAAAAACTCACTACCTCAGGGATATAATCTGCCTTATGATGCTCGGAATGAACAAGATCTAACCACGAACATAAGAGTGTCGCCTTCTCTGTGGCTGTGAGTTGCTTCATGCACAAGAAATTAAACTCAAATAAAGAGCTGAAGATGTCAGAGTCTCGTGCTGATAACGTGTTATAAAATAAAGACTGTAAAGTAAATAAATCGAAGACAAGTATAGAGGGAGATTGATATTTTTATTCAACTTTAAACTGATCTACATAATGAACTGAAAACTCCTCTATTTATAGAAAAAAGGAAGCAGCTGCAAGGCTTTTCTTGAGCTGCTTGTAAGTTGTCTGCATGAGCTGCTTGTAAGCTGCCTGTATGAGTTGCTTGCAACCTGCCTGTTTAATAAGAAGATGCTGCAAATCATTTCATTGAGTTGCTTGCAACCTGTCTGCATTAGCTGCTTGCAGATAAACTTCAATAAAGTACCAAATGTATAATCTTCTTCGGGAAGATTATCTATAGCGTAACAATAAATGGATATCTACAATATAATTATTTTCATAACAAATTGAATAATTTCAGATTTTTTGAAAAATTATAATTTTTTACAGATTCACATAAATTGAACCATAAATAAAAACTGAGGGAGTAAAAAAAAGAATAGTAGGATGATATTACTCCGTTATTAGTCTAAACTTCCCGCCACCTCCCCAGTCAGCTCGCAAAATTGCGTCTTTGCCTGTTAGAAGCTATGGAAGAGGGAGGCTTAGCTGCCACTAGTGGATTTCTTCAGGTATTCTGAATTCTTCGAACCTCATTCCACTCCTTTACTTCATAATTTCCGATATTCAGCTCAACGATCGGCTATTCTCTTGTCGATTACAGTTTAGGGTTATCTGCTATTTTCAAGCGAATTTTGTGTTACTTTTGAATGATTTCAATGTCTCCCATTAAATTTAAACTGACTTACCCCAACGTTGTCCAATCATAATGTAGGAAAAGCAAGATTCTGACCAGAGTGTTTCCGGTATCTTCTCCTCCTTTAGAAATTAATCTTCGGAATAATAAACCTAGCTTAGTTGTTCTTTTAATTGTATCTGCTTTTGTGTTGTTTGAAATTATCAGAAGAGGAGGATATGGATGATGACAAATGGCTGGCAAATGACAATTCTCTTAGTGGACCCTCAGGAAACAAGGTATATGCCTCATGTATTTTGTTGCTTACATTTTCACATTCCTCTCCTTTTTACGGGTTAAAAGGCTAGCTGCCTTCTATAATGTCGTGGAGAAACCCTACTTTATCATTTATTTAAGACAATTTGTGTTAGTTTGTCGAATGTCAGCTGAGCAGACTAAATCCAACAACATGCAATCAAGTTCACAGATAAATTCAAAGAAGAATCTAGAGAGAGAAGTTAGAGAGAAGTGAGAGCATTTTTGTGTATTGTGTAAAAATGAGAGAGTGATTAACTAATTAGTGGAAGGGCACTGTTTATAACAGAATCACGTGCCCCTTCCAATTAACTTCCTAACACGTCCGCTAAGTTTCCTCAATCTACATTAGGATGAGTCCTAGACCAACTAATCTTGATAATTTGCTTACTGTTAGAATGAAAATGGGCGCATGGAAAGCTGAATGGATATAGAGGAGTCATATAGCCAACCCCAAGTAGTCTAGTTGGTTGATTGATTGTTAAAGTGGTGCTTCCTTTTATGATGTTTTGGCACATCTTGCTTTCTAACAATTTTCAATGCATTGGAGGGGTTAGGTTTCTGTTTGGCCTTAGATCATTAGCAATTAAATTATAGTTGAGATAAACTGTTTAGTTTTTAATCACAATGACCAGCATGTTTACTGCATTATTTTTCAAGTTAGGCTATTTGATTTTTTCCTGCTTTCCTTATTTTTTGTATCTATTTGCTCATGAATACTTTATAATGTCCAAGAGTCTGATGTTTCTTATTTGTCAGGGATGTATAGGAGTCCTTTCCCAGCTTGAACTACTAACAGGTATTCTCAGTGAAACTTTTATCTGGCAGCCGACTCATCCACTAGAATTTTCATTCTTAACATCCCCCCGCCCATCACCCTCCCAAAAGAAAAAAGAAAAAAGAAAAGAAAAGGGTCTTTGAAAGTTATCCATGTTAATCTTGTGCAGATGTCAAAAGACTTCATCACTCAGCCCACACATTGAATTCTCATCAGCTGGTATTGATTGAATTTACCTCCTTTTTTCTCTCTTTACCTTCATTTCTTCCTTCTATTGTTCCTTTGGTCCTTTTTCTTTTCCTTTTTTTTTGGTTAAATTTATGTTAAAGAGTTATTTCCTAATCGGCGTTAACGGATCATGGTGGTTGAGAATTGAACATGGAAATACTTTTTGACGGGGAGTTCAGAAAAAAAGTTGTTCTCCACTTCTCCTCCTGTTCTTCTGGAATCATCTAGTTTAAGGGACAAACTTTAGTAACTGAGGCTGGAGGCTTGTACTGTCACAATGTGTATCCTTTCCGCAAAAGGGATCAGTTACTAAGTGGAGAAACACAAAAGTGATAAACAATAAAAGGTCCAAATGACCAACTCCTCTTACAGTTCTGTTTGCTTTCCTGTTAGCAGAGGCAAACAGGCTTATGCAAAGAAGGTGACGTTGAAGTTCCTTCTTTTAAGAGTCAGGGTGGTGACTTCATCAACAAAAGCGATCACTGGATGGCATTGTCCTGCTGCTTAGATGACGGATTTAGTCACGTTTCTAGAACGACACCCGCTTCTAATTCAGAAGAGGAAATTATATCTGATGATGAGGTATGATTGAAAACTGTATGCCTTCAAAATCAATGTCACTAAAACTTGATTACTTAATGTTGTGTTCAACAAATACTAAGTGGCTCTTTTTGAGGTTAAAATATCTGGCAGATGAGGCCTTTTGCTGACGGAAATTTAAGAAGAGATGGTAAAAGCACATTGCCTAAAGTAAGTGCAGAATGCAAATCAGGAGTTTTCTTGAATAAAGATGCTGGTTCTTCATCGTCGTACAGTGCCTCATCAAAGTTGAACAGATCATCTAAAGGTATTAGTACTTCTGTCAACTTCATTTCCCTATTTTGCATCATCTGTCTTGATACTAATGATGTCGTCAACTCAACTGATGAGAAGTTTGGTCTTATCAAGCATTATTAATCATAGTTGGTTTAGTTGTCTTGAACTAGGCTGTCACTAACTAGCATAACATGTGTAGTAATGGTGCTTCTCAAGAACAAGAGCACATGGATTCCAAGCAAAATAGAAAAGAAATGGACGCATCTTAACATTGAATTCTCAAGTCTTATATCTATGATGGCTCTTTTTCTTTGTGATCCATTGGGTTTTCAAGCTGTACTTTTAATTTTTTTTTTTTGCAATCAACTGCAGGAAGCCGGGGCAAATCTAAGCCCAAATTTTTGTTCCAATCCCGGCCGCTGACGAAGGATTTTGCTTTGGTTGTCCATGATACTTGTGAAACCAGCACACCATTATCTGTTCTTCCCCTAAATGTAGAATTAGACATGCAAAGAAATAATATAGAGTCACTGGATGACTTATTGGAGGATTTTGGTGGAAAAGAAATACAGCAGTTCGAGGAGGATTTTGGTGGAAATGACATACAGCAGTTCGAGGAGGATTTTGGCGGAAATGAAATACAACAGTTCCAGAAGCATTTGGTGCCATCTGAAGTAGCAGTTGTACATGATCCAAATGAGCATTCAATGGCCGAGTTTCTGGATCACTTTCAGCATACAAGTTCCCGACCACAAGGCAATTCTAGAATGGTTTGCTTTCTTCTGTTCCATATCTCTTTTCTTAAAGATCTTAGTAGCACTTCTGTATTACCATTTTTACTATTTCGTGAATGTAAAGATCAAGTTTTAACCAGCAGCTGCAAACAAAAAGACAAGGATCACGGATCTTACAGAAGAGAAACTTATTGCTGCTCGGTGACAGAAACATGAGCAATGGCGACCAACCTGAGGCACTAGATAGTGACCCATCTACTGACGAGGATGTAATATGTAGTTAATCTTTTACTGTTTTATCATAGCGATCAGTTGCATAGGTAGTTCTCTCAATGGCTTTTTTTTTTTTTTTTTTTGTTTCAGGAAATTCCCCAGATTCTGAAGCCTGCTATACCTCAGAGGACCATGGCTGACCAATTTCATCTAGCATTAGGAGCTGTATCTACGAATGAGAGGCTATCTATTGCAAGGCCTAGGCAATTTGGGTTAGTATGGAACTAGAAAGTGTCAGTAATGAGCATATTATGCATGTTTTCTAGGAACAGATGAAACAGAAAAATCTTCAAATTTCATCTTTTCTCACTTACATTGACATGTCATGCCAGATTATCTGGAAAGTTGCAGCAGCTAATACAATGTGAAAAGGACAGAGATACATATTTCTTGGAGAAGTCACAAACACATGATGCTTCAAGTGGTAAAAGGCCAAACTTGTATATCTTCTGTCCTCTTGCTTTTTTCTGACCTCTTCTGCTGTTATTGCAGGTGCAAAAAACTTCATTGATGTGAGAATTTTGTCAAGTTCTTTGGAGGCCAAGTTGACTGTTTGTTTTTGTGCTTTACATGGAGATGAAGAGGTACTTGGACTAACTATTGTACGTATGCTAAACAGAAAGTTAAGAATATGAGTGCGTCTACTTTATTGAGAATAAGATGCTCCTTTCAACTTTTTGAAGGTCATGAGCATGTTTTTTTTTGCTCTCACTAGTTTTTAAAGAAGAAAATGTTGGTACTTGTTTTAATTATAGCCCAACTTTCACAGGGTACCTAAGACATTTACCTTTCTCGTGTAAATAGGCAACTTGTAAAAGTCAAAGTCAGGTTGTTGCCTAGCATAGAAAGTCAGGTAAGGTAGCATAAGAGTGTGGATGCTGAGGTGTGGGAATTTTACTTTTATGCTTCCTTTCTGAACCAAAAACTTCCATTTTAGGTAGGAGCTTTGAGTGAACTATCATTGTTTCTTAACTTTCTTTAGACCGTTTCCCTCTGAAAAACTGTAAGAAACAGGCCCTGCTGATTCAACAAACAAATATGGTAGTGTGCTTTGAAGTGTGTAATAAGTGAGAAGCTTCTGGAATTATATTCCTCAATGAATTACGTATTCATTTTTTTCTTTTAGAATTGCAGTCATGGAATAGTATGGTGTTTATTGTGATTTAATGTGTTGGCTTCCGTGTAAACTCTTTCAGAAATATATTCCTCGTCCTATTTACGGCTTGAGCTTGACCTTCCAGAGTCCAAACATGAGATATTTATGTACTCATCTCACCCTGCTTCTCTCAACTCAAGTCTACTGTATATTTTCAAAAGACTCATGACAGTTTCTTTTTGCCACCACTATCATATCATATTATGTTTATTATTATATTTATATTTACTAAAAGTGGGAAGCTACCAACGTCAAGGTTGAATTACCAAAATAACCATGTAAAATTGATGGACTTATTTACCCTTTCATACATCAAATAACTCTTCTGCTTTAAAAAATGAATATGTATTTTAAATATTAGCTATTGTGTTTTAAAGTCTTGATTTGACATGATCAGGAAATTTATTATGGTTGCTTCAATATTATAAGTATTCTTTGAGAAGTTACTATCTTTCTTTCATATTAGTTGGAATTCACATCTTGAGATTATGAAATATGTGGCAATTAATAGTTCCATTTTCAACATAGTCAATATACAAAGGAATAGAAGGGGCGGAGGTTACGTCAAGGAAGAAAGGAAAGGCCAAGGATTGTTTTGATCTGACTTATGGCTATAAAGTCATATTTCATGGGAGTTCATTCATTCCTTAGTTAGTTTTGCAATGGTATTGCATTTGATTATTTGATGTGCTTCAACGTCAAATTAAGCACTTTGGAATCTGGAATACAACTAGCTGACAAGTTATAGAAAGAAAAATTCGTGGTGTAGAAAGGTACATGAAGATTACAAATTTCATTTGAGTGACTTAAGGTCAAATGCCATTGTTTTATTTCATATTTGTCTTCTCTTTAGTGTTATTTGTGTATTTGGAGGACCTGTCAAATCATATCTTGGCCGCTTCAATTGTTTCTATTTGTCTATCCTTTGTTATCATCCTCACCATCCTCAAATAATTTAAACTTTTGATGGATGACACCAAACTTTAAAGCTTCCAGCTGCTTAACAAGTATTATCAGATACTCTTCTAAGTCCATAGTTAACCAGTTCTTTATCAATATCTGCTGATCAGTATGTATCAAAGTTAAGGCCATCGGAAGTCGGAACAAGCTCTTAGAAGTTTATTGGGTTCTTCAAAGGTTCTATCTTCTATGTGTAGGGGAGTGTTGGCTGCTTAATAATTTCCAACATAATAAATATACAAAGGAATAGAAGGGGCGGAGGTTACGTCAAGGAAGAAAGGAAAGGCCAAGGATTGTTTTGATCTGACTTATGGCTATAAAGTCATATTTCATGGGAGTTCATTCATTCCTTAATTAGTTTTGCAATGGTATTGCATTTGATTATTTGATGTGCTTCAACGTCAAATTAAGCACTTTGGAATCTGGAATACAACTAGCTGACAAGTTTTAGAAAGAAAAATTCGTGGTGTAAAAAGGTACATGAAATTTACAAATTTCATTTGAGTGACTTAAGGTCAAATGCCATTGTTTTATTTCATATTTGTCTTCTCTTTAGTGTTATTTGTGTATTTGGAGGACCTGTCAAATCATATCTTGGCCGCTTCAATTGTTTCTATTTGTCTATCCTTTGTTATCATCCTCACCATCCTCAAATAATTTAAACTTTTGGTGGATGACACCAAACTTTAAAGCTTCCAGCTGCTTAACAAGTATTATCAGATACTCTTCTTAGTCCATAGTTCTTAACCAGTTCTTTATCAATATCTGCTGATCAGTATGTATCAAAGTTAAGGCCATCGGAAGGCGGAACAAGCTCTTAGAAGTTTATTGGGTTCTTCAAAGGTTCTATCTTCTATGTGTAGGGGAGTGTTGACTGGTTTATTTTTTATTATTATTTTTTTTTATCATATGTTTGTATTTAGTACAATCAAAATTAATCTCATGACACATTGTATCCACACTAACTAAATGTAGTTGTTCAAGTTTGCAAGCTTAGACGATATCATTTAGAGTCAATTGTCAAATTGGTCGAATAGGCTTACTATTCATGGGCTCCTATTTTTCCCTTCAAAATTTCATGTTAATAGCACACATGTTTTAATAATGTATAATGCCATTTTAAAAAGTTTATACTAATTATCATGGGATACACGTGCAACGCACGTATCCAAAAACTAGTAAAGGAAAAAAGCCAAAAGGTGCCTTGTTGGGTATAGCGCCTGCATGAAGATTGATATGGTTTATTTGAGCTTCACTGGTCGCTTACAATCCATGGACATAATTTGTAGTGGAAGATTATCTAATGCAGATTGTATAAATCGAATTATATAGGTTTTCCTTTTTGTGTTTAAATATGTGAACTCTTAAAAATCAAACCAACACTAATCAGTACTCAATCCCCGAGCGCGTAGGTCTGGAAGGGAAAGAAAGAAGTTCTATACCATCTGGCTATTCATTTCGTTGTATGGGAACTTTTAATAATGAAAAGTGCGTTCCAACATTTTATTAACTGTTTATTCCTAGTCTGGCTGGTGTTGATGGTTTCATTGGTTAAACAGAATAGATTTATGGCGTTGGGCGAATGCTATCTACAATTTTATGTTTCTTTGCAGGGTTCTGAATGCCTGAGCAATCCTCAAAAAAGAAAGGGTACTGGAGGAAGGAAGTTAACTATCATTTTTAACTCAAGAATCTGTAAAGATATCGAGCTGGAAATAGGGAATTTTATCCGCATACATCAGCCTTGGTAGGAGCGGCTCTAATACTTCTTTCTTCTATATCTGTTTATTTTGTTTGATTGGAATTCTTTGGTATCAGTTTGAGTGAGCTGGCTAGCTTTTGGCACCCAAGCTAAACTATTATGGTTGAAATGCCTAGACCATCTTTTTGGTAGTAGCGGAATACCTATACTTGAATCAAAACAAAATAGCAGATAAAGCTAGATTTGTTTTAGCCCCTCCTATTCCCGAGAAAAGTTCTGGCTTTGTCCTTGGAAATTATTCTTTAAACCATTGTTGTGGATATGCATATGCCAATGTGTTCATTTTGGTAAAAGCTGCACCTTTTACTAAACTTTCTTGTATGCTTAAAGAATGCTATGTGATTTTTTTCCCGGGTTATTTTTTCTGGTGCAGGAAAGAGGTACACGTGAATGAGAAAGATGAGGCCATCATTTTATGTGCATATTTCTCTCAGATTTAGCCCTTGAATCGCATTTTATAACAAGGTAATAGCAAGGTTTCTAGAGATAACTTTATTGTTGTACTTTTCCCGTTCCCTCTATTTTCCTTGTAGAGTATAATGTAGAAGTTTGTCCGTTTTCTACCCGAATTTCACCCAAGAGTACGTCTAAATTTATGAAGGTAATCTGATCACTTTATTTATTTTGAGCCTCATTGGATTGGTGGGAGTTCTAGTCCTGACTTCCTATGCTCTTTAAGTAGGCTCATCACCGATCTTATCCTATACAATGACCACACATATGCAGAAAGGGAAATCAGTAGTTAGGGCAGGAGCCAAAGAAATTGGCCATCATGTCAGTGTGGATGGAGGTTGAATCAACAATGTTCGATCTTGTAGCTTCCAAACTGAGCTTTGAGCTGCCGTTGTTGGGCATGGTGACGGACAATGCAACTGTGGCAGAAAACGAAGACAATCTTGGAAAGATTCTTGATGTATACGAGATGAGACTACGGGAATTAAAACACTTGGGAGAAGACAGCCTCACCCTGGCAGATATGCACCATGTCCCAGTTATACACCCATATCCCAGTTATACACTACTTGATCGGAACTATATCCAAGGCTGCGTTTAATTCTCATCCTCATGTAAGAGTTTGGTGTGAGTAAAAAATGTTGAAACTCTAGCCCTTATTAGAGGATCATAATACTTCCCATAAAATGGAAATTCTTGATCAATGGAGGAAGAATAGTGATTAATTAGCTGGAGAAGGGACAATTGACTTCGTCGCTTCATTCTTCCATACAAGTGGACGAAAAAACGTTCAACTTTCAAAGTTTTGCATTCATTTTTATCTTATTTTCAGGTAGATTATGCCTGGCCTCACAGGAACTCCTGATATGATGTTTTTGGTTAATTCTTACTAAATAGCCAGTTGCCTAGAATTGATAACTATAAGTGTTGAAGTTTCCGCACCTCCCACATTTGCCCAAACCCTGTCTCAGACAACATTTCAGCAAATTACAGCGGCTGGTTCATGTCCGATTGTTGCAGAACAAAATACCAAGAGCTTTACTTTATCAGCTTCGGTCGCACCCCCCCCCCCCCCCCCCAACAAAAAAAAAAAAAAACCTTTTTATTTTTATTTTTTTATTTTACTTTAACTTTCACACTTCTACTATAATTTGAAGTAGTCAATGTGTGCTATCCAACTTGGTTTTGTCAACGTTCAAATACAGTTAAAATCTATTCTAACATCTTACATAAAATAGTTTCGCCTTACTTTTTGGCTTTTAAATGTCATCATCTCTGATCGACTATTTCATATCAGTATATAATATCAAAGAGAACGTGCATCCTGACAGAAGCAGATATGTAATTACCCAAAGTACTTTCCTGGAAGGAAGATGCAGCAGGCACGCTAATAGGCAGTACCATTATTATTAAAAGAAATGAGTTGGTCAACAATATGAGGAGACTTGTGAGGCCATTACTTACCTAATCAGATTATTAATTAGTCTTTCTCCATCTCAAGATCATTGTATTAGCATCTTAATTAAAAGCATTAAAGGGTTTGTTTAGCCACCAAGACTTTTGGGATAATTTTATTAAAGAATGAGATTAAGAAATTTTACCTCGTACTCTATATATACCTCCATAACATAACCTTATTTCATCATGTTAAAGCAATATATTTATCACAATCCTAATTGATTATTCTTGATCTTTTAGTTATATATTCAGAAATTATGGCGATCAAAGTCCATGGTAGCCCTATGTCAACTGCAACCATGAGAGTTGCTGCTTGCCTAATCGAGAAGGATCTGGATTTTGAGTTGGTCCCTGTTGATATGGTCTCTGGCGAACACAAGAAGCACCCTTACCTTTCCCTCAATGTAAGCATAATCACATTAAGTCTATTGTTAGTGATTATTTACATATATATATTTATGTTCCGGAAAAGAACACTGAGAGATCAGTTGAACCCATTGAATATAGTCACCGTCTGCCTTTGCTTATCACCATTCCATTTCAGCATATTGCAATATTTATAAAGATATCTCATTTTATCATTTTCCGCAACTTTAGCGTTGAACATGGATTCATGCCCTCTCTCTAAAAATGACATTTTTTAAAATTGATGCAGCCTTTTGGTCAAGTACCAGCATTTGAAGATGGGGACTTGAAGCTCTTCGGTAAGTACTTTTGTTATTCTTGCAATTTATATATATCAGCACAAAGGTGGCAAAATTTGAAAAGATTTAAATTATATATATAGATAGTGTAAATATTTTCTACTTCTTAGTGCCCAAGATTTTGTATTATTTCTTCCCAGGATAGAACGAATTACATATTTACTTTTAACAAATAAATTTGGTCCAAAAAATTAATCAATCAATTGACCGAAGTCAAAGTCGAAGAGCGACGGCGACGGCACGAGGCTTGCCTTCTTCTTAACTCTTCAAGAGCTAGAAAAAGTGCAATTGTATATATACCCATCAAAACCTTTTCCTCTTCTAATATGGGACAATGTCCCTTTGTCAAGGAGGAAAACTCAAATATTTTTAATTTCCCTCCATTTCCCATTCACTCTCTTTTAAGCTACATTTAAGCTTAAAAAACCCAACAATTATATCTACTAGTTACTAATTAATGATTATTATAGATATTTTTACGTATAATTACCTTTCAAGTAGGGGCAGAGCTCGTGTAGTGGTAAAGCCGTAAAGGAGGTTCAAAAGTTGCTCTAGGTCACAAGTTCAAATCCTAAGACATTCTAACATAAATTTTAAATCCCTTTATATAAATTCCTGATTCCACCACATCCTTTAAGCAACCTGATTTTTTACACTATCAATTTGAAATGATAAATTGGGAACTTGTAATGCAGAATCAAGGGCAATCACCCAATACATTGCTCATGTTTATGCTGACAATGGATATCAACTAATACTCCAAGATCCAAAGAAGATGCCCATTATGTCAGTGTGGATGGAAGTAGAAGGCCAAAAATTTGAACCACATGCTTCAAAGTTAACTTGGGAACTAGGCATAAAACCAATTATCGGCATGACCACAGATGATGATGCTGTGAAGGAAAGCGAAGTGCAATTGTCTAAGGTTCTTGACATATACGAAACTCGGTTGGCAGAGTCAAAATACTTAGGTGGAGACTCTTTTACATTGGTTGATTTGCACCATATCCCAAATATATATTACTTGATGAGTACAAAAGTTAAGGAAGTGTTTGATTCGCGCCCTCGTGTTAGTGCATGGTGTGCTGATATCTTGGCTAGGCCAGCTTGGGTTAAGGGATTGGAGAAGCTGCAAAAATAAAGAATATCATGAGCTAATGGATGACCATATTCTCAGAAGCCTAATTTATGTTTCATCTGTTGTGTTTTCTGTCTGAAGTTGTTGTCTTGCAATACAATAAAACAGTCAACAGTCATCGATATCCATGTCATTTACTTTGTGTACTGATATGTATGGTACAATAAATATAATTATGTGGTTTTTGTAGACTCAGCCTCATCTCCTTTCCATTTCCTATTAAATAGAACCGTTTTGTTTATTAAATTCTAAATCTCTTTTTATAAATAAGCATATACAATGTAATTATCTGGTATTCGAAACTCACTGGCATGACTAATCCAGATTCGTAAAAAATATACCCAATAAATAAACAACATTTGAAATGTAGTAAAAAATACTAGTAGTAAGTTTTCAGTTACAAAGACCTTTTTACCCTTAAAACTCAGGACAATATTATCCTGTAGAAGTTCGAACTCCAGAATCGTCCTGGAGCTTTAAGTTGTAAAAACTGAACTCCTGGACAGTATCTTAGAATTTTTCCAGCTCCAAATCCTTGGCATTTGAATTTCTAGCTCCTGGATAGTATCTTAGAATTTTTCCAGCTCCAAATCCTTGGGATTCGAATTTCTACAAGTAAAACTCCAGGGCAGTGCCTGAATGTGTGTAACTTAAAAGAGCAAGCTGATTCTCTTTTTCCTTTCCGAAAGGCAGTTCTGAATAAATTTTATGGGTGGTCATTAAATTTTGTGTTCATTACCCTAAAGTAATTTTTCTTTTTTTTGGTTACGTAAAAGTAATTCAACTTTGTGTTTGATAGAAACTAAGGGTCCACCAAACTATATAGAGAACCAGCTTTTCGATCTATTAGTTCCCACAGAACACACGCATACTGCAGTAGGTAAATGATACAAAGAAGTTTTACGTGAAAAACTCTCAGCTCACGGGATTAAAAACCACGACCTACCCTTGTAGGATTTCAACTTCACTACTGAGCAAACTTTAGATTACAACCTATTGTAACCTATGAATTAACCTCTTAATCACTTACTAACTTGTAACAACTCTATTACAAGCCGCTTTCTAATAACTCTATTACAAATACTTACAACTCGACTAACTCTAGCCAAGACACAAACACAAGGGTTTATGATTTATAAAGGTTTCCTACACAATGCTTCTAACTAAGCTAAGTAGGAATTACTGTGAACAATTAATTTTTGACCACACTCGAATTCTATACTATTTTAGTATAAATATTTCTTTTAGGTATAATTTTGATATTGTAAACTTTTATCTTACTCTTAATAGATTTTATTTAAGAAAATTAAAAACTACATTAAATATTCACATTCTTAGAGTATAACTTTTGTTCCTATTTTTAAATAGAAGAATAAAATATATATTTGATTTCTTCTAATTTTACATGTAAGCTATAGTATTTTTTTTCTTAGTATAATTTAAACTACAATGTAAATATTTAGTTTTCTTATGTATATAATAATTAAGTCTAAACGTAGCTGACTAATATTTTTAGCTATACATTTTACTTTCTCTTTTCTTCATTTAGAAAAATAAATAAATAAGTAAAAGTGTTTTTTTTTTAAAAAAGCAACTAACGAAAATACAAAAAAAGGTAACAAAATAAGTAATACAAAATTTTTTCTCTTAATCTTAGTTACATCACGTCCCTTCCCCTCAACCCCTCACGTCTCACTCACATTGCACACAAACACAAACGACACAATGCACACACAGCGCACTAGTTACACTTTTCCTCGGCGACTCACACATTGCACTATATAAAATATTTCACTTTTAGTATTTAAGAGGAGGAGTCCAATTTTTTGAAAAAAGGAGAAAAACTTTGAGCAGAGGAGAACGAGATTTGGAGGTTAGAAAACAATCTGGAAAAAAAAATCAGTCACCTTCTTCATAAAAGAATCGAGCCTAAAAAAACCATAAAACCTTCTTAATACCACGTCAATCATCAGTTCCTCATCCATTAACGCCAACAAAATCGGGTCACATTCCAGTTGGGGTTAGTCAAGGCAAATTCCGGCGAGATTTCGAGATTATCGTGGGGTTCTTGTTTAGTCACGGCTGTGAGAAGCATAAATCCAGATTCAGTTGGTAAAAAAAAAGTTTCTAAAGGTTCTTTGCTTATCTTTTATCTTTTCTGTATTTATTCTTCAAATACAAAAGTGTTCTCATTGAATTCTTTTTTTTTTGAATTTCCTTTGTCGTCTATATGCATTGAGATTTTGTGAGTTCTGTCATAATTAATTATCAGGTAATAAGATGCATTGTTTATTAGTATTAATTTTGTTTTGTAAATTTTATTGATATGATTCTATTTTTGGGTTTGTTTAAGCTAAAATGAAAAATGATTTTGGTTAATTATTCTAAATTAATTTTTGGGTGTTGGTTTATTTGTTAAGTCTTTAAATATTAGCCCATGTGTTCATACCCGAACCTTGGATTGATATGCTTAAATAATAAAAGGATCATGTGCGCATTTCCGCATCTCGATGCCTTTAAATTTAAAATAATTATGTTTTAACCATGTGTACATTCTGTACCTTGGTTTAACATCTAATTTCTAAGAAGTACCTTGTGTGCATACCGTATCTAGGTCAAAACAATTAATAAAATATAATAATAAATTAAGCGGTAATACGTAAACCATAATCAATAAAATACAAGAGTAGCCAATAATTGATTTAAGCCGTACATAGGTCAATAAAAGCGACCATGCTAGAACCAGGGGACTCGAGGGTTGCCTCACACCTTCCCCTCGGTCAACAGAATTCCTTACTCAGTTTTCTGTTTTTGTAGACCATAAATAAGGAGTCAAATATTTCATTTGATGAAGAATTCAAATAAAAGCTGACTTGGAATACCAAAACTCAATTCCAAGTGGTGACTCCAAATAAATAATCCCTTTTTCAAATTGTCACTTTAATTGAAAAATCTCTTCTAACTCAACCTCGTAATAGGGTTGCATGGAAAAAAGAGGTGTGACAATTACAAGTAAAGAACTTTAATAAAGGTGCAACACAACTAGGGACATGTAATGACTCAATACATGAAACTGGTTCTTTGTTATGTTGTTCTTTGTTCTTGATGCCCTTGAGAATCACTTGCAAGATTAGCACAGACTTGAGAGAAAAATGCTTGATCGATTCTTGAATGTGCAAGTATTTTGTTTTACCTTTGCTTGATGTAAATAACTCATTTGTGACATCACCTGAATGATGTAAGCAAGTTAGGTAAAGGGCATTCCCAATAAAGTTGACTGCTGTACTGTTTTTGTAACGACCCGGCCGGTCGTTTTGAGTATTACCACCCTGTTTTCCCCATTTACTGCTCAATTTGTGCTTTACAGTTGTTGTGTGACTTACTTGGGTAATTTGTTCGGGTTCGATGAGGTTTTGGAATAAATTGGAACACTTAGTTCCAAGGTTTAAAGCTTAAGTTAAAATAGTGACCGGATATCGACTTATGTGTAAACGACCCCGGAATGGAGTTTTGATGATTCCAATAACTCTGTATGGTGATTTTGGAATTAGAAGCGTATCCGAAAATTTATTTGGAAGTCCATAGTAAAATTTGGTTTGAAATGACGAAAGTTAAATTTTTGAAAAGTTTGACTGGAGAGTTAACTTTTTGATATTGGGGTCGAAATCCAATTTTGAAAATTTTTATCTATCTGTTATGTCATTTATTACTTGTGTGCAAAATTTAAGGTCAATCGGAATTGATTTGATAGGTTTCGTCATCGAATGTAGAAGTTGGAAATTCTTAAGTTCCTTAAGATTGAATTGGGGTATGATTCGTGGTTTTAGCGTTGTTTTATGGGATTTGAGGTTTTAGCTAAGTTCGTATAATATTTTAGTACTTGTTGTTGTATTTGGTTGAGGTTCCGAGGGCCTCGGGTGAGTTTCGGATGGTTAACGGATCAAAATTTGGATTTAAATAGCTGCTGGAATTTTTCTGCTGGAAAAAAAAATCGAGGCTGGAAAAATCAAGGTCATAAAAATCGAGACCATGAAAATCGAGGTCATAAATATCGAGGACAGAAAATCATCTGGACAGAAACTTTAAGTTATAAAATGGGGGTTTCGTCCCATTTTTCTATTTTTGACAAATTGAAGCTTGGGAAGTGGCGATTTTTGAGAGATTTTCAAGGAAAAAAACATTGGGATTCGGGACGTTTGGATACCGATTTGAGAGGCAAAGACATTTTGGAGTAGAGTTTTACTCGGATTAAGGTAATTAACACTTCTAAACTTAGTTCCGAGGGTATGAATCCCCGAATTTGGTGTTATATAAATTGCTTGGAGGTGACGCACACGATAGTTAACGAGCGTGTGGACGTGCACCATAGAAATTTTGACTTGAATAAATTCTGTGGAGTTGAAAAATTAAAGAATCATATTATTATCCGTGTATACTCCACGTGTAAGAGAAATTTAGCTGAGACTCCTATTAAAGATCATGTTTAGGCTACGTACCGATATTTTTGGGACCCATGGGGTCGAGTTGCTGTTGAATTCATTGTTTTAAATTGTAATTTCATACTTAGTCATGTTCATTCATTTTATATCATATCTCAGCGTATGTTGCTATTTATTGATACATCATATTATCATTTTGGGCTGATTTTCATGACATTTTGAGCCCAAGAGACTGGAGAGATTGAGGACTAAGTGAGGCTGAGGGCCTAATTGTGAGGATATTTATGGGATCGAACTGCGCGCCGCAGCAGGCTATATTGGCTTTATATATATATTATTATTATATGGATCAGGGCTGCCCGCCAGCAGCAGGCCTTATAGGCTTTATTATTATTATGGGATCAGACTGCAAGCCGCAGTAGGCCATATCTGCTTTATATAGCGCTTGGGCTGAATGGGCCCCTCCGGAGTCTGCACACACCCCCAGTGAGCGCGGTTGATTTATATTGAGGGATGGATCTTCCCTGGACATGGATCGTGTTTGAAGCATTTATATTGAGGGATGGATCTTCCCTGGGCATGGATCTTGCCCGAAGCATTTGTATTGAGGGATGGATTTTTCATGGACGTGGATTTTGTCCAAATCATTAATATTTGGGGATGGATCTTCGCCTGGGCTGGATTGGCCATATACAGTATTGAGTGATTGAGTATTTTAGATTGTGAGTACACAGAGTTTTCACTAAGGTGCATCACATACAGCATGTACATTGACATGTAGATACATAGATGTCATATTCCTCGCATTGTTCAGAATTGATCTGTTTTATTTGTACTGAAAGCAATTATTGAACTTGAAAGCATGCCTACATTTCTGTATTGTTATTATTTATACTGAACTGTACCTGCGGAGCTCGTCACTACTTTCAGCTAAAAGGTTAGTCTTGTTACTTATTGGGTTGGTTGTACTCATACTACACTCTGCACCTCGTGTGCATATCCAGGTGCTTTCGGACACGGCAACCGTTAGATTTCAGAGTGCTATCAGTTGGAGACTATCAAGGTAGCTTCCTGGAGTCCGCTGACCTTGACTCCCTTTCTTTCAGTTATTGTACTGTTATATACTTTCAGACAGTGTTTTGTCAATCAGACTTTGTATTCATATTAGATGCTCATGTACTCAGTGACACCGGATTTTGAGAGTGTTTATATATGTAATTGTAAGATTTCTTCCGCTGAATTTAAATATTATATTTTCAAACTTAAAAGATATGGGGGTTTATTGAGATTGTCAGCTTGCCTAGTATTGAGATAGGCGCCATCACGATAGGTGAGATTTTGGGTCGTGACAGTTTTTGCACTGTTGCGTGTTTAGCTCCTTTTCAGCTTGGCGCAAGTATACGCGGTCGTAAAGTAATAAAGTGACTAAAAGTCGGATGTCGAACCCACGAGGACTTATGATTAACTATTAACTAAATTAGACTATCCCAATTATCTAAACAAGAATTAAATCTAAAAATATTTTATTCTAAACTAATTAAATAAGAAAAATATAAATAATAAACTTTGAACAGAGAAAGAGCAGATTTTAATGATATCAATGTAATGAAAACGATCTAGGGTTATGGGCTATCTAACAATCCTATTGTATTCTTCAATTGAATTGACCGACTAATTTATCTAGCTTATTGGTTGACAGGGTTAATGCTCATAAGAATCTGTCGAGTTCTTACTCGCCTATTCAAGCTAACCTAACGCCTATATGTCTATGGAGTTAGAATCAACAAGAACGCATTTATAATTCCTGTAAATCAACCAAGCAAGGCAATTAGGTATATGTCTATCCTAACTACGAATCCGTTCCCCGATGCCCGAGTTCAAGAACTTGCCCTACTCAATCCTATATGCAATATAGAATTCCCACTTTCGAGTTCAATTCTAGATTCGTAGATAATATTCAATTGGTGATCAAGCAATTAAATAATTAAGTGCAAGATTGAATAAATAAACTAATATGATAAATCAAGAAGTCAAAATTAATATCCGAATAACAATAGTCATGAAAGAATCACAACCCTAGAACGTGAAGTTTAGCTCCATATAGACATGGTAGCCAAACAACAAATCATACAAAGAAACATAAAAATTACTAAGTTTGGTGGGAGAAAGATGGAACTTGATGAATTCCGGCCTCCACAGCTTTGTCGTGCCTTTTTCCCTCTTCCCAATATGTTAGATGACCTAAAAGAGGCGTTTTTGGCTTATATATTGCGTACCAAAGTCGTGGGCCAAAGTTCTCCTATTTCTAATCCAAATCAGCTTCAGGGATTGATGTTAGGGTGGATGCGACGCATCCACCTCGTCCTCCATTTTAATTTTGCCTGCGAAGGTGGATGCGACGCATCCACCTTGTCCTCTATTTCTCAGCTTTGCATGCGAGGGTGGATGCGACGCATCCACCCCTAGTTCCTCCATCTCAGCTTTGCACAGGTGCGGATGCTATGGCGGATGCTATGGGCTGACTTCACTGCTAAGGGTGCGCGAACTGATCTTTTTCTAGATTGGATGCGACGCATCCAATCTCTCTTCCTCTACCTAGAGCACCTTTTCTTCATATTTTTGCACTCCACACACCCTAATTCACCACACACAACTCAATTAGTTATAAAACCAATAATTAAACCATGTTGGGCATTTTAAAGATCAAATAGCATCAAAAAGCGGTTAAAACATGGGTAAAGTAACATCAACACATATCGAAATATGCCAAACATCACTACCCCACACTTAAACCTTTGTTCGTCCTCGAACAAACCATCCTATAGTAGACAAAACAAAATTAAGCTCTTATCATTCAAAGCACACTGCACCTATGACCGTGGTTATTTGCAACAATTAGGCTCTAGGCTATGCATCACATACCCTTCCCTTTACTTATGCCATTCTTTAAAAATATTCGAACAAAGACAACATGCTCACAACAATCCTAACCTCAAAAACCGACTCAATGTCACTATGCACTCATGGCTTGAACACCCAACATCATAGAGAAGTCTAATAACGTTACCTATCCCTCGTGAAACCATGTGCCCTCACAACAAGAACAAGAGAGCGAGTTCAATCCACACATTCGAATCTCATGATCAAATATATTTTAATGACTCACATATATCAAAGAAAATCGCTCACTCTCACAAAGAAGTCACATGCATGAAATTAGTACCATAGGCTTGCCCTTAATGTAAATCTCTACTAATGTAAGCTCGCTCGATCTAAAATCAATTAGGACTTTTACATGGTTGTAATGTGGGCTAAGGGACGGGTAGGATATATTTAAGGAATAGTGACTCACCCTCCTAAGCACTTTAATACATCACAAAATTACTTTAAGCATTTTTTTTTTCAACCCCACTTCAATTTCACAAACAATATCACCCCCAAAACAGTCCCTTTTTTTTAAGCACTACTTTAGTTCATACCCACTAGCAAGAACAAGATAATAATTTATTCATTTATATTTTTCTTTCTTTTTTTCCAGATTTTTCTCTTTTTTTTTTCTTTCAATTTCCGCTAGTGGTGTATTATTTTACAAAATAAGTGCACCCTTCTTTCTTTCATTGGTTCCACTCAAAAGTCACCCCACACTTAGTCCCTTCTTACTTCTTTTAGCGCTCATCTAACAATTAAAGTGCTTTAAGAGGTAAAAGGATCAAAACAATGTCAATTAAGAATAAAAAGGGTATAGGCTTGTAATGTGGGTACCAAATAAAAGGTCTACAGGCTCAAAAGGGTTAACTAGGGATAGATTTTATTTGTGATAAGCAATAAGCTCAAAAAGATCAAAGAAATCCTAAAATCATTTTTCAAACCGAGCATCACCTAAAATTTCGCTTCAACTCACATACCGGGCAAGTTCTAGACACAAGTACAATACATGGACAACACAAAAAACCTCACCACACATGGCACATGACTCACTAAGGACGATCACATTCCGACTCTCAAGCAATGCAAGTATTCACGGAGCCACGAGATATTAAGTATTAAACACAAGGTGAACATAAGTCATGTAAACGAGACATAGGCGCCACAAAACATGCTATCCAATATATAAAGGCATCAAGATTAATATCAAAATATAGGGGAGATACTACACATGCCAAAGCATAAATATGCTACTATGAAACAAGTCAAGGGCGCTTAGGTTCATCATTCTTCCTCCTTTTATTTCCTAAATTCCTAATCTACTCGGAAAGAAAAAAACTACCCGGTTCAAACTACATCCCATGGAAAAGAACCGAGGCACAAAGAAAAACTACAGGGGATTATTACTACCTAAAGAAAGCTAAAAGACATATTTTGAATTTTTGTTTAGACTTTAATCCCTCAAAAAAACTGTCTAGGAGATCAATCGTCGGGAAAAGTCCAATTTTTCTACTTTTTCATTTTTTTTTTTTTTTCACAAAAGCTACTACACTTAAGAATGAGTACTACAACTAAGCTAAAATAGCACAGAAACTCATCCAAACGATCTCCGCAAAATTATTTGGAAGTCCGTAGTGAAATTTGGTTTGAAATGGCGAAAGTTGAATTTTTGGAAAGTTTGACCGGAGAGTTGACTTTTTGATATCGGGGTCGGAATCTAGTTCTGAAAATTTTCATAGATCTTTTATGTTATTAATGACTTGTGTGCAAAATTTGAGGTCAATCGGAATTGATTTGATAGGTTTCGGCATCGAATGTAGAAGTTGGAAATTCTTAAGTTCCTTAAACTTGAATTGGGGTATGATTCATGATTTTAGCATTTTTTTTATGGGATTTGAGGTTTCAACTAAGTTCGTATGATGTTTTAGTACTTGTTGGTGTATTTGGTTGAGGTCCTGAGGGCCTCGGGTGAGTTTCGGATGGTTAACGGATCAAAATTTGGACTTAAACAGCTGCTGGAATTTTTCTGTTGGAAAAAAAAATTGAGGTCATAAAAATCGAGGCCAGGAAATCGAGGTAATGAAAATCGAGGGCAGGAATCGAGGTCATGAAAATCGAGGTCATAAAAATCGAGGGCAGGAAATCGCCTGGACAGAAACTTTAAGTTATAAAACGAGGGTTTCGTCCCATTTTCCATTTTGACAAATTGGAGCTTTGGAAGTGGCGATTTTTGAGAGATTCTCAAGAAAAAAACATCGGGATGCGGGACGTTTGGAGACCAATTTGAGAGGCAAAGGCATTTTGGAGTAGAGTTTTACTCGGATAAAGTAACACTTCTAAACTTTATTCCGAGGGTATGAGTCCCCGAATTTGGTGTTATATAAATTACCTGGAGGTGACGTACACGATAGTTAACGAGCGTGTGGACGTGCACCATAGAAATTGTGACTTGAATAAATTTTGTGGAGTTGAAAAATTAAATAATCATATTATTATCCGTGTATCCTCCACGTGTTAGAGAAATTTAGCTGAGGCTCCTATTAAAGATCATGTTTAGGCTACGTACCGATATTTTTGGGACCCATGGGGTCGAGTTGCTGTTGAATTGATTGTTTTAAATTGTAATTCCATACTCAGTCATGTTCATTCATTTCATATCATATCTCAATCTATGTTGCTATTTATTGATACATCATATTATCATTTTTGGGCTGATTTTCATGACATTTTGAGCCCAATAGACTGGAGAGATTGAGGAGTGAGTGAGGCTAAGGGCCTAATTGTGAGGATATTTATGGGATCGAGCTGCGCGCCGCAGCAGGCCATATTGGCTTTATATATATTATTATTATATGGATCGGGGGCTGCCCGCCAGCAGCAGGCCTTATAGACTTTATTATTATTATGGGATCAGACTGCAAGCCGCAGTAGGCCATATCTGCTTTATATAGCGCTTGGGCTGAAGGGCCCCCTCCAGAGTCTGCACACCCCCCTAGTGAGCGCGGTTGATTTATATTGAGGGATAGATCTTCCCTGGACATGGATCTTGTCCGAAGCATTTATATTGAGGGATGGATCTTCCCTGGGCATGAATCTTGCCCGAAGCATTTATATTGAGGGATGGATCTTGCCCAAAGCATTTATATTGAGGGATGGATTTTTCATGGACGTGGATTTTGTCCGAATCATTGATATTTGGGAATGGATCTTCCCCTGGGATGGATTGGCCATATACAATACTGAGTGATTGAGTATTTTAGATTGTGAGTACACAGAGTTTTCACTAAGGTGCATCACATACAGCATATACATTGGCATGTAGATACAGAGATGTCATATTCCTCGTATTGTTTAGAATTGATCTGTTTTATTTGTACTGAAAGCAACTGTTGAACTTGAAAGCATGCCTACATTTCTGTATTGTTATTATTTATACTGGACTGTACCTGCAGATCCCGTCACTACTTTCAACCCAAAGGTTAGTCTTGTTACTTATTGAGTTGGCTGTACTCATACTACACTTTGCACCTCGTGTGTAGATCCAGGTGCTTTCGGACACAGCGACCGTTAGATCTCAGAGTGCTATCAGTTAAAGACTATCAAGGTAGATTCCTGGAGTCCGCTGACCTTGACTCCCTTTCTTTCAGTTATTGTACTGTTATATACTTTCAGACAGTGTTTTGTCAATCAGACTTTGTATTCATATTAGATGCTCATGTACTCAGTGACACCGGGTTTTGAGAGTGTTTATATATGTAATTGTGAGATTTCTTCCGCTGAATTTAAATATTATGTTTTCAAACTTAAAAGATATGGGGGTTTATTGAGATTGTCGGCTTGCTTAGTATTGAGATAGGCGCCATCACGACAGGTGAGATTTTGGGTCGTGACAGTTTTTGCACTGTTGCGTGTGCAGGCAGTAACTTTATAGCTGTGGGGAGTTGACTTGTATAGTCACCACGGGAACTGGTGGCCATCTGTTCCCTCTGTTGTTCCTTTGACTCTGAAGAGTTGAACTACGTCCCCGAACTGAAACTTGTTATTCTTTAAGTGCTTGAGGATGTGTAATAGGTTCCTTATCTGGTTCTTATCATTAAGTTTGTTAGATCATCAAAACATAACAAGGATACATATAACCTATCAATTTCCCCCTTTTTGATGATGACAAACTTATAATTGAAGTTTCCTCTAAGAGCCAGAATGGTAGATCAGTTTAATGTATTCCCTCTGAATCTGTTCCTCAGCTTGTTCCCCCTCAATTATTTTTCCCCCTTTTGGCATCATAAAAATGTCAGTAGCAAGCAAGAAGCAAAAAGAATTCTAGCTTGGTTAACTCATGCCACATGTGTGCATATAATCATGACTAAAAACAGAGCAAAAGAGCAAGACATACACAGCAAAAGGATGAAACTTACGTTAATTTTTGGAAATTAAGCAGGGATCAGTTCCATTGTTACCAAAACATCCACAAAATAAAAACAACAAAAGGTACCAGTCATAAACATCATTAACACTAAAAATAGAGGACGAACACTAGGAGCTTGACACTGGGAATAGGACGGCTATTAAGGAGTACTGGAAGGGGGAGCATTAGAGGCAGAGGAAGAGGCAAGGGTTCTAAAAAGGATGTACATACAAGCATTTGCAGACCCTTGCTCGGTTAGCAACCTATCATTCAGGTCCTCAACCTATTTTCTGAGAGCAACATTTTCTTTTGTCAGGCGGGCAACCTCTGTGTTTTGGGCACTATTGGAACCAGCTGCCTCCTGGGTCTAACTGAGCTGACCTTAGAGAATGGTATTCTGAGCCTTCAGCTTTCTTATTTCTTCAGTGGCACTATTTTGAGCGTTGATCAACTGAGAAATGGTCGAATTGTTGCCTACCCCTCCACTTCTATCAATGCACTCACACTCTTCAAAGGTGGTTTTGGAGAATGATTGCTTGTGAGTTCCTACTTTAGCCTGTCCCAAGGGAACCTTGAAGAATTCAAACACTTTAGTGAGGAGAAACCCGTAAGGCAACCAATGATTACCTTCCTTGAACTCTGCTACTTTCTTCATGTGCTCTATCATAAGACCAGGCAGGTTTATGGTGGTGTAGCCATCCAGTGCTTCCATGAGAACCAAGTCTGCTCATGATGTAATGGAGCGTCTTTCAGCACGTGGGAGAAGAACTTTGTTCACCATTTCGAACAACAGTTGGGGGCCTTCTTGTGTACCCGTTTCCCTTGCTGTACTGCCTTATCCTTCACAATGGCGTTTCTGAAATTTGTAGAGCAGACCTCCTCAATAGATGACATCCCATCAGTGGGCATGCCCAAAATGGCTCCCAATATACTAGTGTCCATCACAAAATCAACACTGTTCACTGTCAGACAAATGTTATCATCCTCAACTGTGAAGAAGTCAGCATAAAAGCTACGCACTTCTGCCTTATATACCTTGAGATTGTCAGCTGTGAACAGATATGTCCACTATTGGAATTCACAGATCTCTACCAATTGCGCATTCCTGACATATCCAGAATATCGGGGGCAAATGTACGGCCCCACAGTACCTTTTGGATTCTCAGTTTTTCCCTTCCAGCATCCTGGGTTGCACCAACCTTGGCCCTTTTGGAGGAACCGGGTTCTTCACTAGCACTAGCCTTCCATTTCACTGATTGTTTTGCACTTTTTCTTTTCTCACCAGATTTCTCAGGCACCGTTTTCTCAGACACTTGTTCAATCAACTCTTCACCAGATTTCTCAGCTACTTTCTCACAAAATGTTTCACCCTCAACCTTGCTCAAGTCCATTTTACTCATAGATGACTCCATGTTGGACTTTGGAACAATAAGTTTCTTTGAGGACTTACGAACCAAGGAACCAGGTTCCTCTTCTACCTCATCATCAACAATAACGACTAGTGCAGGAGGCACTACCTTCTCATTTACAACCTTTCCATCTTTCACCAATCTCCTCTTCTTTTTTTCCTTTTTACTTTTCCTTAAAACTGACTCAAATTCTTCCTTCTTCTGCAACCTAGTGATAGGTCTATTAGAAGTTGACTTGTGGGGAGTTGCCTGATTACTCCTAGACTTGATGAAGCTCGCAGATCCATATTGTCATAGGCATCTTTACTCCCTTCGTTTTCCTCCTCAGATAGAGATCACATCTCGGGAGGAACAATGGCCAATGGCTCAGCATAGAAATGAGGAGAGGGAGCGGGATCAATACTGACCTGGGGTTCTTCAGAAGAACAAGGAGTTTCATCCCAAGTAGGAGCATAGTGCTCCTCTTATGTGGAGGGATCACGTCCCTCAGGAAGTTCCCCAGTAGTACTATCTGGTGCCAGATTTTTGACAGGCACCAGTTTCCTTCCCTCTGCCAGTAGACTATCACCTTCCCCCTTAGACCCATTTGTTTCAGACATGCCTTAATACTCATCAACTACACAACCCTCAGCAGCGATTAACAACATATTCTTTATGGCCTCTTGTTCTTGCAAACCCAAAGTAAACTCAGAAGACATAAGAAGAGCATTACCTATAGACTAGACGACATTCAAATCAAGACCTGGGGTAGTCTTTGCCGATTCATCACTGTTACAACCCACTCCTTGCATCTCAGAACATTCTTCCACTGGTCGACTAGAAATTTCCTGATTGTCTTTTTCCGCCACTGTATCTGCTTCTACTATTTTTTTCGACGAGGCAGAAGGAGAAGTTGCTGCCACAAATTTCTTGGGAGTCGAGATTTTGCGACTCCTATGAGAGCCAGTGCTCGACTGAGTTGGAGAGGAACCAGTAGATGGTTGTGACTCTAACTTAGGGTTTGGACTAGATGGTGTAGGGATTTTAGGTTCTAGCACTGGGGTTTCAATGGGTGATGACATAGTAGGGACGATGCTTGGAGCAGTCTGAGTCTCTAGATTTTCAGACATGATGGAGGATAGTGAGAGTTTGATGGAAAAAGAGAGTGTTTGGTTTGAAGGAAAAAGAGAATATTTGGCTTTGTTGTGAACAGTTATGATAGTGACTGTGAGAGAGGTTATTTAAGAGGGGTGAGGGACCGGTTAGGAACGGGTATCAAGTTGGGTAGACGGATCATTTCATAACGGGTAGGACACTTGAGTACCAAAAAGAGAGAGAAAGGAAGGATTGACATTTTAATGACATGGCACCATTTCAGCCGTTAAAAAGATGTGGATGAGAGTACATAGAAACTACTAACCTGTGTCAAAGGAACCAGGTTCCCTGACAGATTTTATAAATGTGAACTTCATCCTTTTGACTGAAATGTGATATTATTGGCTACTTGTTTGCTCTATAATCGTCATACGTGTCTACCTGCAATGGTATAGAGATGAGTTAGACTTTGCCAGAAAATACTTTCTAGCTATTTTACCTGTACATTTCTTTCATAGCCAATCATCGAGGGACCAGGTCCCTAGCTAGATTTCATCAACCTTAGTGCCAAGCGATTCTTTTCAGAGTGCTCTCTGCTCAGAGCTTTGGTGAAGATATCTGCAATTTGATATTCTGTGCTAAAAGACTTCATGCAGATGAGCCCTTTCTCAACATTGTCTCTAAGAAAGTGATGTCGCACATCAATATGCTTTGTTCTCTTATGTTGAACTGGATTTTTTGCCATGTTGAGAGCACTAGTGTTGTCACATAGTAAGGGCACACAATCAGAAAACACACCGAAATCTTCTAGTTGCTGCTTGATCTACAACAGTTGAGCACAGCAAGAGGCAACTGCCACATACTCAGCTTCAGTAGTTGAAAGGGCCACTGAGTTTTGTTTTCTTGTGCCCCATGAGATTAGACACGAGCCCAGAAAATGTCTCGTACCAGAAGTGCTATCCACCAGATAACCATCATAGTCAGCATCGGCATACCCTATTAAGTCAAAGTTATCTCCTGAGGGATAGTAGAGAATCAGGTCCTGCGTTCCTTTGAGATACCTCAGAATTCTCTTTGCAGCCTTTAGATGAGACTCCTTTGGATTGGATTGAAACCAGGCACAGAGTCCCACACTGAAAACAATGTCTGGTCTACTTGCTGTGAGATACAGAAGTGACCCAATAATGCCTCTATACATAGTCTCGTTTACAGGAGAACCAGGTTCATCCATATCCAGGCGAGTGGCAGTGGCAATAGGTGTATCAATGATCTTTGAACACTCCATCTCAAATCTCATCAGAAGCTCTTTGATGTACTTTTGCTGACTTATCATTGTGCCCTTAGAAGTTTGCTTGACTTGTAGACCCAAGAAGAAATTCAATTCCCCCATCACGCTCATTTCAAACTCACTTCCCACGAGTCTTGCAAATTCCTCACATAAAGAGTCATCTGTTGCTCCGAAGATAATGTCATCAACATAGACTTGCACTATGAGCATGTTCCTCCCCTGTTTCATACACGAGGAGCCCGCTTTAGTCCAAATAATGCCTTGTCAAGTTTAAACCCGTGCTCAGGATGTTCATGGCACTCGAAACCAGGCGGTTGCTTGACGAAAACTTCTTCTTTTAGAAAGCCATTCAGAAATGCACTTTTGACATCCATCTGAAACAATTTGAATTCGATATGAGATGCAAAGGCAATAAGGATTCTGATGGCCTCCATTCGAGCAACTAGAGCAGAAGTTTTATCATAGTCAATTCCTTTTGCACATGCATCACACACCTTGTGATTTTTGAAGCTTGACTTGGGCAATCCATGAACCAGGTCCTTCCTGACCAACTTGTTCAGCCATGTAAAACTTGCATCGCCCAACCTTCTGTGTCATAGTTTAGCGTCATCATCCACAACACTCAGACACGTGAGACCCCTATTATGTAGTGACTCAAAATCAGCGACATAGATGTTCTTGTATCTTTTTTCCATAAGGATCACATCACCAGACACAAGATTTGTGATTGTGCAGATTTTTGACACAAATTCCACCTTGTTGCTTTTGTTGCAGATCTGAGAGTCACTCAGCAAGTTGTACTTCAGGCCATTCACGTAATACACATTTTCGATTGAGTGAGTGAGAGACTTTAAAATTCTTCCTACTCCAAGAATGTATCCCTTTTTTTCATTTCTAAAGGATACACTCCATCCTTGCAGGGCTTTGAGTGAAAGAAAATCATTAGTGCTTCCAGTCATATGCTTCGAGCAGCCACTATCCATGTACCATCTTTGGCTGCTTCCTTTCACTACTCCCTGCACAAGAGAATCAAAGATTAGACTTAGGAACCCAAACAAGTTTGGGTCCCTTGTAATGAGGAAATGGGTGAATCAGGGTTCTTTTTGTCCAAGCAGGCAATACACATTTGTTATATGAGGGAGCAAGTTTTTTTTGCAATAGTTAGTTTTTCAGCAAAAACTTTATTTTTCTGCTAGGACTGGAATCTAACTTTACATGTTTCCTTGAAATGTCTAGTGTTACCACAGTGAGTGCAGATCCAGTTATCAAGAACAGTAACATACTTGTTGTGTAGGTTGTAAAGGGTTGTTTTTTTTTGGAACCCGATTCCTTGCCTGTTCCCCCCACTGTTCGTATACATAGTAGTGATTGCATCAGAGGACCAGGTCCACTTAAGAGATTTTTCTAGGTCACTCTTCACTCTGCCTAGATCTTCCTGAAGTTGTCTGTTTTTCTCAAGCTCATCACACAGACTAGATTTCATTGATTTTAGCTCATTTTCAAGCCTAAGGTGTGCCTCACTTGCAACTTCCTTTTCCCCTTTGAGTGTTCATAGGCCTACTTTCCCTTCTTAGTTCTTCAATTGTTTCCTTTAGGTTTACAACTACTACTAATAGGTCATCTCTCTCATGCTCTATGTTTGCAATTCTCTCAGTCAAAATATCCTTTTCCCTTTTTAAACTCTCAATGGTCTCTCTTAGATCGACCGTAACCACCACTAGATCATCTCTCTCGTGTTCTATTTCTCCTAGTTCCGTGGTTAGCGCATTTTTATCATTAATGAGACTGTGATAAGAATCAATTAAAACATTAGCCAAAGATATAAGCTTCTTTTGAGAATAGGATTTCAGATTTCTTTGAACATCCAGAAAGTTTTACCTCATCTTTATCGTCATCTTCCTCATCCTCATATGATTTAGCCATTAGAGCAAATATGGAATCATATTCAGCTACTTCACTTTCTACTGCCATCATGGAGCTGTCACCTTGATTATCATTATCTCCAGATTCGCTGGAGGAGTCTCCCCATGCAGCAAGAGCTTGTTTCACAACATTGTCAGTGACATCTTTTCTCTTGAACTTTTTGTCAGGAACCTGGTTCCTTTTGACTGCTTTGTCTGTGTTGTGTTTGTACTGATCTTTCTTAAGGAGGGGAAATCCTCGATGAAATATCCTGGTTTCCCACACTTATGACATAGTTCATAGCCTCTTGTCTTGCTAGAGCTGCCTCTTTTTGGAATACCTCCATTTCTGTGAACCATTTTCTGAAATCTCTTTGTCAGGTAAGCCATGTCGGCATCCTCACCACTTGAGTCATTTTTTCTGTCTTGAGGACCAGGTTCTTCTCCCTTTTGGGCTCTCTTCTCTCATTGTCCTTCTTCTTCTTCTTCTTTTTCTTCTTCTTCTTCTTCTTCATTTCATAAGTTTTCAGATTACCAATGAGTTCATCAGTGGTCAGCTTCTGCAAATCCAATGAGCTTATGTGATGGCGTTTACCTTGCTTTCCCAGGAACCAAGTATTTTCCTCACAAGTTTGTTCTTGGGAATGATTTCTCCCAGTGAGTGAAGCTCATTGATAAAGAGGTAAAGCGAGTATGCATGTCCTAAATGGACTCGTCGTCCTTCATTCTGAAGAGCTCATACTCAGTTGTTAACATGTCGATCTTCGAGTGCTTGACTTGAGTTGTCCCTTCGTGTGCTGTTTGAAGAGCTTTCCAGATCTCCTTAGCACTCTGATAAGCTAAGATACGGTTGTATTCATCTGGTCTGATGCCACAGACAAGAATTGTTTTTGCCCTGAAATTCTTCTCAATAGCCTTTCTGTCAGCATCGTTGTAATCTTTTCTCGTTTTTGGGACTGTAGTTGTTCCCTCATCAACAGTTTTCATGAGAACAAAAGGTCCATCACAGATTACATCCTACAACTCTGAGTCCTCAGCCATGATGAAATCATGCATTCTTGTTTTCCACCAACCATAGTATTGATCGTTGAATCTAGGTGGTCTGTACGTTGATTGTCCTTCCTCGAAGTTTGGTGGAGCAACCATGAATATCCTTTCTAGGTGTTAGCTTGATAGAAAGAACCTGCTCTGATACTAATTGATAGAAACTAAGGGTCCACCAAACTATATAGAGAACCAGGTTCTCTATTAGTTCCTACAGAACACACGCACACTGCAGTAGGTAAATGACACAAAGAAGTTTTACGTGGAAAACTCCCAGCTCACGGGATTAAAAACCATGACCTACCCTTATAGAATTTCAACTTTACTACTGAGTAAACTTTATATTACAACCTATTGTAACCTAGGAATTAACCTCTTAATCCCTCACTAACTTGTAACAATTCTATTACAAGCCACTTTGTAATAACTCTATTATAAATACTTACAACTCGACTAACTCTAGCCAAGTTACAAACACAAGGATTTATAATTTACAAAGGTTTCCTACACAATGCTTCTAACTAAGCTAAGTAGGAATTATAAGTAAATAACTTTAACAAAGGTACAACACAACTAGGGACATGTAATGACTCAATACATGAAACTGGTCCTTCGTTATGTTGTTCTTTATTCTTGATACCCTTGAGAATCACTTGCAGGATTGGCATAGGCTTGAGAGAAAAATGCTTGATCGATTCTTGAATGTACAAGTATTTTGTTTTACCTTTGTTTGATGTAAATAACTCATTTGTGACATAACTTGAATGATGTAAGCAAGTTAGGTAAAGAGCATTCCCCATAAAGTTGACTGATACACTATTTTTGCACCATTGCGTGTGCAGGCAGCAACTTTACAGCTGTGGGAGTTGACTTGTATAGTCACCACGGGAACAAGTGGCCATATGTTCCTTCTATTGTTCCTTTGACTCTGAAGAGTTGAACCACGTCCCCGAACTGAGACTTGTTGTTCTTTAAGTGCTTGAGGATGTATAATAGGTTCTTTATCTGGTTCTTATCATTAAGTTTGTTAAATCATCAAAACATAACAGAGATACATATAACCTATCAGTGTTCATTACCCAAAAGTCACTTTTCTTTCTTTTGTTACACAAAAATTATTTTACTATGCTCTAGTTATCACAATAGTCACTTTGACCAAATTTTATAAAACTTTCACCTGAAAAGTCTATTATGCCCTTGCATTATAAATCCATCAGTTTATGTGATACCTTCTATATTATATACTGTACAATATATTTTTACCTAGGTATTTTACTTAAAATTAAAATTTTTAATATTATTTGATTTATTATTTTTATAATATATTCGATATTTAATTTTCCCTTAACGTTAATTTTCAAGATATAGAGGTAGCATTGTTAAATTGTTAGTAACATTACTGTGAATAAATCTCAAGTTTACATTCTTAACTATACCTAATAAAATATTTTTAACAAAAATTAAAAAATTAAAGCTCACAGATTTATCAATCACGCCATATTCGTTAATCAAATAAATAAAATACCCATATTTAGCACACTGACACATCAAATTAACACTTTCAAAAAATTAATATTAACAGATAAAAGCTTTAAAAGAATTAATAATAAACACAACTATATTTGAATTTTTTTTGAAAGTTTTGCTGAATATAAAAAACTATCATTTGTTAACTAAATCTGTTATTATTATTTCAAATAAATATTAAAAACTGATATTTTTTGTCATTTTTATGTTTCAATATATGTTCATGTTTGAATATGATTAAACAAATTGAGTGCCATGACAAAATTAATTGTACGGATATATTATAAAATAATAAATAAAATACTATAAAGTTATTTTAACTATACGTAAAATACCTAGGTAAGAATATATTATATAGTATATAATACGTAAGGTATTACATAATGGGAGAATTTATAATGCCAGGGGTATAATAAACTTTTCAATTGAAAATTTTATAAAATTTGGTCGAAGTGACTATTGTGATAACTAGAGCATAATAAAATGATTTTTGTGTAACATAAGAAAGAAAAATAGCGTTTGGGTAATGAACACAAAGTTGAATGATTTTTACGTAACCAAAAAAAGAAGAGTGACTTTAGGGCAATGAATACAAAGCTAAATGACCGCCCATAAAATTTAGTGTGTAGTTCTAGATCTCAAATTCAGTAGATTCGTCTTATATATGGATAATATTCTTATCTGGTACTCAAATCTGGTGCCAATTGGAAAATATTCTTGTTCCACTATAAGTACTTTTCCTCCTTCGTTATCTGGAATCAAATATCTTATTTAAATCATCTGAAATTATTTCTTTCGAATTTTACTATTTTCTTTTTAATATAATAGTAATATCACTTTTCGATCGTGCTAGAGAGCACAAATGCTGATTAGGGGTGACTATGACTATTGAATATTGATACGAGCAAGCTGATATATATCCACAAACAAAAGGAATATATGCTTAATAAGTGGACTTATCGATCATATGCCCTCTGCTCTGCTTCTCATTTCATGGAGTAGTTTTTCTATAAATTTGCTTACACTTTGTCCTTTAGCTTAGAAATCAATATCTTGGGCAGGCTAAGAGAATTAAATAAAAATATTTCAACACACCAAGATATATATAATGAAACATCACCATTTCCCTGCAGGAGATAACTCTTTGATTAACGAATCAAAGAGAACAATGAGGGAGAAGCTCTGGGGAGCTTGTGAATCAGCTATTAATTCCAAGCAAAGTTCCAAGAAGGAATTAGGGAGTACTGCAGCTGAGGCCTATAATATTTGCAGCAAAAATCAAAGAAGAAAGATTTCTAATTTGGAAGATCCAATGAGAACTATCATGTTCGTGGGGTCTTGGAGCCATACTTAAAATGATAAAAAAAACTCTTTTTATATTGGGTGGGAAAACTATATATGTCTGCTTTCTCAACTTCTTCTTCTTCTTTTTTTAATAATTTTTTTAAATTTTGGTAAATGGTCTTATTATGTATATATTTATATTGGAGTGAAGTGAGTAATTCGAAAGCTTCTTCTGAATTTGTATGAATAATAGTATTTCATGGAGTATATATGCACTTCTACCGTTATTAATCACAGTCACATCCCAACGGTCTAATAGCATGTTTGGCTAAGCTGGAAAAATCAGCTTATTTTGAGAAGTGCTTTTCGAAAAAGTACTTTTGGAGAAAAATAGTTTTTGTTTGGCTAATCAATTTGAAAAGCACTTTTGAACAATAATTTGTGTTTGGCCAAACTTTTCGAAAAGTGCTTTTAAGTGTCAAATTACAAATAAGGACATGAAGAGATTTGCCTAATAGTTAATATTATATAAGTAGATAAATAATTATAAATATTTATTATTAAAGATAATAATTAAGTTTTTTTATTTTATTTAAGTAAAATATAAAAAATAATTGAAAAGTACTTTATTCTTTCAAGATAATTTAAATATATCAAAAAATCATTCAATAAATATGAAAGTTCATCCCAAAAGTCATTTTATATTACTTAATAGTTTAAACTAAGTAAGGTTATTTTGGTATATATAATATTTTGCAAAGGGTATTTTTGGTAGGAAGAAAAGTCAAAACTGCTTCTGCTTCTGCTTCTGGGGAGAAGTTACTTTTTTCTGATTCTTCAAAACTGCTTCTAGCCAAAAATACTTTTTTTTCCCAAAAAAAGTTTGGCCAAACACCTCAAATTAAGAAGAAAAGTACTTTTTGGAAAAAAAGCACTTCTCGCTTGGGGAGAAGCTTGGCCAAACAGGCTATAAGTGATGGATAAATTACTCTAAAAGATATGGTTGAATGGTATTTTTGTTTTCAAATTTAGTTAGATCTGTTTATCTCATAGGAAAATTGCTCCCACTTAGTGTATAATTAAGTTCATGACTTTGGACTCACTGCCTTGCTTGTAATTCCTCTGAGATCTCGTGTTAAGGTCCTTACGTGTTTTGACATCTATTTTCTTGAAATGGGAGAAGAATGGTTCGATGGTGCAATCTTCTGCAAAATAATTGGGGTAATTGTTGGGAATTTCTATTTATTGGCCAAGCGATTTCAACTACCAACTCTCGAAACAAAAGGCAAAGAAAGAGAAGAGTCCTCTCATTTCATCAAAGTTAGTTGTTTGTTCTATTCTAACTTGACATAAATAAAAGTCGCGAGAGATTTCTCTTTTTTAAATAGAGTTATTCCTGTATTATTATGATGTATATATGGTACAATTTTTTTACACTAATATTTATAATGTAATGGCAAAATACATAGCCAGCCAAAAAAGAAAATGATCCAAAAATCCTTTTTTCTAGTAGGGAGACTTTCTCTCTCTATAATTATTTTCCCTCCCCTAAGATGGCCCCATCCCCACTCCCTGCATAGGACCAAATACCACCACCAACGTTGAAACCCACTGACCCACCGGACATCAACTCAACACCAATAGAAGTTGAAACAACTCAGAAAGAGAAAAAGAATACCTTCAAGGAGATCCTATCGGAGAAAAACTTAACAAAGTCAAGTGTGTACCACACCTAGTACCTCCAAACGGAGGCAATGCCCGAATTAACTAGGATAGAAGACACTTCCAAGCCTATTCTCCTAAGTCAAGAATAAAAATGAGAATCTATCATCCTTGGAGATTTTCAATCATCATTAAGATCTTTGGGAAAAAAGTGTCGTACCATATCCTAAGATCCAAGTTACAACAACTATAGAACCCTAGTGAACATTTGATTCTCATAGATCTGGACTGAGACTTCTTTATTACAAAATTCGAGAAAGAAGAGAACATGACGAACGCTCTGCACGGAGGCCCTGGTTCATTATGGGTCACTTCCCCTCAGTCAGAAACTGGGAGCCAAATTTTGTGATGTCAGAGTCAAAAATCCAAGCCATGGCTATTTGGATTAGGCTACCTCAACTGCCACTGAATTCTACGATAGGGAAATCCTAAAAAAGGTAGGAAAGAGGGTAGGTAAACTATTGAAAATAGATGTGTGCACCTCTGCCACCTTAAGAAGTAGATATGCACGGATCTGTTTCCAAGTGCCCATCGAGGTACCCCTCCAAAACGCTATGTTAATTGGAGAACATAGGAAACTGATCGAGTATAAGAAAGAGGGTATATTGTGCAAAGGGTGTGGGAGAATAGGTCATCTTTCCAGAAAATGCCCACGCCAACCATCGCAGGGAACACAGGAGAAGGCATAGACATCGACGGCGAACTAAAGTGCGCAAGAGGAACGGGGTTGGAAAGTGGTGGAATTTCCACAGAGAGCACGTCGAAAAGGGAAAATAGAAGAGCACAAAAATTACAGGCAGTCGGGGATAACATACAGTAGACCGGAAAGCGGGAAGTATACGCCGGATTCAAGTAAGTTTGTTGTTTTTGGAAAGATCGGGGAGGGCGGCACAAGGGATGTGGAACAGACGACCCCAATTAGAACGCAGCCCCATTGATGAGCATATGCCACAACCCGTGCCCAAAATGGACCACACACCGGACACACGCTCTCACGAGACACACACACCAACTGTCACACACGCGGCCCCTGACAAAAGATATGTACCTACATCGGGTAAGTATATCTCACAAGGTTCAATCCCAAATTTGGTACCAACGAACCCCGATATAAGTCAATTAGTGGGGGGGCTACACACGCGCCTAAATCAACTAATAATACTACCAACACAGGAAAATGGGTAAGGGCTTTAATTCTCCCAAGTGACTAACTCACTCAAACTCATACGCCCAATTTTCCCCTTATCATTTTCCCTCAAATGATTTGACTGACACCGTCGCCTCCCAACGATCTCAAATGATGAGAGATCTCCATGCACGAAAATCAAATGAAAAGGGAGATAACTTAAAGGGTAACTGGTATATGACAGGAGAAGATAGCCTTACTGTCAATCAAAATACCAAAAATGGAGAACAACCCAAACAATCAGACCACTAATGCCAAAATGCATACCCAAGAAGGGGAACCAGTCCCCATCCTTATGACATCGACGCCCCTACCCATGGACTACATCACAACCTCATGGCTGGAGATGGTCCTACAAGGGACTGCATTCCCCTTTAACTTTCATAATAGGGTCAATTCCCATTACAATGGTCATCCAAAAGCCCCATTACCAGGCCAAAGTAACCATTGCAAGTCTGAACCATGCAATGTTGAACTATGGCCATCAACTATGGTTGGCTACACTGATGCAAGCCCAGGTAGCCCTGAGTCAACAAACATTGTCAACCAACCAGCTGAGCTCACTCATGGAGCAGATAAGCCACACCATCCCCTTCTTCCTACTAGTCTCCCCAGGAGAGGTGATTCCCAGCCCACCCTTCTCCCCATGCACACCAACATGAAAAATGACTCCACCACCAATGGTAGGGTTGGAAAATGTCCACAAACACCAAGAGGAAATCAATACAGAGCTGGAGGCAATAATAGAAAAACTGAGAGTGCCCAAAACAAATGTAATGCTCTTGCAACAGGAGGAACTAATAGAGTTAAGAGGGAATGAGGGAGAAATGCTTATCGTACTATGCCCAAGGAGCATGATAATATGCAGAGTAAGTCTAAGGTTAGCCTTAGAACAAGATTTAGGAGACTTAGCTGTGAAACTAAGCCTAGTAATGGTCCAGACAGCCACCCAAACCACTCCTGAAATGGAGAATCCGTTAGGGCACATCAGTGAAAGGGAAAGCCAAATGCCTGAAAAAGAAGTCACAAACCAACCCCGAGTTGCTAATGAACTTCATCAACTAGAATGCTAGGGGGGCCAACAGTAGGGAATTTAGGAGATATTGTGCATAAATGGTCAAGCTGTACAAACCTGCAATGTTTGTTCTCTTGTAAACCAGGATGACTGAACACAAACACCTGATTCAGGAGTTAGGCTTCTCTGGCCAAATTCAAAACCCAGCTGTGGGTTTGTCAGGAGGTATTGTCATCATGTGTAAATATGACATCCTGAAGATTGATGAGGTCTACACCACTCCTCAGGACATCAATATCATGGTCAAGGTAACTCCTTCTTCCACCCCTTGGTTGTTTACTGTTGTCTATACTAGCAATACTTATGCTAATAGAAGGAACCATTGGAACCAAATTATAGCTATACCTGATAATTATAATGGGGGATTGGTTGGTGGGAGGGGACTTTAATAAAGTCCTAAGGTCTAGAGACAAGCAGGGGAAAAATTATATCTCTACCCCAAGAGCTAACTTATTCTGGCAGTGTATCAACCACTGCAAGCTAATTGATATGGGTTTTAAAGGAAGTAAGTATACTTGGACTTATATGAGGTATAGAAATAGAATCCAACTAATCCTGAAAAGACTAGATATGTGCTTTTCTAATGACACATGGATTCAAGAATACCCCTCTAGTACAGTGAGTCACTTCCCTAGAACCCATTCTGATCACTGCCCTATGTTAGTCAAGTTGTGGTCTAATTCCTGCAATACCCCATCCATACACTTTAGGTTTGAACCCACGTGGTGTAGCCACCCCTCATTCTCTAATATTATCCAACAAGTATATGAGGGAAGTTGTAGTCTAGAAAGGGGAACTGCTCAGTTCCAAGCTCAAATCTCCACCTAGAACAGAATAATTTTTGGTAATATCTTCCACAAGAAGAAACACATCTTAGCCAGGCTTGGTAGTATCCAAAAATCCAGAGCTTACCCATTTAGCACATTCCTCCAAAGTTTAGAGGGTCAGATCCTAGAAGAATACTCTTCTATCCTGAATAGTGAGGAAGTTTTCTGGAAAACTAAGTCTAGGATCAATTGGTTTATGGAAGAGGATGCTAATACTAGGTTCTTCCATACCTCAATCCTTAATAGTAAAAGAAGAAACAATATCCTGCACCTACAGGATGAGGTAGGAAACTGGATTGAGGGGCAACAAGAGATAAAAGATAACATTTATCAGTTCTACTCCACTCTCTACACCACTGAGCACCAATTCTTACCCATACCCTGATAGAGCACAACCTACAATACACACATCCTTTCTACTAGGGATCAGACCAATATGAATTTTCCATTAAGGATTAGTGAGATTAAGGCTGCTATATTCTCTTTCAAACCAACCAAGGCCCCTGGGCCTGATGGTCTCCACCTACTCTTCTACCAAAGATACTGGAATGTCCTGGAGGATAAAGTCACCAACTTCTATAAGCAGACTTTTCATAGCCTTAAAATGAAGCCTGCTGTGAAGACAACCTACCTATGCTTAATCCCTAAGTGTGCCAATGCCATAATTCTTAAGAATTTCAGGCCGCCAATTACTCTATGCAACACAATATACAAGCTGATTACCAAAATTATTGTCAATAGAATCAAGCATGTCCTTCTTTCTATCATTGGCCCTAGTTAGGCCAACTTTCTGTCCAATAAGAGGGCTAGTTAAAATGCCATCATTGTGCAGGATACATCAGCCACTTCACTAAATTGAAAGGAAAAAATGCTAACATGATCCTTAAAAGTAATCTAGAAAAAGGGTTTTGACATATTAGAATGGTCCGTTATAAGAGATACCTTAGTGTCATTTGGTTTTCCCCATAATATGATCAAGTTGATCCTATCATGCATTTCTACTAGCTCTATCTCAATCCTTGTTAATGGGGGCAGGATAGATTTCTTTCACCCTAGCAAGGGCATCAGAAAGAGAGACCATATGTCTTCCTAACTCTTCATTATGTGCATGGAAAGACTCTCTAGGAGAATTGAGGCTCAAGTGCAAAATGGTAGCTTGTTTCCCATCAAAATCAGCCACACATGTCCCAAAATCTCCCACCTATTCTTTGCTGATGATCTAACCCTGTTTGCCAGAGCAAACACTAAGAACTGTGCCACCATTATGGATACACTACAACCGTTTAGTTGTAAATTAGTCAGAGGGTTAATACCCTCAAGTCAGAGGGACTTCCAGTTCATCATAGATAACATGCAAACCAAGCTAGTTGGTTGAAAACCCCACTTCATGAACATGGCTGGGAGAACCATTCTAGCTAAGTCTTCACTGGGTGTATCCTCAGCCATGTTATGCAATACATTAAGTTACCTGCCCAGGTGTGCAATCAAATTAATAAGATACAAAGGAACTTCAACTAGGGAACTACTTCTGTTAAGAAGAAAATGCACCTAGTAAAATGAGGTACTATCACTAAGCCTAGAGAGGAAAGGGAACTTGGTTATGCATAGAACTGATCTTAGGAATACTGCAACCCATGAAGGCCTTTCTTGGAGGATGTATAACAATCCAAATTCTTTATGGGCTAGAGTCTTGTTTTACAAACACTGCACTAGTGGACACCCTACTAGACACACTGCTTCTAGGATTTGGCTCAGTATTAGGAATGGGGGAAAATCTACAGTAAGGCCAATAGGTGGATAGTTCATAAAGGGGATAGAGTCAACATGTACAATGATAGATGGATACAAAACATGGAACCCCTTAAAACCTTGGTAAGTGGCCCTCTTAACAAGGAGGAAGAGAACATGAGATTGTCATCCTGCCTCCTAAATAGCCATTGGACCCCACACAATCTGTCATTTAACCTTCCTGACAGTGTTGTTTCAAGCATCAACTCCTCCATTTCTAATGCCAACCCTAATAGAGTTGATAGTATGGTTTGGAACCAAACCTACAATGGGCTGTTTTCAACCAAATCTGCTTATTCCCTAATCCTTGGGCATACTGATCAGCATGACCATAATTCTGGGGGGAATTTTAACTAGATATGGTCAAAAAAGCTTCCTAATAAAATCAAATACTTTTTATGGCTAATGACTCGTGGAAGACTTCCTACTAGCAAACACCTTCACTCAAGGGGATTAAGTTAAGTCTTGTGTGCTTCTTTTGTGATAAGGAGGAGGAACCATTGAGCATGTCCTTATCAATTGTGACAATGCTAAATAGTTCTAGGATAACCTATCCCAGCTGAGCCAAAATAACCTTATCATCAACTCTATTTTGAATGGCCAGAACCAATGGGGATGCACCATTAACAGGACCTACAATTAGAATTTCAACAATCTTCTTAAATGGGGAGAGTTGATCCCCTTCTGTCTCTGGCAGATTTGGGTCACCAGGAATAGCAATTGTTTCAATGATAAAAGAGAGTCAATTCCCTGTAAGAATGCAATAGCTAAAGTTGTAGAATTTATACGTGTGGCAGGTGGATGCCCAGTCATACCTGATCTTGTAATAGGAATAAAATGGCATCCTCCAAAAAGGGGCACTTACAAGCTTAATATAGATAGTGCAACCCTCCAAAAGGAGTTAATAAGAGGCTTAAAAAGGAGTAATTAGGAACTGAAATGGGGTTCATGGGAAAAATAAACTGCACCAACACACTTTATTCTGAACTAACAGCTTTTATGCATGGACTAAGAATGACAGTCTCAAACAATCTCCTACCCTTGGAAGTTAACTTAGACTCATCTGAGGTAATATATTATGTTAACAAAGGTAACTTGATTTATGATGCTATGGTATGTGAATGCAGATCACTCCTAACAGCACTGGGGCATTCACAAGTAAGTGATATCTACATAGAAGCCAATAGAGTTGCGGACAAGCTAGCAAAGAAAACAGGGAAGCAGATAGAAACGAGAACAAACTTTTTGATAGTTCCTCCGGTGTTTATCAATGAAACACTATGGGCAGACACCCTAGGAGCTATTTTTGAAAGGAAGACAAGGGGTTGTAATATTCCTAATGTAGTAATAGACTACTCTCTTTTTGTGGATGTGAATAGTTCACCACAAAACACTCCTGTAACAGACAATTATCTAAGTTGTCTAATATATAATATCGTGCTTGACCAAAAATAAAAATACATCGCCAGCCCCATAAAGTTGTCCACAATTTTCACTTAGACACTCTATCTTAAGTCTGTTCTATTTGAACACTTTAACCAGGTATTTACTGTGTCATTTAGACATAAAATTCGTAGGCAGCAAAATACAAAAGGTGTGTGTAATTCACACACTAAAGTGACGAATAAAATGAGGACACATGGATTTAAATTAAAACATTAAAAAATAAATAAATATACAAACCAGAACCCTACCCCCACCCACCCCACCCCATCGTCTCTTCCTCAACGACCCCTCCTTGCCGAAAAATCAATTTTCGGCTATCTCTTTTCCAGCTCTATCTTCTTCTCCAGAAATTTGGTCTTCTTCTTCTTCTTATTCTTCTTCATTCTTCCTTTCTAGGCTAAAACTACTGAGAGTTTTGGCTGTTAATAAAGAGTCCAGGACCAAACTGACTGAAGAATACTTATTTGGTGACGAAAATCACCGATTTATTTATGCAAATCAGTTGTTGTAATACCAGAAGCAGAAAATAAAAGAGCATAATAGCCCCTTTTTACATAGGTAAAGGAGTGTTGTTTTAATAAATTGAGAAATCAAGGACATTGCAGATAGGGGGTAACCACCTTTCGTCATTAATTCTTCGAACGAAACCTTGTAGCATTCAAATTTTTTTGTTGCAATAGGAACAATCTTCTGGGTGTGGGTTTGCTAATCCCATACGCCACCCGACATTGCCTCACCGGAATATTTAGTATCTAAAGAAGTATGAAAGGTTTGTCTCTCAAACCATTTTTACGTGCTTAAAAAATATGAGAAACACTCACCTTGCCATATCAGCATTTTGTGTCGAAATAACATAGTAAAGGCCTGATTAAAGTGTTCAAATAGAATAGACTTAAGATGAAGTGTCTAAGTGAAAAGTGTTAATAATAAATTTCAATGATGAAAAATAATATATTCCATTTGGTGTAGGATCACAAGGAATAAGGATTTAAGAAGTAATACCAGTCAGGATTAGATCAAGGAAATAATCTATTAACGGAGGGTCCAAAAGCAAACAAGGAAAAGAATCAATGATCAGTAATGAAAAAGGAAAAAGCAGCGGAGATCCGGCAAGAATAATCAATCAGAGATTGACGGAAACCATTACTGAAAGGCCCCAAATCAAATGGGAACGAGATCACTGAAAACCAATGAAGCCAGAAATCAAGGGATCCAGTGGATACGCCTCAAGTAACACAAAGATATGCCTAGCGGATGAAAAGCTCGTCAAGATCATAAATCAAGGAAGATCAACAGGAATTTGACCTTATTCTTGGAAAGAATCAATTCATGATTCCTTTCAATGATTAACTCCTTTGGGTTTGCAATCTCTCAAGATTCTCGAAGGCCTTAGGAAGTATATATACAGATGTTCCGGACCTGAAAAGAATATACTTTGAACGAACCATCTTCACTCTTTTTGTTCTACTCCAAACAAGTATTGTAGTTTATGTTAGATCTGATGTGCAATTAGTGAGAAAAGAAAAAGAGATAAATACTGGTGAGGCATTGTATCAATAAAATAAAAGATACATAGAGATTAAGTTATTGGCGTAAAGCTACATCATCCATTCTGTACTCAAGAAATATCGATCACTGAAAGAGAACGCCCTTGCAACCCAAGGGGACTGGACTAGGATTCACATTGAATCCGAATCAGTATAAAAATTCTAGTGTCTTTATTTCCTGTATTTTATTTCTGCATCTACTATTATCATGTTCTTATTTTCAGTCGACTAATTGGTAAACTAGTCAACTAATTATAAAAAAATTTAAATAAGCAATTCACCCTCCCCCCCCCTCCCCCCCGTACTTTCAATTAATATCAGAGCTAGTCTCACACTTTTTGCTTAATAGCTTGTGAGAAAAGATCATGGCAAATCAAGTTATTGTTGGAGCACTCTTTCAAGAGGGGACATCGCAAGTTAGGCCACCGTATTTTAATGGATAACACTTTTCTCACTGGAAAGTGCATATGGAAATATATGCAAAATCCTATGATGTCAAAGTTTGGCGAGTTATCAAAAAGGGAAACTATCCACTACCAACAACTGCTCAACCACCTGCTGATCCAGAAGATATATATGAGTACATAGACGAGCAAATGGCAGTTGTTCAAGTTAATGCTAAAGAAAGAAATTTACTCACACTACTAAAAATTCGGTAAAAATCGACCAAGATCGACCGACCAACTTTGGTCGATAAAAAAAACCGACCAAAAAACCGACCAAAGTTGGTCGGTTTTTCAAAATATTTTTTTTTTTTTTTATGAAACCGACCAACTTTGGTCGGTTTTCTTTGGCGCAAAAATGCGGGAAACTATTTTTGAGTCCCGCAAAATTTATGTTTCAAGAAACCGACCAACTTTGGTCGGTTTTTTAATTAAAATAAATAAAAATTAATATTAAAAAAATCGATCAAAATTGGTCGGTTAATTCGGCGGGTCATTTAAAAAAACTGATCAACTTTGGTCGGTAATTTTACTTTTTAATAAAACCGACCAACTTTGGTCGGCTATTTTCATGCGAAAATACAATTAAAGAGTATAAATCAAATAAAAGACAATCTTAAAATAAAATGTACCAATGGTCTAGTGGTAGAATAGTATCCTGCCACAGTACAAACTCCGGTTCGATTCCCAGATGGTGAATTTTTTTATTACATAATTAAAATACCGACCAACTTTGGTCGGAAAAAAGTGACCAACTTTGGTCGGTTTTTTTTGCAATATTTTTTTTTTTTGAATTTAATTGACCGACCAAAGTTGGTCGGTATTCCTTTCCGACCACAAAAATACCGTCCATACGTAAATGGTCGCGTTTTGGTCGGTTTTTGGCTATTACTGACCAACGTTGGTCGGTATTTTTGGTCGATTTTTACCGAATTTCTAGTAGTGTCAATGGCAGTTGCTCAAGTCAATACTAAAGAAAGAAACTTACTCTATAATGCTATAAGTGGAGAGGAATATGAGAAAATTTCTAATTGTGATACAGCCAAAGAAATGTGGGATAAACTAGAAGTTACTTATGAAGGAACAAGCAAAGTAAAAGAAACTCACATCAACATGTTGGTTCATGAATACGAACTTTTCTAGATGAAAGAAGGAGAATCCATTGAAGAAATGTTTGCGAGGTTCAGCAAAATCATTAGCGATCAAAAAGCTTTTGATAAACCATACTCAAGTGGTAATCAAGTTCAAAAAATTCTGAGGAGTCTACCTACCACTTGGCAGACAAAAGTAGTTGCACTCGAATCACAAGATCTAAATAAACTTTCTTATGATGAGCTTCGAGGAGATCTTATAGCATTCAAGAAAACTCACCTCAAGAAAATAAGCCAGGAAGAGAAGAAGAAAACAATCGCCTTCAAGGCTACAATCGAAAGGACAAAAAAAGATATTGATGACGACCCAGAAGCTCTTGAAGAAGAGATTGCCATGGTATCAAGGAACATGGATGGTTTGATGAGGAGATACAGAAACACAAGAAGAGATAAGGTACCACCTAGGCGAACCAGGCAATATAATGAACAAGATAAGAATGATGGAAAATACTATGAGTGTGGAAGATGTGGGTATGTTCAAACTGAACGCCCAAATCTTAAAAGAAAGGTTTCCAGAGGATTCAACAAAAACAAATCATTTGGAAGCTGGAGTGATGAAGATAGTTCGGAACACGAAGAGATAGCAAATCCATGCTTCATGACAATCCTGGAAAATGACATAAACAAACTCTCAGGCTGCTGGACATATGAAGATGCATCAGATGATGAATGCAAAGATGATAATGAGAATTGTTTCATGGCACGAGGTGAAACAAACGAGGTAAGATCTTATAACTGTGAAAGATGTAATGAATTACAGGATATCCTTAACCTTACTCTAAAAGAGTATCAAAAAATGATGAATGAACTAAGGAGACTCAACAGGGAAAAGAAAGATGGGAACTCAAGCTTGAAGTATGTGAAATTGAAAATGAGGAACTTCAAGATGAAGTTCAGGAATTGCAAATACAACTCAATGGCATGTGCAAATCTACCAGTCATAGTTCTGTCAAGTCTAACCATGCGACTTATTAGTCAACTAGAAAAGGACCAGCTAGAATAGAGTCCACTAGTACTAACACAAGTGGAAGATCTAAGAATGGATCAGCCCCTATGTGTCACTACTATAATAAAAGTGGACATAAATATTCCTTTTGTCGATTTCGTAAATCTAATGTTTCAGGGTGGATTTGAAAACCCAAAAAACAACCCTGATCTTAGTAAAACTAACCAACAAGGACCTAAGCAAGCTTGGGTACCTAAAAGAAAGTGATAATTATGTTATGCAGGAACACCCCAGGAAAAGCCGCAAAGGAAAATGGTACTTAGATAGTGCGTGTTCCAGTCACATGACAGGTGACAAAAATATGTTCAAAGAAGTTACAAAGATAAATGGAGGAAGTGTTAAATTTGGTGATGACTCAAGAGGGATAATAGTTGGCACTGGCACAATTCCATTCAATAACAACTTTGATATTATTGAAGTTTATCTTGTAGATGGACTTAACTACAATCTCTTGAGTATAAGTCATCTATGTGATTCAGGGTACGAAGTAAAGTTCAAGAAAACAGGCTATGATATTGAAGATGAGACAGATGAAGCTTTGAAAAACTTTGAGATATTCTGTAAAAGAGTTGAAAGAGAAAATGAGTATCTTATTATAACCATTCAAAGCGATCATGGATGAGAATTTGAAAGCAGAGCATTTGAAGACTTCTGCAATGATCAAGGATACACCCACAACTTCTCAGCTCCAAGATCACCCCAAAATAATGGAGTAGTTAAGCGGAAAAATAGAACTCTGCAAGATATGGCGAGAACTATGATACTAGAATATTCCTTGCCTAATCACTTTTGGGCAGAAGCAGTAAGCACAGGTTACCACATTCTCAACAGATGTCTCATATGACCTATCTTAAAGAAAACTCCATATGAACTATGGAAAGGTAAACGACTCAACATAGGTTATTTCCATCCATTTGGCAGCAAGTGTTTCATCCACAATAATGGTAAGGACAATTTTGGAAAATTTGATCCAAGAAGTGATGAAGGTATTTTTCTAGGTTATTCCATAAACAATAGATCTTTTAGAGTTTATAATAAACGCACTCATCTGTAGAAGAATTAGTACATGTTATATTTGATGAAAATAACACTATGACCGAGAAAGGAATTATTGCATGTGATGAAGATCTCAATCAAGAAACACCTCAGTCAAGCAAACCTCAAGAGTTGACTGACAGGCCAGACGGTGTCATGGAGTCAACTAATGAGCTTAACAACAGTCAACCAGAATCACAGAAGGAGTCAACTACTCATACGAGTGTAACACATCCAAATGAATAAAGAAGTGAACGAGAATATCCTCAAAAGTTTATCATAGGAGATCCAAATGAAGGAATGAAAAACAGGGAAGCTCTCAAGAAAAAGGCAATATAGCAGTGATCTCTCAGATTGAACCAACAAAGATAGAGGAAGCTCTAAAAGACTCAAGCTGGGTACAAGCAATGCAGGAAGAACTGGATCAATTTGACAAAAACCAAGTGTGAAAATTACTGCCTAAGCCTGTAGATGCTACTATAATTGGTACAAAATGGATTTTCAGAAACAAGCTCAATGAAGATGGAAAGGTTGTGAGAAACAAAGCCATATTAGTAGCTCAAGGGTACTCACAGCAGGAAGGAGTCGACTACGAAGAAACCTTTGCTCCAGTAGCTCTATTAGAGTCAATATAATTCTTCTTGCATATGCATCCTTCAAAAGATTTAGACTTTTTCAGATGGATGTCAAAAGTGCATTCTTAAATGGCTTCATTGATGAGGAGGTATATGTAAAACAACCTCCTAGTTTTGGAGACTCAAAGTTCCCTTACCATGTGTATAAGTTTACTAATGCTTTGTATGGCCTTAAACAAGCTCCACGAGCATAGTACGAAAGACTTAGCTCATTTCTACTTGATCACAGATTTATAAGAGGTAAAGTAGATACTACAATATTCATCAAAAGATCATCGGAAGGTAATCTTATTATTCAAGTTTACATTGATGATATTATCTTTGGTAGTGCTAACCCTCTTTTGTACGAGGAATTTGCTAATCTCATGCAAAGTGAGTTTGAAATGAGTATGATGGGAGAGCTCACGTTTTTTCTTGGACTTCAAATTCAAAAATCTGAAGAAGGAACCTTTATATGCCAAGTGAAATATACAAAGGAGCTAATTCAGAAGTTCGGTATGAGCAGTGCTAAAGCTATTGGTACACCAATGAGTCCGTCAACAAGTCTTGACAAGGATGAAAAGGGAAATCCTATTGATAAAACCAAATATCGTGGAATGATTGGCTCTTTACTTTACCTAACTGCCAGTCGACCAGATATTATGTTTAGTGTATGTAAATGTGCCAGGTTTCAGTCAGCTCCTAAGGAGTCACATCTGACTGCCGTAAAGAGGATAATTTGTTATCTCATTGGAACTATTTCTTAGGGACTATGGTATCCACATTCTAATAATTTTAAACTAGAAGGTTTTTCAGATGCTGATCTTGCAGGTGATAAGGAAAACAGAAAAAGCACCAGCAAAACATGTCAATTACTTGGAAAGGCACTAATATCATGGAATAGTAAAAAATAAGGATCAGTTGCACTATCCATAACGGAGGCTGAATATATCGCCATTGGATAATGTTGTGCACAGTTATTATGGATGTCTCATCAACTGGGTGACTATGAATTATTTTTTAAACCTATTTAAATATTCTGTGATAACTCTAGTGCTATATGTCTTTCAAAGAATCATATGCATCACTCTAGGGCTAAGCATATAGATATCAAACATTATTTCATTAGAGATCATGTCCTCAAAGGAGATATAGAATTATCATTTGTTGGCACTACTGATCAACTAGCAGATATTTTCACTAAGCCTTTACTTGAAGATAGATTTTATTCTCTAAGAGAACTACTTGGTGTTATTTCTCTTGATCATAAAAATTAGGACCTATTTGACATTGTTAATTCTTGTATGCCTAATGTTTCTAATTTTGTTTGTTTGTGTAAGTAATCATTAATTTAGCGCCTCATATTTTCCTCTCTTTTCCCATCAGTTGCAGCTTTCAAGAAAGGAAAATCAATCATCATGACCTTTCACTGACACCCTTTCCTTTCCTGCACTCAACCGTCAAAATTCTGCCTTTTTAATCTCTGAACCACTCGTCTCAGTCTCCATTGTTCCTATCGCTCAGAAACCCTCTTCAGAAATCCTTCAAACTCCTTCCCAACAGTCTTTCCATGGCTAAACACTCCAAAAATCTATCTGCCTCCACTAGAAAAAGTACTCGCTCCAAGGGAAAACCTTCTTCTCAGCCCCCAGAACCAGTAGAGCTAGGGTCTGACCACTCAGAAGGGTTTGCCTCTTCTCAGGCAGAACTATCAGATCACTTTCATCATTTAGGAGAAAAAGCCCTAGGAAAAAGGCCTATGGAAGACCCCTATGTATCTCTTACCCCCAAGAAATCCAAAATAGACCTCTCGAGTTCTCTAGAGTCAGACCTCAATTTCTGGGATACCCCAAACATAGATTACTTTGTTACTATGAGAGACAAGCCCATTGCTCATGGCAGAGTAGTCGACCTTGACGATATGGAGGCCCTCAATTGCAAAGTAAAGGATTTGTTTGTCTTTCAAGGATGGTCAAAATTCCTCTCTGTACCCCTTCCCAAAGTCTATGAACCCTTAGTGAGAATGTTCTATGCAAATCTTCGCTATAGCAAGTCTGATAAGTTGGAATCCCTAGTCTTAGGTAAACGTATTTTTCTTGATTGTGCCATGTTCGACTCAATTTTTTAGTGTAAGTGCTCTGGTTTTCCTATGCTTTTCAAGAATACTTGGCCTGATAATTTTGAAATTTCTTTTGATCAAGCAAAATGTTGTATTGCTGGGTGTCCATCTGATTTCGTCCCTAACTAGTTAGGACCTAGTGATGTTAGTTTTGAAACCCGAGTTCTGACCCACATTGTTGCAACCACTCTTGTTCCTCTTACTGGATCATTCACCACCTTCTCTCAACGAGATACCTTTCTTGTTTACAATCTTGTGACCAAACTCAAGATTAAATTATCCTCTTGGGTCATAAATTTTATAATAGAAAGTGTTGATGATCCCACCAGTTTGCCCCTATGGTATGGCTATCACTCACATCATGAAAACTCGCAACATCTCTATCTCGGAATACCCTTTTGTCTATATTTCAAAATCCTACAATTCTAGAGTGTTTGCCATTATGGGTTATGTGTGTGCAAAGGGCTCCGGGGTGAAGAAACAGAAAGGTGAAGTCAAGAACGTTCAACCTGATCCCAAAATCAAAGCCTTTGTTTTTCATCACAGCTTAAGTGATCTTGATCTTGCTGAGAAACTGACTGCCATTGACAACAAGCTGACCATCATCAAGGATTTTCTTGTTTCCACTCAGTCCACTGTTGGAGACATCCATATAATCTCCAAGGAGACAGGGTCTGATGTTTCAAAGATGAGGGTTAAAATTCTCAGACTTGTAGAAAATGCAGTCAAAGCATTCAAGGAAATGCATGACAGGATTGATAGGGTGACAGTTTCAGCCAATCACTACAAAAAAAACTACAATTAGCTGCGAACGTCGTCGCTAATCTGTCGCTAAAACGCTAGTAGCTAGCAGAATTTCTTGATAATTCATTGCTAATCCGTCGCTGAATGAGATTAGCGACGGATTTTTTATTTAGCTACAGAATTTGTCCGTCGCTAAAACTTGATTTTTTAGTAGTGAATGCCAACTTTAAACGACTGAAGGAGGCGATTTGCAGCACTCTTACTTACTTCTTACGTTGCTAGTTGTGGAAGTTTCAAACAATTTTTTGTGTTTTGCTGTTTTGGACTGGATAACCAGTTGTTGGATACTTTTCTTATTTCTGCTAAAACTCTGCATGCATATAATGCCTGCTTTAGTATCTATAATGATTGCCTAGGATGTGACTGTCTTTACATTGCTTGTTTTAGTATCTGTATATCCCCTCTTTGCTAATGTCAAAAAAGGAGAGAAAGAACTGTACATTGCACGAGTCGACTGAAGAACATAACAGTTCGCATAGTATTTATTGAGGGGGAGTCGACTGAATTATGCAGCACTCATTGAGGGGGAGTCGACTACATGAACTACAGGGAAGTCAACTGTTGTTTATATATATATATATATATATATATATATATATATATATATATTATTTTTGTCATCATCAAAAAGGGGGGAGATTATTAATTATAAGTTTCAATGATGAAAAATAATATATTCCATTTGGTGTAGGATCACAAGGAATAAGGATTAAAGAAGCAATACCAATCAGGAATAGATCAAGGAAATAATCTATTAACGGAGGGTCCAAAAGCAAACAAGGAAAAGAATCAATGATCAGTAATGAAAAAGAAAAAAGCAGCGGAGATCCGGCAAGAATAATCAATCAGAGATTGACGGAAACTATTATTGGAAGGCCCCAAATCAAAGGGGAACGAGATCATTAAAAACCAATGAAGCCAGAAATCAAGGGATCCAGCGGATACGCCTCAAGTAACACAAAAATATGCCTAGCAGATGGAAAGCTCGTCAAGATCATAAATCAAGGAAGATCAACGGGAATTTGACCTTATTCTTGGAAAGAATCAATTCATGATTCTTTTGAATGATCAACTCCTTTGGGTTTGCAATCTCTCAAGATTCTCGAAGGCCTTAGGAAAGTATATATACAGATGTTCCGGACCTGAAAAGAATATACTGTGAACGAACCATCTTCACTCTTTTTGTTCTACTCTAAACAAGCATTGTAGTTTCTGTTAGATCTGCCATGTAATTAGTGAGGGAAGAAAAAGAGATAAATACTGGTGAGACATTGTATCAAAAAAAGAAAAGAGGACGATGATGGCAATTAAAAAATAAATAAGAGAAACTTGGAGCTTAGGAAGAAGATAGCAATTAATTGAGAATTCAACATCAGTTAGAGGACGATGATGTTCCACTAGTAATTAAAGATTTAAAGAAGCTTCTCACAAAATCATGAAAAACGCTAATAATACAAGCCTATGGGGCTCGTATATTAGAGCTACAACCCTCAAACTGCAACTTCGTTGTCAGCTTAATAAATCAAAAGGGAAATTAATGTTGTTAGCAGGACGGAGAGATTACTTCAAGCACTCCAGGAAGGTTCCCTTGGGCTAAAATAAGAAGCTTTTACAGTAGAATTCAGAAGTTCAAATGCAGATTCATTGGACATAATGCATCTTGGAGTTTTGTACTGATTAATAGATCCACCTTGACTTATAAGCAAGTCCATTAACGCTTCAAAAGTGCCTGGCTTCACCAATCGAATCTCTAGTGGCCCAACGGACTTGTCATTCGTCCGGCATCGCCTGTATATGTAGTCAAGCTGTTCTTCAATGGCAATGCAACACTCTTCAAGCACTTGTGCTTCCACATTGACATCTGTTAGAGGAAGACAAATGTTAGAGAAGAGAACTCGTTGTATTCGCTTGCAAATATCAAGTACAACGTAACTGTGTATGTATATGTTAGAAAAAATGAGATTTCTGAACTCATATTACATCAACAGTATTAATTTTCTATAGTAACTACTTTTGTCCCGTCGTTTAAGCAGAAGCATAATTAAGAATGTACATTCTTGGAGGCAAACTAATGCACTTTCTTGTCAAAACTAGAGGTGTCAAATGGCAGGTTAGATTATATTTGGGCGGGTTAAAATGGTTCAAATCATTAAACATGTACTTGGGTTATACGTCATCCAATGTTTGCTTGGATGAAAATGGACATGTCAATTTGAGCTAAACAATGAGTGTACATATGCAACCCAAATTAGCCCCATTTTTTAGAAGAGCTTACTCTGGCTATGACTAAAAAGTTAGATGAGTTATATATATTTTCATGGTCTAAATTTGACACCCAAATCAAAATAATTTGTAAAAGTTATATGCACTCAGTTGTAGGATATATAGAGTTCTAAATACTAAAATTATCGTAATCAACACCTTTGTCGATGATGGAATGGCTGTGAACGATCTCCCAATAGAGGACGTAGTGGCCTGGTAGGGAGGAGGCATCAGCGTAACTGGTGTATTCGACGAGCAGAGCCTGGTGCGGCTCCAGGAGTTTCTTGGCTAGGGTTATGCTCCTGTGAAGGTCTTGCTCGTTGGTCTTGTCATTGTCAATGCTGAGGACCACGTTTCTTCGGCAAATGAATCTGAATTGAGGGGCTTTATTGTGGAATCCAGTTACTTGCAACACATCTCCAATGCGATACCGATACAGTCCTAACGACAATAATTTGAAACAAGTAGAAAGACAGAAAAGAAGATTAGTGATTTAGGCATGGTACAACAACAAAAAATCCAGCGAGTTCCCACAAGTGGGGTCTGGAGAGGGTAAGATGTACGTAACCTTACCCTAACCCGGAAGAGAGATTGTTTCCGATAGACCATCGGCTAAAGAAACGATGAAAAGAAGAAATGATAACAAGTAGTAACAACACAAGATAAAAAGAAACCGAAGATAAGATAGCGGTTAAATGCTAGATAGTAATAGAAGTCTAAAAATAAAAATATATCTTACTATCAATAATGCTATCCAACTGAATTAGGCATAGTGCAATTCTGTTAAATGACGGTGAAATTTTTATATTTACGTGTTTTAACTTCAAATACACTAAGGTGTAAACAAAATCTTACGAGCAGATAATTCGTCCTACTTTTCAGGATGCTAATATTCTTATTGTGGATGATTACATGTCGGTATCATTTAAGTGACTTGATGATGTAAATTGTTTTTTACATATTATTGTATGGACTAATAGAAATTAAACTCTGATAATTTATATATTTCTACAAACCGAAGATGATGTACCTGAAAATGTAGTAATCACCAACTCGTAATAATAACCGAGTCTAACGTGGACCAGGTCAACCAGCTTACTCTGAGGCACAAACTCTTCTTCGTCCAAGTCTATTAAGAAAGTTCCATTAGCTCCTAAAGGTATGAATTCAAAATATGCCATATTAGGCAATAGGGTGAAAGACACCTCATCTGGAGGATTCAAGGGTTTCAAATTGACACCAAAGTAACATTCAGACGAGGCATACATTGTACAAATTAAAGGCAATTTTCCTTCACTATAGTACTCTAAAGCCGGTATATATTGTGACATGGACCCTGTGACAACTGCCTCAATATATTTCGCCTTAGGCCAAAGTTGGCAAATTATCCCCTTCCACGACGAACGTCCACAAATTTCCTCAATCTCATCTGTATCGATATCAGAGTCTAGGTTTAAAGTCGAAAGAATATTGGACAGGGAAGATCGACAAGAAACATCGGTGATCATGGCATTTAATTGGCCCGTTCGAATGTCATGACACATATTTTGCCAATTACGTTGGAGGAAAGAGATGGCACGGAGGAGGGCGGAGGCGAAAACGGCACCAATTCGGAGGACTTGGTGGCGATAGACAAGTCCAGCTAGTAACTGGCAATACATGCTTTGGTTACTGTCATAACAAAGTATAGCTTGGTCTGGGCTTGTGAAATCGTTATAAGGATCCTTTGATCGACATTTAAAGTGCTTGCTTTTGTAGTAACTTGTTAGTACTGTCCTTGCTGGTATGCCACAAGGTGTAGACATTTCTGCCTTGACAAAGTAGAGGAACATGGCTTTACCTTCATCAAGTCCTGGTATATACCTGGTCAAATAATTAGGATTAATTAGTGTAGAGCACCAGAACAGTAAATTAAGAGTACAAATTAAAAACATATATATACACAGGAATGAAACTCAGTATGAAGCAACGGAGACTAGGAAAGAGTAAAAACATATTTGCACCGGGTGTTTACACCAAACCAATTCAATTTGCCATGGTTATGTAATTTTATTTGGTGAAAATGGTATTAATTAATCATAATTAAGTGAAATGAGTCTATTTACAAATATATGTCATGCAACTATTGGTTTAGTATAAACACCCTGCATAACTATTTTTAGTTTTTTTACTAGGTAAGCCTCATTTCGGGAATGAATGACTTTCTTTTTGAAATATTGAAAAAAGGACCTAATCCTAGTCCCTAGATGAATAAAGTGAAATCTGTTGGGGATTTGTACCTTGAATAATAGTTTGTGCATGGAGTAGCTCAGAATATTATAATTCCGTTCGAAAATCATTACACGATCAATGAGGGACGAGTGTATTATCTAACACCTTTCCCCAAGTGTAATCCGGTTCTAAGCTTACACATGAATTTGATTTTTCTTTCTTTTTTTGCCTTTCTAACTTTTTTCTTGTATAGAGAAAGGGAGGCTCAACGGGAGTGAGCCTTGATTAAAGGGAAACAGATTAGACTCAACACTCAACAGGCCACTGAGTGTTGCTATTGTTCCAGTCACACCAAAGACTAGTCTTGTCTCTTCTACCTAATTACCATATCCCACCTTTCAACAGCTAGCCTACTATGCCATCACCCCCAAATTTTTTTATCGAAAAGACTGGGGAATTTCAATTCATTTTGTGAATGCATGCAACATGCAAAATAGCTAGCACGTACTGCTAATAATTTACAAGTGAATGAGCGTGAAATTAATTAACTGGTTCATAATAGGCATGATGAGATTGTAGAGAAACGTTCGACGGTCGAGATCTTCAGCAATTGAAGGCATCAACTTAGGCTCCCCACCTGACGTCCCTGAGCTACAATATGTATCCAAAGAAGAAACAAAAAACAGAAACTCAGCAACTTTAAATAGAAAGCAAATCAATCAGCAGATTGAGTTTTTAAGTTATATACACTGTCAATGAGAAATAATTTTTATATTATCAGTTCACTTAACCTATGTAGCAGTTAATTTGTCTTATTTTTAAGTTATAAATTCCAATTTTTGTGGGTGAGCTGATAGTGAAAAAAATTATGATATACTAATATAACTTAGGCTCTATACATGAAAACGGGAAAAAAAAAATATACCTGCAAAGCATTTCAGTGATGGGGTGAGCAGAAATAAGATTAGAGTCTTCTCCATTAGCAATTCGTAAGATATAAGGCTGAATTTCCTCGTAAGTAACTGTTGGGATAAGACTCTTGAATTTTGAGACTTGTTTATTATCTTTTGATCCCATGAATTTTTTCAAGTATTCAGTTTCCCCGTTTTGAAATAAAATTTCTCTTAGAATTCCCTCTTGAACTTCATCAGCGCTCTTCGTTAGACTCTCGATCTCTTTCATTGCCTCCTTGCCTTTGTACTCTAATTTCTTTCCGTTCATTTGATTTTTTATTCAAGAAAATATAAAGAAACTGTAAGTTCGTAATGTTAATTAAATTAAAGAAATAAAAGGAAGTATTGGTAAAAGGAGGAGAAAAACTAGCAATAGGCCATATCGGGAGAATTTTCTTATTGAATGTGAAGAACCAAATGGATGTGGCTTTTATAAAGAGTCATGGCTAATATCAAACAGAATATTTCACAATAAGTACTTAGTTGGATAACGTCAATGAACAATTAAAAAGGTTCATCATGTCGATTGATAATTTTTATTTCGCTTTAGAGGGAAGTCTCATAAATTAATTAAAGTGATTGAGTAAGCATCATAATTTGTGATTAATTCAGAGCTACTTTTTCTACTTATTTTATGTGACACACTTTCTCAAAACCCACCTCATTGATAGTAGATTTCAAACTTTTTTTTTGTTTGTTAAACTTCGTGAGAAAGTACAAAAAATATTTTTCCAAAAGATGGTTGTTTTTCCTCTATTCTTTTAACTTTTTTTCGAAAAAATTTGCATGAAGATTGATTCCTCATTAAAGGCATTCCAAGACAGTACGCAATCATTATGGGCTCCATCTAGGCTCTTAGATTTTTTGGGGAGAAAATTTACGACTTTGAAAGGTGCAGTGTATATTGCTTTAAAGTTCAAAAAATTTCAAGGTCTTGCTTTTGAAAATTCTGTAAACGATAAGGTCCGAATAGATAATTTGATCAGTTAGACGTTCGTTGCCCTTATTACCGTACACTAGTATTAGGGCGTGTTTTCCATATCAATGAATAATTCTTTTTAAAAATATTACATAAAGTAAATATTATTAAATAATATAATTGAATTATAAAATAAAAATAAATTAGATAACTTTCTAAAATTAGAAATGTTGATCCCATTTAGTAGAGAAATCATGTAAATGGAAGTCTTCAAAGAATAATAAGGATAACTTAGAAAATTATTGTTAATTATTTTCCTAATATAGAAACAAACAAGTAAAAAAATACTTCTATTATGATAATTTTTCAAATAATATAAATTGATAAGTTGCATTTTAAACTTTAAATATGACTAATATTTAATTAATAATTTATAAAAAAAAAAGCATAATATATAATAATATAGGGAGTTGTCATTTGTTGGAATATTTATGAGAAAAAATAATTAATGATATCTCATTTAGAATATATTTTTATATTTTACCATTTTATTCTTATTGCTTCAAGTCTACAAATATTAATAGAAAAATAATTATTGTGTTTATGATATCCTGACATTATTGAGTAAATTCTACTCATTTAGAATATATTTTTCTTAATGATTTTGCATGTTGAAATAATTACTAACCGTAATTTTTAAATATTATACAAAAATTCAATAAATAAAATTTAAGTTGATTTTGAAGTTCTGAATATTAAGATTAACATGCAATGTGTTATAGTTATGTTGCATAGTCCAAATAAGGAAAGAATTTATTTAAGGTAAAATCTTTATTGATTTAAACTTTTAATTATTAGATTTTTCTACATAATTCAAATGAAAAATTTAATAATAAAAATTTTTACTGATTTAAAATTCTACATATTTTAAAATAACAGAAATTGTTTCCAATGATTAGAATTATGTTTATGTTGTTTCCAAACTATAGTGAGCTATATATTTATGTTTTTAATTACTTTTTCATATATTTCGTCCGCATTATTTTAAAATTTCGTTTTTAAGTTTTTCATAGAGTTCATAATTTTAGATGGTCAGAATGGGTTAAAGATTATGGGTACTTTAATGACATAAGTATATTTTTCAAGAAAATAATTATATAGATTTTAATGTATATACGATAGTTTTATCATTTAATTTAGGATAAAAGTACGCATTTAATGGAACCATAAAATGCTTAATGAAATTTGATATGTACGTTTCTAATTAGTTTGTATGCACGTATAAGAAAAAGAAAAATCTATAAATAATTTGTTCAATTGATTTATTTTAATGCCCTAAATATTAGGATTTCCTATGTAGTAGTTTAAATAAGGAAAACTTTAATAAGCAAAATTTAAGTTGATTTAAAAGTGCTAAATATTAGGAGAATAATTAAATGACTATATTATCCAGTGTAACCTCTATTTTAAAAGGGTAAAAAAGGCGAACAATATTTCGCTAAGAGATTTCGTGCTTTTAATATAGTATAAATGGTTCTATTAGAGATTTTTACTTAGCTATACAAAATTATAAACTTATTTACCCCTAGTAGAAAGGTTATCACTTAATACATTTTTATATACAAATTACCAACTATATAAAAATTAATGATAAATGAGTATCCCTTAATCATTGGTAATTAAATGAGTAATAATTGATGCCCCCCTCAATTTTTCGTCTTTCTTCATCACTCTCTCTTCATCTCTCTTTATGTGTATACGGGTAGAACCGAGTTCTATACTTAATCGAGGCATCTGGAATAATAGGTCAAGACTCGGCACCTGCATAAGAGATCGAAGTTACAAGTGTGATTGAGCCCGATATCAAGGATCGAAGTTCGAACAAGACCATCAGATTTGCCCTCGAATTTATCGGGCGCACGACCGACCCCGCTTCTAACGACCTCGAAGAAAAGCTTTGCCAACTCACACGACAAGTATCAGTAATTCTCGCCACTGACTAATCATTATGGCGAACATTATGGGATTAAGTCAAAAAGGGAGCCAACGGTCTACATAATTTCCTATAAAACTATGTCTTAAAGGTTTCATCTCCCTGTATATATAAAGGGAATAGAGTAAGTCTTGGGACACATTGTAACATACTTAAAAGAACAATATACTATCTTTTGAGCTTGGTTCATATTGTTTTGGCTTCAACAATATTCCAAAAATATCACATCTAAATTCGAAGAAAATTAACCTTAGGAGGTTTAAGTTGTTCAATCTGCATGATTTGTATTTATTTTTCTACTTATTCTTTCATATTAAATCTGATTTCTCGCTTTGTATCAAATTAGATCATGTATCCTTAAAATCACGTATAAATTCAATTGTTATCCGATTTTTGGAGTAAGCAGTTTGGCGCCCACCATGGGGCTAAGGATAATAGTGGTTATTTGGTAAAAACCTTCATAACACACACTACTTTACACTTTCTCTTTGAAGTATCTTTGATCTCAGGCCGAAAATGGCAAACTCTCAACTGGTACCTCTACATATCGACAACGAGGCTGGTCATCAAGGTGAGAATAACAATATGGCGCCCGCTAATGTAGGGCCACCCGCTGATGCCGTTGGGATTCAGACTGCAGATCCAATCGATGTAAATTCATATGTGGCCATCGACGCGAACTTGCGGACTGACCCTAAAAATAGCTTCCGTGGTGGAGCCCGATCTGCAGCTCGAAACACATAGAACATTGAAGAAGACAGGATTAGTCTATGCATGATCTTCGAAATTCTACAAGCTCAACATGTGGTGATAGCTTAGTTGCAAAGCCAAACCCAGGCACCAAGCAAGTTGAACCCGATCCACCCCAAGAATTCACCCGTAGAACGGAACCGGCCGAGGTAAGGTCGAATGAACAAGAAGCGGGGACTAACCCCGAAATTATAAAAATGTTCGAAGAGCTAACAAAGTGGATAGAGTCAAGGGAAAAGAGGATCGAAGCGAACGATAAAAGGTTCGAAACCTATAATTTCAGGGTAGATCAAATCCGAGGAGCGCCCCCGATATTGAAGAGACTAGATTCCAAGAAGTTCATGCAAAAACCTTTTCCCCCAAGCCGGGCCCCAAAACCGATCCCCAAGAAATTTCGTATGCCCAAAATACCTAAGTACAACAGAATGACTGATCTGAATGAGCATGTAACCTCTTATACATGTGCCATCAAAGGGAACGACTTAGAAGACGACGAAATCGAATCTGTTTTACTGAAAACATTTGGGGAGACCCTGTCGAAGGGAGCCATGATATGGTATTACAACTTACCCCCTAATTATATTGACTCATTTGTTGTGCTTGTAGACTCTTTCTTAAAAGCACATCGGTGCCATCAAGGTCGCACCAGGAAATCAGACCTTTTTGAAAGTCAAACAGAAGGAGAACGAGATGCTCAGATAGTTCATGTCCCATTTTTAAATGGAACGAATGGATCTGCCACCGGTCGCTGATTATTAGATTGTTCAGGCTTTCACTCAGGGACTCAATATTCGAAGCTCGGTGGCTTAGCAGCAATTAAAGCAAAGCCTGGTAGAATACCATATTGTTACCTAGACCAATGTACACAATCGGTATCAATCGAAAATCAGAGTCGAAGATCATCAACTCGGGGCACCTTTGAAGTCTATATATCCCGCCAGGACTCTCGATAGACCCAAGAGGGATATCGATCGTGAACCAGGATCAAACAGGGATTGATATCGGCCCTATAATGGAGATCGAAGAAGCAGTAGGTCGGGGCGCAATCCCATGAGGAACGACAGGAGAAGTGATCGAGGTCGAAGAAATTGGGGGCTCATGACCAAAAATGGCTTCGACAGTACCATTGGGTTAAAGAAGAACCAAGGTTATCGGAGTACAACTTTAATATCGATACTGCCGCCATCGTATCTGCTATCGGGTGCATCAGTGATACTAAATAGCCTCGGCCTCTACAATCTGATCCATCCCAAAGGGACCCTAACCAGATATGCAAATATCATGACACTCACGGTCATAGAACAGAATATTATCGAGGGCTGAGGGAAGAAGTTACCTGTTTATTCAACAATGGGCACCTTCATGGATTTTTGAGCGATCGAGCCAAGAACCACTTTAGAAACAAGGATTCTAACAAACCAACAAGACAAGAAGATACCGAACCTCAACACGTCATAAATATGATCATCGGTGGAGTCGACATCCCACAAGGGCCAATGTTGAAACGCACCAGAATCTCCTTCACCAGGGAGAAACGAACTCGAGACTACATACCTGAAAGAGCCTTGTCCTTCAGCGACGAGGATGCAAAAGGGATCATATAACCTCACAATGATGCTCTAGTAATATCTGTACTCGTAAATAAAACTAGAATCAAACGTGTGTTAATTGATCCACGTAACTCGACCAACATTATTCGATCGAAGGTCGTAGAACAACTTGATCTACAAGATAGGATGGTGCATGCTGAGTCCTAAATGGGTTCAACATGGCATGTGAAACTACCAAAGGAGAGATAACATTACTAGTCAACACCACCGGAATCATATGGGAGGCCAAGTTTTATGTAATCGAGGGGGACATGAGGTACAATGCCCTTCTCGGAAGGACATGGATCCACCATACAAGGACAGTACCCTCAACTCTTCACCAAGTGTTAAAATTCTTAATCCCAGGGGGGATCAAGATAATCTACGGGGAACAGCCGGCCGCAAAAGAGATGTTTGCCATCAAAGAAGTGGTTCTGATATCGACGCTCACAACATCGAAGGAACCAAATCTTGACGCCGAGGCCAAATAGCAATTACCGATCCCGGTGACGATCCAATCACATAAGTAAATGACCTACGAAGACAATGATTACGGGGTTCCCCGATCTTTTATAGTCCCCGATGATTCCGACGCCACCAAATCGACAGTCGAAGAGCTGGAACAGGATGTATTAATCGAGCATTTTTCCGATCAAAAGGTATACCTAGGTGCGGGACTGACTCCCTAGCTTAGGAAAAAACTTACTCAATTTCTTATTGTTAACATAGATTGTTTTGCTTGGTCCCATCTTGATATGACAGGGATCCCACCAGAAGTAACCACTCACAAATTAAGCAAGGACCCAAAAATTATTCCGGTCAAACAGAAGAGGAGGCCCCAGTCCGAGGTCAAAAATGCTTTCATCAAGGACGATGTATCTAAACTCCTAAAAGTAGGGTCCATTCGAGAGGTTAAATACCCGGATTGGTTAGCAAACATAGTGGTAGTCCCTAAAAAGGGAATAAACTAAGAATGTGTGTAGATTACAAAAAATTGAATAAGGCATGCCCCAAAGACTTTTTTCCTTTGCCCAACATCGATCGTACGATCGATTCCATGGCCGGCCACGAGATCCTCAGTTTTCTCGATGCCTATTTCGGGTACAACCAAATACGGATGGACCCGGGTGATCAGGAAAAAACCTCATTCATCACTAAAAATGGCACATACTGTTATAATGTAATGCCGTTTGGATTAAAAAATATCGATACCACATACCAATGCCTAGTAAATCGGATGTTCAAAGAACAAATAGAAAAATCGATGGAAGTTTACATTGACGATATGGTTGTTAAATCCCTACGAGCAGAGTATCATTTAAAGCATTTGCAGGAAACCTTCAGTATATTGAAGAAGTACAACATGAAGCTGAATCCGGAAAAATACGCATTCGAAATCGGGTCAGGTAAATTTCTCAGGTTCATGGTATCCAACCAAGGAATCGAGATCAACCCTGACAAGATCAGAGCTATTGAAGATATCACGGTTGTGGACAATGTGAAGGTCGTGCAAAGACTAATCGGGCGCATCGCCCTCAGACTGATTGGCCAAATGGACCATAGAAGTAAGCGGATACGATATTGAATATCTACCTCGGACTGCTATTAAGTCCCAAATATTGGCAGATTTCGTGGCCGATTTTACACTGGCCCTGATACCCGAGGTCGAAAGAGAGTTATTGATTAACTCAGGGACACCTTCGGGAATCTGGACCCTCTTTACAGATGGGGCCTCGAACGCCAAAGGGTCCGGACTTGGTATCGTACTAAAGCCATCAACAGGTAATATAATTAGAAAATCTATTAAGATTGTGAAATTGACTAACAACGAGGCCGAATATGAGGCCATGATTGCAGGCCTTGAATTAGCCAAAATCTTGGGAGCAGAGATGATCGAAGCCAAGTGTGACTCCCTCCTTGTGGTAAACCAAGTTAACGGAACATTTGAGGTCAGAGAAGAGCGAATGCAGAGATACTTAGACAAGTTACAGGTGATGTTACATCGGTTCAAAGAGTGGACTTTGAAACATGTAACTCGGGATCAGAACAGCGAAGTCGATGCCCTCGCTAACTTGGAATCGTCGGTCGAAAAAGACGAGGTTAAAGCAGGAGAGGTCGTACAACTTATGAGATCGGTAGTGGAAGAAGGCCATGCCGAAATCAACTCGGCGAGTCTAACATGGGACTAGAGGAATAAATACGTGGAATATATCAGGACCAGAAAACTACCCTCCGACCCAAAAGAATCGAGGGCTTTGCGTACCAAGGCAGCCCGGTTTAGTTTATTCGAGGATGGAACCTTAGTCAGAAGAACGTTCGATGGACCGATGGCAATATGTTTAGGAACAGGGGATACCGAATACGTTTTGAGGGAAATCCACGAAGGTACCTGTGAAAATCACTCGGGCGTTGAATCATTGGTTCGAAAAATAATCAGAGTCGGTTACTACTGGATCAACATGGAAAAAGACACAAAGGAGTTCGTTCGAAAATGCGATGGATATCAGAGGCATGCCCCGATGATTCATCGGGCAGGAGTCATTACATTCGGTATTGTCACCATGGTCATTCATGAAATGGGGGATGGACATCGCCGGCCCCCTTCCACGGGCGCCCGGTAAGGCACAATTTATTTTATTTATCACTGACTATTTTTTTAAAATGGGTGAAAGCACATGCATATGAAAAGGTCAGAGAAAAAGAAGTCATCGATTTTATCTGGGATCACATTATATGTCGATTCAAAATACCGGCCGAGATTGTATGCGAAAACGAAAAACAGTTTATTGGCAGCAGAGTAAGCAAGTTTCTTGAACACCATACGATCAAAAGGATCTTATCCACTTCTTACCACCCTAGTGGGAACGGACAAGCAGAATCCACCAACAAAACCATAATCCAAAACCTCAAAATGATATTGGTCGACGCCAAAAGGAAATGGAAAGAAGTGCTACCCAAGGTCCTATGGGCGTATCGTACAACTTCGAAGTCCAGTACCGGATCCTATGGGCTTACGGTACCGAAGCTTAATACCGGTCGAGGTCAGAGAACCAAGCATCAGAATCAGACATGCAATAAGGGATTCAAATGACGAGGCTCTGAGTACGATCCTGGAATTATTAGATGAAAGGCACGAAGCCGCCCTTGTCCGTTTGGCCGCCTAAAACTAGCGGATCAAGAGATATTATAATCGAAGGGCCAACCTTCAATATTTCAATATTGGGAGTTAGTATTAAGAAAAGTTACACTGAACACCCAAAACCCGAACGAAGGGAAATTGGGGCCGAACTAGGAAGGACCATACCAAATTATCGGGATCACAGGAAAAGAATCCTATTGTAACACCCCGGAAAATTTTGAAATATTTTAAGTGTAAAGCTCCGTAAATTTCGCAAGTGAATTCAAGGTTTCGTAGTGCCAGAGTAGGCTTACATGTTTGAGGATGGTACGGTTCGGACTTTTTGGGTTGAACAATGCACCGAAAAGTAAAGAAAAATTTTTGGCGAAAAAATGCATTTATGCTACCGCAGAACCACTCTGCGGGCTGCATAATGGCCGCAGAAGTGAGCAGGAGAAGGGCCAGTCTGGGGAAAATTATGCGGTCGACTACGCGACGACATAACTGTTATGCAGTGCATTATGCGATCGCGTAATAGTTATGCGGACCGCATAGTGACCGCATACACAGATAGATTTTTGATCGTTTTGATCTGTAATTATGCGACCGATATGAGGTCCGCATATCCATTATGTGGTCGTATATGAGACCGCAAAACCTATTTCGGAGCTCCATTTTTAGATTTTTAAAACCCGACCCTACATTGTTAAATACATGTTTTGGGTCATATTTGAGCAAAAATCTGATATTTTAGAGAGAAGGGAGAGTGTTTTAGAGAGAGAGGAAACCCTAGGCTAATTATTCATCAAGTCTTTCTCAGATCTTGGAAGATTAACAAGGAAAACCCACAAGTTCTCCATCTAAGAGATCGGGATTGCTAAGAATTCCGGATCATTCTAGAGTTAAGGAAGCTCGATTGAGGTATGTTGGCTAAAATTTCTCTCTTGGAATTAAATTCCATAATGTTTCCATGAGTTTCAAAGTATGGGTTGCGTATTAAAATATGGTGGCTTGAATCGTATTTCAAATGAAAGCTAGTATGCCAAATTGTGTGAGAAAATCTCAATATTCTTAAGACTCTTAACTGCTCATATGTGTACCTAAAGTCTTGATTGGGAATGTCTTATCGTTGATAACCTATAAAGATGGTTGGAAGTGAAATCAGTAAATTGGGAATATAAAGTGTGGCCAACGTGCCAATAGTGAAAGTTATACTAGTGACCAATGGTGTCAAGGAAATGAAATCATGTGAGAAAGATTATGAAATGAGTTTTGACTCAACTATTCCAAAATTGACTTCGACAATATAATCGGCTAAGAGTTTATGAACTCAAGTGATGCCCATATGTGGCTGTTTTAGCTAATGCTATGCTTTGTAAGTAATTTTCAATGTTTCTTGCGTTCTTACATATTCATGAGTGGAAATTATGTATGATTTTAACTTGTATTTCAATTGCCAATCATCTTACTCCATTTATTGGAAATAAATCGATTGTGTTTAAAAGCCTTCATTACTAATGAATTTAAAGTTGTGATTTCTGGAATATTCTACTTGTTGATAATTATGATGATGATCTATGAAAGGGAAAAGAAATGAAAGTGTGGAATATGAAATACGGCCATTGTGCCATGAATAAAGAATCATATGTATGGCCAAGAAAGCCAATAAAATAATAATGTTGTAAGTGGTTGAAAGTACAGATTAGGTGATATGTGGTGTGAAAGGTTATGAAATGTACGTATTTGTACTTTTATTTTCAATGTGTTATGAAACCCTATGGACGGTCTATGAAATGCATAGGTATATTATGTTATGAAACCCTATGGACGGTGTATGAAATACATAGGTATATTGTGTTATGAAATCCTATGGACGGTCTATGAAACGCATAGGTATATTGTGTTAGGAAACCCTATGGACGGTCTATGAAACGCATAGGTATATTGTGTTATGAAACCCTATGGACGGTCTATGAAATGCATAGGTATATTATGTTATGAAACCCTATGGACGGTCTATGAAACGCATAGGTATATTGTGTTATGAAACCCTATGGACGGTCTATGAAATGCATAGGTACATTGTGTTATAAAATCATGTGGACGGTCTATGAACGCATAGGTACATTGTGATATGAACTCCTGTGGACGGTCTATGAACGCATAGGTACATTGTGTTATGAAATACATTGTGATATGAACTCTTGTGTACGGTCTATGAACGCATAGGTAGATTGTGTTATGAAATCCATTGTGATATGAAATCCTGTGGATGGTATATGAAATGCATAGGTGCATTGTGTATAAGAGGTATAGATGTACGGTATGAATAAACACTATGGACGGTCTATGAAACGCATAAGTGTATAATATGATATATGAACACTAAGGACGGTCTAATGAGACACATTATTAATGCAGACAATAGGTGCCCCTTTTGTTGTCCTTGTTTGTACAGGTTGTTTCAATTATATTATATTATGTGATCCACGTATAGATCATATGAGCATTCTATTTTGAAAGAGGATTTCTAGCTATACATACTAGGGTTATTCGACAGTACTAACGTCCCTTTTGTCGGGGGCACTGCATCTTTAATGGATGCAGGTGGTTCTACAGCAGGTGGCATTGATCAGTGATAGCAGTACACACCTTTCAGCCGATTTGGTGAGCCCCACTTCATTTCGGGGTCATGTATCCTTTGTTTCTCATGTACTTTGTGGTTGAGGTATAGCCGGGGCCTTATTGCTGGCATTTTCATATTACTCTTCAGTTGTACTTAGAAGCTCCATAGACAAGTTGTGGGTAGTATTTAATGTTGGGAATTGGATTAGAACTGTTGGTATTTGGCAACATGTTTTTCATTAAATCTATAAACTCGTACTATTTTGGAAATATTGAATGGTGTTGTTAATGGGAATGAAATGGAAGCAGTTAATGAAATCTCTTCAGTATTTGATTAACGGAGTACATCTCCTCTTAATTCACGAGTGAATTTGGGTAGAATGAAATATAACAGGCTTTCTCAGTCAGGTTCACTCAGTTGAGCGTCGGTCGCGCTCTTCGATTTTGGGGTGTGACACCTACAAGCTCGGGACAATAAACGGAGAGCAATTACTATACAAGTGGAATATATCTTATTTAAAACGATATTATTGCTAAGGTACGACCCCAATTCTTTCTTCTATTCTTCTTTTTTACATTTCAAATTGACACTTGCAGGAAACTTACAAAAGATGATACGAGATCCTATGTGTGAAAGCACGCGTTGCACTCTTTTTTTCTTGAACCAGTTTTTTTCCAATTGGGTTTTTTCGGTAAGGTTTTTAACGAGGCAACAAGTAAATCGTGCTAACTTAGAATGCAATGATCACGACAGCGTTTGAGGCCTCTCTTCAGTCAACCTCAAACACTGGGGGGCAAGATCCTTGGGGATGTCGAAATTAACATGGCATTTCAACTTCGAGATTAAAGGGCCTCGATCAACAAGATTTATTGTAAGGGCCAAACAGTCAAATCAACTGTGCCCGCTCAAATCACTCGAGCCCTGCACAAAAAGGGTCAAATAAACCATGCCTGCTCAAATCACTCGAGCCCTGGCACAAAACGTGTATACATGTACGACTATTATGCATAGGAATAAAAAAGGAGACTCTTCTTTGCAGATAAACATCTCGTCTTCAAAAACGTCACTTGTATTTTTTTAAGAATTTCCTACACCTGAAAGATATCAAGTGCCACCTTATTCTGAGTTCGAACATTCGTTGCACTCGGGGACTGTGGGCATCGCCCGAACTCAATGGTTAAGGCCGTTCCGAGTTAATAAAACTCGAGGGCATAAAGCTTATTTGGCATGCCCTAACTCAATGGCTAAGGTCATTCCAAGTTAACAAAACTCGAGGACATAAAGCTTATTTGGCATGCCCCAACTCAACAGCTAAGGCCGTTCCGAGTTAATAAAACTCTAGGGCACAAAGCTTATTTGGCATGCCCGAACTCAACGGCTAAGACCGTTCCGAGTTAATAAAACTCGAGGGCATAAAGCATATTTGGCATGCCTGAACTCAACGTCTAAGGCCGTTCCGAGTTAATAAAAGTCGAGGGCATAAAGCTTATTTGGCATGCCCAAACTCAACGACTAAGGACGTTCCGAGGTAATAAAACTTGAGGGCACAAATTTTATTTGGCATGCACGAACTCAACGGCTAAGACCGTTCCGAGTTAATAAAACTCAAGGACATAAAGCTTATTTGGCATGCCCGAGCTCAACGGCTAAGGCCATTCCGAGTTAATAAAACTTGAGTGCATAAAGCTTATTTGGCATGCCCGAACTCAACGGCTAAGAACGTTCCGAGTTAATAAAACTCGAGGGCATAAATCTTATTTGGCATGTCCGGACTCAACGGCTAAGGCCGTTCCGAGTTAATAAAATCGAGGGGATGAAGCTTATTTGGCATTGCCCGAATTAAAAGGCTAAGGCCGCTTTGAGTTAATAAAACTCGAGGGCATAAAGCTTATTTGGCATGCCCGAACTCAATGGCTAAGGCCATTCCGAGTTAATAAAACTCGAGGGCACAAAACTTATTTTTCATGCCCATACTCAATGGATAAGGCCGTTCTGAGTTAATAAACTTGAGGGCATGAAGCTTATTTGGCATTTCCCGAATTAAAAGGCTAAGGCCGCTCCGAGTTAATAAAACTCAAGGGCATAAAGCTTATTTTTCATGCCCGTACTCAATGGATAAGGCCGTTCTGAGTTAATAAACTTGAGGGCATGAAGCTTATTTGGCATTTCCCGAATTAATAGGCTAAGGCCGCTCCGAGTTAATAAAACTCGAGGGCATAAAGCTTATTTGCATGCCCGAACTCAACGGCTAAGGCCATTCGGAGTTAATAAACTCGAGGGCATAAAGCTTATTTAGCATTGTCCGAATTAAAAGGCTAAGGTCGTTCCGAGTTAATAAGCTCGAGGGCATGAAGCTTATTTGGTATTGTCTGGCTAAGGCCGTTCCGGGTTAATAAACTCGAGGGCATGAAGCTTATTGACCGAATTAAAAGTCTAAGGTCATTCCGAGTTAATAAACTCGAGGGCATGAAGCTTATTTGGCATTGCCCGAATTAAAAGGCTAAGGTCTTTCCGAGTTAATAAACTCGAGGGCATGAAGCTTATTTGGCATCGCCCTAGTTAAAAGGCTAAGGTCATTCCGAGATAATTATTTCATGCTAAGGTATTTAGACCGTCGTTAAGATAAATAAAAAAGCAAGGGAAAATTTTGAGAAATAATGAAAGGAAAAAGCCATATATATATATATATATATATATATATATATATATATATATATATATATATATATATATATATATATATCAAAATTTATTTACAAAGGTTGGATAGCCCCGACGCATGTTTTTACAAAGGCCGAATGGCCTCAACAAATAAATAAGTACAAAGACAAAAAATGGCCTAATCCTCATTGAGGGCTATGTCATCACCTACGGGCTCTTCTTCACCACCGGACTCACTCGACTCTTCAGACGCCTCGGAATCCTTCTCGGGAAAAGCTAGCCTCCGAGTATTGGTTTTGCATGTCTTGGCGTTTTCGATTTCGGTCAATATGTCAAAATTCTGAGCATGGACTCTCTCGAGGGTCTCCCTTCGGGATTCCCACCTTGCATGTTTCACCATGATTTTGCCTGCTCCTGGATAGCCTCGCATCAACTTTGAGTTGGGCCACTTTTTTATCAGCTTCGGTCGGGGCCGTAATAACTTCTGACTTGGCAGCCTCGAGCTCCCTGGCAAGATTCTCTTGACCAGAAATAGCCAAGCTCAGCTGAGATTGGAGTCCCTCGATCATTTTGGCCTGCGCCAAGTTCATCTCCTTTGTAGCTCGAAACTGAACCTCAGCAGAAGCAAACTATGTCCGAGTAGTCTTTTTTTCCGAGGCTAAGCGATCCATATTTTTCTTCCATTCCTCGGTCTCGGCTTTGACCGCATCTACCTCACCTCGAAGTTGCTCAATCACGTCAAGTTTATTCTGAACCTACGAGTTCGGATTGTTAGATACTGAGTCTGACTCATCATCACTAACTCCAAAAACTATCCTTACCTGCTCAACTAGTTTGGTATGTTCCCTACGAGCCGCTTCCAGCTCAGCTTGGGATTTTTCATTAAGGAACTAGTAAGAATCCCTCCTTTTAGCAAGCTCCTGAGACTCGGCCTCGAAATATTTTGACTCTTCCCGGTATCGAAGAAAAGCCTCGTGATGAAGCACCAAGGCCTACAAACACAAAGGATAAACGTTATGATTATTCATGATTAAAGCTAAGTACATATTAAAGGGACATTTGAAATGCCCCGATTCAGCATATGTTGAGATTCGTTGAACAGGCAGTACCTCGTTCATTTTTGTTTGATCCTCTTCGGTCACCAAGCACCAAAGATAGCTGGCAATCCCACCGGGGCAGAACAAACTCGGGCGTCCTCCGGGATGGACATGTAAATTGCCCACCTCCGAGTAGGATCAACACTCGAATCTAGGAACTGGTTCACTAATTGAGGGCTTAAAGAAGGCCCGTCGGCTTTCAGGGACGGTGTCCTTTTTGGTACCGGTAAGTCGCCCAACCCGGTAACATCCTCTGAGGTGGTAGAATTCAGGCCATCGAAGAAATGGTAAAAAGAATCTATTGCTCCTTGGGCCCCCTCGCCGAGGTTACCTTTCAGTGTCTGGGCCTCGTTTATCATTGAATCAGTAAACGAAGGCGACCTAGAGAGGTCAATCACCCCAAGTGCCTCCTTGGGGACATTATCTTCTGACCGAGATACACCGGTCACATTTTCTTTTTCGACCTCGATGGATCGAGGCAAATCGGTCCTGACCCTCCCGGAAACTTCGGCCACTATTTCTTTTACGGCATCCACGGCTCGAGGCATTTCGAAGCCGCTTCTCACACGGGCTACTAACTCCGAATTCTCTTCTTCCTCGGATTTATCCCTCAAACGATTGAGTGAGTCCGATGAAAGTTCTCGGGTGTTGGTTTACTTAGGTTTCTGCATAATTTGCTTCCTCGGTCTTTTTCTTTCAGGGGAAGAGGGACTCGAAACTTTTCTTTTCTTATTCTTTTTACCTTGTTTCGGAGCAGGAAGGTCGGCATATATATCGTCGTCAGCTGAGGGAGGCCTCATCTCGACGTCCTTTCCTAAACCTAAAAAATGAAAAAATAACATATCAGAGACTGATGATGAATAAATGAGATCAGATGTATTATTAAGGAAAAACCCTTACCATGATTACGGGCCTCCCATCGGCCCTTCGAGCGCTTACCACAAATGCTTGGAGTAAGTTCTTTGTGTCGCGATACCCTCGACCCACTCTTTAAGTTCAGGAACGGGGTTCGACATTTGGGCGACAGCTGCATTACATAACATCAATGAGAAATCAACTTAATGAAAAGTAATAAAAAGAACGCCGAAGGCAAAGCTAAACTTACGTTTCATGTTGTATTTCTCGAGAAATGGCATGTACGTAGCCGGGATTAAATTTGAGGTTCTCACTCGAACAAATCGACCTAGCCAGCCCCGGTATCGATCCACGTCGATACTCGAGAATAAGGTCTTGGTGGCTCGGCGTGCAAGCTTAATTAACCCTCCTAGGTAAAGTCGAGGGCTGTGCAGGTACATGAGATGATCGATAGTGAAAGGACATCCCTCGACCTTGCTCACAAAACATCGAAGCAGAATAACGATCCTCCAAAATAAAGAATGTATCTGCCCGAGCGTCATAACATACCTTTTGCAAAAAAGCTATGATAATCGGGTCTAGAGGACCCAACGTAAAAGGGTAAGTGTAAACACTTAAGAAACCCTCCACGTGGGTGGTGATTGGTTCTTCAGAGGTAGGAACCACTACGAGTTTGTCTACCTAGTTGCAATCCTATTTAACCTTATCGAGGATGCTCTCTGTGATCGTACATATATACCTCAAGACCGATTTGCATCGACCCGATACCATGGGTGTATTCTCAACCTTGAAATCGGCCACAGTAGGGAACCCAGTAGTCGACCGTCAACTGACATACATTTAATGCCTCGAAGACCGGACTGACGGGACGTTTTCACTATTCTTATCACCTACGTCATGTACCCGACGTCATGATTTATCGAAGTAAGGATCGAGGGTTCATATCGTTTTTAGTCGCTTACTCTCTGAAAAACGAGGGGACAATCTGTATACCGGTAGAACTGAGCTCTATGCTTGATCGAGACATCTGGAATAATAGGTCAAGGCTCGGCACCTGTGTAAGAGATCAAAGTTACAAATGTGACTAAGCTCGATATCAAGGATCGAAATTCAAACAAGACCATCAGATTTGCCCTCGAATTTATCGAGGGCACGACCGACCCCGCTTCTAACGACCTCGAAGAAAAGCTTTGCCAACTCACACGATAAGTATCCATAATTCTCGCCACTGACCAATCATTATGGAGAAAATTACGGGATTAAGTCAAAAAGGGAGCCAACGGTCTACATAATTTTCTATAAAATAATGTCTTAAAGGTTTCATCTCCCTGAATATATAAAGGGAATGGAATAAGTCTTGGGACACATTGTAACATACTTAAAAGAACAACATACTATCTTTTCAGCTTGATTCATATTGTTTTGGATTCAACAATATTCTGGAAATATCACATCTAAATTCGAAGAAAATTAACCATGGAGGTTTAAGTTGTTCAATCTGCATGATTTGTATTTATTTTTCTACTTATTCTTCCATATTAAATCTGATTTCTCGCTTTGTATCAAATTAGATCACGTATCCTTAAAACCACATATAAATTCAATTGTTATCCGATTTTTGGAGTAAAAACACGGTGTTCTTTACCCATTAATTCCTTCGGCTATTCGGGGTTCGAAGCTCTAGCTATTCTGCTATTTCGCTCAGACTCATTTGAAGATTTTGTCAGCCTTGGTCTATGCAAACAATTGTGTTATGATGTTCTTAGCATGGTACGGTTCAATACAAAAAAATTAAGAATAAATTGACATAATTAAATCCTTTCTTGTTGCACAATTATTGTTATAATTGAACTAGACAATCAATAAGGTTTGGAGGTATTTGAATATCCACTATTGACAACCATTAAAAAGTTTCGAAGCTTTGAACTCGAATTCGAATTCTCTAAGAATTTTTTTTTGGATTGGATGTTGTTATAAACAATTGAGAATATTCTTTTGGGGTTTATATCTCAATTTTGATGGTATTTTGTGAAGATTAAACTTAGTTTTGGATAGAATTTCATATTGATACTCGTAGAGAAGAAGAACACATGACATACAAAATTCACACAAAATTATATTAAAGTTGTATGAAATTTTCATTTAAGTTTTTTTTTGTTGCACTTGTATTATTTTTGTATGAATATTATATGAAAGTTGTAAATAAATTGTTTTGGTCGTGCCTGTTGTGTTCTTGTTTAAATTTCGTTTTTCTTCCTCTAAACAATCCAACGGCAAAGCTTTATAACATAGATAAAGTAAATGTAATACAAAATCATCTCAATTCGGTGGGATTTTGTGATTAATTGAAAAAATTCAAAGCCAAAAATTATAGTGAAAAATGATAGGGTTTAATTCAACTACTTTGAAGGTGATTTTTATTTTTACATACAAAATGTAGAAACCTTTTTCTGATGGGATTTGGTTGAGAAGAATCTTTTGAAAAATTTAAGAAGCTTATCGAAATATTTTTTCAACGCCTAAATTTAAGCGAATACTAAAGAGTGGCAAACTACAGAAAACAAAACTTATATGTTTCTACACCGATATCAATTCTTATATTAGGATCGATTAAATATATTTAAAAAGTTAAAGCGAGTATAGGAATATGGTGAATACAACTTTTATTTTAACAAACTCGTTTTTCCATTTTCTACTAGGCATTAGCGCTAGTAACAGACTTACAGTTGCCTGCAAATCTGTCGTGCTGAGATGAACAGATGAATGAGAAACTAGAGGTGGGAAGCGACAGAAGAAAAGGGTAAAAGGATAGTAGAGAAAACAGAAAAAATTAATGTAACTGAATCCATTAATTGAAAACACTAATTATGGTTTGAGAGTCTTTTAAGGGGAATGTATATAATTTATAAAGAAAACCCAATTAGTTCCGGTAAATAGAAAACTTTAGTTAAAATGGGTAAATAAGTTTGTATTATAGTACTCACTCCGTTTTAATTTATGTGAACTCATTTGACTGGGCACGAAATTTAAGAAAAGAGAGAAGACTTTTGAACTTATGGTGTAAAATGAGGCACATATAATTGGTGTGGCTATAAATCATTGTATAAAAGTAAATTGTTTCCAAATAAGGAAAGAGATCATTTTTTTTTGCACGGACTAAAAAGGAAATATGTTCACATAAATTGAAACGGATGGAGTATATATAAGAAAAGATTTTCTATTGAGGTTAATTTTATCAGAAATATGCGATTCACCCTTATATAACGTATTAAATATTTAATTATCTTTTTTGGAGTCTATATATTAAAGATTAAATATCGTTGTTTTACTCAGAGGCAGAGCCAAAATTTCAAACTTATAAGTTCAGGATTCTCATTGTTTTAAGTTATTGAATTTTACTGGTTGAACCCGCTCCCGACACTCTAGCCCTGGTCCGCTTTACTATAACCGATAGAAATTAGTTGTCTGTCCATAACTTCTTTTTCCTTTTAGGATCGACAATGTGAAACAACTTTTTTAAACTATGCTATCACTGTGATAATTTCTGATAATAATAAAATATTATTATACCAATGTAATATAACGTCATATAATACAGCGTAACATAATGTACTCATTCTAAACTCTTGTTACTTTTGCCATTTTCTTGCCTTACTACTCACTAGTATGGGTGTACATGGACCGGATTGGTTCGGTTTTTATCAAAACCAAACCAAACCAACTATATCGGTTTGGATTGGTTCGGTTTTGTCGGGTTTTTCGAGTTTTTTTGTTACTTATTATTTCAATCTTACTTTATTAAATATTTGATAAGTAAATATATATTTAGTAAAAATACAAAAATGACAGACATATTATCGATTAAAATATTCTTATAGGAGAATTCTATTAGTAACACATAATAGTTATTTTTTTAGTCGTCTAACAATAATTTTTCGTTGATGTACACTTTTAGGTTAACCGAATTTAGTAATTAAACATAAAAATCAATATGATACATAAATATTAATAATCACTTCACATTCTAAAAAGATATAAGAATTTAATAGATCTTAACATATGATATGAATATGGAAGAACAAGGAGATAAACGCATTTCAGTAACAATTGATAAGAAAGTGATCATACAACCCATTATTTAAGGTCAATAAATATGGAGCACTTCATATTCTATTAAAATTTATATCCCGCAAGAAAATCCCAAATATTTCTAGACATTTTTTAAAGAAAATTCTATATATAATCTTAAAAGTATATATAAAAATTATATATTTATATGTCGGGTTGATTCGAATTTTTTTTACTCAATATCAAATCAAATCGAATTTTTTAATTGATTTGATTTGACTTTTCGATTTGATGCAATTTCTCGTTTCTATTTGTACATCTTGCTCACTAGTCTCTATAGCATATGCATTTTGGCATAAGTTCCCCATTTCGTTAACAAGGAATATGACGTGTATCACACAAAAAGGGAATCCTCAACTTTTTCTCTAAAAGAAAAAACGTTGTGGCTAACAAGACACATCAAAACGTCATTATTTATAACAAGACTAACTGATTAAACATCACCCATTATGTACGCTGATCGCGGAGCAGAAAATTATAACGAGCAATTAACATTAAAGGATTGGCTTTGCTAGGAATAATATAGTAGTTTTGCAGTTTCCCCTAGCATAACAAGATAGGATTAATACGAATATTAGTGGAGCAGTTGGCGTATGTGGGCTTGATAATCTGCTTTGTGTACGTAGTGGGGATTGATATGATATATCGAAGAAAAACTACATTATTTTGCAGATTAAAAGTAGTGAAGTAGCAAGTCTAGCCTCAGAAATCACAATCACGAAGACAAGGATGCTTTTAGAACATCTATCCTTATCCCAAAAGGAAGAAAGGAAAAAAGCAAACTAAGGCGTCATCACCAACTTTCTTTTACTCATGCATGCATCCAAATGAACAGTCATATTCATAAGTCATAGCCTAATGAGTTTAAGTTATATCCTCCGTCACTATAAAAAAAAGAGATTATAATAGATTATTACTCTATTTTTCACATAGCCAAATCAAGTTTAACGTAAAGAGTTATACTTGATATTATAGGGTAATTAGTACAATGATTCTTTATATTGTAGTTGTAAACTATGTACGTGGAATCTCCAAAAAAATATTATCGCATCCGTGTTGGATCCTCCAAAAATACACTATTTTTGGAGGACCCCGACAATATTTTTGCAGAGTCCGAGCAACATAAGCCGTAAGTGCAAAAAAACATAAAAATCATAGTACTCCCTCTGTCTCATTTTATATAGTAAATTTCATGGGCGGTCATTCAGCTTTGTGTTCATTACCCAAAAATTACTTTTCTTTTTTTTTGTTACGTAAAAGTTATTCAACTTTGTGTTTGTTACATAAAAGTCACTTTTCTTTCTTTGTTGCGCAAAAATTATTGTACTTTGTTCTAATTATCATAAAAGTGATTATAAATTATCTCATTAAAAATAAAATAAAAAATTTAAAGTTAAATTATTTTCAAATATAAAAATATAACCATTATTTTTTGTAATAAACTAAAAAGGAAAATGTTTCACCCATTGAATGAATATATAGAAGTCTTGAATGGGAAATGAGAGTACATAGGTGATTCTTTTTTCTTTTTCACCAATTGATGAAGTACATTCATTTTGTTGTTCTGTCCTCTCACTCTTTTGTGGATATATAATTCTAGCCAGTGAGAAAGTTTTTTGTAGAAAGCAAATTAAGCTTTTGAATAACTGCTTAATTCTCGTATGTCCTTAATTATTCTTGACTTTTGGTGGTTTTGCATGAGTTTGTGAATTGTGATGCACCGCGTGCCTGTCACCCAAATCATTTTGTCTTCCATTCAACTTTGTCTCCGTACCCAGTTAGTTAGCACGGAAAGAACGAGTAAAGCGGCTCTTTGCTTTTAGTGCAATAATACTACCTACATAGGTCGGGTTGATTCAAATTTTTCAATTATCAAATCAAATTAATGGTGTCGAATTTTTATATTTATAAACCAAACCAACAAAGTCGGGTTTTTCAATCTCGGATTTTTGGGTTGTTTTCCGGTAAAATCGTCATAGCATAAAATATGTAATTTCTGCTTCAAATATCTCTTAAGTGTTAGTAAAATACAACTATATAATGTGTTTTCCAAGAAACTAACACAATAAGTCGTAGCATTATACTAAAATATTCAATAACAAAGATAAAATAATAAAATTACATAAAACAAATATTGCTAATTAATAAGTCATAATGAAAATTAACATAATCTAAAAATATTATATATGTCATGCTAAAATAAGTATAGCTAATAAGTACTAATATTAATTATGTAACTAAGCACTAAAGAAAAAGATAAACTAAGTTATGCATTTCATTATAAACCAATATAAAACTAAAATAATTATCCAATATTATCGTCATTCCTAGTATCGCAAAAGGTTTAAGAAATATTTATAAATTACATTACAATAAATATTTATATGTATAAAATATTTTTAAAAATTATATAAATGTACTATCGGGTTGGTTTGGTTTCGGATTGACTTTTTTTAGTTAAAACCAAATTATACCAATTATGGTCGGGTTTTATTTTTTAATACCAAACCACATCGATTTTTTTTTTGATTTGACTCAGATTATCGATTTGTTACGATTTATCGATTTTGTTTGTAGGTCCCTAAATAGTACTATATCTAGCTAAGCAAATTGATATCTTCAAAAAAAAAAACTATTTTGACGTATTAGATCGAAAAGCTAGCTACGTTATGCTATGGTGGAGTGGCCGAAAGTTCTTATTCCTTTTTCCTTCCCTAGTAAAAGGAAAATTTTACTATTCTATGGGTAGCAGACTGTCGGCAGCAATTGCAACTGTAGCACTACTATTTACTTTAAAATGCATCATTTGACTAGGGCATCAACCAACAGTGAATGGTGCTTTTGTAACTAATCATTTATTCTGAAGTATAAACGATTTCTGTCTATCGTAATGGCAGAGAAGTAATTAGCATCAATGCAAAGCAAATTTGCATGTTTTTGTTGATGCTAATAATATCTAAATGGAGATCTTTTGCGTTGGCTTTTTGCATAGTGGTGATGAATTTTGTGAATCGTCTTATCTAAGAATTTTGATTATTAGAGACAAGATAATTTAATATATAGAATGGGTCTGCGGAAATTGCATTGTAAAACCTATTAGTGATGCCAAGGATGGTGGAGGCCACTCTAGGATTCACGCTTCTTAGGTTTGGACGGTTAGGTGCATTGCATTGGCATGGCGATATTGGTAAAACGTTCAATAAGATGATCACTTTTTTTTATTTATCGAAATGTTAAATTATATAAGGACAAAAAAATGTTAAAATTATTATAAGGATGTAACCTCACAAGTCGGGCCTGAAGAAAATAGTGCGTAAGCAACCTTACCCCTACCCTATGAAGGTAAAGAGTACCAAATTATTATAAGGATCAAATTGTTAAATTATTACTTCAATATTTTTTTCCCACTATCAGTAATAAAATATATGCACCAATTAAACATCCTAAACTTCATATTCAGCTCAAATATCATTATATAATTAAAAGCAGAAAACAGAGGTAGAGTCGTAGCTCATTATAGGAGTACATGAGTAAAATCTTGACTGTGGGAAGAACTTCCGCTTTTGATTCCTAATCTTGATCATATGTTATTAGGGCTCACTACTTTGAATAGAAGAATATCATACTCTATTTTTCACATGTTGAGTTTTGGTCCTACCACATATAATATTTATCCTTTTAGCAATGTTGAAAATATTTCCTGGCTTACGCAGACTTTGTGTTTAATACTATTACCTTTCACTGCCTCCATCTCTCTCCCCGTGTAAGCCACTATCATCCTAGGGGCGTGGGTGAAAAGCTCCCAATTAATTTGAGTTTTGCACACATTAAGGATGGGGTGAGGGTAAAGGGGTGAGGGAAACCAATAACCTTCTGAAATTTCACTTGATTTTGTTGGATAACACCAAAGACTGAACTGATTTGTTTTGGATAAGACATCACTGTCTCTCTATTCTCTCTCCCTAATGCCTATACCATTCACCAGCCTACTGCTGAGATGAACACCTCATCGCCAACAACAAAAAACATAGTGTAATTTCACAACTCATGAGATCTGGGAGGGGAATGTGTAAGTAGACCTTACTCCGCCATCAATCAAATAAGAACACATAGTACCTTGACTAAAGTGCAAAAAAAAAAAAAAAAAGGGAAGCGCAGGCAGCTAACATTGGCAGTTGACTGTACCTTTTGCACTTTTGAGTACTCGAAATAACTCGCTTATCAATATTCTCAACCTAAAGGGTGGCACGCAAATCTTAATGCAACTAATACACGACTTTAAACCATAAAACAATGACCTGCCCCATGGATCTTAATGCAATTAATAAATCACTGATCTATGACCTGCCCATATAGGCGCAGGAGTCACTGGGTCACCAGACAAGACACTTTCCCCCATGGAGCAATTAGAAAACAGGTCGCACATATTACAGTACAGATGGAATAAATCAGGAATAACATCTGCAGGATTCTTAATCATTTGAACAAATAAAAGTGTCCACAAAATTTAAACCACAAGTTTCTTTATTAATCACTTTTTAAGATGTGCATAGTTCAAAATTTTCCATGCGACAACCAAGTTGATTGAAGATTGCAAGTCACCAGCACAGGCAGGATAAATGGTAATGCCTTGTTTAACAACGAAAAAACAAGATAAAATCGTAATGGTTCAACAAATTATATCCTTGTTACTTGAGTTTCTCAAATAGCTTCGGGGCAACCTGGGTGAACAGTTCATGAAAAGATTAGAAAACAACAAACAAACAAAAACGACCACAAAACTTAAAAAATGCTTAAAACAGAGAGGAGAGAAGAAACAAGAGGCAGCACATCCCCACCCCCACCCCCCAACCCCAACAAAACCCCCCCAATAAAAAACTAGTCAAAGAAAATGCTAAACAGACCGACAATGGAGAATATAGAAATAGAGCTTACGCATTTGTCAATGCATTGCCAATAATCAAAATACTGTCCAGTGCAATGCTTGTGCCCTGATTCATCACCTTCTACCCTTCTACTACATGCCTGTAGGATGCAGATTCCCAATTAGAGCCAAGAAGAAGAAAACAACTATAAATTTTGAAGGCATTTGCAAAAAAATCAGGCAACTGAAAAAGCTGGTCTGCTTCAGACTTTATCATAACCTAAACCCCACACCCCCCAAAGGAAAGGAAGGAATGGGGGAGAAAGGGTTATAGCAAACAGAGAAAATTGTGGTTATGGATTATAGGGTAGCAAAAACAATCAAATATTGCAAGCTATATTGACCACAACTAATGACAATTATATATCCAATATCGTAAACATTAATGTGACAATTTGCCCAAAAGAATTGCCATATCAGATAAATAAAACAGATCAATAGATAACCATCACAGAGCAGTGAGAACGATGTCCACCGCCAAATAACCCTAACCAGTTGAAAACTGGAGTGCCAATATGGGTGGGGGTGGAGGGTGGGGGGCATAAACATGCTTTTTTGGCTACTTTGAAAGACCAAACAGTTACGGATTAAGTCCCTTAACATTAATCATATGTTGCTTCATCTATTCTGAGTAACATACAAAGAAAAACTTCCTGACTTACCATATTACTAGTTGATTTGGTATTGAGGGTAGTTGATCATTGAATTGATTGATATGTCAACGATAATATTTGATATTTTCAAAATACAAAATTTTCAGGTCTAACATAACATAATCCAAGATATTTTTGTGTCACTCTGAGTTCTTGTGGAGACCGTAGATCTTATAGTATTGAAAATATTAAAAATCGAACTAAACCAAATTCATGACAAATAGAGAAGGTAATAGCTTTCTTAATTTCATATTGGTGTTTGTGTTTGAAAACAATTTTTTTATTTGTTTTTTGGGAGAATTGTTTTAAGTCTGAGTTTTGGAAATTAATGTATTTGGGATTCTTATAAGAAATATATACTTATGTGTGTGTTTCGATTTAGTTCTGGAAGAATTGGTTTTAAGGGGGAAAAAAGTGAACTAAGACATTAATTAAAAAAAAATTGAGGCAGAAAAGGATTGAACAAGTTTGCTGTTTTGCACCAAAAAACTAATGGATAGTTAACAAAGACAGGCCCACTTCTGACAGTGAGGCCAGAGCTGTCCAAATTGAAGTTTGTTTCAGAACCTTGAAAACCATTGTTGTCAAAAACAGATACAGTGGTAACAAACATACTAAGGTTCCATTTAAAAGAACTTATCAACACTAGAATGCTTCAAATTCTCAAACTAAAACAAAATTCAACTACCATACCCATCTAGAAAATAAACATGATAAAGTTAAAATTTATATAAGTTAGACTTCCACTAACATAAACAATCAAGACCAGGTTATAGCTCATTCCACTAATTATCTTAATCAGCAGAAAACCCCCAAAAAAAAGGAATATTTAAGTAATTTTTTCCAATAATTATATAAGAATAAAAAAGGCCTCTGAAATAACTGAAAGCCTGTTTCACTTTGGTGGGAATCACCTGATACTCCTTTAGCTGCCTTACACACTTAGGCTTGCAAGTTACTTCCAGTGTCGCCTTTGGGTCAACAACTTCCTCGTCCGACCTGAACAAACGAAACCATCAGCAATGTTTTTCCTTAGAGATGAAAATATAAGCAAGATCCCACACTTGGAAGGATAAATCTTGCATGTAAAAGTCAAAATATAAACCGGGACTAAAAGAGTGAAGCAGACTTCAAAAAGTTCTTACGCATACAAAAGTACAAAACAACTAGAGAAGTGGTATTAGGGAATTGTGGACTAGCCAAAATAGCATTCCGGCCTTTTTCATGTATCTCAACGAAACAAACCTAATAGACTCAGAGTTGCCACTAGTCATTAATTACTGCGGTCTAACTCCATGCTTGTAATATGAGCTTAATATTTGTATATCATTGAGATAATTATCGTCTGAGAATAACAATAAGATGCTTCTGACATAAATTAGTTATTACGAAAGTCAGCATGAAAATGTCTATCTGGCTACCATTCTTCAACAAATACAAGTTTATGCCTTATGAAGAGGGCCGACACAGGGCCGACACACTGATCACAAACATCCCATTGTGGTGCTTCTTTGGTTAATCTAAATGTAAGCTAAGTAAAAAAATGGACATCCTTAGTGTTTTTCGCCAGCTAGAGAACGTCAACAGACACACTGCATGAATAAAGAAGAATAGGGGAGATCAACAGCAAATGTTTGTGCACTGAAAAACACCAATCGAAGTTGAGCATTTGACCAAGCACCACTAGGACTTATTTAAAGTTTGAATAGGGAATGTACACTCAAGAACGTTGCTTCTCACTAAAACCCAATCTATAATACTACCCTCTACGGGCCAATAAATGGACAGGAGAATAGAGATAGTTTAAGCTTTACTTTTCCTCATTAAAAAATAGGATATAGCAGGCTAGCATGGTTGAAATATTTTAGCCCCATGACATTGAAGTTGGTTGTTGAAATTTGGAAAAGATTTGAGTTTAAATGTAACAGATAACACCAAGTTAGTTACGCGATGAAGCTGGGGCTTTATTCGTAGTTTAGATATACAGTCAACTAAATGTAACTGGTAATATTAGATTATGGTGAGTAAGCTAAGCTTCTAACTGTTAAAGGCTAAAGTGAAGCCCCAAAACTAGTAACCGAATAAAATATAACAGGATATGTTTGGTTCTAGGACACTCACTCCCACTCTCCACTAAAACCCTGTGAAGGTATTTCCGGCCAAGACACAGCGCTTCTCCAAGAGATACATAATTCATCATGTCTACTTAGAAACTATTAGGTCGCCAGTAAATGTGTTTTGTACAGGTGTGTTAAATTGATATTATTTGCATATCAGAAGACTAATATGATATTGTAGGTAATCAAACTATTGGTTTTTCTATACCAAATAAACAAAAGAAAATTGCGGGGAAATTATTTTACAACAGGATTATCAAATTTACTTCTCAACATAGGTTCCAATTAAAAAACCAACCTCAGATCGGGATAGTCAAACACTTGGCTCTTTTGTTAGGTTTAGGGCAAAAGACCAAATATGTTATCTTTTGATATACATTAAGGACCATATCTGTTAAGGGTAATACAGTAAGGACCAAGATAAAGCAGCCTCCATACATTAAGGACCATTTTGATCATTTCCTCCACATAAATCACATCAAAAGTAAACCTAAAATTAAATTACTAAAGAAGAGAGAATAGTTTCATTATCAATAGATCAACAGGACTCACATGGAAAATAGATATTTGGAGACGAAGACTTCGATACAGCAAATTCACCTGCAAATGCAACTTTTACACTAATCAATACAAAATTAGCCAGCTAATAAGTAGAAAAGGATACAAAATTGCTCAAATTTCTCCATACATAAAACCAAAATTTGCAGATCGGAAAAAACGCGAAAGAGGAAACAGATCAAATGCGAAGAACAGGAGCAAAGGCTAAACCTGAGTCTTGTAGAATCAATGATGAGCTGCGGATGGGAAAGAGGAGACAGAATAGGAAGTCTTAAAAGGGCTTTTATTGGGCTGTTATGCTAATTGGGCTTTTTTGGCGCGTATGTAGGCCAATTGGGGAATTACTAACAAAAAATTTAAAATTCTTTTTACTGAAATGTAACTAGAGAATATTTGTCAAGAAGACCTCCTCAACACTTCAATTGGTCAAGTGACCTCCCATTTTCTTTCTCAATTTTTTTTGGGTTGAAAAATGGTTAAATGAGTAAGTTAGGGTGGATGGGATCTTTTTAACATTTTAAAAACTTGTGGGTCACCTATAAGGTTTGAAAAACATTACCTCTCTCTCATTTTTTCGCCCAATTTCTCTCTCTACTCTCTCTTCTCTCTATCACTCAACCCCATCTACCACGGTGGTTTCCGGCAGGAAGGGACAAGAATCAAGCTCCGATTTTGGGTGTAATCGTCTCTATAGACCCATCAGGCACTGTATTAAAGCTCAGAACGCGTCAACTTTGGTAAATCCTAAATTCTTCGTTTTTCATTTTTTATATTTTAAATTTTGGGTTTTGTAGGTGATTCGTCCATGTGCATGTTCAAGACCGATTGGGTTGTGTATAACCATATCTTATATGGCGTGGGTGGTTATATTTGCTTCTTGGATGTGCGCTGTATTTTAGAATTTCGTCATAACTGGCGACCTAATGTTTATTGATAAACATATGGTCAATTATTTTCTGATCATAGATGGTTGTTGGAATTGGGGCTTATTTTTCTTATTCTGATCATAAGTTTAAAATTATTAAATATGATATTGCATATTTGCATATAGGTAACATGAGGAGGAAATCAGCTGCTGAGAAGAATATTCCTCTGACAAAGAAGGCAATTGCACAGCCTTCAAACAGGAAAGAAAATGCAGAAAAAGAAACATCGCCAAGTAAAGCAATTGATGAGCCTTCAAAAATTGCTATTAGAAAACTAAATGTATATACTTCTAAAGCTTCCCCTAGTAAAGAAAATGCTGAGATTTCTAAGCGTGATAGGAGAAAAATTAACAAAGAGCCATCAAAGTCTATCGATAAAAAAAGAATAAGATCAAGGTCTAGATTAGTTGACGAGGACATACATGTTAGTAAAAAATCTGTTTCAAGGAGGTTAGCATTAGAGGGTGTTGATGAGGAAGAGGAAGAAGACTTGGACATAAATGCATCACAAACGCAAATGGAAGAATAGGTTTCTAAAAAAATAATTGTCAAAGAAGAAAATGACATTGATAATGAAGCTTTAGGTGGGGAGGATGATGAAAATGGTGATGTTGCTGCTCAGGAGGTTGATAAAGATGTTGAAGAAGAAGAAGAAGAAGAAGAAGAAGAAGAAGAAGAAGAAGAAGAAGAAGAAGAAGAAGAAGATGATGATGATGATGATGAAGAAGAAGATTATGAAGATGATGAACAACTTGAAGATTGACTGAAAAGTGAAACACATGCAGCAGTTGAAGGTGACCAGGTTGCTCTGTCAATTCATGTATTTGTAAGGGCGATCGAAGCATCCAAATATAAATTCAGAACTTTTCCAAGAAATCATAGGCATTTCCTAGGCAAGATTAATGTGAGGTCTAGGATCAATGTATTCCATGAGTCCAAGGATAAACTTAGAATAATCAAATTGATGAAAAAGTTTAATAGTAGTTGTTTTGGACAGTTTGCAAAACTTTGAGAGCACTAGACACAGTTCAATGGACAACTTGTCCATTCCCTGCTGATTCGCCAAATTTATTGCGCGAAGAAACGTGAGTTGTGGTTTTTAATTGGAGACAAGCCTGTTCACTTTGTATTGAAGGAGTTTGCTATGATTACTGGATTGAACTGTGGTGCCAAACCCAATAAAAAGTCTATGAAGAAAGTGATGGATAATGGCGAAACATTATGCGATAAAGTTTGCCAGTTTAGTAAGAAGGGGGTAGATGAAGAGCTGCTTTTGAAACAGTTGAAATCCAAGAGGTTTGACATGGTTGAGAGGTTTAAGATTACATTGGCGTGGTTTGTCCATTCAGTCTTGCTTGCAAGGGATAACATAGCGCGCTTCGATAAGAAGTGGATTCGTATGGCTAACAGTCTGGAAGTTTTCATGAAATATCCATTATTTCATGGGGCAAGGAGTGTTTTGAGACAATTGAGTACTTGAAGAAGAATATGTTGCCAATGTACAAATCATATGTGAGCAAGAGGAGGGAAAATAAAATCTCTGGTAAAAATTCCAAATCGTCTAGTTATGCTATGTACGGCTTCCCATGAGCATTCATGGTAAGTATTAAAACTACCTTCTTAAAATTTTTTTGCAGTTGAGTACTATCTATTATTTTATTTACTTCAAACAGAAATTAATACTTTTTGGTTCATGAAAAAATGTAGGCATGGGCGTACGAAACAATTCCGTTATTTGGTCGTAGTGTCGAGAAATCAAAGGTCGTACCATTGTCGCTGCCAAGGATGTTGAGATGGCACAACAAAAAAGTGATATATGACCCTGATTGGGATCCCTTTAAGCAGAGAGTTAATGACCCTTGTATGGTAAGATAGAGAGTGCAATAACCCTTCACCAGTAGATTAGAATTAACCAAAGTAGGAGATTATCATAGACCATGTGTCTATTATTTTGTATTGCTTGTCTATTGACTTCTATCTATGCTATATTTTAGGAGGTGCACCCTTACCTTATTCCTACCCTACGTGAGATGGATATGGACTACATAAAGAATTTGGTACCACACGGCGATGAGGTAGAGATTCTATAATCGACCAGCTAGCGATTGATTTGGAATGGGTGACTGTCATTAAAAAGGCACTTGGTGCAGTGAGCTTAGGGGCTAATGATGAAGCTGACATTGATGATGATGACCCTTTAGGCGGGAGTATTCTTGGTTCACCACTAGTTGGTAGTTTTTCAGCCACCTTCATCTGCAGAACGATCTTTTCGCGCTTAAGAACGTCCTTTTCACACTTCAAAATACTGATAAGGTCATAAATCATTGGATCTAGCAGATCATCGTCCCATACCCAAAATTGACATCTTTTACCCTATCGAATCAAATGGGAAAATAATTTATTTGTAAAATTAAATCCCTAAAATTAAAAAAGAGGTGAATCTATGGAATTTATCTTACCTTAATTTTGGAACATTTTGAGAAACGTCAACCAGCATTTACTGGAGTTGTAGCTGTAAATTGACCGGCAGCCTTGCCGCAGTGACAATTTTTTCTCAACCCAAATGATGCACTCGACCCTTGACTCATTTTTCTTCAATTGTTTGAGTAATGTTTTTCAGAAGTATAAATTGGATTGAAATATGATCAATTTTGTTTTGAGATGGCAGGTGAAATAGGTAATTTAAAATGGGTCAAATGGGTTAATTTGAACGGGATAAAAAAATATGGTTGAAATGTGATTAATTTTATTTTGATTACATGGCCAATCAAATGGGTAATTTTAAAAGGGTCAAATGGGTAATTTCAACTGGTCAAAAAAAGTATGGTTAGGGATAGGCCACGTGGACATATTTTAATTTAGCTGTATTCCATCAACCACTAGTCGCTGATAAACTTCTTTAATAGTCTATGAATCCCGAACCCTAACCCTAACCCTGAACCCCAACCCTGGACATTCAGCATAAATCAATAGACTTCTTTAATGGGGCAAGTGTCAACTTGAGGTTTTGTCCTCAACTCTTATTGCGGTCGAGGGTAACTAATGGTCGAGAATTCACTAAAATAAGGATTACACCACGTTCGACCTTGGAATTTTTTATTTTTAAACGTTTAAACATCTTATTAAACATCATGGAACAATTAAAGTTATTATACATGGCAATATATTTCATACCATTAAGAGTTGGTCATTCTAGAATATGTAATAACTCAAGAAGCAAGACCTCTAAGTATAAGAGTATTGTCTAGTGAAGTATTGTCAACAAGTAATGCCTCTAAGTATGAATATTGTATATTAAATATTGGGTTGTAATATCAACATGTGTTGATATTAAATAATGTTGTGATCGATTATAATAGGTAATTAGTCTTCAAATTGCATACATTGCCTTAATATTATGTTGTAATAATATTCATTGACTATGTAATGAATGTTATTTTCACCAATTATAGGCTTAGGTTGATACCGATATAATTGATATGTTATAGTAATCCATTTTATCCAATTTAAAGTTTGTAATTTGTTGAATTAGATGTTTACAACTTTAAGTTATTCACAAAGAATTGTCATTTTTTGATTTAAGGTAACTAAATTAATACTTTACACTAACGAACAACTAATAATCGAGGAATTACCCATATGCACGTCCAATTTATGACTGATACGCTGTTATTAATTCTTCACTATGAAATTCTATTGATTATATTTTACAATGGATTTATAGACCACCAATATGGTAGATGATATACTGTAGGTTTATTCAACAACTCTTGCGGAAAATTCAAATATTTGGAAGACTGAAATTTATATCCCCTGAGTTTTATGTTTCTATTGGAACCTCTTTATTTCGTTTTGGGACCTTTTTTCTCTTAAGTGTTGCCAAATAGAAAAAAAAAAAGCAAAAAAATAAAAAACAGGGCAACAAAATTTAAAAAATATGGCAGAAAATTAAATAGACAAAAACTTATGTTAAATATTTTTATTAAATAACTCCCGTCATGACAACATACATTTTTTCTCTATTAACTAAATAAAAAAAATAAACTGTATGGGGGGTGGGGAGGGGGGAAAGATCACGGGGAGGGAAATTTCTTGGGCTACCATAGTGGTGAATATTTGCATCAGCTCTACGAAGGAGAATCTGTAACTTACGTGTGATACGACAAATGTTCCTCCCTTGCCTCACATTGTCTTCTTAGATCTCTCGGATGAGCTTATTAGTGATTTCCTGATGAAAATGGCATCTGCTTGGCCTTGGCCTCGGAGGTATTTCTCTGTTAAGTGATTGGGCTATTTGGAAGAATGATGAATAAATATTTCCGTCAGATCTAATGTATTTATAGGCAGAATTTGACACTAAATGATGCATTTCCATATGACTTCTTGTAAATGACGTGACTATTAAGAGTTTTGAGAAACGAATTGATGCTTTGAATTAGACACCACCCATTTCTCTTATGTAGGGATTGTGTGAATGGTTCCTTCATATGCGGCCAAATATGTTGAAACCTTATAGAATGGAGAGGGGTGATCGTAAATTGAGGAACCATATCCATACCCAAAACTCAATCTCACAGCTACTATTGCATGTGGGCAGGGTATTTTTTTCAAATCAAACTGACAACAAGAACATGTGTTCAAATCCAGATCAACTACTGCATATGTGCCGTGCCCGACGGCGCTAAACCGGTTATTTTCTAATTGATACACCCGGAGCACGTCGTTGACAACCATATTATTCCTAATTTTCTTTTCAGCAGAAGGAACAAAGAAGGTCAAAATATTTTTCATTTCATTACGCTGCTCCTCGAATTTTTCTGCAAACTTTCAAATAATATGATTGAATATGCCAATGATCGGGAAGTCTCTTTGATCCTTAAGCATTGCGTTAAGCGATTCTGCAATGTTTGTTGTCAACGCACCGTATCAGTTTCCTAGAAAGAAAGCCCTGCTCCACTTTTCGAACCCAATTTCATTCACGAGGCAATTAGCTACTTCCCCCTTTTTCAGCAATGTGACGCGTGCAAAAATCATAATGAGTGACAGTAAAAACGTTTTTGAAGCCATTCCCAATAGATAGATGCTGATCAGAGATAATGCACAATTCATCATTGTCGTCAACAATGTGTTGCAATTGTTCAAAAAAATAGGTCCAAGAATCATCACACTCTTTATCGACTACACATAACGCAATTGAAAAAATGTGATTCTCTGTATCTTGTGCCATTAGAAAATAAGCAGCCTCCATACTTGCGACTCTGAAATGTCCCATCAATAACAATAACATTTCTCATATGCGCGAATCCCTTAATGAAAGCTCCAACAGATAAGAAAAAATATCTAAAATGCAATTTATCATCAACCTTCAAATCAACAATACTTCCTTCATTATAGGACAACATAACATGGTGATATGTTTCCAACAAAGCATACCTCTCTTCCCTAGTACCCCTGATCATAGCCTTAGCTATTTCACCTACCTTTCAGCTCCTCCAATAAGTAAGATTTTGATTACAATTTGCAAAAATAACATCCTTCGATTCTGACGAGGATGGACTTTGCCATTAACATACCGTTTCTCGTAATATGCACCCAAAGTCTTCGACGACGCGTTAGGATGATGACTTGATATGTGTCGTACCCTGCATGTGTGCTCGCCATGGTACTTGGTAATATAAAACCTATCAGAGTCTCATACTTTAAAGCGCGTAACTTCCACGGGCAACTCACATATCGGCATGCCACTGCAGATAATGTATTGCTACTCTTCCTCATACGAGACGTAAAATGCATTTTCACATAAGCAATCTCCAACTATTTCATTAGATCCAATTTGTTGTCAAAACATTTTCCAAGGAAAAAACCTGTACCATCAGGGTGGTTGTGTTGTGTAGCTAACGAGTCCACCAAGACTTCATCTCCAGCTACCCGACTGACAATATCAGGGAGCTCTTCCGCTCTATCTGCATCTTTCGGACCATACGAGTTCATTTCATTGTCATCAAAATCATGCAAGTCATCACTAAATCCACGGAAGCCATCTTTCACCATTCTTTCCTCCTCTACTTCTAAAATTGGTGGATGTGTTGGTGGTGGTGGCGATGCAGCTACGACATTTGAACCTTGATGAGACCTTTCAACAGGAACTTCAACCCCTTCTTCAAATTTATTTTCAGCCACAAATATATTTAAACAAGGCCTCATACCATCAATTGTAACATCAAGGAGGTACGATTGCAAATCATTGTCATTCTTAATGAAGGAAGGAGGAATCTTGTCCCTCTTCAGTCCAGAGCTAAGCATATATGTAATATTCAAATTCCTCAGAGAACATGTTAGTTTTTCACGTTTAATGATGACGTCAACAAATTTGCCAAATGTACAATTGTTATGTACACGAATAGGTATTGTAACCTTTGTATAAGAATTTCAATTCCAGCTAGTTAGCCCCTCAACCCGTTCACCAGAATATAGAACGCGTAATAATATATAATCTCCCATCAGTCTATTGTGAACTATTGATCTATTCTAACAGTGGTCTATTGTACATTAGTGATCGAGCACTGTGCAGAATGTTTTTGCAGAAACCCAAATTAACAATGACGAAGAAGATGAGATGAAAACACTTACCAGATGAAGGAGGTACACAATATACCACATGGAATGAATTATCAATCCAATGTATCACCAGTTTCTTCCCCAAATTCGATAGATTCAAAAAAACCCCAATTTTTTTGATTTCTTCAAAGTAAATGATAAATAAAAAGAATGAAGTTTTGAGAGGAATGAGGAAGATGAGAGATGATCTTTGTGTGTTGATTGCAAGAAAAACAAGCTGCAATGGAAGAATTAGCCGTGGGAAATGGGGATTGGGGAGGTAGACGAGGCGGAAAGGGATGGGATTTTTTTTTTAAATTTGGTAATATTACAATTATATAGGTTGGAGCCAAAGTGTAGTAACTGAAACTTTGGGGATTAAAACTGAACTTTTTCCCTTCACTTTATAATCCCACTTAACCATTAATTAAGGATGAAGGTCAATCCTATAATAATTAAAACCTGAAGGTCACTTGGCTAATTCAAGTTTAAAAAGAGGTCACCTCGCCAACTACCCCATGTAACTATGCCCGAATTAAAATGTAACAATTCTAATATGATTATCAATAATTATTTGGCTTCTTTGGTTTTTGGAATTGAATACTTCGTCATTTATAGTAAAATATAAATATGTCAAGACCCAAAATATAACTAGTCGTGATGGCACCTAACCTCACCCGCTAGGTAAGTCAAATAACAACAATCCAATTCAATTAATATTTAACTAAGTCTAATACACTCCCCGATGACTGGTAGTATAAATCATGAGCTTCTAAAAGTAAAATTTACAAAACTGGTATGAAATAAAAATAGTCATCTGTTTGAAAAATACATGAACAGATTTAAAAATTGTAAAGCTACCTAGAACGAGAGGCAGACGTGACTAGATCGCAGGTACATCTTCAATGCTAGCTCCCGCCATGTACAGCAGCATCAACATCCAAAATCTGCACGCAAGGTGCAAAAGTGTAGTATGAGTACAACTGACTCCATCTACTCAATAAGTAACAAACCTAACCTTAGGTTGAAAGTAGTGTTGAACTGGGACAAGGGTCAGAGTCCAACTCCAATAACTAATAACATCTCATAACAACACAATTTAAAGCAGCACAAATAATAACTCAATAATAAAATGCTCAGCTCGTATAAAATTCCAAAAAAATAAATATTTTCTTTTAAATATAACAGTAAAACTCAAATCTTTTACCGAAAATCACCAAAAATATGAGTAAGTCTGAAATCTGTGTTTTTTCTCAAAAAAACTTCAAACGACAGATAAGAAGTCTCATGATCAGATGGTATGAGGAAAAATGCTTCTCTATGCCTACATATCAAGTATACATGTCTAATGCAATGCACCACAGAAATGAACTCATGTACTCACACTCTCAAAGTACTCAATTACTAAGTACTGTGCGGGGCGGATCCAGCACAGAGAAGATCCATCACTCAATATAAAATGCAACTGACAGTCAGTGACTTAGTACTATATAGGGCCAATCCAGCCCAAGAAAATTCATCACAATTATAAATAAATAAGACAACCCCATGCCCAGGGAAGTCCATCCCAAATATAAATAATTAAGGCAACTCCATGCCATGGGAAGTCCATCCCAAATATAAATAAATAAGGCAACTCCATGCCTAGGAAGTCCATCCCATATATAAATAAATAAGGCAACTCCATGCCCTAGGAAATCCATCCCAAATATAATATCATCAGCGCTCCCAAATATAAGTCAATTTGGCCTGCTGCGGCGTGCAGCCCGATCCCATAATAATAAAACCTATAAAGTCTGTTGGGGCGTGTAACCTGATCCATAAATAATAAAGCTTATAAGGCCTACTGCGGCGTGCATCCCGATCCCATAAATATCCTCACAATCGGATGAACATGATTGAGTATGAAATTATAATTTAAACAAATAATTCAACACCAATACGACCTCTGCGGGTCTCAATAATACCAGCATATAGCCTCAACCTGATTTTTAACATGATTCTCATCTCAATTTCTTTAACACATGAAAGTACATGGACAATGCCAAGATTATTTGACTACACAATTCCACAGAATTAATTGCGTCACAGTTTCTACGGTGCACGCCCACACGCCCGTCACCTAGCATGTGCGTCACCCCCAAATAAATTATATAACACGTATTTTCGGTTTTATACCCTCAACTCCAAGTTTAGAAATGTTACTTACCTCGGACAAGCCGAGTCCATTATCGAGCAAGCTAACCAATGCTCCAGAAATTCTATTATGCGCGTATCAACCTCCGAACGACTCAAATCCCAATGATTTCCTTAAAAATCCCTCGAAAATAAGATCGCCACAAATCGAGCTTTCTTAATTCAGATTTTTAGTGATATTAAAACCTTCCACTACTCTTACAACTTCAATCTACATCAACATAATTCAATTGGACCAATATTAGTAAACAAATTTCCAGATTTTTGGTCATTTCGGCATTTTATCAAACACCTAGAGTACATAGCATTTTACTACCTCTAATAATGGTGTTTCTCCATCCAACAATCCCTCCTTACTACCAACAAGAGACACTAAACCATCCTTTGTCTACAAACAACCTTCTTTAGCACCATTAAAATCATCAATGAACTCACATCTACTCAATTGTTACTAATTAATTAATTACAAAATCTCTACAACACCCAATAATCTAGTTTAAGTATTTATAGATTCCAAGCACCATCCAATAAGTGCTAATACTTATTTCTTCCTCACATACTCATAATAAATCCATGCATATATGCCAAAGGGTGTAGGATTACCTTTTGAAAAAAATCTTGCCCAAAACCTCTTTTGAGTTCTTGAAGAAATTTCTTGAAGATCTAAGAATTTTATGGTGGATTGAGTTAGTTCTAGAGTGGAAATGATAGAATGAAACACCAAATTAGTAGAGATTTCTCACCTTGGAGATAGGGGAGTTGGAGGTCTTGAAAGAGTGGAGGAAACCCCCAAAATTCGGCCAAGAGGAATGGGAAAAAATGAACCCTGAAGTAAGTATTTAATATTTCGAGCACCACAGGTGGCGTGGGGTGCTACCTGTGGCCCTGTTTCCATAACCTCAAAAATCCCAACGCCAGGGCTAGCTCCCCATGCTACCCTGGGCGCTGGTGACGGGAAATTTTTTTTATTTCGCCCGGGTCAAGATTATTTCGGTAACCACCACTTTCACACAAGATTTATTCAAGAATTTCCCCGAGGTACCAAACCTCAAAATCACGCATCGATTCAAGCTTAAGAAACTTATGAACTTTCGAATTCCAAATTTTATATTCGATGCCGAAACCTATCAAATCAAGTCCGATTGACATCAAATTTTGCACACAAGTCATAAATAATATAACAGACCTATAAAAATTTCCAGAACTGGATTCTGACCCGATATCAATAAAGTTAATTCCCGGTCAAATTTCCATACCTTCAATTTTCAACTTTTGCCATTTCAAGCCAAAATCAACTCGGACTTCCAAATAAATATCCGGACACATTCCTAAGTCCAAAATTATCATACATAGCTATTGGAACCATCAAAACTCTATTCCGGAGTAGTTTGCACAAAAATAAACTCTGGTCAACCCTTTTCATTTAAGTTTCCAACATGAAATTTATTCCTCCGAACTAATCCCGAAACACCTGAAACATCAAAACCGACGATTCACGCACGTCATAATATATCATATGAAGCTATTCAAGACTTCAAATAGTGAAAGGAGCGTAAATGTTCAAAACGACAAGTCGGGTCGTTACATTCTCCCCCACTTAAACATGCGTTCGTCCTCGAACGTGCCAAAAGTTGTTCCTAAACCTTCAAATCTCTATTCCACCTTACCACGCACATACCCGAGGGTGATCCGACGCCACCCTATTCCATATAGGCCTGGCAACATAACAAAATTGAAGATCATTACTTTAACCTTAATCTGTAAATCTTAGAACCCAATTTTCAACATCCAGAATTTTCTTACAAGACCCGAGTCTCACATTTACATACTGTATAAGTTTGAACAAGTTGTATCAAGCCATAACCATAACCCCAAATATAATCACATAACATACTACACAACTCGCATACTCGCAGCACCATTCCCGACCACAGCAACTACTCAAAACCAACCCGGTACTAGTATTAAACCTCATATCAAATAAAACCTCGTTCCAAAAGCTCCGTACACTGTTGATAATGAAAGAAACACGCGGAATCTCATAACCCCTTATCAGATCAACAAGCCATAGAGCTCTCTTGCTCCAACCAGAATCATAATCACTTTTTAAGCCAACTTTCAATATTATCCTCCGAAATATACCGTAATCAAACATGATAGTAGCCATTCTAGGTCAAGGGACCTTATATTATTAAACACAACTATACCACAGACATGCCAAACCAAAATAAATCAAGCCACAACTGCACAATCCGTGTACCCAAAAATGGAAAATGTCTCAAATAAGAGAACCGTTTCGCAAGTTCAACAAGCACCACTACAACCACAATACTATGAGCTCATCATACATAGTAGAACCAAGACACCCGAATCTAATAATGGTAACAGGCTCTCATAGATCTCATATTAACATCAATCGCACGGACAACTCACGTGTTATAGTATCAATATCTGGACCCGCACAGACAACTCACGTGCCAATAAAATAAATGTCTGGATTCACACTGATAACTCACGTGCTAATAATATAAATAGTCTGGCATGGTCACAGGCCTCCAGTCCAAGCATATCATACAGGAGCAATCAAACAAGTACACATGTATATACTAAATAAAATAAGATTCTCATTCTCCTAGACTGGTATAAATAACACGTGATAGTGTAGGCGTGTGCAAATTGTGCTAATACTACTCAAATCGGCAAGTTAATGCAGAAATAGTAACTAGCAAGTTTATTCAGGGAATTAGACTCATTGTAACCTCAAATATAGCCCAGATAGTTCTCAACAAAGGTACGAATACGAGAAGGTTATAACTTTACACTTAGCAGTCATCTCTAGGCATATCATAGCCTAAGCATTTTTCCGAGCACGAATAATTGCCCTGGTGCTCGCACATGGGTTCAAACCCCATACATATGCGCATTCATAGTGCGTAGCTATCGCAAATAATTAACGCAATTAGTGCCTCCACTGAGTTTAAATAAAATACTCATCTCAAACAGGCCGCAACCCTGAAACAATATGCTTCTGAGAACTCCCAGTCTCCAAATTCATAGAATACATGAATCACCGTAATTGGTCCCAACTCCAGCACTCGAATGACTAACACATATTTCATGCACGATCATCCCACGAGGAATACTTCCATAATTCTTCCGTACCACATAGCAATAATTAGAATATGATAAGTCTATCAACCAAGTGAGTACTACAATACATATGAACATCCATAAGTAAAAACACAATGTGCCTTCTGAAATGCGCACCCTTCTCAGGGATTACCGAGCAGTTATAACATTCATCTAAATATCTGAAATTGACCATTCTGTCCAAAATTTGTGACCTTCCCTTCAAGACTGAACTACCACCTTGTACATGTAAATCTTAAACCCACATACCACACCACATCTATCATGCCATCATATGACAAGCACAAGAATCTCATTATCTACTCTAGGTAACCAGCAAATTACATACCCGGTCAGTTAGAAATATTTCTCTTACTTCCTTCCACGGGGAAATCACCATACACAACACGCTCCCCACACCGGTAGAAAATATCCGGTTCAAACCATGGTAGAAACCATCAAGAATACTTTGAAATCCATTTGCACATAACCTAGCTATAAGAACTAAATTCCTCTAACTCGACCAAGACACGCAGGTCACCAAACCCAAGAATATTGCCACCAAAATATCTGTAAAGTCTCACCACATCATAATTACCCCCCTCCCCATATAAATACCACAACCGAAATACCCACTCTGAAAATACCTTATGTGAATTTAAAATTGTTCTCTTTACCTTTCTTATACTAGAATGTAGAATCTATAGTCATACAGAATTACTGCAAATCCCGTCACCATCAAATGCAAATCTCAGATTCTATCCACACAAGTCTGAAAAAATTCTCAATTGCTATATATAATTCTCGAACCCATTAGAACCTACTCGGGAGTCACCCATTTTGCTCAAATCTAAATTGCACCGCCCAAACAGGCCGAAAGACACATGCCCCATTAGCACAACAACACTCAAAAAAGTAACCCTTCTTTAACACCACCGATCAAGTTCATACTTCGTGCACACTACATATTTCGCAAATAACGACTCACTCATCCCATGATTTTCATACACTCATAAAAGTGAAATGTAACCCGTTCTCAGGAATTTCCTTGCTTGATTCATCCCTGATCTCAACCTCTGCAGTCATAACTGATCCACAAGTATGTCTCAGACCAAAACTAAAATTTAACATATAACCATGAAATCAAACTGTCAATAGTAGGCTCCCCCACTTGGCTCAAAGCCATAGATCATGACATTCAATAACTCACAATACCCATACAGTATTACTGCCATGATACTGCAGTGAGATTCAACTAAATTCTTCACAAACTCATGCAACGCAACCCGTATAGTACCTCAATTCATCTACTAAGCTCGCCTTCATTCTCGTGACGGTCAGGTCAACTTCCTTGACCATTTCAAATTCAAATTTCAACACATACACCCGCTGGTAGAAAAGAAAGCCTCCACATAACATCATAATGATCGCACATCCATAGTTTACCCCCGCGTGTGATAATTCACCTGCTTAGCTTCAAACTGACATCTCTCCATAACCTTTCACAGCCACAACTACTACGCCATCACTTAATCTTTCCGGGTCTGAACTCACCACAAGACATGAAAAATCTACTTCGTTCCACAATTAAACAACATGAAATATCTTTCAACACACTCATAACTCGAGACTATACGTCACATCAAGACATAAATCAAGCACCCAATAGTCCTTTTCACATCCCAAATAAACCCTTCCCGTCATATTCAAACCATCTGGACACATCCCGGAGTCATCGATCCACAATTCCACTAGTAGGGACACTAACAGACTTATAAGTCCAAAAGCACGTGCTCCCACAACTGAAACTACCGAGCCTAAGTTGCGGTCCTAACCGAGCCCCAAGTCCTCCAGACTAGCCCATCATCAGCACACTAAAATTACATCCCGCACCTCATCCGTAGAATCACAAGATGTCGACGTACAACCAATACTGAGCGCTCACATGCGCATACGAATGCGTGGAAAGAATTTAAAGAGTTATGTTTCAAGCTGAATCAATGCCGCACGATAAGAAAAGAAAGATGGAAAAGTTATCCTAAATGCCATGTAGCCTCTCGAAGATAGGTATGGACATCATCATACCGATCCGCAAGACTTTACTAGACACTTGCTCATGACTCATAGAACCTAGAGCTCTGATACCAACTTGTCACGACCCAAAATTCAACTAGTCGTGATGGCACCTAACCTCACCCGCTAGGTAAGCCAAATAACAATAATCAAATTCAATTAATATTTAACTGACTCTAATATACTCCCCAAAAACTGGTAGTACAAATCATGAGCTTCTAAGATTAAAATTTACAAAACTGGTGTGAAATAAAACTACGTTATCCGTTTGAAATATACATGAACAGATTTAAAAATTGTAAAACTACCTAGAATAAGAAGCAGATGTGACTGGATCACAGGTACATATTCAATGCTAGCTCCCACCATGTACAACAACATCAACATCCAAAATCTGCACGCAAGGTGCAGAAGTGTAGTAAGAGTACAATCGACCCTATGTACTTAATAAGTAACAAACCTAACCTTAGGTTGAAAGTAGTGACGAGCTAGGACAAGGGTCAGAGTCCAACTCCAATAACTAATAACATCACATAACAGTACAATTTAAAGCAGCACAAGTAATAACTCAATAATAAAATGCTCAGCTCGTATAAAATTCCAAAAAAATAAACATTTTCTTTTCAATATAACAGTAAAACTCAAATCTTTTGCCGAAAATCACCGAAAATATGAGTAAGTCTGAAATCAATGATTTTTCTCAAAATAACTTTACCGATAGATAAGAAGTCTCATGATCAGATTGCATGAGGAAAAATGCTTCTCTATGCCTACATATCAAGTATACATGTCTAATGCAATGCACCACAGAGATAAACTCATGTACTCACACTCTCAGAGTACTCAATTACTCAGTACTGTGCGGGGCGGATCCAACACGGGGAAGATCCATCCCTCAATATAAAATGCAACTGATAGTCAGTCACTCAGCAACTGACAGTCAATCACTCAGCAACTGACAATCAGTCACTCAAAAATTTCTTGAAGATTGATCACGCCCAACTATGCCTTATAAAAAGGACTAAGCGGTCATTGCAAATATAATCCGGTTTACAAGTCCGAAGTCGAATCCCATAGAGAACTAAAGCTTAGCTACAACTATTCAATATTGTTAAGAAACACAAGTCCAAACAATTTCCTAATTATAGAGATTATAATATTTATTTCTAACTAATTAACTAACAACTATTATAAAGCAGTAAAATTATCAACTAACAAGGATAAAATTTGAAACAAGACTAAGGAGGTCGAGAGTTATGATTTCCCCAATTATCGGAATCCTTCCCGCTATGCCTTTTATAATTTTGCCTAAGTATTCTCTACCGATTGTGAGTACTTCGGGTGTCATAATTCTCTTTCGAGCAACTACCACAATTTACTAGATATATTCTTCCAAACTACGCTAGCTGGCACTAGTTTACTGCTCACTAAGATCGCACCAAGGTTTCATTATTCCTAATCCCACCTTTAAACTCTTCGTATTGATTACTCACATACGTCATGAATGATGTTGTTCAACAACTACCTAAATATGTACCATTTTCCAAGCAATACATACTAAATAGGCACAGTCAATTGATGGGCATTCAATCAACAACAATAAACACGTAGTTGAACAAGTAGAGAAATCCAATGACTCAATTATATAAAAACATAACAAGAATTTATCCTACAAAGGGTTCTATCAAAACTCTAGAATGAAGAGTTTAGCTACTCATAATTGTTTTAACAATCACAACATAAGAATTTATCATCAATGATAAAAAAGGGAGAAAGAAAGACAAAAACTCATTCCGAATCTTCCGTCTTGCTCCTTGCCTGTTCTTGCCTTCAAAATTCTTCTAAAAACCAAGATACCCTCTTTTTGGGCGAGCTGGGCTTCATATAGGTCAAGGACAGTCGCCTCTAAAATTATAATTTTAGCCATGGAATAATTTTTCTCGGAAGGACGTGCGCGGCCGCGCACCTGGGCAGGTGACCGCGCATCTGGCCGCGCACTTTGGCCAGTTTTTGCCTGACTTGCGCGGCCGCGCACCTAGGCAATTTTTTGTACTCTTATTTGTTCTTTTTTTTAAATGCGCTAACCTCCTTCGATCCTCGAACAAACTCCCAATTTACTCCATAAGCCTTTACTTGTCCTTCAACGCTCCATATTATCTCAAAACGCTCCTTAACCTCATTGTATCCCGGAATTGCTCCTGCAAAGCATAAAATACTCAATCAGAGCAATTTACTATTATTTAATGCTCAAACATCAGTGAAGTGCAGCCAATTTAGAGTGCAAATAGTGGCCAAACTACATAGTTATAACCTACTATCAATACGCCACACTTAAACCATTGCTCGTCCCCGAGCAAACAAACCACACTTTACATAGGCACAACCTCACTAAGCGACTTTCCTAACTCATGATACCAAGAATATTTCAAATAGACCCAGCACAGTAGTGTAATATCTTCACCTCAAGAATTGACTCACAAGCATCACGCATTATTCACAACTTACTCACTTACTCTAACACAGAGGTTAAGAATTACCTTTCCTTCATGAATCAAGTGCCCTCCCACAACAAAAGAGAATCGTTCCACAATTAATAAAATTCACGAACAATTAGGAACTTTAAGATAGACAGAATTCACTCACTCTCATAAACGACATTCATGCGCCACAAAAAAATGCACCATAGGCTTGCCCGTAGTGTACCACTCTACTAATTGAGTTTATTCAGTCAAGGATCAAGTAGGACTTTTAACTAGTTGTAATGTAGGCTGCGGGACGGGTATGATACATTTAGATATAAGAGTGACGACACCTCCTTAAGTACTTTAATACATACACTTTAGCAGTCGGAACCCCATACTTATGTCAAACCATACTCCGCCTTCAAATCAATATACATTAACTCCCAATTATTTAAGCACACTTACATCAAGCTTCACCACTTATCAAGGAATACTTTTTTTTCACAGCAATACAACTATTTTGTTTTCTTTTCTTTCTTTTTCAATTCAAGTGGCTCTTACTTTTTCAAAACAGTGCACCTTTCTCCTTATTTTATTAGTTCCACTCAAAATCCAAACCAACCACCCCACACTTTAACTTTTACAAAGTTCATAATAATTCAAGTGCTCATGAGAGGTTAAAAGATTCAAATAGATGGTTAACTCAAACAAAGGGGTAAGGCTTGTAATGTGGTTGTCAAAGAAACAAGATTACAGGCTCAAAGGGTTTAACTACGATACATAACAATTAGGCGGGTAAAATATACATATCTGGCTCAACAAAGAAACGCCTATATAACTTCCAAGACTGAACAAAACTACTATTTCGCTTTGCAAACACACGGGGCAAGTTCTAGACATCAAATGCAATGCACATAATATAACAAACCTCACACACACATGGCACATGACTCATCAAGATTGGATCATCAAAACACTCTAGTCAAAGCACTTAAGCCAAGTTAAGAACATATAATTTAAGGCATATATACAAGAGTCAACAACTGAGTCTAAGCGTCACACTACATCACTCGCTATTCCCAAGGCATAACGAAGTTGAGAGACCCTGTTTTCATTTTAGCCCATAGCCCACGGGTTCCTACTTCTAAAAAACAAAAAATTAACTACACCTGGTTCAAACGAAACCCTTGGAAAAGAACCACGACACAAAGAAAAACCAAGGGGAAACTACTACACAACCTATAAAGAAAATCTTTTTGTCCTTTTCTTTAGACTTAAATCCCTCAAGAAAACTGTCTAGGAGATCCATCGTCGGGAAAGGTCCAATTTTTTTCTACTTTTTTTTCAATTTTTCATAGCTACTAAAATACTACACAACTACAAAAATAAAAATAAGAAGTTAACATCTTTCTATATCCTACTACTAATTATCTAGAGAATTCTCCCACCCTACACTTAAAAGAGTGCAGTATGTCCAATGCACAAATAAAGCAAAACAATAATGAGGGTGGATAAGAAACTCCCTGAAAGGCCAAAGGCCGATGCAATAATGGCTCACGGGTACTCAGACTTCCCCCAAGCATGATCATTTGTGTGGGCACCCCACACTTAGTTCTCACCATCTAACTCGCTTTTGCACTCTTCCAATGGATTTGCCTCCTATGCTTACAATCCTACAAAACAAAAATAAACACTACAACAATAATAAGATAAAAAATAAAAATAAGAGAAAGCAGTAAAGATGGGTTGCCTCCCAACAAGCTCCCGATTTAACGTCGCGGCACGACTTGAACTACTTTTTGCCTCCACCTTGAACTTATGAATTGGACCCCAAGTTTTGATTCTTCTCTATGATCATGCTCTTGGGGCGATACAAATTGTTGCGATCCAAAAATCAAATGATTCTTTATGAACTTTTTGGCTTTCAACCGAGGGGTGTCACTTTGCCTAGACAGCCTTGAAAATTTCAGAATATAGAGCTCATCTACCTCTTCCTTTGACTCTTGCATTGGCTCATACAGATCAATTTCCATTTCACCATCCGAACATAATGTAGAGAAGTGTTTGGAATGAGGTCCAACGTGCTCAAATACATGAACTTCAAGATTTTTAACCTCTTCATCACCAATCACACTAGAGGCAACTAAATTTTTATCTTCAATGTCCCCGGTTGACTTTAGTAATACTTCTTCAACATCGACATCTTCAAATTCTAGTTGGTTAGATTGTTGGTTTTCTACTCTAACCTTCTCCATTTGCACCTCAATTTCAGCATCTAATTCATGCTCTTCTTGGCTACTATCCACAATATTGTCTTGTTGAGTATTAAATGCTTCAACTAGTTGACTTACTTGTGCCTCCAAGTTGCGAATAGCAGCATCTTGCCTTTGTATGTGCAGTTGTTTCTCATTATCTTGTTCCACAAGGCACCTTAGTATATCCTTGATCTCTTTTAGATCATCATCCCTGGGTTCTTTGTTCCTATTAACTTTACAAGAAAAAGAAGAACTTGCAAAGTAAGGGGTTGGGGGAAGATAAGAAATATAAGCACAATCATGAAACTGACCATCTTGACCACCACACATATCACACACATTCCACACATAAGATTTAGTGGGTGCACATTACTCGCTCTCGAAAATATTTTGATAATTTTGCAATGGGTGGTTTCCTCCACAATATGCATAAGGATCAATAGTAGAATTACCAACACCTAAACTCCCATAATTCCAAGATGTCATGTTTCTCAAATCAACAAGTAGAATAAAATAAAAAAATAAAAAAAATAAAATAAAAAATAAAACAAAATAAAGTTCAAACTTGAAACCTAGCAATATGTACACCTACAGCCATACCGTTAGCTCCCCGGCAACGGCGATAAAATTTGATCACGCCCAACTATGCCTTATAAAAAGGACTAAGCGGTTGTTGCAAATATAATCCAGTTTACAAGTCCGGAGTCGAATCCCACAGATAACTAAGGCTTAGCTACAGCTCTTCAATATTGCTAAGAAATACAAGTCCAAACAATTTTCTAATTATAGAGATTATAATATTTATTTCTAACTAATTAACTAACAACTATTATAAAGCAGTAAAATTATCAACTAACAAGGATGAAATTTGAGACAAGATTAAAGAGGTCAAGAGTTATGATTTCTCCAATTGTCGAAATCCTTCCCGCTATGCCTTCTATAATTTCACCTAAGTATTCTCTACGGATCGTGAGTACTTCGGGTGTCATAATTCTCTTCCGAGCAACTACCACAATTTACTAGATATATTCTTCAAACTACATTAGTTGGCACTAGTTTACTGGTCACTAAGATCGCACCAAGGTTTAGTCATTCCTATTCCTACCTTTAAACCCTTCGTATTGATTCCTCACATACGTTAGGAGTGATATTGTTCAACAACTACCTAAATATGTACCATTTTCCAAGCAATACATACTAAATAGGCACAGTCAATTGATGGACATTCAATCAACAACAATAAACACGTAGTTGAACAAGTAGAGAAATCCAATGACTCAATTATATAAAAACATAACAAGAATTTATCCTACAAAAGGTTCTATCAAAACTCTAGAATGAAGAGTTTAGCTACTCATAATTGTTTTAACAATCACAACATAAGAATTTATCATCAATGATAAAAAAGGGAGAAAGAAAGATAAAAACTCGTTTCCGAATCTTCCGTCTTGATCCTTGCCTGTTCTTGCCTTCAAAATTCTTCTAAAAACCAAGATACCCTCTTTTTGGGCGAGCTGGGCTTCATATAGATCAAGGACAGTCGCCTCTAAAATTATAATTTTAGCCCTGGAATAAATTTTCTCGGAAGGACATGCGCGGCTGCGCACCTGGGCAGGTGACCGCGCATCTAGCCGCGCACTTTGTCCAGTTTCTGCCTGACTTGCGCGGCCCAGTGCGCGGCCGCGTACCTGGGCGATTTTCTGCACTCTTCTTTGTTCTTCTTTTTAAATGCGCTAACCTCCTTCGATCCTCGAACAAACTCCCAATTTACTCCATAAGCCTTTACTTGGCCTTCAACGCTCCATATTATCTCAAAACGCTCCTTAACCTTATTGTAGCCCAGAATTGCTCTTGCAAAGCATAAAAAATACTCAATCAGAGCAATTTACTATCATTTAACGCTCAAACATCAGTGAAGTGCAGCCAATTTAGAGTGCAAATAGTGGCCAAACTACATAGTTATAGCCTACTATCAAAGATCTAAGGATTTCATGGTGGATTGTGTTAGTTCTTGAGTAGAAATGATAGAATGAAACACAAAATTAGTAGGGATTACTCACCTTGGAGATGTGAGGAGTTGGAGCATGGAGGTCTTAAGAGAGTGGAGGAAACTCCCAAAATTCGGCCAAGAGGAATGAGAAAAAATGAACCCCGAAGTGAGTATTTAATATTTCGAGCACCACAGATGGCGTAGGGCGCTACATGTGCCCCTGTTTCCAGAACCTCAAAAATCCCAGCGTTGGGGCTAGCGCCCCACGCTACCCTGGGCGCTGGTAACGGGAAATCTTTTCTATTTCACCTTGGTCAAGGTTATTTCGGCAACCACCACTTTCACACAAGATTTATTCAAGAATTACCCCAAGGTACCAAATCTCAAAATCATAAATCACGCATCTATTCAAGCCTAAGAAACTTATGAACTTCCGAATTTCAAATTCTACATTTGATGCCGAAACCTATCAAATCAAGTTCGATTGACCTCAAATTTTGTACACAAGTCATAAATAACATAACAGACTTATCAGAATTTTCAGAACTGTATTCCGACCCCGATATCAATAAAGTCAATTCCCGGTCAAACTTTCAAACCTTATATTTCCAACTTTCACCATTTCAAGCCAAAATTAACTACTGACTTCCAAATAAATATCCGGACACACTCCTAAGTCCAAAATCACTATACAGAGTAATTGGAACCATCAAAACTCCATTACGGAGTCGTTTGTATAAAAGTCAAACTTCGGTCAACCCTTTTCATTTAAGCTTCCAACATGAAATTTGTTCTTCCGAACTAATTCTGAAACACCTAAAACATCAAATCCGACGATTCACACACGTCATAATATATCATATGAAGCTATTCAAGACTTAAAATAGGTGAAAGGAGGGTAAATGTTCAAAACGACAAGTCGGGTCGTTACAAAATAGATGATGTATAATCTAAAATATATATTTAAATTTTAATAGGATAAATATATATTTTTCCAATAATACTTGTGATCGATACTAAAAGTTTATCCAGTCCAAGATTGATTTTGTTATTTCATGTGGTAAAAAATAATTAATGTAAGAAATAAATAAATTTTATAATCTTCTAGTTATAAGTATCAAGTAAGGAAATATTGTAGAGGAAAAAAATCAAAGCGAGAAAACTTAAATATGAGATGTACAAATGAAAATCTCAAAATTCATATTTTAAAAATCAAATATATAAAAACTCATCTTTTACCTAAATAAGTCTAAAGGATCATGTTATTCATTTAAATTAGTAGTCGTACCCGCGCGATGCACGAATAATATTAATTTAATTAAATTATGATCGGGCTTGTTTGAACATATTATATCGTATTGCTTTAATAAATTTTAATTGTCATCTTATTTGTCAATATGATATACCCAATAATAAAATCTCTATTAAATTAAAGGGACTTATATAGTCATTGAATAACCCTTTTGTTCTATATTTTTCTTTATTCTATTATCCAATGTTTAGTATTTTTACATTGTTAATAGAAATTTTTATTACCAAATTACTTTGTTTAATATTTTTGTCTGCTCGCTTTCTTTTTATAATATAAGAGAAGATATATATATATATATATATATATATATATATATATATATATATATATATATATATTTTATTAATATTGAAATATTTTTTATTTTAAATTTTATTATGTTGTTGTCAGTAATATTATCTGAATTTTAATGAATAAAATCTCTATTAAATTAAAGAGACTTATATAGTCATTGAATAACCTTTTTGTTCTATATTTTTCTTTATTATACTTATCCAATATTTAGTATTTTTACATTGTTAATAGAAATTTTTATTAGCATATTACTTTGTTTAATGTTTTTGTCTACGACTTTCTTTTTGTAATATAATAGAAGATATATATTTTATTACTCTTGAAATATTTTTTATTTTAAATTTCATCCTATTGTTCTCAATAATATTATTTGAATTTTAATGAATAAAATCTCTATTAAATTAAAAAGAGTTGTATAGTCATTGAATAGCTACTTTGTTCTGCATTTTTCTTTATTATATTATCCAATATTTAGTATTATTGCATTGTAAATAGAATATTATCATATTACTTAGTTTAATATTTTTGTCTACTACTTTCTTTTTATAATAAAATAGAAGATATATATTTTATTACTCTTGAAATATTTTTTTATTTTAAATTTTATCCTATTGTTCTCGATAAAATTATTTGAATTTTAATGAATAAATTTTCTATTAAATTAAAGAGACTTATATAGGCATCAAATAACTTTTTTGTTTTGTATTTTTTTTATTATATTATCCAATATTTAGTATTATTGCATTGTTAATAGAAACTTTTATTAGCATATTACTTTATTTAAATTTTTGTATGCTATTTTCTTTTTATAATATAATAGAAGATATATGTTTTTATATTTTATATTTTATTCTATTATTCTCAATAATAGATTTTAAATAAATAAACTTTATACATTTGAAAATAAAAACAAAAATTAATAAAAAACAAATAGATTTTGAATTGGCAATTTTTTATTTTTTGTAATTTTAATTTTTTATTTTAAAATAATCTAAAAACTCCAACTTGAAACTACTCTCTAATTTGAATGGACACTTTTTTTTAACTTTTGTTTTTTTATTATAAAATATTTTATTTTATTATTTTATAGATATTTAAATTCAAAAATAATAACCAATAACTAATTATTAACTACTTATGCCATGTGACTTTTTTTTAGGCTGCCACTTGGCTTAAGGAGATGACTTTTTCCTCTCTTTTTAATAATATATAGATATATATATTTTTATTATTCTCAATAATATTTTCCGAATAAATAAACTTTTTATTTTAAAAAAGAAAAAAAATTATTTAAAAAAAAAACAAAGAAATTTTGAATTGGCAGTTTTTTATTTTTTGTAATTTTAGTTTTTTATTTAAATTAATTTAAAAACTTCAAGTTGAAACTACTCTCCAATTTTATAAAATATTTTATTTTATTATTTTATAGATATTTAAATTCAAAAACAATAGCCAATAACTAATTATTATCTAAATAACTAATTATTAACTACTTATGCAATGTGGCTTTTTTCTAGGATGCCACTTGGCTTAAGGAGACAACTTTTTTCTCTCCTTTTAATAATATATATATATATATATATATATATATATATATATATATAGAATATAGATGATCCAATGCATATCTTGTTAATATATGTATCATTATTTGATATTAAATTGAGTGTAAAATAGAATAGAGATTACAACAAAATTCATACATAGTTATGGAGAAAACATTTGTATGGTGATTGTCTTTTAATTTTTAATTATAAACTTCCTTATATAAAAGTATTTAAATTAATTAAGTTCTCTACACTGAGGATACATAAAATTTTCACATCAGTTGAATCATAACAACTCTTTATAGCAAATATCATATAGTAACTTGAAAACTTGAGTAATAATTTATTATAATTAATTAAACTGAATTACGTAATATGTGTATAATCTAACACTTTGTTTGGATGGTTGTTACCTGTCGTATTGTATCGTATTGTTATTTTAAATATAATGTTTGTTTTGATTGTTACTTTAATTCTATTATATCGTATCGTTAAATCCATAATTATGTAACAACGAAAAATGTCACTTTATGAAACGACGGATTTGATATGGTGGCGTCGTTTCTTTACTTTTTTCCTCTCATCTTGCTCTTCTTTATTGTTAAATAATCATATTTTTATTCCTTATCCTACTTTTTATATAATAATTTTGCTCTGTATCCTATTTTTTCTTAGTAATGTTGCAAGTTTATTATTCATATTATTAGTGCGTGCCATCATGAAACGACGGCAAACGATACAATCTATTCAAATATTTTATTAATCAAACAATACAATATAATGCAATACAATACAATACTATATATTATAAAACGAAATATAAGTACCATACAAACAAGCTGTAAATTCATATTATAAACCCTTTTTATGAAAGCCACACGAAGTCCAGGCGTAGTGCGTATGGATAAACTGAGTCGTGGGCTGCTTATGCAATGAAATCTGGACATGGCCACTGCAACTCTTGCCTCTCACCACCTCCATTTCTGCTTTTCTTCATCTACCAAATTCTCAATTACTAACAGAAGAAGACAAGTATGGCTAAATTATCCTAACAGAAATAGTTTCTCACTAGTTTTTTGTTCTTCTCCTACTTCGCCCCCTCCGCCACCATCGTCGGCCCAAGTCAGCGAACCCAGTACTCCCACTGCTGAGTCTTGCGTCAACGTGGGCCTTGACCTGTTTTCGAGAGGACGGGTATTTTTCTACTTCTCTCTCATTTTCATGGCTGTAATTCGTCTAATTGTTTCATGGTTGCAGACATCAAATAACAGTTTCCTAACTGTTTTAAGTCTTATGATGCAATTCAATTTGATAGTAAATGTTTCAATTTCCAGTCATACTCTCCTCATTACTTGGTATGTGGAAAAGAAGAAGTACCGGCTTGTTGTAGACATAAAATAAATCGATATATCTAACAGCTTAAATTTTTAGAGTGGCGGTTCGCACCGTTCCGTACTCGTTACTTGTTGTATTTGTCTATCAATGTGTGACTCTTTTTGAGAGCCTCCTGAATTGGTTGGTCAAATTATTTTTGCTAACTCTACCCTATCTTAGCCAATTTTCATTGGTGGTATCTTTGTTTACCCGAAAAATCGGATAACGTTGAATTTGTATATGGTTCTAAGGGTACGTAAAATCTTTTGATACAAAGACAACAATACAAGAATTTTGGCTATGAGAGCAGAAAAGATGAACAGGAAAATTTTTGGTAGGATGCCGTGAACACAGGCTTAAGTATATCTCTTTTTTGTATGAGTCCCCAGTTGCTTTTTTGTCTACAAGGATGCCCTTTTTATAAGAGAGGGTCATTGCTCTATCTACAACAAAATATAAAATAATACATATAGTGGAGGACCCATGATGATTTGTCTCCTCCTTGATTCCCGTTAAGATTCTCTACCTTGGTGCGGTTGCAATGACTTTTGTCCGCGAGCTCGATACTGGTTCGAGCTCGATACTGGACCGAGCCATCGGCCTTGGTCGAGGCTCGATTCTGACCTGGGGATCTCGGTGTTTGGCGTGCAAGTTGGTCGGTCTCTGTATCCTCGATGATCTCTACCTTGCTTCGTAGTCTGATTTGGGTATGAGCTCGATAATGATATCGAGCTACCATAGGTCGTTCTCGATACTCAATAAAGATATCGAACAGGTCATTGACCGGTCTTGAAGTTCGGAGCTCGACGTCCCTATTTCGTACTTTGACCGGGCATGTTATGCAGATGTCCTTTGATCGATACACCATTATCTTCGACCAGCCCGTATGAATGACTAAAATCGGTTTTAACCGTATACAGATAGTCTCCTCGTTTCTCGGAGAAGAATTTAATGAGAAACTATATGATTTCCCAACATCTCGATTAAATATATACTGACGTTTTCATCGATATCGACCATGATGTAAATGATAGCTATCCCGTCAGTTTGGTTTTACCGAGGCATTTAATGTGTCAGGCGGCGGTCGGCCACATCTGATACTGAACTGTTATTGCTTCAATATATAAATGGCCTTTTCTTCCACCATTCGTTATTTTCATGTCTTCAAACTTCCCAATTTTTCAAGTTCCCCAGAATTCTTCCTTAGAGCACCAAAATACCCTCATTCTTTGTCTACGACATTTTCAAATGGCAAAAATGTCTAAGTTTGTTCCGCAAAAAGAGACCGCTTGTTCTTCTCGACCTTCTGGTGGTGAGGATGTGGGAGAGCCCCGCCTTGAGGAATTCGTTCCGATTGGGTGTTCGACTGTAGGTGATTTTAAGATTGAAAAACCTTCTCCGATACCGGGTCGGTGTGAGCCGATGTCGAGGTACCAATGTTTGATTACCGAAAAAGTTCTTGATAAAGTTATACATGAATGTAATTGGGATAATAAACTCGTGGTAATCCCATCGCCCGATGAATCAATTATTACCCACGTCGAAGGTTTCTTAAGTGTTTATACTTATCCTTTCACGTTGGGACCCCTGGACCCTGTCGTCGTTGCCTTTTGTAAGAGGTACGACGTGACACTCGGCCAAATTCACCCTTCCTTTTGGAGGATAGTGATTCTTCTTCGATTTTTTTCGAGCAAGATCGAGGGGCGTATCTTCACCCTCGACCATCTTATGCGCCTTTACAGTCCCCGACTTTATCGAGGAGGGTTGATCAAGCTTGCTCGCCGAGCAACCAAAGCGCCATTCTCGAGTATTGATGAGACTCGGGATCGGGGTTGGATGGGCCGCTTTGTTCAGGTCAGAACCTCGGACCTGATACCAGCCGATGACTTGCCGTTTCCTGAGAAATGGAATATGAGCCGTGAGCAAAAGTTTTCCTTTGCCTGTTTTGATTTCGCTGATTGCCTTCTATTTTGTTGATCCATTTTTCGTTCCTAATCGCAGCCATAGCTCGAGTGCCGGAACCGATCCCGGACCTTAGGCAATGGGTTGAAAGCCTGGTGTTGCAGAGACCATACTCCGAGCGTGCTTGGGTAGAATTATCAAAGGGTCGATGGGAGGGCCGTAGTCATGGTAAATCCTTTTTAGACTTGCTTTTCCATCGATTCGTATGGTAAATCCCCATTTTCCTTTTTGTAGGACTTGGGAAAGATGTAGTCATGAGAGCCCCATCTGGTGACGAAAACGTTCCTGTCTTGAAGCAGGTAAAGGAAAAGAAGAGAAAAGACGTACCTAGTCCCCCGATCTCGGAGAAGAGGAAACCGGCTAAAAGATCTCGAAATCCGAAGGGGGGCTCTGGTGTTGTGCTTCCGGAAGCGGTCCGCCATTCAAGGGGCGAACCCGAAAAAGGAGAGGAGAATTTAGCCTGCGTAAAGGCTAGTGTTGTGATTCAACAGTTTTCCGATTCGGTGGAAGCAAATCAGGGAAACTTGGCCATAATCCTCGAACAAAATGAAGCCGAGATTATTCCATCTCGAACCAAGCTGATAGAGAGGAAAGCCGAGGGTGGATCTTCTCGGGCAGCAGAGGATATTTTAAGAGAGGAATTCGGGACAGTTGACATTGGCGGATCCCCTCAGATTTCGGATGCCATGATTCGAGACGCCGTCTTGTTGGAGGATCGGTCCTATGAGGGTATTCAGGAGTCGACCTATATTCATGGTTTTCTGGAGGGGCTCGAATCAGGTGCCTCGGAGGAGGTTACTGGTATTGGTGGAATGGCGGTTCCCAAAAAGGCATCGTGGTCGGGTTCTAACGCCTCCGTTGGTTTATAAACTGGTGGACCGATTTCCAACCCCAAGTATTGATCCTGACCGGAGGCGGAAGATAGAGTTTTCCGTACCTGCGGATACCCGAATTTTTTCTTCCCCCGTGGGGGTCGCCAGTTACCTTCGGCCCATAATGACCGAAGAGGATCAATCAGTGATGAATGCGGTGGGGCCTGGTTGTCTCTTCAACGAGGCCCAACATGCTTTGAATCGGGTAAATCTAATGGTAATTAGGTTTACATTAGAGTTTGTTGGTAATTTTAATGCTTCTTCTTTTGTTCGCAGGCTTCAGTGTTGCATCACGAAGCCTTTCTTCGCATCCGGGAGGAGCATGATGCCGAGTTTCGGAGCCTTACTGAGAAAAGTGACTCGTACAGACACCTTAGTGAAAATCTTCGAGCGGACTTGTCAGCGGCTCGGGAAGGACATGAGGAAATGGCCGAGCAGGTATTCCGAATGTTCCATGATAGTGAAGATGAAGAAGAGATAACTACTAATGATCCGGTTCTGCAGGTTCGGCAGCGGATCGAGCAGGTTGGACGGCTTAACTCGCAGGTAGAAGCGCTACTGGCCGAGGCAGCTGAATTCAAAAAGTGTATGGATATACTTGCCTCGAAAAAGGAAGCCGTTGAAGCTCAGTTGGAGCTGTCCGATGCCCAACTTCGATCGGCGAAAGATAACGCCTCGGGGCTGATCGAAAAGATGAAAGATCTTCAGCACCGATTGGATTTGGCCACTTCCGACAAGGCAAATTCGGCCAAAGAACTTGAGGTGGCTAGATCTGAGGCGATCGAGGCCAATAAAAGAGCTGATGCCAAAGTGGCTCAGTTCCGGATTGATGTCGAGGTTAACCAAACCAAAGCTGAGAGCATGGTCGAACATGCAAGATGGCAAGCTCGAAGAGAGGCTCTCGAGGAGGTAAGAGTACAGGGCTTCGATGTTGGGATCGAGATTGAAGTTGCCAGGGCGGAAGAGAACAAAGCTCGGAGGTTGGCCTTTCCCGAAGAGGACTCCGATGATTCGGGGGAGTCTGAAGATGAGGACGGTGCTGCAAATACAACCTCCGGTGAAGATTGAGTCACTTAAGTGCTTAGGTCGTCTGCGTTCTTTTGGTATCGTTTTTTGGTTTTCGCATAAAGAACCTTTTGGCAGAGTAGATGTCTCTGTAAATATAAATTTCTCTTCTTTTGAAGCAAAATAGCCTCACGGGCTAAGTAGATAGCTTGAATTTTAATCTCTGTTGCCTTGTGGGTAGTCCCCTTTGTTTTGAAAGGCTCGAACATCCTTCAGTTTTAAATAGTCAGCTGTTCGTTTGAATTCGGAGATATGAGTATCTTCACTTGAAATAATGTGGCCCGTAGGTGTAATGGTCGAGTAAGTGCTGATCTTGAGGTAAAAGCAGCCCGTAGGCTTTGCAGTCGAGTGAAGGATTCGAACTTGATGCAATGTAGCCCATAGGCATAATAGTCGAGTGAGCGCTTTGCTTGAACTCGAAATAGAAAGAGCCCGTAGGCTTGGTGGTCGAGTGAATGCTTGTTCGAACTCGATACAAAATAGCCCGTAGGCATAATAGTCGAGTGAGCGCTTTGCTCGAACTCGAAATAGAAAGAGCCCGTAGGCTTGGTGGTCGAGTGAATGCTTGTTCGAACTCGATACAAAATAGCCCATAGGCATAATAGTCGAGTGAGCGCTTTGCTCGAACTCGAAATAGAAAGAGTCCGTAGGCTCGGTGGTCGAGTGAATGCTTGTTCAAACTCGATACAAAATAGCCCGTAGGCGTAATAGTCGAGTGAGCGCTTTGCTCGAACTCGAAATAAAAAGAGCCCGTAGGCTTGGTGGTCGAGTGAATGCTTGATCGAACTCGATACAAAATAGCCCGTAGGCGTAATAGTCGAGTGAGCGCTTTGCTCGAACTCGAAATAAAAAGAGCCCGTAGGCTCGGTGGTCGAGTGAATGCTTGTTCGAACTCGATGCTGTTTGCATAATTAATCGTAAAATATCGATAAAGAAGATTGATTACTCAAGTCATTATACATGTGTTCATGTTTTGCATCAGGCTCGGGCCAACTACATAAGCATTGTTTGTTTTGTTGAGACACTGTTTGTCGTGAAATAACGAAGTAACATCCTTTGCTCTGAACCTTGATAATCATCACAGATGTGTTCAGTGGTAAAGCCCCCCATGCGAGGTTGATTTTAAAGAGGCCTCGGATACTTAGCAATAGCATTGTTTCCGCTATATGGCTGGTATCGATCTCCGGCCGATTTTTGTTCGGTAGTTCTTTTTGTAGCTGACCTGGACATCGACTAGTCATCTTCGACTCTTATTTTGGCTTGATATCGATTGTGCACATCGGTCCAAGTAATAGCTGGGTACTCGATCAGACTTTGTTTCAGCCGTCGTGACGCCATCAAGCCCCGCTCGTTTAGACCTTGAGTGAAAGCTTGAACAACCCAATCGTCTGTGACCGGTGGCAGATCCATTCGTTCCCTTTGAAAACGAGATACGAACTCCCTTAGCAACTCGTTATCCTTTTGTGGGTTACCTTGAACAGGTCCGACTTTCTGGTTTCGACTTTAATGGCTCCGGCGTGCGCTTTTACGAAGCAATCCGCAAGCATAGCAAAAGAGTCAATAGAGTTAGATGGTAAATTATGATATCATACCATAGCCCCTTTTGACAGGGTTTCACCGAATTTTTCAATAACACTGATTCAATCTTATCATCTTCCAAATCATTGCCCTTGACGGCAAACATGTAAGAAGTGACGTGCTCGTTGGGGTCAGTCGTTCCGTTATATTTGGGTATTTCGGGCATACGAAATCTCTTGGGGATTGGGTTTGGGGCCGCACTCGAAGGGAAAGGCTTTTGAATGAATTTTTTCGAATCTAGCCCTTTTATCATTGGTGGAGCTCCCGGGATTTGATCGATCCTGGAATTGTACGTTTCTACGATTTTTTCGTTGGCCTCGACTCGTTTAGTGAGTTCCTCGAACATCTTGGTAATTTCGGGAGTAGTCCCCGATTCCTGTTCATTCGACTTCTCTACGGCTGGTTCCGTTCTCGGGGTGATTTCTCGAAGTGGGTTGGATTCCGGTGTGCTACGTATGTGATTTTGGCTCTGTAGCTGGGTTATCGCTGCTTGTTGGGCTTGTAACATCTCGAAGATCATCCGTAAGCTGACTCCGATCTCCTCCCCGTTATGGGTGTCTCGAGCTATAGATCGAATGTCGCCCTGAGCGCTTTTTTCCGGTTCGGAATGTTTGTTTGCCTCAAGAGCCACTTGTGAATTGACATCTAACGGTACTTCGACTTGAGCTTTGGTGACATCGTTAATTTGCCTTCCGGCCCTGGGTGTCAAGTTATTGATTTCATCTTGAAGGCCGACATCGAGGTTGATAGGCATAGCCATTGTTGACTTTCAAGTTGCAAGCTGGAGTGTACTGTAGATTTATATCAAACAATTACTATTATCCTTAGCCCCACGGGGGGCGCCAAACTGTTTACCTGAAAAATCGGATAACGTTGAATTTGTATATGGTTCTAAGGGTACGTAAAATCTTTTGATACAAAGACAACAATACAAGAATTTTGGCTATGAGAGCAGAAAAGATGAACAGGAAAATTTTTGGTAGGATGCCGTGAACACAGGCTTAAGTATATCTCTTTTTTGTATGAGTCCCCAGTTGCTTTTTTGTCTACAAGGATGCCCTTTTTATAAGAGAGGGTCATTGCTCTATCTACAACAAAATATAAAATAATACATATAGTGGAGGACCCATGATGATTTGTCTCCTCCTTGATTCCCGTTAAGATTCTCTACCTTGGTGCGGTTGCAATGACTTTTGTCCGCGAGCTCGATACTGGTTCGAGCTCGATACTGGACCGAGCCATCGGCCTTGGTCGAGGCTCGATTCTGACCTGGGGATCTCGGTGTTTGGTGTGCAAGTTGGTCGGTCTCCGAATCCTCGATGATCTCTACCTTGCTTCGTAGTCTGATTTGGGTATGAGCTCGATAATGATATCGAGCTACCATAGGTCGTTCTCGATGCTCGATAAAGATATCGAACAGGTCACTGACCGGTCTTGAAGCTCGGAGCTCGACGTCCCTATTTCGTACTTTGACCGGGTATGTTATGCAGATGTCCTTTGATCGATACACCATTATCTTCGACCAGCCCGTATGAATGACTAAAATCGGTTTTAACCGTATACAATCTTAGAGTCCTATAATCAGTGCAAAATTAGTTTTACTCGTGCAAGTTAATTAGTACTATTTTGTCTTGTATTCCGAAATATGTTCAAAATTTTCCCATTCCGAGTAAATCTAATGGTAATAGTTGCACTTATGCTGAGCTGAATTAACACTAAACACTCACCCTCACATTCATTGTGTCACAAATGTATGTCTATTCTTGGGCATAGCTAAAGAATGATGCTCAAAAGATTAGCCTACTCAATGAGTTTTTCTATTTATAATCTTGTACTCATTGTATGTCTGAGTTGTAGTTTCTTGCATATCTCTATTTGATCCTGCATCCCAAGCTTAAGGATAACAGCTGGTAGGTTGATTCCTAGTAGGTTGATTCACCGTTATTACTGTAAAAACAATTTGCTAATGTCTTGTCAATTATTTGATTGAATTTTCTTTTTTCCTTTTAATCAACAGTTTTTCTTTTGCCAATTCCCTAATTTTAAACCTATTCATTTTGCCTTTCTTTTTATTTCCCGCTTAATTGTGTCCTCAATGTTCTGTGTTTTGGTTCGTGTAACAAACTTTCCTGCAAGTTGGTTACAGACCCTTTTAGGTTGGATTTCAGTCTGCAATATGGGCAACACATACCATCTTGATTCATTAATTTTGAACTTTCCAGGTTAAAGATGCTCTTGTGCAGTTTGACACGGCGCTTACTTTAGATCCCACCCCTATCGAGGCTCAAGCTGCTCTTTATAATAAAGCATGCTGCCATGCCTACAGGTAGATTTCTCCTTTGCCTCTTTCGTGGTTGATCTGGATAAACATTAATTTGTTTGAAGCCATGTTGAGGAAAAACATACTCCTGAGTTTCTTCTCTTGTAAACTGCAAGTAAAGGAACCTAAAATTTCTTAATCACAGTTATTAGCTTAATTGTTTCATTGGAAGGATCACAAAGAACAATGTTGAAACTTCAAAGAGCATCTCAAAGGAGCTTACTTTTTTAATTCTTCTTTGTCACTCTTTTATTATTTGTTTATATGTTTATTTATTTTCTTTATTTACTAAGAGGGGAAGGAAAGAAAGCTGCTGACTGTTTACGCACGGCTTTGAAAGAGTATAACCTAAAGTTTGGCACAATCCTTAATGATCCGGATTTGGCTTCCTTCAGATCATTGCCTGAATTTAAGGAACTACAGGAAGAGGTTTGTTTCCCGCTGATGAATATAGTGCTTTATTTATCATCATGCTTGGATGTATGAATTCGTTTCAGTTCTTTATCAAATTGATTATGTGATTATGTTATCGGTATCTTAACTTAGCAAGGCTCTAGCTTTACTTCATTATTTCTGAATCTCATAGTCTTTTATTACCTCACAGGCTAGGTTAGGAGGGGAAGACGTAGGGTACAGTTTCCGTAGAGACCTTAAGCTCATCAGCGAGGTACAAGCACCATTTAGAGGGGTCAGAAGATTCTTCTATGTGGCATTCACCGCTGCTGCTGGAATTTCTACATTTTTCACTATACCCAGGTTAATCCGTGCAATTCAAGGTGGAGAGGGTGCTCCTGATGTTGGGGAGACTGCAGGAAATGTTGCTATAAATGTCGTTGGTAAATAATGACTGCATTTGCTATGGATTGTATAGTTCACTTCTGAAGTTCTGTAAAATGATGTTTACTTGGTATATTAATTAACGCTTCTTAATGGAAACGAACTGTTTCTTAAAAATGATTAAGCTCTTGAACCAGCACTCTGCAGGTATTATTGTTTTTGTGGCTTTGTTTCTTTGGGAGAACAAAAAAGAGGAGGAACAGCTTGCACAAATATCACGTGATGAAACACTATCAAGGTTGCCTTTGCGCCTTTCAACTAATAGGATTGTTGAACTGGTCCAGCTAAGAGACACCGTGAGGCCTGTTAGTGAGACCACTTCCCCTTTACTCTTCTTGTTTTCAATTTCCAGAAGTAAGCAGAAGTTGAGTGGAAAACATCAGTAGGAGTCCTTCAATTTGTCACTTAAAGAATGACAAGTCCTGTACAACTCTTACTAGGGTCACATGTCTAGTTCTTGTTGCCACATATTCTGCTTAATAGATCAAAAGATATGGTTTGCCTCTCCTCTTAAACAAAGAAGAAAGCTTTTCCATCACATTTATATTGCCGGAAGGATGATGACAGAAAAGTTAGTTCCACATTTTGCTAAGTTTGCAACAAATGCCTTTTTTTAATGAGCAAAAAGATATCCCATTACGTATTTGTTCTATCTTTTTTTGAAATTCCTGACTTGGAACATACTTTCTCCTCTTATATGGAGTTTGACCAGTTGCTTGTTAGGTTATTTTGGCTGGGAAGAAGGAGACAGTCTCTCTGGCTATGAGAAATGCTGAGAGATTCCGCTCTGAGCTTCTTAAACGCGGAGTCCTTCTAGTTCCTGTTATTTGGGGTGAAGGTAGGGAAACAAAAATAGAGAAGAAAGGTTTTGGTCTTCCTCAAAAGGCAGCCGCTTCTCTCCCATCAATAGGGGTAAGATTGAAGATTTTTAATAGCACTTAATGATCATTATAAACAACATGATGCTATAGCATGCACGTCAAGTTCATGATTCTTGCTTACTTTTTGCTCAAAGTCCAGAAGAATCTTTTTACCCGCTACCAGTGGCAGAGGCAGGATTTCCACTAAGGGGTTCAAAAAAGAAAAAAAGTTCAAAAATTAAAAGAGATTGTGGCCAATAGGAATTGAACTAGTGACTTCACAAAGATTTTGAACCCCCTTGACCATTAAGCTATACTTTTGAGCTATGTCAAGGGGCTTCAAAACATAATATATAGAGGTAAAAAAACAGATTTCGGCGAAGGGCGTTCGGGTGAACCCCCTTCCACCGCCCTAAATCCGCCCCTGCCCGCTACTGATTATTGAAAGTCGTTTCATGTTGCTCAAAAAAGCATGATACAATAATAATCTTAATGTTGCATGTATCTGTTTATGTTTTCTTATTTTTCTCCCATTGCTACTGTAGGAAGATTTTGACCAAAGAACTCAGTCAGTAATTGCAAAATCAAAATTGAAGTCAGAGATCCGGTTCAAGGCGGAGACCGTTTCACCTGTAGAGTGGGAAAGGTATCAACCTTTTCTTAATACACTTGAAACTACTTATCATCTTCTTGGACATTTATGTTTGTGGCATTTTTATCTTAAGGACATCCTGGCGCGCTCAGTTTGATCGACTGAAATTTTTCTTTGTGCCCATACGGGAAAGACCTATTTCTTATTGATTAATTATGTTTAACCTCACTCTGTTTCAGGTGGATAAGGGATCAACAGAAGTCTGAAGGTGTTACTCCTGGTGAAGATGTCTACATTATACTTCGTCTAGATGGTCGTGTTCGACGATCAGGAAAGGTCAGTCAGTGCGTGTAAAATTCTTTGTGCTGCAATTCTTTTCTCTGCTCCGTTGATTATGAACCAATTATGTGCTTATTCGCATATGTAATTAGCAAAAAAAAAGTCATTGATGACTCTAAAATCCACCAGTCAAGTAAGATGCCTTTGCAGTGGCGTACAAATATTCGTGTCTGTGTTGTTTATAATTTACTTTTTCCTTTCTGGTTTAATTCTTTGTGAGATTTTAATATTGACCAACTCTGCAGGGGATACCTGACTGGTCTCAAATTGTGAAGGAACTACCTCCAATGGAAGCAATATTAAGCAAGCTAGAAAGATAATACAAGTTTCTCCGGTTGTGTGCTAAAAGCTTTTCACTACCTGTTGTATTTTGTGTCAGTTTCCTTTCTTGAAATATACAAGGCGCTGATTGATGCTTGTCGAGCTCTAACTTACTTACTCTTGTTTGATCTATACATATTGATATAGTTATTTAATTTTGAAGTCAGAGGTGGAGGTGGATTCATGATTTTAAATCAATGGACACGAAATACCAGTGTAGTCATCAATTTTTATGACAATAAATAACTGTGGACTTAGTACTTATGTATATATTTGAAAAAATTAAAATCTGATACTATATAGTTTCAATAGCACTTTTGGTCGTAAAAGGTGCATCTGCCTATGCTTGAAGTCTTTGTTTTCCCGTTTCCTTAATGAATGTTGGCACAATCAACTGGACAAAGAAGAGAAACAAGAGAAGCATTTCTAAGGAGTTGGCTGGGGGAGTAATCTCTGCTTTGGTAGTTGACTTCTTTTGGAAATAATAATATGGTTTCTTGCATACGTTAAAACTGAGTTTGGTTCAGAAATTGTTGAAGGGTCGATCTATTTTTAATTATTAACTAAGTAATTTTTAATCAAAACGAGGAGATTTAAGCTTGAATTATTCCAACAAGAAGATATTCTAAACCTACTTCAACAAAAAAATAATAACTCTGCCGGGAAGACTTCTGCATAAACTATAAGGTGAAGGGACCAAGGTCCAAGATGATTGCCCATTTTATTATGATCTATTCCTCCGACAATTTGCGTCCCTCCTTTGCCTGCACGGTCACTCTACTTAAATGCATTTATTTAAAACTAGAATACTCATAATTTCAGCAATTTCTTATGGATTATGAAGTATTTAACTGTTACTTGTAAATTAAAACACAACATACTTAAAACCTTAAGGATAATTGACTTACATATATGTGATGATTTAATTGCTTGAAATAATATTTTACATATTTGAAATCAATAAAAAGACTAGTCTATTAATCACAATAATATTTTAAAATTAGTCAGGAATAAATTGTTTGAGGGAAGGATGCCGAGGGTCTATTGGAAACAGTCTCTCTATCCCAGGGTAGGGGTAAGGTCTGCGTACACATTACTCTCCCCAAACCCCACTAGTGGGATTATACTGGGTTGTTGTTGTTGTTGTTGTTGTTTGAATAAATTGTTTGACTCCGTTAATAGTTGTGGTATATATAAGTCAGGAGTAAGGGTGCACATAGGTCGGGTTAGTTCGGATTTTTTAATTATCAAATCAAATCAATGATGTCGGGTTTTTAAATTTATAAACCAAACCAAACCAACAAAGTTGGGTTTTTTAATCTCGGGTTTTTCGGGTTTTTTTCCGGTAAAGTCTTCATAGCATAAAATATATAACTTGTGCTCCAAATATTTCTTAAGTCCTAGTAAAATACAACTATATAATGTGTTTTCCAAAAAACTAACACAATAATATGAGATTAGTTATAGCATTATACTAAAAAATATTCAATAACAAAGATAAAATAATAAAATTATATAAAATAAATATTGCTAATTAATAAGCCATAATAAAAATTAACATAATCTGAAAATACTATATAGGTCATGCTAAAATAAGTATAGCTAATAAGTACTAATATTAATTACATAACTAAGCACTAAAGAAAAAGATAAACTAAGTTATGCATTTTCATTATAAACCGATGTAAAACTAAAATAATTATCCAACACTTTCGTCATTCCTAGTATTGAATTGAATTTCTTTTGTTAGCATTAGTATTGATTTGAACTTTGTTTGAGTTATTACATTTATGTGCTATAAAATTTATTTACCATTCAAGAATGTTAAGTTTAAACTTGAAATAATACGTTAAAAGATAAAACTGTAAAAAAGTTTAAGAAATATTTATAAATTACATTACAATAAATATTTATATGTATAAAATATTTTTAAAAATTATATAAATGTATTATATATCGGGTTGGTTTGATTTCGGTTTGACTTTTTTTAGTTAAAACTAAACCAAACTGTTTACCGAAAAAATCAGATAACGTTAAATTTGTAGATTGTTCTAAGGATATGCGATACAATTTGATATAAATCGCGTAGAGAAATGAAAATATGTGTATTGTTGACTGTAAGAACGAAAATAATAAGCAAAAAGAATGAATAAGTAAAACAAGCATAAGGGGATTACTATCAATATCTAGAGGAAGTGATCTTTTTTATGTTCAACCTCCTCTAACTTACAAGGATTCCCCCTTTTATAGAAGAGGGTCATTACCAAAAAATAATAAAATAAAACATGTAGTGGAAGACCCATGATGACTTGTCTCTTCCTTGATTCCCGCCAAGATTCTCTTTGTTGATGTGGTTGCAACGGCTCTTGTCTGTGAGCTCGATACTAGCTCGAACTCGTTACTGGGTCTGGCCCTTCGGTCTTGGATCGAGTTCGACCTTCGAGATGGGCGTCGCGCATTTTCGACCTCGAAGCAGTGCCTTGCGAATCGATTCGGTCACGGGCTCGATAGGATTATCGAGCCGCCTCCTCGGGCAACCTTCGGGCTCGAGGTTCGTTAGTACCGACCTCAGAGCTCACTCCCAAAATCTCATTCCGACTTCTTAACACTCGAACTCGATCGAACGTAGGAAGGCCGAAATCTATTTCGACCGTATATAAATAGTCCCTTCGTTTCTCGAAAAAGGATGTGGCGAGAAACGATATGATTTCCCAGCAGCTCGATCAGATATACACTGATATTTTTATCGATCCCGACCATGAAGTATGTAATGCTCGATCATCTTATGTGTCTTTATAGTCCCCGACTTTATCGAGGATACCCGATTTTTTTCTTCCCCGGTGGGAATTGCCAGTTACCTTCGGTCTTTGGTGACCGGAGAAGATCAATCAGTGATGAATGCGGAGGGGCTTCCTGTCTTTTCAACGAGACCCAACATGCTTTGAATCGGATAACTTCTGATGGCGTTTTCGCCGCTTCTGTACAAAATTTTTGTAAATACAAATCTTTCTTCTTCTTTTTTGAAGAGAAATGGCCTTTCAAACTAAATAGACAGTTTGAATTTAAATCTTTGTTGCCTTTGGGCCTCATGGGTAGTCCCCTTTGCTTTATCGGGTTCGAGCGTCCTTCAGCTTAAATAGTCAAGTGTTTGTTTTAATTCGAAGAAATAAGTAGTTTTGCTCGAAATAATGTAGCCCGTAGGCGTAATAGTCGAGCGAGTGATGGCTCGAACTCAAAATAAAGGTAGCCCGTAGTCTTAGCAGTCGAGTGAATGATTCGAACTTGATGCAATGTAGCCCGCAGGCGTAATAGTCAAAGTAGCCCGTAGGCTTAATGGTCGAGTGAGGGATCGCTCGAACTCAAAATAAAGGTAGCCCGTAGACTTGGCAGTCGAGCGAATAATTCAAACTCGATGCAATATAGCCCGTAGGCGTAATAGTCAAAGTAGCCCATAGGCTTAATGGTCGAGTGAGTGATTGCTCGAACTCGAAATAAAGGTGGCCCGTAGGCTTGGCAATCGAGCGAATGATTCGAACTCGATGCAATGTAGCCCGTAGGCGTAATAGTTAAAGTAGCCCGTAGGCTTAATGGTCGAGTGAGTGATTGCTCGAACTCAAAATAAATGTGGCCCGTAGGCTTGGAAATCGAGCGAATGATTCGAACTCGATGCAATGTAGCCCGTAGGCGTAATAGTTAAAGTATCCCGTAGGCTTAATGGTCGAGTGAGTGATTGCTCGAACTCAAAATAAAGGTGGCCCGTAGGCTTGGAAATCGAGCGAATGATTCGAACTCGATGCAATGTAGCCCGTAGGCGTAATAGTTAAAGTAGCCCGCAGGCTTAATGGTCGAGTGAGTGATTGCTCGAACTCGAAATAAAGGTAGCCCGTAGGCTTGGAAATCGAGTGAATGATTCGAACTCGATGCAATGTAGCCCGTAGGCGTAATAGTTAAAGTAACCCGTAGGCTTAATGGTCGAGTGAGTGATTGCTCGAACTCGAAATAAAGGTAGCTCGTAGGCTTGGCAATCGAGTGAATGATTCGAACTCGATACAATGTAGCCCGTAGGCATAATAGTTAAAGTAGCCCGTAGGCTTAATGGTCGAGTGAGTGATTGCTCGAAATCGAAATAAAGGTGGCCCGTAGGCTTGGAAATCGAGCGAATGATTCGAACTCGATGCAATGTAGCCCGTAGGCGTAATAGTTAAAGTAGCTCGTAGGCTTAATGGTCGAGTGAGTGATTGCTCGAACTTGAAATAAAGGTAGCCCGTAGGCTTGGCAATCGAGTGAATGATTCAAACTCGATGCAATGTAGCCCGTAGGCGTAATAGTTAAAGTTGCCCGTAGGCTTAATGGTCGAGTGAGTGATTGCTCGAACTCGAAATAAAGGTAGCCCGTAGGCTTGGAAATCGAGTGAATGATTCGAATTCGATGCAATGTAGCCCGTAGGCGTAATAGTTAAAGTAGCCCGTAGGCTTAATGGTCAAGTGAGTGATTGCTTGAACTCAAATTAAAGGTAGCCCGTAGGCTTGGCAATCGAGTGAATGATTCGAACTCGATCCTGTTTGCATAATAAATCTTGAACATAGAATATCGGTAAAGAGGAGAGCTTTCTTTGCAGGTCATTATACATGGATTCATGTTTTGCGTCAGGGCTCGGGCCAACTATATAAGCATGGTTCATTTTGACCGTTTGGCCCTTACAACGTTTCCCGCTGAGACACTGTTTGTCATGAAATAACGAAGTAACTTCCTTTGTACCGAACTTGATAATCATCACAGATGCATTCAATGATAAATCCCCCCTGTGTACGAGATTGATTTTAAGGAGGCCTCGAATTCTCAGTAGTAGAATCGTTTCCGCTATATGGCTGGTATCGATCTCTGGTCGACTTTTGCTTTTTCGTAATAGTCCTAGAAGTCAACTGGTCATCTTCGACTCTTATTTTGGATTGATATCGATTGTGCATATCGGTCAAAGTAATAACTGGGAACTCGATCAGATTTTGCTTCAGCCGCCGCGAAGCCCTCGAGCTCCGCTCATTTAGACCTTGAGTGAAAGCTTGAACAACCCAATCGTCTGTGACTGGTGGTAGATCCATTCGTTCCATTTGAAAACGAGCTACGAACTCCCTTAGCATCTCGTTATCCTTTTGCATTACCTTGAACATTTCCGACTTTCTGGTTTCGACCTTTATGGCTCCGGCATGAGCTTTTACGAAGCAATCTGCAAGCATAGCAAAAGAATCAATGGAGTAAGATGGTAAATTATGATACCATATCATTGCCCCTTTTGACAGGGTTTCACCGAATTTTTTTTAATAATACAGATTCGATCTCATCATCTTCCAAATCATTGCCCTTGATGGCACACGTGTAAGAAGTGATGTGCTCGTTGGGGTCAGTCGTTCCGTTATATTTGGGTATTTCGGGCATACAGAATTTTTTGGGGATTGGTTTGGGGCTGCACTCGAGGGAAAAGGCTTTTGAATGAATTTTTTCGAATCTAGCCCTTTTATCATTGGTGGAGCCCCAGGATCTGGTCGACCCTGGAATTATATGTTTCTACTTTTTTATCGTTGGCTTCTACTTGTTTTGTGAGTTCCTCGAGCAATTTAGTAATTTCGGGAGTAGTCCCCGATTCTTGCTCATTTGGCTTCTCTATGGCTAGTTCCGTTCTGTGGGTGACTTCTTGAAGCGGATTGGGCTCCGGCCTGCTTTGTACCTGAGTTTGGCTCTGCAACTGAGCTGTCGCTATTTGCTGGGCTTGTAACATCTCGAAGATCATCCGTAAGCTGACTCCGATCTCCTCCACGTTATGGGTGTCTCGAGCTACGGATCGAGTACCACCCTGAATGCTCTTTTTCGGTTCGGAACGCTGATTCGCCTCTAGAGCTATTTGTGAATTGACATCCAATGATACTTCGGCTCGAATTTCGGGTGCTTCGATTCGAGCCTCAACGCCTTCATCGAGTGGCCTTCCGGCCCAGGGTGCCAAGTTGTTGGTTTCATCTTGAAGGCCGGCTTCGTGGTCGATAGGTGAAGCCATTGCTGATTTGAAGTTGCAAACTGGCGTGTACTTTAGGTTTATATCAAACGATCACTGTTACCCTTAGCCCCACGGTGGGAGCCAAACTGTTTACCGGAAAAATCGGATAACGTTAGATTTGTGGATGGTTCTAAGGATATGCGATACAATTTGATATAAATCGCGTAGAGAAATAGAAATATGTGTATTGTTGACTGTAAGAACGAAAATAATAAGCAAAAAGAATGAATAAGTAAAACAAGCATAAGGGGATTACTATTAATATCTAGAGGAAGTGTTCTTTTTTATGTTCAACCTCCTCTAGCTTACAAGGATTCCCCCTTTTATAGAAGATAGTCATTACCAAAAAATAATAAAATAAAATATATAGTGGAAGACCCATGATGACTTGTCTCTTCCTTGATTCCCGCCAAGATTCTCTTTGTTGGTGTAGTTGCAATGGCTCTTGTTTGTGAGCTCGATACTAGCTCGAACTCGTTACTGGGTCGGGCCCTTCGGTCTTGGATCGAGTTCGACCTTCGAGATGGGCGTCACGCATTTTCGACCTCGAAGCAGTGCCTTGCGGATCGATTCGGTCACGGGCTCGATAGGATTATCGAGTCGCCTCCTTGGGCGACCTTCGGCTCGAGGTTCGTTAGTACCGACCTCAGAGGTCACTCCCAAAATCTCATTCCGACTTCTTAACACTCGAACTCGATCGAACGTAGGAAGGCCGAAATCTATTTCGACCGTATACACAAACCAATTAGGTCGGGATTTATTTTCCAATACTAAACCAAATCAAACCAAACCACATCGGGTTTTTTTTGGTTTGACTCGAATTATTAATTTGGTGGGATTTATCGATTTTCTTTGTACACCCCTAGTTAGGAGCTAAAACTAAAACTTAAGAGACAAAGAGTTGGAACCAAAATATTGACTTGAATTAAACCAAACAGCTCTGAAGAAGAAAATTAGATGAGAAGAAGACACGAGTTGCTTATCATATAATAATATAGAAAGATTGACATCATTTTCTTTGGTAGGTTTTGAAAGGTTCATCTGTTTGAGGATGACTAAACTTTCCAACAGCAATGAGGATGCGGTTGAACTGGTAAAAAGGAAATCCATTAGGAAAGAAGGTTCTTTGAATGTACCAATATCTCATTATAATCTTATGTCAATTGAAATTATTTTTTATAACCGTAATGCCCGAGTTAATTTGCCGGTATTTTAACTAATTCCAGGGCACCTATTTACTTCCACAAGCACAAATATTGAGTATTTTAACTGTACCAATATCTCATTATAATCTTATGTCAATTGAAATTAGTTTTTATAACCGTAGTGTTCGGATTTGTTTGCCGGTATTTTAACTAATTTCAGGGCACCTATTACTTCCACCGGTACAAATATTGGTTAACTCTATCCATCAAAGCGTGGATAGACGGAAGAAATCCCTTAGTATTTTTACACTATTGAATTTGGACATAAAATCTCATGATTCTCAATTCACTTCATTCATGAACACTGTACATACACTTGTTCAATTAAAATTATTTTTCTCCAACCACAATCCTTGATTTGGCTTACTTCAAATATTATTATTATTGGTTCTAAGACTAGGACAACTGAACTGAACTTGTGCTAGATCAACACTATACTTCTAATACACTCCGGTTTCCCCGAAATATCCTTTATTATTATTATTATTATTATTATTATTATTATTATTATTATTACTATTATTTATTTATTTATTTTTCGAATTTTAGCCAAAATAACTTCAAGTGCCCTTAGTTTACCATTTCTTTTTGTAATTAGCAACACATTATTGATACAAGTGGTCCATGTGGATTCAGATGGTGAAAATGTTTTCGAGAATATTGGGATTAGAAGTTTGAGAGTGAAGCCTTTAGATCAAAATATTTTCTATTTCACAAACAATATCTTTATTTTCTCCTCCTCACTTTTCTTTTTAAATTATGGTACTAACCTCGAAGCAAAACAACTTTCGAAGTTAAGCATATGAAATCAAGTTATGTATTACCGCGCTCCTTTTCTTTCCCAGTAGATTAGTTATTCCATATCAAAGCATAAATAAATATATATATATATATATATATATATATATATATATATATTACAAAACTTAAATGTGGGTTCAAATGTAGTCGATAGTCATTTTTTCTCCTTTCTTTACCTCCCTTTGTTACAACTTACAAGCTTTTCCCACCCCCAGAAAAGTTTTTAAATAAAAAAGGACAAATAAAGAATCACTTTATGCTTTATCCATTCCTGCCCGACAATAACTAAGTATAAATACTTTTTAGGTTCCAAAAAGAATAACGAGCCTTAGAATAGATGACCAATCATTTAATTGTAGTGTAAAGTTAGACGTAAATTGTTAAATCTTTCTAACAAAATACATGTGCAGAAAATACATAAAAATTACAAACAAAAATTTTCTTTTAATATCTAAAATAATTTAGAAAACATTCAATAGTTAAATTTGGACAGACATTATTTTGTGGCAATGGTAGTTTGGTAAATACTGGCAACATGAACACCATTTCACGAAAAAGCCAAAAATACTTAAAATCCATTGTATCCCGCGCTATTGTGAGTCGTCGAACTAAAATAGTGGTATGGTAGTAGTAGTTAGAACTTACAAGAAAGAGAAAGCAACTTGTTATTTTTTCTCTATATATATATAACTAGGAGAAGAAGAAATATACCAATTACCATTGACAAAGTTGTAAGCAATGGCGAAGTCGTTTAGTTCCATTTTCATCATCTCTTCGCTATTAATCACGCTATTGATTATCTCCGGTGAATCTACCGGCGGCGACTTCGACATGAGCGGATGGATTCCGATGAAATCAGCCGACAGCTGTCAAGGTTCGATAGCAGAGTGCATGGCCGCCGGTGAATTCGAAATGGATTCAGAGAGCAACCGGCGCATTTTAGCAACTGATGATTACATAAGCTATGGTGCTCTGCAGAGGAACACTGTACCCTGTTCTAGAAGAGGTGCTTCCTATTATAACTGCCAGACAGGTGCTGAAGCTAATCCCTATACCCGTGGCTGCAGTGCTATTACTCGTTGCCGGAGTTAACGGTTATATCGGTTTATAAATCTTTTTTTATGATTTATCTGCTCTTTGTTAATTAATTAGTATGTAATTGTTTTGATTTTACTGTTTTTGTTAGAATAAATCTTGTATGCGTATTAAAATCCTGTGTTTATAGTTTATATATAGTGGTTTCTTTTCAGTTGCTTCTAATAAAGTGATAGTGATGCTCGGGCTGTAATTCTGTTTAATGCAATGTTCATTGGTACTTGTTAAATTCATTCTGGAACTGATTGCTTGTGAGTTCTCTATCAAAATCGAATAATTTTTTTTTTAACTATGGTTTTAAATATTTCGAAACTATAACAGTTGTCTTGGTACATTTTATTTAGTTTTAAATCTTTAAATTTCTTTTGAAGATAAATTAAACGATTGATGTCAAGAGTTACAAAAATTAGATACACTAGTTTGTCAATTGCCCTGTCTTTTTTTATTTTATTTATGTCAAATAGTTTAGCTAAGGGATTCAACCTGCAGGTTCAGCGACACATCTGTTTGCTTTATCGCCTTATAGCTTTAGAAGTAGTGATGCTCTTATGTAATAGCGTGTGCACATCACGAGTTCGAATCCTAAGTTGATATTTAATTGGAGATTGCGAGGCATATTTTCCACCAAACTTCAAACTGTTATAAAAGAAAAGAATTACGTATTAGGAAGGATAACTTAGGGAACATAATTATCTTTTTAAGGGCTATCGAGCTTCTAAATTTTAGCCCAAGATTTGACTTTTCGAAACATCACAAAAAAGGTCATATATTTTGACAGAGAATTAGGAAAGTGGAGTAACCTTTGGCATAACATATGAAGATTTTGAATTAATTTTTATATCTTCCACCAACATAAGTTTTAAATAATTCTATCTATCAAAACTTAGGTAGATGCTAATAAGTCGCAGGCAAAACGCAGGCGGATTTAGGGATGCAAGGGTGTTCACCCGAACACACTGTGTATATAAGAAAAAATTTGATTTTTACCTGGTCGCGTTCAAAACCATTATGAGATCATTGGTTCCATTCCCATTAGCTACAATCACTTTAAATTTTTTAACTTATTCCTTTTTTGAACCCCTTAGCAGAAGTTCTGGCCGGAGCACCTACAACAGAAGGGAAAAAGAGAAAAGGAATTCTGAGCTGCGACGCCTGAATGACACAACCTTCAAATCTTTACAGAAATCTTGTTTATCCAAAATAAGAAACCCTTGTAGATTCTATCAAAGCAAATAAGTTTTTACTAGTTTTACAGCGTATCTATCAGATTAATGCATTTTCTGAAGATTTCATCACAGCTCGTGTTAGAAATTCGATAATAAAAGAAAAAGAAATATAGAAAACAGAAGTTTTGAAGCCTGATATTATCACTGGCTCAAAAGAGTGGTTGTTTGACCTTTTGAATTAACCTAGCTAGAATACTAAACCTATTATCATTGCTTTTAAAAATGTTTGATTTGAAGTGAACCATAACAGTTAATTAGGTTCTGTTATATAGTGAATGGATAATAGCCTGTTTGGCCGAGCTTCTCCTCTTAGAAGCACTTTTTTTTTTCGAAATTAAAGTTTTTGGCCAAGCTTTTAAAAGAAAAAAAATGTTTTTGAAGAGAAGCAGAAGCAGTTTCGAAGAATCAGGAAAAAATACCTTCTCTCCAAAAGCATTTTTGAGAAAAATACTCTTAGAAGCAGTTTTTAAAAGTTTGGTCAAACACTAATTGTTGCTCAAAAGTGTTTTTCAAATTAATTCGTTAAACACAAACTGTTTCTCACCAAAGTAAACACTTTAAAAAAAAAAAAAACACTTCCCAAAATAAGTTATTTTTTGCATCTATATAAATTTGATCCTTTTTCCTTGTGCTAAAAAATCACGTGTTGAAAAACTTAATTAATCAATAAGTGCAAATTTATTCCCATTTTGTAACAGCAAGGGTAAATCTAAACCCAAATAGTTACGAATCAAATATGAACCACTTCACAAATTTGGACATTTAAATCCGTTATTTCGTGGGTAGCGTATAATATTAAAAAAATTGGATACCGGCTGAAATTTGGATTTCAAAGCTACGTAGTTATGAAAATTCCCCTTAAGATTACGACGGTTAAGCCTTAAGGAAGAGATATACACAACAGTCCAATAGGAAAGAAGGATAAAATGGCATCAACGACGCCCAGCATGCTATAATTAACCAAAAACGGACTTGATACAATTAAACCCCACACATAAATAAAAAGAAAGAAGGCTGACCTTTTGAAATTTCAAGTCTAATTCAGATTTATGCTAATGAATCCTCAAATGAAAAAAACACCGTAGAATATTTCATCCTTAATTCCATGGGCCATGATCAATGAGGGGTGGTCATTTGCATGTATTTTAGAATCTAAGATGGTGGTTGTGACCAGCTTTGTAGCTTTGTTGTATGCTACCTAAACAAAGTAAGGATTTAAAATTATACTAGCAATTTAACAGAATAACCAAAAACTCCTCTCAGTAAAACCAAACGACGCCTTTCTGGTTAGAGCATCAGATTTCAACACTCTGGTGGTCAGGGATGAGGGCAGGTAATTCTGTCATTCGCAGGCATAACCAGTTCTCTGAGAGAAAGCATGTAGTGCTTCATCTGGTCTTCTTCTCAGATGATGATTTATCGGTTGTTTTTCCAACATATGGATATTCCGGAGAACTGATCCATAAACCGCCCAGTATGATTAAATGAACACAGAGGAGGAGTATTGATGAGTAACTGTTGGAGGGAAAGATATTCCAGCAAAACTCAACAGCTGCGAACAACATTAAACTGCAGAACAGCACTAAACTTGTATAAACCTGGAACACAAATTACCATAAAACTAAAGCAAATAAAGAAGCTTGAGTATCAAATTGAATACCGTAGGAGGGTTGGAAATGGCGTTTTCCACAATAAATATGGTAAGCTATAAAAGTACCTGCAAACAAGATCTAGGTCAAACATCAATGGTTTTCTCTTAATTCAACTGAAACCTGACATAGAATCCAGGAAACCAATGCAAAAGGGAGCAATTTTCTATCTGCTTGGCTAATGTTAATCAAGGCTTTTTATGCCTTGTTTTGGTTCCATGCTAGTAGGTGGAGTTGGGGGCTGAGTTTTGGGATCTTCTTCTTTTCCTCTAGAACAGCGTGACTGATTCACCAGAAAAAAAGTAGATAAAAGATGGCTGAATTACTCAATGAGCAGTTCAAAAATTAAAAATTTATCCCTCAAGTTAAATGCAAGCTGCATGTCCCCAACGCTTCGGTCGAGTGGTAAGAGCGCAGCGCATTATGTGTGAGTTAGACCCACGTCAGGGTTTGAACCTTGCCGCAGACAAAAAGCCTGCTATTTAAGTGGAAAAGGGTAAAACGGCGGTCCCACATCATCCGCCGAGTTTCAAACCCTGCGCCACTGACCCTTGGAGATTTCTCGATTATCAAAAAAGAAAAAGGTACATGCTGGCAGTTCCGTTAACACCTTATAAATGTATCCCAAAGTTCTCCATTCTGCAAAGGGATACTGAGGAATCTAAAGTTATTACTAGGCTGGTCTGGAAAGCGGAAAGCTCTATTCATTTTAGTATCTCACAATAATTAAGTTAGAATATGACAGTTTATCATTAAAATAAATTCCAATAATACATTTCGGTTAGTGTTTGGTTCCTCACAAAAGGAGGTTGATATTGGTCCTCTTGAAATATGTGATGTACTTTTACGCCAGCACCTAGCTCAATAGAAACATGAGATCATAAAAGCATTGCATCTATCATAAGCTGAATGTTAACAGTTCAAAGAGTCAAACTAATGTATCATTTACTAAAGCTTTTCAAATATTTCCTTATAAAAAAAACTATTAAAGCTTTTCAAGTATTTAAAATGTGAAAAGTTGCATGTTTTAATACTTTATGTAGTTTATTTTATTTTAAACAAACAATTTAGTCATCTTCAAATTCACTCTGGAGATTAGTTTAGTCGCCCCTTAATAACCACTTGAAGACATTTGATTTAGCAGGGAAGCTTCAAAGAAAAGATGTGTAAATGAAGGAGTATGAGATAGAATCCATAACCTAAAGAAAAAATAACAAGCTGCAGAACCTACCAAGAGTAAAATTGGAAATGGAGGGATCGGGCACATATAATGCCAATGAAATTCCCGACAAACATAGTTGTCACAATATCTGAAAATAAAATAGACGTAGATTCAATTCCGGAACCATAACATGCCAAATCAAGCAAAAACTAGTGACACTTTAATAAACTCGATGGCCTTTAAGTAAAGAGAAACCAAAAACAGAATGAGCATATTACTTACGGTCAGTTTGAAGGACTCTGTTTGTCGGAGACATATTTCTGTGAGAAAATCTAAGCTTCAGTTGAATGATTTTAGAATGCACGACAGCAAACAGTCCATCTTCATGCCTGAAAAAGATGAAAAAAGAAAATTGCAGTCCAATGGCAGCTATCATTACCTGGGTGTAGAGAAGAAAAGGTCATGTGATGTTAACTTGCTTCTACAACTCAAAATATGTCAGGAAGTTCTGAATTTATATTATGGTTCCTGAGCATACACTTGAAATAAAAATGGTTATCATATTATGACATTTCTTCTCCCGGTTCAACACTTGGAATAGCATTATAGTAATGCTACTACATTCGCTGTAATAATAACATGAGAAATACTCACCTACACCATCTGTAATGAGCAAAAATCAACAGCAGACTGAGATGAGCAACTAGCAAGGAGAGAGCAAAAGCTTTAGAAACAAAGATTTCTTCAGGAACAAATTTGAAGTTAACAGACCTGCAACAAAGCAGAGTTACGATAAGCAGTATTTTCTGAAGGAATAGAAGAAAAGCGCGAAATGAGCATAATCTTGTAGAACGCAGATGGTAGAAATACAGTTCTCAATGTCAGATTATTTTAAAGGTGCGCCAAAGCAACTTAAAATCCAATTAGAATCAGACAAAACTTAGTTTGAAGATAATGGTAGGTTTAGGGTGAGAAGTGGCCTATTAAGAGGAAATGGGGCAAATATCCTTTTGCTGTCTATGTCAAGCGAAAGAAAATGAGCCTCAAACTCAACAGGGATGAGATAGACAAGAAACTACACCAGCAAGAACATGCATCTCCTACATTTAGCAAACAAGACCAATGTGTTGTTTAATGGCGTTTGAGGTAAAATTTGCATGTAATACGACAATGCTGTTTCACATGATGATAATGCATGTTGATACAAAGGCTTGTCAAGTTGATAGTTCCATAATCTCTCATCACCATAGTTTTCCAAAAATAATTCCAGAAGTAATATTATGGGGGATGTCATAAAATATCCTGGGGCAAACTGTTTATTTGTCTTGCACAACAAAAGAGATTTATCGAAATATAAATAAATAGATAAATAAATCAAGAAAGGGAAGCCAGCAATTTTAAAGTGCATGATATTTTCAAATGGTGCCTCAGAGTACCAAATTTGCAAACATAATGTATTTAAAATGTACCAGAAGTGGATGAAAACACGACCAAGATCGAAAGCTTTTGATATATATGAAGCTGGATGTGACAGGATAAAAGGCAGCCCGAGGAGAATCTGCACCAATCACCAATCATCATGGTCATTGGTAAGCAATTTGATCAGAAGATGCTCCATTCAACAGAATTATACTTGTCGCTTGACTCACCTACGCATATGAACCACAAACTCATAAGAGGATCTCTGAGGAAAAAACAGAAAACAATTATAACAATTAGAAAAATGCTCAAGAGCATCAAGGATGGAACATATAGATCAAGCAAATGTTAAAAGTTACAACATCATGTGATTCATGAGTAGCAAAGGAAAATGATTCCTTGATCCCGGTGCAATCATAAAGCTTCCCTACCAAAATAAGGGAACATGCTAAAACTATTTCTCAAACATTAACAAAGAAGTGAAGAACACAACTGCAGTACTGAAGACAATAATAAGAGTAAAGATGATAAATATAATTCAGAAATAGTAAGCAATTCCATAAGGGATTTCTGATATTTATCATATTATGTTATTATTAATCAAGGATTTCTTATATAGCTAGAATGACACTCACAAATTGTGAATAGTAATTTCTTAATAATTAATCGGATTGAGGATATGGCGTCATCATTCGCTGGAATTGAAATATTTGCGAGACAAATAAATCCCTCCTAGAATTTTTTGTTCCATGCGTCTGTCCCCCCGCTTCCTTGTCTAGTATTTAGACAAATTAGACTTTCTTTCTATTTGAAAACTATTGATACGTCTTATGGCACTGAAATCTGTCAATAGTAACATAGTTACACTACTTCAATTAAAAAAACGCTACACCGCTGAACATCATGGCATTAGGAATTAGAAAGGAAACTTGGAGAATACCCACCTGCACTAATGCAGCACCTGCTAAAGCAGATATCACTCCAACAATATCCATTGCCTGTATTTCAAGTTTCCACATATAACACAAAAGGTTACTCAGAAATGCAGTTCATAGTCATACTGAGATTGCTAATAACCTTAACTGTCCCAATATTATACCTTCACCATCAGGAGCAACAGAGGTGGTGCATACAGGAGCACATTCATCTTTATAGAAACAGCTCCACTGTACTAAAGAGAGGATCATTGATCAATCTTAACTGATGGCTAATCCACTGATACAAAGCAAAATTAATCCAAAATAAAAATCTCAAAGCTGCGCAAGAATATACCTGAAAATTACCAACCCTAGATGCCATTTTTGACAAATAATTGAGACCAATGCAGCATGGAGGAGAGTAGTGGCTAAACAATCATTAAATAATCGAAGAACAAAGATAGAGTGAACTCTTTTAGACAGAGAAAGCAAGGAGAGAGCCCACCAAGGTACCTGCAGCGCAGTCTAATCGTCAACTCTATTGCCAATTACTTATAGCATATCTATCTCTATCGTCAACTCTATTGCCAATTACTTATAGCATATCTAACTCCAACGAAAAGTGATTTGTCCATTTAAAAGATATTCTACCAAGTGAATGAATTCTGAAATTTACTAAAAGTTCATAAAATACAAGTTTCAAGGAAAAAGCTAAATCAGAAAAAGAGAGAGAAAATGGTAGAAGAAAGTAAGACATATTGCAGACATTTTTTTCACAATAGTAAAAACCAATCCTGATTCATTATGAAAAGATATAGATCCCGACAATTTGGTCAAGACTCCCCTTTATGAGAGATGTTTAGACAGATTTTCACAGATGTCCTTATACTAGAACTTTCTCTGAAGTAAGCATAATTAATTGTGGAAATAACTTAGCAAAAACTCCTGATCTCCTGGTATAAGATTTGGATGATATCGATAAAAGATCTCCGTAGTCTCAAGATTGACTTGTTTCTTTCTTTCTTTTTTCTCAGAAATACCTCCCAGCAACATAATAACCTCTTGGCTTCATCAAATTTTTCCTCCAGAATCCCGTTGAAGTTCAATTTTGATTTACAGATATCTCCAAAAAATAGCCATCTGTTGATCAGCAGCTTAAAGAAGATGCCTTGTGTCACCAGTCTCAAGTTGTTGTCTAGAAACTCTTTCTTTTTCTTTTCTTTTTGAAATGATAAGGTTTTATTCATAACAGCACTAAGATTGTGTTGGAGACCAGTACATTGTGGCAAAAGTGAGAAGACAAAAGTACATCCCTGTCTAAAACTGTAGGGATCTAGAAACTCATTCTTCTTGAAGTACAATTTCAGTGACATGAATAAAAATAGACAGTCAACACTAACAAATTTCACCACTGTTCAAGTCTTACAACAGTCACAATAACAACTCATTTCAGGAATATATTAGCTTAAAAGGTTACCCACAAAACTTGGAAGAGCCACTCATACATGAAGAGGACACCTACCACATCAGTCTTCAAGTAGATGAACACGACAATTGCTAGATCCAGCATGTAGAGAAAGCCAAAAAGAATCTGCACTGACATGAAAAGATAGAAATCAATAAACTTGCATGCAAGTCTAAGTGACCATGTACTGAAGGACAAAATAGTGTGCAAGGATTATCCAATGACAAGCTGAATATGCCCACATTTTTTTGAATAGGAAATATGCCCACATTATTTCAAAAGTCTTCTACTAGAGTACTAGTTAACTTTTTCCCTCATTCTGGAATCTACTTTAGGTTCCACCATCCAAACAAGCATAGAAGGTATGTTATTGCATTTTTTCTAATTAGTATAGAGTTAGAGGAAATGCAAATATTTGCTTCAGACTATAACTGTCAGGAAAAACTCTCCAGCAGATGGTATACTGCCCAAAGTAATCAGCGGCCTCAAAGAAAAGTGCATCACGATTCACGAGCATGAAGAGCTAGCTAGAGTTCCAAAATTATGAGTTAAGGTCGAAGCTAAGCAAAAGTCCAGCTTGTTAGATATAAGATAATTGCAAAGAAATCCAACACTGGCAAACACTTTCCTGAGCCGAAAACTTCGAGATGGATTGCTGGTGGTGGTTGGGATCGGTGTTGTATCCCGGCATTTGGAGAGATACAAATCCAAAAGCTATTGTACCAAATCTAGAAAGATTGGTGAATGTTTAAAAGTCCAACACAAATATCTTTCAACCAGGCACCACTATGCCTTCGATTAGGATTGACCTGTTAGGTGCATGATGCTCTATATTATTGCACTCTATTCAGGACCATTTCATTCCAATATTAAAGAATTTTCAAGGTAAATTAGAGGTTTTGTAATCTCACACTTATCCCTACACGGGTAACTAGTTGTTGTTGTAGTCTATCAGGATGCCATGCTTCCATCCTATACATCTGTCTGTTGTTGTTTCTAAAATAGAGTCTGTCGTTTCACTTCAAATTCAGTAACAAAATCTGTTCAATGTTGAGCAGGGACCATCAATTAATTGCATTTGCATTCTCTTTCAAATTAATTTTTTTCTTTTTTTTAAATCACGCTAGTACCTCCTCATGTAAGTTTACTAGCAATCACTGAAACAAGGATTGTACCTCCTTGAAATGGAGAAAATAGGAAAATTACCTGAGCAGGAAAGACTTGACCTCCGGTAACATATTGTATAGCAGAGTAAACATAAAGAAAGCCTGCTGGGTAAACCAGAGGTCCCGTATCACCTTTCAAGTTACTATAGTCCCTCTCTCCTCCGAGAAAGCCAGTAACCTATTCACCAAAAAACAATCAATAAATCAAATCAATAAGCAAAATATCAATCAACCATGCTACAATAGACTCCCTCCGTATTTTATCCGAACCTGTTTGACTTAAAAAAGAAATAACTTCTGAAACTTGTAGTTTTAAACATGTCATGACATTTGTTAAATGTAAAGTTTAAGTTAAATGTTTCCAATTACATAGGAAAGTGTTATTTTTTAAAACAAATTTAAAAATAAAGAGTGTCACATAAAATGTTGAAACAGAGGGATTATTTCATTCCAATACTGGTAAATTTAACTCAAATCTGTGCAGCATTACTGAACAAGAGAAACATAAAGATCAAAATGTTGAATTTGATTGAACTCTCACCTGAGACATATAAGCATCCCAATCAATTTTTGTATCTAAAAAAAAGTAACGAATCACCTCACTAATTAAATTATGATTTGATATACATATAAGAAAATAATTGGAAAGGAAGTTGTGAAAAAGCTGAAAATTTACATGGAACGTAGGCGATGATCAGCGCAACGAGGATGGAATCAGCGAAGAGTAAAGCGAAAGCGAAAGGTATTTTAGGATTTTTAATAAGTATTTGGAAGAAATGGTCCGATCTATGTGAATTTTTGCGTATAGCAGCAGCTGATTTGGCTGCCATGGCTGCTGGCGCACGAGAACTGCGAACTGACAATCTTGACAAAGACGAAAGAGATTTCTTTTCCTGTTTAAACGCAGCGTTTCATCGGGTATAGAAGTATAAATTGCTTTGACACCCCTTGAACTAGGGTAAATACGATTCGGCCACTTAACGTTTTATTTTTTATTTTGGATCCCCAACTTTTACTATTGGGAGTGTAAGATGATTCCACTTTTTCCGTTTCTCTCCTCCTTCTCCCCCCCCCCCCCCCCCCCTTCCTTTTTTTTATACGAAATCTCTGAGGGAGGGGTCTCTCATTGGCTTTGTGCCATGCTCCGAAATGCAACGAGACGTCGCAACTCATACCGAATGAACCATTGTAATTACTTCTACTCATTTCATGTTAGTACACATTGTTCGCCATTTATATTATTAAAAGATATAACGGTCAAATATATTCCTCTACTTTCATATATTGTCTATATTTAACCTTCGTTATACTATCGGACCAAATCTAATTTCTGTCTTAGTCCTTGTAGCTTGTACTCATTTCAAATCTTGGGCTTTGAGTTGGTTTGATTGGCTCAGCTAAGTATCAACTTTGGACTGGGCCAAGCATAGACTATTGTTTGGTCCATCCTCATCCTTGGCCAATTTTAAAAGAGAAAATGACACTCTATGGCCCCTATAAGAGTTTTTTACGCACTTGATCATTTTTTAACTATTATTTAAAAAAATAGCATCATTTATTGTTTATTCCATAAAGAGTATTTTTTTTTTTCATTATTAGCATATTACAAAAATTAAGCCCAACATTCATCTTCTTCACTCTATTTTTAAAATCTGATGCATATGTGAATGCCACCTAAATTCAAGATGTATTGATTTATACGTCTTTTATACTTTGTATATCAAGTATCACATTAATTCAAAATGTATTTTTATGTATATTTATTTTTGAAGTGCCATCTTATTTTAAGATGTATTTTTAATGTATATTTCAAATATATTTTATATGTCAAGTGCCATTTTAATTTATGATGTATTTTTTATATATATGTTTTTTGTATATTTATATGCCATCTTAATTAAATTTAAGATATATTTTTTATGTATATTTCACATGTCTAAGTGTCATCTTAATGGAAGATGTATTTTTTATGTATATTTTATATGTGTTAATTCAATATATATATTTTTTATATACATTTTGTATATATTAACATATATTATTATCGAATTAAGATCTTTATGTTAAGAAAGGAAGAAAGAAGGAAGAGAAAAACTTAAGAAAGAAAATTAAAAAGAAAACGAATGGAACAAATTTAGAAAATAAGTTGACATCAACAGAAAATAAAATTAAGAAGATGAAGAAAAAGAAGGAAAGCTAATAGATTAAGAGAAAAAAGGCATGATTTTTGTACAAAGAATTATTGACTTTCCATTCAAATTGCTTATATTTAGAGATTAATAATTAATATTCTTATTTTAATAGAACTGTGTGCTATAAATATAAATAATTCCCTTCCCAATGTAACCTCTTTTTTTTTTCTCTTTCTACGTTTCCCCTAGAATTTTTTCTTTTCCCCACACCTTTTACTTCTCTCTCTCTCTCTCTCTTCCATTTGCATTTATATTTTTTTTTTGGTTACTTAGTAGTTAGCAAGTGGCTTTTACAAAGACACTTGTATAAACCTGGATATGCATTTTTTCACTAGCTCAAATCATTTAACATCATCCCCTTTCCTTATATTCATTTCTTTTCTTATTGATTCATTTTGTAAGTTTGAGCTTCTAGTTAAAAAAAAATGAAGGAACGCAATAATTTTGCTTCTTATTATTATTATGTACAAATGTTTGCTTTTTCTTCTTATTTTTGTTTATGTGATTGCTTCTTCTTTATCGTCTTCCTTTTCGGGTCCTAATGATATTTTATAAGTACAGATCTTTTGAAGTGGGTATTGGTGATGATTTATATTTTAATGGTGTTTGGAAGATACAATGTAATTTCATATAAAAATTTTATATACACAGTGTATAAAACTTGTATATGCACTGTTATATGTATATAACTATATTATGTATAATAATGTTATTATAAAAATTATATATATACTATTTTACAATGTATAAAAATTATATATATACTATTACATTGTATAAATTTTATATATAAATTGTATCATGTATTTTTCAGTGTATATTATAAAAATTATATATAAACTATTATAAAATGTATAAAAATTATATACATACTATTACATTGTATAAATTTTGTATATAAAGCGCATCCTCTATATTTTAGTGTATTCCTAATGTGTTGTTAGTGTATATTCATGGCTCCGACTTCTTTGCAGCAACCTTATATAATGTATATATGTTATATAATAGGTATATATGTACAATTATATAATTTATATATATTATTTATACAATATAAATATTGTGTGTCATTTAATAGTGTTTTTCTAGCCATATTGGAGGTTGAAACTCCATGATTCTTGTGGGATGAATTTATGTGCATTTGCTGTGAAGAAGTGAAGGGTAAAGTGTATTTCTACAGATTCGTCTTCTTCTTCTTCTTCTTCTTCTTCTTCTTCTTCTTCTTCTTCTTCTTCTTCTTCTTCTTCTTCTTTGTATATAAGATATAAAATTAGTGTATCTCATATATAATAAATTCATATTTAGTGTATCTGTTACATAAGCTGTGTATCTATATACACTTTGAGTTTTTATAAAGTATACACTAACTATATAATATATATACATTCGTTATACAATATTAACCATGAGAATTTTTAGTCTTTGGGTCATTTTCGGTGAGTAAAAAAAAAGAAAGAGATTTGTATGTGTTGATTAGTGATCGACAATGGCTACGGTCGTCAAGGAGGAAGAGTTCTAGGTCCTTTGATTTTTCTATATTAGGTATTGATAGTGATATGCTTTCCTTTATTTTGGAGATTTAAAAGAAAGAATATTTTTGGAACAAAAGCATTTCAAAAAACAAATTAATTCCAATTTAAAGCAGAAAATTTATTTCATTTCCAGATTTAAAAAATATTTTCTTACCATCTCTGTTCCTAACACCCAAGTTCAAGTATAACGAACCCTAAACAGACCAAACCAAATACAAATTTTATTTTATTCAAAACTCACATGGCCAAGATAAGAAACCACCATATTATGAGCCAAACCCAAAGAATTAAGCACCAAATATGTAGATCTGCCATTAATCCTAGTTAAAAAAATGACAGAGACCCATGAAAAACAAAGAAAGGGTAGTTATTCAACTAGCGAAATTGAAAAAATACCTCAATAAAAAGAGGAGAAGAAGAAACCCAGCAGTGAACTGAACAAAAAAAAGAGGTTCTCACAAACGTTGAAAGGAGCAAACTTTTACCCCTTCAGAGAAAAACATATTTATATTTTTTAGTTCGCCAACTGCTTCCGGGTCTTAACATTTAGATTTCACATTTTAGGAAGTGGAGATTAATTTTTATTGAGTTTTACATGAATGACTAGAGAGTGAAGAAGGGACAAAGAGCCACTCAAAAACTAATTGTTGGTTAGCATATGTTATTTATTGTTGGCTATAAGTTATAATGTAAAATAATGGGCTAGCGAGTGATATACTTTTCGGCCGAACGACCAATTATGTCAGAAGCTCAATTTTAAAACCTTGTATTACTCTCACTAAACCTAGAAATTGTGAATCATAAAAGATTAGCATGAAGCTCGAAAAGAGATCGGGAAAGCAGGGATATAATGGTGTTTCTAAAAATATTTTTCAACTTTACGTTTAATTGGAGTATAACCGCTCCTTCCTTGAGTTGAATTGACATGAGGGTAAAAAGAAAAAGAAAAACTAACCTAAACTCTTAATGTTTCCTATTCAAGGATCTCATTATAAGATTGTTTTTTCAACAGCGACACATCTTGGATAGCTGAAATTTTGAGAGTACTTCGAGTAATGTTGAGGGAAAAAGAAATAGTTCGGTAAAAACAAGAGTTTTTAAAGTTTCTCTCTGTGAGGAGGGCCCAAGACCTGGACCAAGTGAAGTGCATCAAAGAAGAGGAAGGCCATATTTTGATGGAAGAGGCACGGATTAGACAGAAAATGCAGACATACTTCTATAAACTCTTGAATGAAGAGGAAACAAGATTATCGTGCTCGGTGACTTGGAATACTGCGAGAGTCGTCGGGACTTTGGATATTGTAGGCGTATCAAGGTCGAGGAGGTTGAAGGGGCTATGGTAAAATGAGCAGGGGAAGAGCAATCGGGCCGGACATGATCCCAAATCAATTTTGAAAGAGCACGGATAGGGAAGGTTTGGAGTGGCTATCTAGGTTAATCAATGTTATCTTCAAGATAACAAAGATGCTTGAGCAATGGATATGAAGTATGATGGCTCGGTTGTACAAGAACAAAGACAATATTCAAAATCACAACAACTATAGGGGTATGAAGGTGCTAAGCCACACTATGAAGTCTGCGAGCGGGTAATGGAGATAAGGGTGAGGAGGGTGTGTCTATTTTCAAGAACCAGCTCGAATTCACGCTGGGACGATCAACTACGGAAGCCATCCACCTTGTGAGGAGACTGGTTGAACAATATAGGGAAAGGAAGAGTGACTTACATATGGTATTCATTGACCTAGAAAAGGCATACTACAAAGTCCCAATAGAAGTTATTTGGAGATATATGGAGGCTAGAGGTATATATGTAGCATACATTGGGGTGATTAAGGATATATATGATGGAGCCAAGACCTAAGTGAAGATAGTGCGTGGAGACTCGGGTCACTTTCCAATTTTGATGGTATTGCACCAGGAATTCTGTACTTAGCCCGTTTTTATTTGCCTTGCTGATGGATAAATTGACGCGACACATTCAAGGGGAGGTACCTTGGTGTATGCTATTTGCGGATGACAAAGTATTGATTGACGAAACGAGGGGCGGTGTTAACACCGGGTTGGGGAACTGGAGACAAACCATGAAGTCTAAGGATTTCAGGTTGAGCAGGACTAAGACAGAGTACCTGGCGTGCAAGTTCAGTGATGCAACTCACAAAGGGGACGTAGAAGTGCGGCTTTATACACAAAAAGAGAGAGAGAGTTTCTAGTATTTTAGGTCTATAATCCAAGGTAATTGGGAGATTGACGAGGATGTCACTCATCATATTGGGGCGGGATGAATGAAATTGAGACTCGTTTCCGGTGTTCTATGTGATAAGAACATGCCATCTGGACTTAAAGATAAGTTCTATAAAGTGGTTGTTAGACAGACTATGATATATGGAGCAGAGTGTTGGCCAGTCAAGAGCTCGCATGTCAAAAAAGTTGCAAGTAATAGAGATGAGGATGTTGAGATAGATGTGTAAGCGTAATAAGAGAGGTACGATTAAGAATAAATATATTCGGGACAAGGTGGGAGTGCCCCTCATGGTAGATAAGTTGCGGGAAGCGAGGCTGAGATAGTTCGGACATGTAAAAAAGAGATGCCCAGATATCCAGTGAGAAGGTGTGGGAGGATGGCCATGGTGGGTCTGAGGAGGGGTAAAGATAAGCCTGAAAAGTATTGGAGAGGTGATAAGGCAAGATTTGGCACATCTCCAGCTTACCGAGAACATAGCACTTTAGAGTAACAGGCTAGTAGATAGTCGCGAGCGTATCCTTCTCTTATGTGTAAGATCAATAGCATTCTAATATTTTTAATACCTGAACCTGTATTATTACCAATTATTTTTTTTGCTTCAATTTTCTTGTTATATTAATGTTGTTGGTAATATGTCGTTTTAGTGTTCCTTTCCATTATTTGTACACTATTATTTTCTTTTCAATATGTGACGTGACTATGCTTCTCCTGAGTTGAGGGTCTATCGAAAACAACCTCCCTATCTTCACAAGGTAGGGGTAAGGTTGCGTACATACTACCCTCTCAGACTTCACTTATGGGATTACGCTGAATTTATTGTTATTGTTGTGTTATTCCTTCAAAATCTGTTGATTGTTCGATTTTATAGTTTTTTTATTGTTGGTTGGTTGCTTGTTATTGTAGTTATGCTCAATAGATATAGTAGATTTCTCTACTACTTTTTCTTATTCTGCAAATTGTGTATTTCTCCTCACCGTGTAACTCTTTCGGTTGTTAAATGAAAGCATACAGATGGTATACGATGTTTAAGTATATTTTCATTTTGAGTTATGTTCTTTATGCTTTTAAATTAGGGGTGACAATTTGAGCCCAAACTCATCCAATCCGTTCAGAGATTAACGGGTTGGGTTAGAAATATTTTAGCTCATGGGTATAATTGGACTGAGCCTAAATTAACCCATCATTTTTTATAGCTCATTATGACCCATGAAGTAGTTCAATTACAACCTATAAAGCTCACCCAAAATAAAGGGATTTCAACACAACTGAAGGCTTGTCTGAAAATTTACTTAGTTGCCCCATCATTAGTTTCTATATCTAAGTGAAAAAACGAGAATCAAAGTATCTAAGTTTTAATGTAAATATGAATAATTTTGTAACTGAGTTGTGGTGAAATTTATTTATTTAAAAATAACGAAAAAGATATATTTCAACTTACAAATTTTAAATATTAATTTGTTATTTAAGAAAAAAATACTAATAGATTTTTTTTTTTGGAAAGGAGGGAATAGTTCTTAAGTGGAGAGTAGGACTTCTTGTATTACATTGTAAAGAATAAATAATAACTACACAAATAGATATAAATCAAAGTTTGTACAGAAAATTATCTGGGTTGTTTTTCTCTAAAAGACTTTATCAACTAAGTTTTCTAAGAATTTGGTATGGCCGGAAGACTCTTTTCTAAATGAATTATTTTTGGAACAATTCCAACATCAGAAAAATAAAATAAAAAATCAACTAGCTAAACCTTTATCTTGCACAAAAATTTTCTTCATAATATTTTCTGAAACATTGTCCAACTGTTATTTTCTTTACTTTCCCCCCTCATTTTACCCTTTTAAATAATTGCTTAGTTTTAGAAAGTAATAAAAGCTCATGAATAGTTGAGAATAAAATTAATTCACATGTGTTTGTTAACTAAAAATTTAAAATTAGATATATAGCAATTCATTGCTAGTGCATGGAATGAATAAATTACGAGAAAAATAGAAAAGTAGGTAACATATATAAGTGTATAAATTATAAAAGGTTAAAAGCTTTGTTTATGGGAGATGGAATACAGTTCTAATTTGTAAAAACATGGGTCAAGACCCAAATCGGTTAGGTTATGACCTATTGTTTAGCCTATTTTGACCTAACCCATCTTAGCCCAAGTACACTTTGGGCTGGGTTGGGCAATGACACATTTATTGACTCAGCCCATCTTGACCCGCCCAAATTCAGCCCAACCCGCCCATTTACCACCCCTATTTTAAATGAATGAGATGTTTGTATCATGAAAAGTTGCGATCATATAATATGTGAGTTGAATAATAGATTGATCTGGCTATAAATAGACACTTAAGCATGTTTAGGGCTAAAGCTTGCATCTTTATTATTTTTAGCTTCTGTTATTGTTAACATAAGTTGTAAAAGCTTCATTGTGGATACTTGAGTTGCTAAAAATTATTTTACTATTAACAGTACTGATTTTGCAAGATTTGACTACTCTCGGTCAGATCTGTAATTTTAGTTTAAAATGGATAATTTATAAAGATGCTTGTGGCTATGGGTAAAATCATATCAGTGCATAAAAGTAAGCTAATCAGTAGCACAGCATAAAAGTGAGCTATTTTGCATATTTGGCCAAAAATAGCATTGGGTTTCTAAACGTTCAACAGCAGATTTCAGTACAACATGTTCTTAATTCTGCTAGACTTGGGCTTGTCCTTGTTCAGCCCCACAAATGGGCTAGTGTATGTGGATTATCACTGTCCATCCCAAACCTAATTAATACTAGGGATTTTTACCTAGATATACTATATTAGAAACGTATTAACTATTTTTTTTTATGTTTCTTAAAAATTACATTGTGTATTTATATTTATTATTTATGTACAAAATCATGATAAAAGAAAGATCCCTTAAATATAGGGATTAATTTGTAACTGTATCCCTCATCCCCATCTTCAGCTTAATTAACATCCAACAATCACGATTTTCTTTCCAATTTCAAAAGATTTTAGAGTCATTCTCTCTTTCATATAAATCAACCAATCTCTCTCTCTCTCTCTCTCTCTCTCTCTCTCTCTCTCTCTCTCTCTCTCTCTCATACAAATCAAACTATTATTTCTCTAAAATTGTAGCATCATATATTTCTCTGAATCAATTCCACCAACAACCATTATAATTTTTCAACTATTGACAAATCCATCGACATTATCTCTGAAACTGCGGGTAGAGGGGTCTGCCATTGATATACCATTAAAAAGTTTCAAAATTTTAAATTAGATATCCGAATTTTACGAATTTGTGATTTCTTTGGATTGAGTGTTCTTGAAAACAATTAAAAATATCCTTTAGGGTTTATATCTCAATTTTAAAGGAGATTGGTTAAGTTTAAAGTTGGTTTTAGGTAGAATTTCAGATTGAAACTCGAAGAAGAAGAAGTTTCGGAATTGTATTACGATTCTATGATAAATGTATCATAATTGTATCTGAATTGTATTTGATACATCAATACCTAAGACAATTCTGATATAATACTAATACTATTATAATACAATATTGTATCATAATTTAAGTTTAGAGTTGGTTCTAGGTGGATGTTTTTGATTGAAACTTGAAAAAGATGAAAATCAAAATTGTATCATAATTAAGAATTGTATCACAATTGTATTACAATTTGTCCCTAAAATAATACATGATACAATACTAATACAAGTATAATACGATATTGTATCAGTTTAAGTTTAGAGTTAGTTTTAAGTTGTAATTCTTCCAAGATTGTATCAAATTTGTATTTGAATTGTATTTGATGCATCAATACATGAAAGAATACTTGATACAATACTGATACAAGTACAATACAATCTTATGTCAGAATTATATTAGTTTATAGAGTAGTAACGTGCAGATTTCCTATAATTACTGTGATGGATCTTCAAAATTGTATAGAATCCCATTTTGAGAAAATGTTACCGTACAAAAAATAACCATTTCTTTGGTTCCATTTCTATGGCGAGTATGGCTTCTTTTTTGGTTCAAAGCTTTTTTTGTCCACTTGTATTTTTCTTATGGCTTCTTATACCAGAAACGAGTATCTTGTATAGAGTTTTCGAGAAATTAGAAGAAAAAAATTGGTGAAATAATATTGGAAGAAGAAGTTGCTTCCAGATCTACGTAGAAGAAAAGGGAGGGAGGGGAGTAGCGAAAAAAGGAAAGGATATAATTCAATCCCTTAATTTAAGGTGCTAATAATGGGGTGAGAGCGTTTTAAGGAGGAATACATACAGTTTGTAAAAAAAAAAATAGATACTTTTTGAAAACTACAAAACCTAGAGAAAATAGATAAATAAGTTTCTATTATATTATACATAGGAAAAACTCCCTTAATACTAATAGACTAGATAATTCTTGTCTGCAATTGGAGTCCCTTCAGCACATGGGCGCCAGAAAGAATTCGCTTCTGCCATGCCTAAAATGTGAAAATTGCAAGCTGGCACAATTTTTGAGAGCAAAAAACATTACTAGGCAAAATTATAGGAAAATTTTCGCACATGTAGCAGCATTAGGTCTTTTACATACAAGGCAAGAAAATATTTATAGTCCTAGTCAAAATCCTTTAAACATGGTAGCTTCAATAACGCATCTTAAATAGTTTCAGTTACCTACTTCTCCTTGATTAAGATAATTAGTCATTAGTGTCGGCCAATCTTCTTATTCGTAAGTAGCGTATTCCATATATTCCATATGCCATATAGTATTATATAAAGGAATGAGAAGCAACTAATAGGAAGCAAACAACTGAAATATATCGTATACTTGTTCTGCCATGGATAACAGAATCAGAATTTTGGTTCAACATAGCGGTGAATGGAATATGCAATACAAGTTTAAGAATTTTAGCGTCGATGGGGTGTTGATAAATATGGATTGGGATTTTAAAACGATTCGTTTGGAGATATCAAAGATACTTGGAGTCGACACAAGTATTGATATGATGGATATTGGATATTCCGTGAAAGAGTATTTTTCACCCATGAAAATATATGACGACAAGAGTTTGGGCTTGTACGTGGAGTTGAAAAGCAAAAATTTATCTTTCACTGATTACCCATTGTGTATAACATTTAAAGAGTAGGGTAACAACAGTACATGCTCGAATCCGGTTGTTAACAAGGCAAACTCCAATCTTTTTCAGAGTTTGCCAATGGTTGACAATCTGGAAACGGTTGAATGGATTAATTCCGGAAATGGAGAGGACTATGATTTTATGCAGATCGATAAAGAGTGTATAATCGGCATCAGTACACATCAAGAGGTTAATGAAGGGCAGTTGTACAAAAACAAGGATATACTGCAAAACGTTATGAAACATCTTGCAATCCGAGAGAAGTTCCAGTTCAAGATTGATCGGTTAAATAAAACTAGGTAAATGTAAAGTTAACGAATGATTATATACAATTGTAGGATATGCTTTCTAAGTTATATATTTAACATAATAACGGTAATCATATAATATAAATTTCATTGATTATCTAGATATGGCCGGCTGAATATACATGTATATAGCTAATTGTATCAAGTAAACTTTAGGTCTAGTAAATTTAATATTTAGTAACGCTATATTCCCATATACTACTATTAAACGGTATAAATTTAGTATAACATTTGGGTAAAAAGATTGAACTGATGCTTTAGATTATATGCACGAATTATACATGGAATGGTATGTGTATGATTTATATGTGCCAGTATAAATTCATTCGAGTTTTTAACCAAGTTACTAAATTAATTTTTATAATTGAAAGCAAAAAAGTAATTCACGTATGTAGCTGAATAATATTGCAAGTATTATCTTGTATATGTGGATGATCAATGCTCATGGAATCTTAAGGCATCAAGCCTAAACACCTTGAATATATTTAAGGTGAGAAAGTTTGAAAAAGTTCACACATGTGGAAATAATTCCAGATTATTTTCATAACGGTAGGCTGTGGGACCAGTCCCTAAATAAAATAAACAATTAAAAAAAGGAAAAAGAAAAGAAAGAGATGTGATTGATTGAAATAAAGAAGAGTGGGCTGCTAGAAAAGAAAGAGATTTGATTGATTGAAATAAAGAAGAGTGAGTTGCTGTAAACTTGGACGGCTGTAACCAATTTGCAATCTTGCAAATTGGCAAGTAGGCAACATAATAGATTTTTGGTGAGTATTCGTTCAACTATAAATAGGGGAGGATGTTGTCTCATTTAAAACACACCCAAAACAAAGAGAAGCTAAGTAGAAAGCATAACACTAAGAGTAATCCATAGATTGTTGTCTGCGAGATAAATAGTGAGTGACAATATTATTGTAGTGATGTATTTTAAAATAAAGAGTGTTATTTCTTTCGAAGTTGTAGTAGTCTTTTGACATTACTAAGTTGTAATATTATAGTGATAATATTGCTCCGCTCGGATATTGTATTTTATCCCGTTAAAAGATTTGGTATTATTGTTACTCTCTTGTGTTATTATTATTTACTGTGAATATTATACCTGGGCGGGATATATTTATTTTGCCAACAATATGGTATCAAAGCCATGGCAAATAATGATACGCTGTTTTTTCAGTAACCCCGTCTCACAAAAGATAATTATGAAAAATGGTGTTTACATATGAAAGCCATTCTTGTCTCTCAGGATGTATGAAAAATCGTAGACAGAGGGTATGCAAAACCCGATAATGAGGAAACTCTGCCTCAAAATAAAAAAGAGATCTTGGCAAAGACGAGGAAGAAGGATCAACAAGCCCTCACGCTCATCCACTAATGTTTGAATGATGCCATGTTTGAGAAGGTGACAGATACTACCACCTCAAAGGAAGCTTGGGGGATTTTACAAAATTCTCTTCAAGGAGTTGACAAGGTGAGGAAAGTAAAACTTCAAACTCTAAGGGCTAATTTTGAAGTTTTAAAAATGAAAGAATCCGAATGCATTTCGAATTATTGTTCAAAAGTGAAGGCTGTTGTAAATCAACTAAGAAGATACGGGGAGGACATAAAAGATGTCCGTGTGGTAGAAAAAATTCTTCGCACTTTAACACCTAAATTTGATTTTGTGGTGTGTGCTATCGAGGAGTCTAAAGATTTAGACTCTATGATGGTAGAGCAATTAGAGGGCTCTTTACAGGCCCACGAAGAAAAGATCAAAAGGAGACAAGAAGTGCCATTGGAGCAACTTCTTAAAACTCAGGCATTCTTCAAGGATTATGGAGGTGAAAAGAGCTATCGAGAGAATGGAAGGGGACGAGGTCGTGGCAGTCATGGAAGAGGAAGAAGTAACGGTAACAACTTCAACAATGAAGTTAAAATCCACCAGACATTCAGAGGTCGTGGTCGTGGACATAGAGGGGGAAGAGGACGTGGCTACTACCAAGAAAATAATAGACAAAGGTATGACAAATCAAAAATTGAGTGTTATAATTGTCATAAATTTGACCATTACTCTTGAAAATGTCGTAGCAATGTTGAGGAAAAAACTAACCTTGTTGATGATAAGAAAGAAGAATATGGGTCAACGTTGTTGATGACACTCAAGAAAGAAGACAAGGATGATTGTAACTCGTGGTACTTGGACAATGGAGCAAACAATAATATGTGTGGAAGCAAAGAGAAAATCGTGGAGATAAATAACACGGTGAGAGGTAATGTGTCCTTTGGAGATACCTCAAAGATTCAAATCGAAGGGATATGTATGATTCTGATCTCCTGTAAAGATAGTAGTCACAAGCTAATTCAAGATATTTATTTTGTGCCAAAATTAAAAAGTAATATTTTGAGTTTGAGCCAACTTCTTGAAAAGGAATATGACATCCACATGAAAAATATGCATCTTTGGCTTAGAGATTTAGGTGGAATTCTAATTGCTAAAGTGCATATGGCAAAGAATAGATTATTTTCTCTAAATCTTAAAACAATTGATGCAAAGTATTTGAAGGCCAATGTGCAAGATGAATCATGGTGTTGGCACATGCGATTTGGGCACTTAAATTTTGAAGCGCTCAAATCAATGGGAGAAAAGAACATGGTGCATGGGATACCATCAATCAACCATCCCAATCAATTGTGTGAAGCTTGTCTTCTTGGAAAACACGCAAGGAGGAGTTTTTCAAAGGAGTCCATGTCAAGATCAACCAAACCGCTCCAGCTTGTTCACACTGATATGTGTAGGCCAATCAATCCAGCTTCCTTTGATAAAAGTAAATACTTTCTACTCTTCATTTATGACTTTAGTAGAAAAACTTAGGTTTATTTCTTGAACAAAAAATCTGAAGCTTTTGCTGCTTTTAAAATTTTTAAAGTATTTGTAGAAAAAGAAAGTGGCTATGAAATAAAAGCTTTAAGGTCTGATAGAGGAGGCGAATTCAATTCAAAAGAATTTAATAATTTTGTCAATCTCATGGAATTCCTAGCCCTCTAACGGTACCTTATTCACCCCAACAAAATAGAGTTGCAGAGAGAAAGAATCGAATGATTCTTAATATAGCTAGATGTATGTTAAAAGCTAAAAATATGCCCAAGGAATATTGGCCAGAAGCTGTATCTTGTGCAGTTTATTTGAACAACAGGTCTCCAACAAGGAATGTTAGAGATCAAACCCCTCAAGAAGTATGAAATAGAAGAAAGCCAAGTGTCAAGCACTTGAGAATCTTTGGGAGCATAGCCTATGATCATGTGCCACATCAAGGGAGAGCGAAGCTTGACGAACGAAGTGTCAAGCATATGTTTGTTAGCTATGATACGAGTTCAAAAGGCTACAAGCTATACAACCCAAGTAGCGGCAAAATGGTTGTGAGTCATGATGTTGAATTTGATGAAGAATTAACATAGAATTGGGAAGCTCAAGAAGAAATTTCATATGATTTTCTTCCATACTTTGGCAATGAAGAAGAACCAGAGACCGTGGAACTTGTGCAGGATACAACTCCACCTCCTTCTCCAACCAATGTTGCATCTCCTTCTTCTCAACAAAGTTCAAATGAGCAACCGCAAAGGACAAGGAGCATTCAATAGCTCTATGATGGTACAAAAGAAGTTACTAATTTTGATTTTTTATATTGTCTCTTTGTTGATAGTGAACCAATGAACTTTGATGAAGCTGTTACAGACAAAACGTGAAGACAAGCCATGGAGGAGGAGATCGAGTCAATAGAGAAGAACAATACTTAGGAGTTAACAACTCTTCCCAAGGGTCATCATGCAATTGGAGTAAAATGGGTTTACAAGATAAAGAAGAATGTTGATGGAGATGTGGAGAGATACAAGACATGACTTATGGCTAAAGTCTACAAGCAAAGGCAAGGCATTGACTATGAAGAAGTTTATGCACCTGTTGCCCGCATGAAGACGATTCATATGCTGATCTCTTTGGCGGCACAAATGAAGTGGAAGATCCATCAACTAGACGTTAAGTCAGCCTTTTTGAATGGCTATATTGAAGAAGAAGTCTATGTTGAACAACCATTGGGTTTCGTGGTCAAAAATCATAAAGATAAAGTGTTGCAGTTGAAAAAAGCTTTATATGGATTAAAGCCAGCCCCACGAGCATGGAATAGTTGCATCGACAAGTATTTTCAAGACAATGGGTTTATTCATTGTCTCCATGAATATGCTCTTTACCTTAAAGTTCATACTAATGGAGATATCTTGCTTGTTTGTCTTTATATTGATGATCTTATTTTTACGGGTAATAACCCAAGTTTATTTGAAATTTTTAAGAAAAATATGTCCCGTGAGTTCGAGATGACAGACATAGGGCTCATGTCATACTACCTGGGCCTAGAAGTGAAGTAGATGGAGGATGAAATTTTCATCTCTCAAGAAAGCTATATGAAGGAGATCTTGAAGAAGTTCAACATGCTGATTGCAACCCCGTGAACACACTGATGGAGCGTGGGACAAAATTGTCCAAGTTTGATGAAGGAGAAAATTTGGATCCCACATTTTTCAAAAGTCTTGTGGAAAGTTTGAGGTACTTGACTTGTACCAGGCCAGATATACTCTTTGCAGTTGGAGTAGTAAGTCGCTTCATGGAAGCTCCTACCTCCACCCATTTGAAAGTCACTAGAAGAATTCTTCGTTACCTAAAAGATACGATTGACTTTGGGTTATTTTATTCTTCTTCTAGTGATTTCAACCTTATGGGATTTTGTGATAGTGATTATGCAGGAGATATTGATGATAGAAAAATCACAACTGGTTTTGTATTTTTCTTGGGTAATTCTGTTATTTCTTGTAGTTCAAAAAAACAATCAATTGTTTCTCTATCGACTTGTGAAGCCGAATATATAACAGCAACATCATGTACTTGTCATGCTATTTGGCTAAGAATCATGCTTTAATAATAACACAAGAGAGTATATCTGGCCTGGATATAACACCTGTCATGTTATGTCCTGGATATAACAAAGTGAAGGCTGTTGTAAAATAATCATGTACTCTCTTGTGTTATTATTATTATTATTATTATTTGCCGTGGATATTATTCCTAGGCAGGATATATTTATTTTTCCAACATAGGCTACCTCTAATCTCGTTGGAAGTTTGATAATGAACAAGTTAGATGATCCAAAGTTGGAGTATACTCCAGCAGAAATACAGCGTGACCTCAAGAGGGAATATGGAGTTGATTTGAACTATATGAAAGCAGAGGCAGACCCAAGATTTGAGCACGACGGGGGCACCACTGTATGCTAATCACTCGATAAGATTCAGCGTGCAACTCTTTGAAAACTTAACGATTATGATAACTTATCATCCAAGTATTATTAAAAAAAGTTCTAAAGAAAAAAAGAATACCGAACACACACACACACACACACACACACACATATATATATATATATATATATATATATATATATATATATATATATATATATATATATATATATATATAGAGAGAGAGAGAGAGAGAGAGAGAGAGAGAGAGAGAGAGAGAGATTTATTCGCAAAATGGGTGCTATGGAAAGAGAAGGAATAAAATTAATTAAGTTGACTATTGTGTATTAGTACTAAACTATAAATAAATTCAAAAAAAGATAAAAGTAAAAAATAAAGTAATTTGCTATTAAATATAAATTACATTGTACTCAAAGAATAAAAATAGAAAGGAGGAGTAAAAAGTGGAACGCGGGTTTCGAACCTGTGTCACCAGCAAAGTTGGGAATTTAAGTGCCCAAAGCAACCAGTTCTCCCATCTGCTTCTTTGTTTCTGGAGGTACACTTAAAATATTTAAGGGGTCCCATATAAATGTACAAATATATATAATATGTATATACAAGCTTTTTGCCGAGACTAACGGGGTCACTTGACCCCTCAACCCACAACGTAGGTCCTCCTCTGATGAAAGCATGGAGGTCGAGATAAAAAGCTTTTGAACTGTTGAGAGGTAAACCAAGCGATTCGTATAATAAGCTGCCAAGGTTTTTGTATATGTTAATGCATACAAATCTTGGGTCAGTGACAAGGTTGGAAAGGTCGGATGACGGGTGCTTCTTATATGTACCTCTACTCATCAATTAAAGGGTGGGAGTAATGCATGCCTAATGTTGTTGTCGATGGTAGCTTTCTAAAATCAACACACAGAGGGACCTTACTAACGGCGTGCACCCAAGATGCAGCAGGTGAGTTGAAGTAGACATTCATTGAATATAATATTTTAAATATAAATTATTTCATGAATAATTACACGTGATGTATAACGTGTATAAATTATACAATAAATAATCCGACTATTTTAATGGTATCACAGCTCTACATGTAGTATAACATGTATCTGTTTAGTATAAATCATGTATAATTTATCATATCGTTGTACTTTTACAACAAATCTGCTTTATCATATTTGATATGTTGTATAATTTAAATTTTAAATAAAGTTAATTTTTTTGATGTTCAATAAGGTAAAATATTTCCACTCGCATATGCTGTGGTTAATTCGGAGAATGATGCATCACGGGAGTGGTTCTTCCAAAATTTGCGAGAAACATATGGTATAAGGGAAGGAATGTGCATCGTATTTGACAGGCATGAAAGCATTTTGAAGGCAACTTCAGTTGTGTATCCTGAAGTGCCATGCATATTCCATCTATGGAACAACATAAAGTTGAGGTTCAAGAAGAGCCAAAAGAAAATAAGGCCCGTATTTTTTGCTATGGCTAAAGCATACACAATTGAGGAATTCAACCAATACATGTCAGAAATATGTAATCTTGATGGGAGAGTTAAACAATACTTATTCAACATTGGATATGATAGGTGGCCGGTAGCGCATTCAACCGTTAACAGGTCCATGGTAATGACCTCAAATATTGCGGAATCCATGAATTCTGCGAATAAGGCGGCGAGGGATCTACCTATCTACAATCTGCTTGACTACTTGATGAAGCTGGTTGCAGAAACGGAGCACTGGAAACTGGTACAAAGCTTAGCACAAAGTACGAAATATTGCTGAGGGAAAAAATCATTGTGTCGAGAAGCATGACGGTAAGTTAAATTGACATACAAGGTATAAAGTTAGAATATATAATGATATTCGAGTGTACTGATAAAAATGTTACTACATCATGATACATATTATACTATGTATCAATATACCACATATAATGATTTCATTCTATAAACTTTATACAATGAAATCTGGGATTAAATGGCTTCATTCAATAGTTCCCAGTTTCCTTAGTCCTTGGATAAGTACTGCTCAATTTTTATAAAAGAAACATTTCCTTTCTGGTGTGGAAGATCAGACTAAGCTGCAACCACAGAGCATACTCAGACAGAACCTTGACTCAGTTACCAAGATAGATCTTTTCTGATGTGGAAGATCAGACTATGCTGCAACCACAGAGCATACTTAGACAGTACCTTGGCTCTGATACCAATTGTTGCGGAAGCCAAATGTATATAGTGTGAATGAGTCACAACTACTATACCAAAAATTATGACAACCACTAAATAATAAACAAGACAATAAGACAACAATAAAAGAACACCAGAATTTACGAGGTTCGGCCAATTTTGCCTACTTCCTCGGACACAATCAATATTTTATTCCACTCCAAAATTACAAGTGAAATAATACTAAAGAGAGAAGATACAAATGCCTTAAGAAGATAAAAAAGGCAAATGAGAGGTGTGTTTAAATCCTAAACATTAGGCCTCCTTTTATAGGGTGAAATTCCCATTCAAAATTGTCATCCACCGATGTGGGACTTTTGACAATTTCAACAAATCTCCACCTTGGCAAAATTCCACATCTTCAATTTTCTCTCAATAATAAATTTTGGCTGTGTCTTCGTCTTCAATCTTTAGTGTTCAACAATGTTGATCAAATCCAAACAATGTTGAAACTTGACCGCAGTCACCACTTTTGTCAGTATATCAGCAGGGTTCTCCGTAGTATGAATTTTCTTCACCGTGACTCCACCTTCTTCTATGATTTCTCGTACGAAATGATACCGAACATCAATGTGCTTCGTCCTTGCATGATAAACTTGGTTCTTCGCTAATTGAATAGTACTTTGACTATCACAAAAAATTATAATATTTTTTTGTTCAATACCAAGCTCCTTTAGCAACCCCTGAAGCCAAATTGCCTCCTTCACAGCCTCTGTAATAGCCATGTACTCTGCCTCTGTTGTAGACAAAGCAACTGTTGACTGCAAAGTAGACTTCCAACTAACTGGTGCCTTTGCAAAAGTAAACACATAACCAGTAGTTGACCTTCGTTTGTCCAGATCACCCGCAAAATCTGAGTCACAATATCCAACTACAGACCGATTGCCTTCCTGCTCAAAAACTAACCCAACATCTACAGTACTATGAATATACCGTAGAATCCATTTCACAGCTTGCCAATGCTCCTTTCCTGAATTATGCATATATCTGCTAATAACTCCAACGGCTTGTGAAATGTCAGGTCTCGTACAAACCATTGCATACATCAAGCTACCAACAGCATTTGCGTATGGTACCCTTGACATATACTCCTGTTCAGTTTCATCCTTTGGCGACATAGTAGTACTTAGCTTAAAATGGGGAGCAAGTGGCGTACTAATTGGCTTAGTCTTCTTATCTATGCCAAAACGTTGTAGTACTCTCTTCAAATATTCTTTCTAAGATAAACAGAGTTTCTTTGAACGTCTATCTCTTATTATCTCCATGCTAAGAATTTTCTTTGCCTCACCCAGATCCTTCATCTCGAACTCCTCCTTCAGTTGAATCTTCAACTTATCAATTTCTTCTGAATTCTTGGAAGTTATCAATATATCATCAACATATAGGAGAAGATATACAAAGGAATCATCATTAAGTTTGCGCAAATACACACAATGATCGTATTTGCTTCTCTTGTACCCTTGCCGCAACATAAACTTGTCAAATCGCTTATACCATTGTTTAGAAGATTGTTTCAATCCGTACAACGATTTTTCAAGTTTGCATACCATATTTTCTTTTCCAGCAACTTTGAATCCTTCTGGCTGATTCATGTAGATTTTCTCCTCCAAGTTTTCATGTAAAAACGCAGTTTTTACATCCATCTGAACTAGTTCCAAATCCAACTGTGCTACCAAAGCCAACATAATTCTAATGGAAGAATGTTTTACAACTGGAGAAAATACTTCATTGTAATCAATTTCCTCCTTTTGAGCATATCCTTTGGCCACCAATCTTGCTTTGTAGCGAACATCTTCTTGGTCAGGAAATCTTTCTTTCTTTGCAAATACCCATTTGCACCCAATTGCTTTCTTTCCCTTCGGGAGATTGGCCAATTTCCATGTATGATTCTGATGAAAGGACTGCATTTCTTCATTCATGGCAATCCTCCACTTATCTTCTTCTGAACTTTGGATTGCGTCTTTATAAGTGGTAGGAACACCATCAGCTACAATTGAGGTTGCACAAGCAACCGTCTCTATGAGACGAACATGTTTCGTTATTGTCCTTTTTGGCCTGCTGGTTGCTATTGATTCAAGTTGTTGTCGAGGTTCCTGAGTTAGAATCTCCCTCTCTACTGGCTCTTCTTCCAGAGGGTAATCTTCATGAGTTTCCTCCTCTGCTTCTTGTGTAGGAAAAATAAATTTTCCCTCAAACTCCACCTGCTTTGATGCACCACCAGTTTGTTTGACATCTTCAACTGTCACCTTATCTGTTATGGCAGATTCATCAAAGGTAACATCTCTGCTGAATATAATATTCCTTGTCTCTGGACACCATAAGCGGTATCCTTTGACTCTAGAAGTAATCCCCATAAATATAGCCTTCTTTGCTCTCGGATCCAATTTTGACTCTTTCACATGATAGTATGCAATTGAGCCAAACACGTGCAAAGAGTCATAATCTACAACAGGTTTTCCATACCATTTTTCAAATGGTGTCTTGCCATCAATGGCAGCAGATGGTAGACGATTAATGAGGTAGCATGCATATGTAATTGCCTCAGCCCAAAATTCTTTGCCCAAGCCAGCATTGGACAACATACACCGTACCTTCTCCAGTAAAGTCCGGTTCATACGTTCTGCCACTCCAGTATACACCCACACTCTTCGGAAAAAATCATCAACAAAGGTTACAAAATAGTGCTTCCCACCCAATGAAGGTGTTTTGGAGGCACCCCAAACATCAGAGTATACATAATCCAAAATGCCTTTAGTATTATGGATCGCTGTACCAAATTTAACCCTTGTCTGTTTTCCTTTGACACAATGCTCGCAAAACTCCAAGTTGCAAGTCTTTACACCTTTTAACAATCCTTGATTAGATAGAGCTTTCAAGGATTTCCTCCTGCATGTCCCAAGCGCATGTGCCATAGCCTGGTTGCTTCTGCCTCTTTGTCATCACTGGATGTCACTGTTGCTGTCCCAATAACTGTGCTACCACGATAGCAGTACATGTTATTGTTCTTCCGATTGGCCTTCATTACCACTAGTGCACCGGAGCATATTCTCATCACTCCATTTTCTGCAATGATTTTGAACCCTTTTGATTCTAGGGCTCCCACAGAGATGAGATTCTTCTTCAAACCCGGTACATATCGAACATCTGTTAATGTTCTGATCATTCCATCATGGCTCCTTAATCTTATTGAACCAATGCCATATGAGGTAAGAGGGCTGTTATCCGCTGTGTGGATGACTCCATATTCTCCTTCTTGAAAATTCACGAACCAGTCCTTGTTGGGACACATATGGTAGCTACAAGCCGAGTCCATCAACCATATGTCTGATGATGTTGATAACTCTGTTGTAACTAATGAGAAGTCTGAATCATCACAATCAGCTACATTTGAATCCATAATGGCCTTTCCATTGTTATGTCTGGCCTTATTCTTCAACTTCGGACAGTCTTTCTTCCAGTGCCCCTTTTCTCGACAAAAGGCACATTCATCTTTGCTGGGTCTAGATCTCGACTTGGATCTTCCCTTCTTAGTCCTCGTTTGATTTTGAGGACGACCCCTCACAATTAGTGCTTCTCCTTCTCCGCCCTTCTGTTTTTCTCCCTTCTTTGTTCATAGCTGTACAAAGTCGAACAAACTTCTCTGAGAGAAATTTCGTCATTTCCATGGAGTAGAGTAGTTTCAAGGTGCTCGTACTCATTAGGAAGTGACCCCAACAACATCAAGGCCAAGTCACCATCATCAAAAGTTGCATCTATATTTTGCAAATCTGTGACCAACTTATTGAAACTGGTGATATGTTCATTCATTGTGGTACCAGGAACATAGGTGAAGCGAAACAGTCTCTTCTTCATGTACAATTTATTTTGACTGTTTTTCTTCAAAAATTTATCCTCCAATGCTTTCCATAATTTACTTGCAGAAGTTTTTTTTGTGTATGGATATTTCTGCTCTCTAGCAAGGTAGGATCGAATGGTACCGCAAGCAACACGATTGATAATTTTCCAATCTTCTTCTCCAATAACATCTGGCTTCTTTTCTTCAATGGCAAGATCTAGCCCTTGTTGAAAAAGAACATCTAGAACCTCGCCTTGCCACATCCCAAAATGTCCTGACCCGTCAAAAATTTCTACCGCAAATTTCGCATTTGACACAATTCTTGTCATAAGCGAAGATGCCAACGATGACGTATTATTGACACTTGATGTAGATTCTTCTTGTTTACTGTCTCCCATTTTGACACAAATATTATTTAGTAGCTGACGACACAAATCAAGATTATTTCCTTTCTGGTGTGGAAGATCAGACTAAGCTGCAACCACAGAGCATACTCAGACAGAACCTTGACTCAGTTACCAAGATAGATCTTTTCTGATGTGGAAGATCAGACTATGCTGCAACCACAGAGCATACTTAGACAGTACCTTGGCTCTGATACCAATTATTGCGGAAGCCAAATGTATATAGTGTGAATGAGTCACAACTACTATACCAAAAATTATGACAACCACTAAATAATAAACAAGACAATAAGACAACAATAAAAGAACACCAGAATTTACGAGGTTCGGCCAATTTTGCCTACTTCCTCGGACACAATCAATATTTTATTCCACTCCAAAATTACAAGTGAAATAATACTAAAGAGAGAAGATACAAATGCCTTAAGAAGATAAAAGGCAAATGAGAGGTGTATTTAAATCCTAAACATTAGGCCTCCTTTTATAGGGTGAAATTCTCATTCAAAATTGTCATCCACCGATGTGGTACTTTTGCCAATTTCAACAAATCTCCACCTTGGCAAAATTCCACATCTTCAATTTTCTCTCAATAACAAATTTTGGTTGTGTCTTCATCTTCAATCTTTAGTGTTCAACAATGTTGATCAAATCCAAACAATGTTGAAACTTGACCGCAGTCACCACTTTTGTCAGCATATCAGCAGGGTTCTCCGTAGTATGAATTTTCTTCACCGTGACTCCACCTTCTTCTATGATTTCTCGTACGAAATGATACCGAACATCAATGTGCTTCGTCCTTGCATGATAAACTTGGTTCTTCGCTAATTGAATAGCACTTTGACTATCACAAAAAATTGTAATATTTTTTTGTTCAATACCAAGCTCCTTTAGCAACCCCTGAAGCCAAATTGCCTCCTTCACAGCCTCCGTAATAGCCATGTACTCTGCCTCTGTTGTAGACAAAGCAACTGTTGACTGCAAAGTAGACTTCCAACTAACTGGTGCCTTTGCAAAAGTAAACACATAACCAGTAGTTGACGGCACAAACACATATTTCAATTTTATCCACATCAGTATTTTATAGTTCTAGATACTGACTTCTCTGTATCAATAATTCTCGTTTATAGAATACTGACAATGATGTCTTTATAAATATATCTAACAAAAAACTGCTTGTATAATCATAACTTTTTGTGAAATATGAACCATATTGATGTTCAGGTGTATAGGCAAATGGGAACAAAATGTTGTTAGCGAAATGTGTACAGAACCATATTGATGTTCAGGTGTATAGCTAGGCAAGTTGTAGTTTGTTAAGGTTTATATGTTGATATATTTTCGAATATAGTATCAAGATTGAGTGGCATGAGCTGCCATGGGATTACAGTGGAATATGAGTGTGAGATAATTTTGAAAGAAATGCTTTTGTGTGACTGATCCCATGTAGGCACATATATATGGGGAGTATAATACATTTGGTAACAAGTTAAAAGGGAAAAATTTGCTAGTGCATGAGGGGAAGAATGTACAAGGATTGTGAGTTCAAGGTTGATAATGTTTATTATGGTGATGTAAATCGTAGGTTTGTGGGACAATACAAGCTAAAAGGTTCACACATGCAACAGAGTGAAGAGGCAGTTTATCTGTTGGCAAAGATTTTTTAACGTTACCTCTGTTAAAGTGCTGCTGTTGTAGATTAACGATTCTACACGGTATAATGTAACTCATTTACTTCGAAAAATGCAATTATTAATGTATGTTTGAAAATTCTTTTTCATATATAGGTTTGTATCCAATGTTTTGGTTTAAATTTGGTTTAGTACGAAGGTTTCCAATATCTGCAATCATGTGAAATATATGAAAAGCTGTTACAGCATGTTATTGAGGGTATAATTTATCCGTAGATCTGTGAAATATTTAAAAAAGTTATACCATAAAAAAAGACTCCTTATTGAGGGTATAATATATACATGTTATAAATCACACATAATTATACATGAAAGAAATCTATATTACCATACCTATTGCTTTGTTGGTAGACAGAGTTATCACAATTTATCCAATACCATGTACTAACATATTTTCTAGATGCCAATAAGTGATTAATCTAATGGTTGGGAAGTGATGTAGCACTAGCACAATATTGTAATGATCCGACCGGTCGTTTTTAAGAGTAGTAGCCCCGAACCCCTATTTATTGCTCCCTCTACTTCATTTTGTGGTTATATAACTTGTCGGGAGGATTTGTTTTTGGTTTCGGAGTGAAATGAGACACATAGTCCATAAAATGGAAGTTTAAGTCGTAGTAATCGACCATAGTTCGAACTGTATGAAGACGACTCCGGAATAGAGTTTCGACGGTTCTAATAGCTCCGTAGGGTAATTTTGGTCTTAGAAGCATGTTCGGATATTGAATTGGAGGTCCGTAGATCATTTTAGTGTCAATTGGCGAAAGTTGAAAATTGGATGATTCTTGGAAAGTTTGACCGGGAGTGGACTTTTTGATATCGGGGTCGGATTCCAATTCCGGAAGTTGGAGTAGGTCCGTAATGTCAATTATGACTTGTGTACAAAATTTGAGGTCAATCGGACTTGATTTGATAGGTTTCGGCGTCGGATGTAGAAGTTTGAAGTTTTAAAGTTCATTAGGCTTGAATCGATGCACAATCCGTATTTTTTCCGGGGGCCTCGGGTGAGTTTCAGATGGTTAATGGATCGAAATCGGACTTAGAGTAAAGCTGGGATCTTTCTGCCTTCTGATGCAATCGCACTTCGGAACTATTCTCGCAGATGTGGCTAGTAAGGCGCAGAAGCGGATTTGGGGCTTGACATGGGGCTGTGTCATAGGTGCGTGAAGGCTTCCATATCTGCGAGCGAGGCTCCGCAGATGCAGAGTGAAGGAAGGGCAGTCATTGTCGCAGAAGCGACCACAAAAGTGAGGCCGCAGAAGTGGACCTCTTGTCCGCAAAAGCGTTAGAAGCCGTAGAAGCGGGAAGGACCTCGCATCTGCGAGATCGCAGATGCAGTTAAGTTTCCGCAGAAGCAGAATTGCTGGGCAGAACACTTAAATACAAGGGTTCACGATTTTGCTTCATTTTACACATTTTGAGCTCAGGTCTTGGCGATTTTTCAGAGCATTTTCGAGAGATTTCTTGAGGTAAGTCTCTTGTACTTATTTTTGATCGATAATCTTGTTTCCCCATTGATTTTTCTATCTAGTTAGTGTGCATTTAAGGTAAAATTTGGGAGTTTGAGGCTAGGAATTTGGAGAGTTTAATTTGGGGATTTGAGTGGTGACTTGGTGTCGGATTTTGGTAATTTCAGTATGGGTGAACTCGATATCGAATGGGTGCTCATATTTTTGTGAGTTTTACCCGATTCTGAGACGTGGGTCCGAGTCGGCTTTTGGGGGTGATTTTTTGATTCTTTGCTAAAGTCGTAGATTTAATAATTTAAATTAATTTCTTGTAGTTGTATTCATGATATGTAATTACTTTTGGCTAGATTTGGGCATTCAGAGTCGGAAAATTGAGGAAAAGATATCCTTAACGATTGATTGAGCGAGATTTGAGGTAAGTGACTTGTCTAACCTTGTGTGGGGGAAATCCCCTTAGGATTTGGTACTGTTGTAAAAATTTGTGATATGTGAGCGCCGTGTACGCGAGGTGACGAGTGCGTACACGGGATAATTGTGAAAATTTTGGTTCTTACTGAGTTGTCTTCTTTTAAATTCCTTAACTGAGTTGCCTTAGCATATGTAGTGATCATGTTTAGCCTAGTATCACATGTCTACATACCTTAACTCTTACTTGCAATTTGTGCAACATGCTTAATTGAATTACCTGCTTCCCTTGATTTGAATTAAATCTTTAACTGTAAGATTCTTGCTGTAAATTCGTTGTTCCTTCGGTTATCTGCTGCATATTTACTTTGGGACTACGAGGCGGTTCCTCGCGAGATCCCCCGTACTGCATATTTACTTTTGGACTACGAGGCGGTTCCTCGGGAGACCCCCCTATACTGCATATTTACTTTTAAAAATGCAAGCAGGGATGGCTGCGAAGCCTGTATTGGGAAGGAGGTTGAGCTTGGGACTACGAGGCGTTTACTCGGGAGATCCCCTGTACTACATATTTACTTTGGGACTACGAGGAGGTTCCTCGGGAGATCCCCATGTACTGCATATTTACTTTGGGACTACGAGGTGTTAACTCAAGAGATCCCCATGTACTGCATATTTACTTTGGGACTACGAGGCGGTTCCTCGGGAGATCCCTCTGTACTGCATATTTACTTTAGGACTACGAGGCATTTACTCGGGAGATCCCCCTGTCTTGCATATTTATTTTGGAACTACGAGGCGGTACCTCGGGAGCGCCCCGGTTATTTACCTCTAATTGCTGAGCTGCTATTTTTTGAAGTTTCTCGTCGTTTAAATTTTCAGTCATTTCAAATATTATTATATCTTCTGCCTTATTTTTGTTTTAAAACCAGTAAGGCCCTGACCTGACCTCGTCACTACTCTACCGAAGTTAGGCTTGACACTTACTAGGTACCGTTGTAGCGTACTCATACTATACTCTGCACATCTTTTTGTGTAGATCCAGGTTCTTTCTACCAGACCAGATACTAGTGAGCTGGACTGTACGTAGAGATTTCAAGGTATATCTTCCAGCGTCTGCATACCTCGAAGTCTCCCTCTATCCTTATTATGTTGTTTCCCTTATTCTCTTTAGACTTGATGTATAGAGACACTTAATATTTTCTCTTAGAAACTTGCGATTTATCTCTACCGAGTTTTGGGAGTTGTAATTATTTAAAACGCAGTTTCTATTTATATATTGTGTGTTGAGAATTGAGTTCATATTATTATTAAGTTATTCCGCAAATTGTTAGGCTTACTTAGTCTTAGAGATTAGGTACCATCACGATATCCTACGGAGGGAAAATTGGGGTCGTGACAAGTACAAATCTTAATTTCATAAAGGATCCAAAGCTGCTAACACAAGTAAAAAGACATCCTGAAAGTATCATATTCTTCTACAATTACTAATGCAATTACTCATCTGTTATATGGATAAAACATAAATTCCAGTCATATTATCACGACCCAAAATCCTAACCTATCGTGATGACGCCTATCTCAATACTAGGCAAGCCTACAATACCAATAACCCACAATTTCTTTTAAATATTGAAAATATAATAATTAAGTTTAAGAGTAAATCCCACCAAATATTGGAAATAAAGACACTCCCAAAATCCGGTGTCACTGAGTACATGGGCATCTATACATTACAAGTCTGGAAAGCGTGGTCTATAATAATCTGAGACCAAATACAATAAACAAAAGGATAGGAAAGGAGAGACAAGGTCTGCGAAACATGGTAACTACCTCTGAATCTCCGAAAAATCGACCGTGTGAAAGACTCAACACCCACTGTATCCAGGATCACCTGGATCTGTATACGAAGTGCAGGGTGTAGTATGAGTACAACCAACTCAGTAAGTAATAATAATAAATAAATAACTGAAAGTAGTGACGAGCTTCTCAGCTAAGTCCAAATACAATACTTTTCAATATAAAAGGATAGGCATGCTCTCAAGTTCAAAATTTAAGATTTCACTGAAATTTCATATCAAATTTGACCGAAACAGAAAATAGTGTTTTTTCGAAATTTCAAAAAAAAAAATAGGGATATATGACAGCTGAAATGCAGTAAATAATGATATCAATGCATCCTCTCAGAGTAACAGTCACTCAATCCTCCCATTCACTCCAACTTCACAGTCACTCTTTCCTCACATTCACTCTTTTCTCACAGTCGCTCATTCCTCACAGTCGCTCATTACTCGGCACCCGGCACTTGCACTCAGTAGGTACCTGCGCTCACTGGCGGTGTGTACAGACTCCAGAGGGGCTCCTTCAGCCCAAGCGCTATATCAAGCCAATCATGGCATAAATCAATGAAACATGCTGCGGCGTGTAGCCCGATCCATAAATATTCTCACAATTAGGCCCTCGGCCTCACTCAGTCATCAACCTCTCCAGTCTCTCGGGCTCTCGAAAATCATGATAAGCAGCCCAACAACAATGATATGATGCATCAATACTGAATAAGAGAGATTGAGGTAAAAATGTGCAAATAGAACTGTGGTTGAGTGCAAAACAATAATTTAGCAAATGATTTCACAAGTACATGACCTCTGTGGGTCCCAACAGTGTAAACATATGATTTAAACATGATTCATAGATCAATTTCTCTAATACGGGAAAAAATATACGGATATCAACAGATTTTTCAACTACACAGTTCCATGGAATTGACCAAGTTATAATTCTTATGGTGCACGCCCAGACGCCCGTCACCTAGCATATGTGTCACCTTAAAACCAATCACATAATACATATTCCGGGGTTTCATACCCTCAAGACCAAATTTAGAACTGTTACTTACCTCAAGCCGTGTAATTCTTTATTCTGCAATGCCTTTTCCTCGTGAATTGGCCTCCAATTGGCTCGAATCTAGCCACAAATAATTCGATCCAGTCAATAAAATTTATTGAAATTAATTTCATAATAAAATACTAATTTTCCAACAAAATCCAAAATTTAGCTCAAAAATCGCTAGTGGGGCCCACGTCTTGGAACCTCACAAAAGTTACAAAATATGAATGCCCATTCAACTACGAGTCCAACTATATAAATTTTACTCAAATCTGATATCAATTCGACCTTCAAATCTTCAAATTAAACAAAGAGGGTTTTCAAAATTTTCTAACTAAATTCACCAATTAAATATTAAAAACAACCATGGATTCAGATAATTTGACCAATATTGAGTTAAGAACACTTACCCCGTTATTTTTCTTGAAAATCTCCCAAAAATCATCTCTTCTCGAGCTCCAAATCGGTAAAAATAGTTCCATTTTCAGAACTTAAACCCTCTGCTCAGCCATTTGCTCTACGCGATCGCGGACAACCACACGCGATCGCAAAGCACAAATTTCCACTGCCCAGATTTAATCCTACGCGATCGCGGACATTTTCACGTGATCGCGAAGCTCACTATCACAGGCCTACGCGATCGCGGACTCGTCCGCGAAGCACAAACGTGTGACCTCCACTTCTGCTCCATTTCCTCCATGCGAACGCGACCTTCTTCACGCGTTCGCGAATAACAAACTCGCACAACTACGTGATCGCGACCCTCTTCACGCGATCGCGAAGAACAAAATCATCACTACCTCAAACAAGCCTACGCGATAGCAAACCATCTCACGCGATCGCATAGAACAAAGTCACCTCTGCCCCAAATTAGATTACGCGATCGCGGATGTACTTATGCGATCGCGTATAAGAAAACCAGAAGAAAAATACCAGCAGCTATCAGCTATCTTCCAAAGGTCAAAAATGATCCGTTAGCCGTCCGAAACTCACCCGATTTCCTTGGGACCTCAACCAAATAAACCAACAAGTCCTAAAACATCATACGAACTTAGTCGAAGCCTCAAATCACATCAAACAACGCTAAAACTACGAATCATGCCCCAATTCAAGCTTAATGAACTTTGAAATTTCAAGTTTCCACAAACAACACTCGAACCTATCAAATCAAGTTCGATTGACCTCAAATTTTATAAACAAGTCATAAATGATATAACAGACCTATTAAAATTTTTAGAATTGGATTTCGAATCCGATATCAAAAAGTCAACCCCCCGGTCAAACTTCCCAAAAATTCGACTTTCGCCATTTCAAGCCTAATTCACTACGGACCTCCAAAAAAATTTTCGGATACGCTCCTAAGTCCAAAATCACCATACAGAGCTACTGGAATCATCAGAATTCAATTCCGTGGTCATTTACATATAAGTCAATATCCGGTCAACTTTTCCAACTTAAATTTTTAACTAAGAGACTAAGTATCTCATTTCACTCCGAAATCCTTCCAGACCTGAACCAACTAACTCGGTAAGTCATAAAATAAGTGTAAAGTATAAATTAAGCAGTAAATGAAGGAACATGGTTATAATTCTTAAAATGATCGGCCGGGTCGTTACACATATATTGACAGCATAATTGCACTTGTTCATGGACATTATTTAACTTCAAAAATATATTACTTAAAGATAGTTAACTTCAAACATTGATCCACTTATTTAGTAAAAGAAAACATTATATGAAATGCATCTGAAACAAACTAAAGTAGTACTACATAATGTAGTAAAGCTACTAATTATTCATGTCTACACGACCCTTTTATTTAATTTTCATAGGGACTTCTGCTTCGCTAACGACTAGCTGATCTTGCTTCATTCTTCCGTAACTCCACAAAAATAATGCAAACCTTATGCGTTGAGCAGTTATATCACACACATTTTTGCTCGTGCTTTGACCACACATGAAGGACTCCGCAAACATCGCCACAAGCACACCTGATTCTCTGCATTTAAAGCATACCAAATATTTTTTGTAAAAAGAAATCACTGCACACTAAAAAAATTATGTTGTACTCTAAAAGTATAATATACAAATATGTTAGGAGTCTTTTAGTGTTTAACTTTCTAATGTTATTAGGGTTCTTTGTTTGTCGAGTTCTTCACGTCATTAGAATTTGTTAGACTCTAGGAAACATAGTTTTAGCTTTAGACGTCGGTTATGTAAGGGTATATATAGCCATATTCGTTTTAATAAAATCATTGAGTTCCTCCTTCATATTTCTTCTCTCTGCATAAGTTTTCTTTGGTTTTCAACATTTGGTATCAGAGCCCTGTCACAGTGTTAGAAGTCGCAGTCTTTTAAGTGTTTGGCAATCCAAATATGACAACAAAGAGTTCCTTTGTCCAACCGGCAGTACCGAAGTTTGATGTGTACTATGATCATTGGGCCATGCTTATAGAGAATTTCCTACGATCAAAGGAATACTAGGGCCTCGTGGAGGATGGAATTCCTGCAGCAGCAGAAGGTATGACTGATGCACAGAAGAAGAACATTGATGATCAAAGATTGAAAGACTTGAAAGCAAAGAACTTTCTGTTTCAAGCATTAGACCGTTCAGTCTTGGAAATAATTCTGAAAAAGGAGACCGCAAAGATGTTGGCCCAAGTAAAGGATAATTTTGAAGATTGACAAAGGAACTCAGGGATGAACCAGGTCCATCACTGGTAGTCATAGACACGGGCAGATTCAAAGCACATGAGATGCACATGCAGGAGATAAACGAAATCTGGCATAATAATAGATATCTCCTGATCGAAAAGATTGCATAATTGATAAGGAGAAGGACTCCTTACTCAAGGAGAACATTATCCAAGATAAGGGAGGAGTTAGAGGTTGAGATTAACTAGAACTCTTCTACCAAGGAAGAGTAGCATTAGAACTCTAGTTATTTTCTACTCTACTAACTCTATAAATCGCAGGATGTTCTCATTCTACATGTGACACACAAAATTAGAAGTTAAACATGAATTGAGAGCAAAATAGCAAGGCATTTTGCAAGCAGTTCGTGTGTGATTCAAGTGTGCGAACCTGAAGTTACATGAACTAGATAGAAGAACCAGTTCCAAGTGTCTGTCTTTTATTCTAGTTCAATTGTAGTAGGTGTTTTCATATTGTACCTTTCAGCTTTATCTAGAGGCAATTGTAATAGGTACTCAGAGTATTCAAGTTAGAGTTAACTTGAAGTTGTCGCAACAGTTAGAGGCTGTGTGCCACAACGGGATTAGAGTTAATCCTAGGTTTACAAAAGTATTTTGTAAATGCAGTTTTTGGATCACTGATTCCGTAAAGAGTTTTGGAAAAATCCTACTGGGAAGTAGGTCATGTTTTTTTTTACCTTTTGAGCCAGGTGTTTTTCACGTAAAAATCTATGTGTTCTTTATTTTCTGTACTTATTATTCCGCAACAGTAGTAGTTGGAACACATAGAAGAACCAGGTCCTTCTATAATCTGTGCACGCGGAAAATTGGACACCACACAAATCACCCCTCTCTTGTGTGGTATTGACGTATAAAACATCAATTGGTATCAGAGCAGGTTATCCTTAAAGAGGCTAATACCTTAGGAGAAGATCAAGATGAGTGCACCACCTAGAAACTGGGAAGGGCAATCCACTGCTAGGCCACCACTCTTCAATGTCCAGTACTACTCCTGATAAAAAAACCGAATGAGAGATCACATCATAGGAGAAGACTATGAGCTATGAGACATTGTCACAGATGGTCCATTGGCTACCATGAAGATAAATGCCGAAGAAGAAGAGGTGCCAAAAACAAGAGCTGACTGCACTGCCGACGACTTGAGGAAATGGGAGAAGAATGCTAAAGTCAAGAAATGGCTTGTTTGTGGACTCGGTCCAGACGTGTACAACAGAATTCAAAGCTGTACCACTGCTAAGGAAATTTGGGACACTTTGCAAGTGGCTCATGAAGGAACACCTCAGGTGAAGAGGTCTAGAGAAACGTTACTATATTCTCAATATGAGAATTTTACTATGAAGGAAGGAGAAACCATCCAAGAGATGTATACAAGGTTCACCACACTAACAAATGAACTTAAGTCTCTTGGAAGGGTTATTCTTGAAGAAGACAAAGTTGAGAAGATTTTGACAAGGGTTCTGCCAGTCTCATGGGAGAGCAAAATCACTGCTATTCAGGAATCAAAAAACATTGCCACTCTTAGGTTGGATAAACCTAGAAGATGATGAAATGGCTATGATCACAAAGGACTTCAAGAAGTACCTAATGAAAGGAAAGGGTTCTTCAAGAAGTGGAGGCTACAACAAACCAAGAGTTCCTGAAAAACAGACCAATGAGGGCTGCTACAAGTGTGGGAAGACTGATCACCACATCAAAAACTGCCCTCAATGGAAAATTGAATGGAAGAAGGAAAGAGCTGAACGAAGAAACAGAAAGAAGGAACAGGTTCATCCCAAGAAGAACAAAGGATCAACAAAGGCTATGGTTGCTGCTTGGGGAGAAAGCTCAGATGAGGACTCACATGATGAAGATGAAGATGAACAAGCACTTATGGCAATTGGAGAATCCGATGAGGAATCTGAAGTAAGTATAATCCATCTAAAAGACAAGATTAAGTTTTTGTCTAAAGAAAGGCTATCTGAGTTACTTCTAGATTTCATTGATGAATCTGAGGATATAAACAATGAAAAGAAACAACTATCTAAGGAATGTGTGATTTTAAAAGCAAAGTGTAAGAACGTGGAACTTAGAGTTAGTGAGACTGTAAGTGAAAATACTGCACTAAAGAACCAGGTTCATGCATTTGAATCAAATGTCTTAGAACTTAGATCTGAAAACCTAAAACTGAAATTAGGAACAAGTAAGAAGACAACTGATTGCACACAACTCACTCTAGAAGAAAATGTAGGTAAACTAAAAGATGAGTTGTATAAGAAGGATGAGCAGGTAAGAATTTTGACAAAGGATCTAGGCAAGGTCAAGCATGAACTAGACAGAACTTGTAAATGGAACAGGTCCTCCGATGCACTGTCATGGCTATAGGAACATCACAGTAGCAATAGAAGAGGAATTGGCTTTAGGAATATTCCACCTAAATGGGATCCCAAAAGAAAGTATCTCACACTTACTGAGAACAAAATTTGCACACACTGTGGTAAGACTGGTCACTATAAAAGTGAATGCACTGCAAAAGAAAAAGCTAGTCAAAAGAATAAAAGGTTTGTTCGAGGGAAAAATAGGCTGCCAGGTTGGGTTAAAAAGAATTTGATTCATTCTTTTGCCTATTGAAAGGGACCCAAACTAGTTTGGGTTCCTAAGACGAAACCCTGATTTCCTTTTGCAGGTCCAGGTGAAGGGAAGCAGCCAAATATGGTACATAGATAGTGGCTGCTCAAAGCACATTACATGAAGCAAGAACCAGTTCCTTTCACTTGAGGACCTCAAAGGAGGTAATGTCTCCTTTCAAAATGGGAAGAAAGATGAGATCATTGGGATTGGTAAGGTAGGTAAGACTGACTCTCACTCGATTGAGAATGTCTATTTGATAGACGGCCTAAAATACAGTCTAATTAGTGTATCACAACTGTGTGATAGAGGTAACTTGGTAGCATTCACCTCTACAAAATGCTTTGTGATTAATCTTACCACTGACAAGATTGTTTTGCAGGGAAAAAGAGTGAACAATATATATATTGTAGATCTGTCTACACTATCATATATATATTGTAGATTTGTCCGCACTGTTAGAAAATGAACTCACTTGCTTAAATGTGTTGGACAATGATCCCCTCCTTTGGCACAAGAGACTTGGACATGCAAGTCTGAGTCAACTCAACAAATTAGTCTCCAAGGACCTGGTGATAGGGCTGCCTAACATCAAGTTCAAGGAAGACAAAGTTTGTGAGGCTTGTGCAAGGGGGAAGCAGGTAAGATCCTCTTTTAAATACAAGAAAGTGGTAAGCACTACCAGGACGATGGATCTGGTCCATATGGATCTCTGTGGTCCAATGAGAACATTAAGCAGAGATGGTAAAAGATATGTGATGGTGCTTGTTGATGATTACTCTAGGTTTACTTGGACATTGTTTTTAACATCTAAAGATGAAACATTTGACATGTTCACTTCTTTTGTTAGAAAAACTCAGAAACAACTAGGTAATCAACTTGCATCAATTAGGTCTGATCATGGCACTGAATTTGAAAATGCTAAATTTGCTAAATTTTGTGATGAGCATGACATAGATCATAATTGTTCTGCTCCTAGGACTCCACATAAAAATGGAGTAGTTGAAAGAAAGAATAGGACACTTGAAGATATGGCTAGGACTATGCTTCTTTCTAGTAAACTGCCCCATAGCTTCTGGGCAGAAGCTGTAAATACTGCATGCTACATCATAAATAGGTGCATGACTAGACCTCTTGTTGAGAAAACTCCCTATGAGTTAGTTAAAGGGAGAAAACCAAATATATCCCATCTTAGGGCATTTGGATGCAAGTGCTTTGTGCACAAGAATGGTAAAGACTCCCTAGGCAAGTTTGATCCCAGAAGTGATGAGGGAGTATTCTTGGGATATTCTTCACATAGTAAAGCATATAAGGTATATAACAAAAGAACTACGTGTGATGAAGAAAGTGTTCATGTGGTTTTTGATGAAACTAACATTCTTTCTGAGAGACAGGAACATGATGATGCAGCAATTGGGCTGGTAAGAAACTTAAATGAAACCACAGCCCAGACTGAAGCTGTACTGGAAGAAGGAACACGTGATGGAACAGGTCCTTCTACCCAGGGCAACCTGACTGGGGGAATATCACAAAGAGAAAATGATTCTCAAACCTCAAGGGAACCTGTCCATGAACCTGTTCCACAACAACAAAGCATTGAAGGAACATCAAGGAGAAACCAGTTGGTTGTGAAACCTTACAAGTATCAAAGTTCTCATCCCATTGAGAACATAATTACTGATCCAACCTCTGGAATCAAAACCAGATCTTCATTAAAGAATCTTTGTGCTTTTGATGCTTTCTTATCTCTTATTTAACCTAAAAATGTTGTTGAGGCTTTGCAAGATGCAGAATAGGTAAATGCAATGCAAGATGAACTCAACTAATTTAAAAGGAGTCAAGTTTGGCATCTGGTGCTAAGACCCTTGGACATATCAGTAATTGGCACAAAATGGGTCTTCAGAAACAAACTTGATGAAGATGGAACTGTTACAAGGAACACGACAAGATTGGTGGTTCAAGGATATAGCCAAGAGGAGGGCATACACTATGATGCTTCCATTGACTTACCTATTTGATCTTCTAACATTTTATTTACTAGGCGTTGGTAAGTAGCTCCTGTATTTTTTAGCCCCAAGGGTATTACATTATAACAATATGTTTCGTACTTGGTGATAAATGAAGTCTTTTCTTGGTCTTCCGGGTTCATCTGAATTTGATTGTACCCTGAATAGGCATCTAGAAAAGTAAGGATCTCGTGGCCGGTTATGGCGTCGATCATGCGATTGATGCTAGGTAGTGGAAAAGAATCTTTGGGCATGCCTTGTTTAAATCCTTATAATCTACACATATTCTAAGTTTGTTCCCTTTTTTAGGGACTACGACTACATTGGCTAATCATTCAGGGTATTTTACCTCCCGAATGGATCCTATTTTGAGAAGTTTAGTTACCTTATCTTTTATGAATGCGTGCTTTACCTCGGACAGGGGTCTCCTCTTTTGCTTCACCGGTCTGAAATTAGGGTGCATCCTTAGTCGATGCGTTGTTATCTCCGGTGGGATCCCTGTCATGTCTAAATGGGACCATGCAAAAATGTCTATGTTATCAATTAGAAATCGAATAAGCTTTTTCTAAGTTCGGGAGTTAATCCCGTTCCCAGGTATACCTTTCGCTCGGGCTGGTTCTCGATCAGTATAACCTATTCTAGCTCTTCGACTGTTGATTTGGTGGGGTCGAAACTTTGCTCCAGTTGTAAGGTTGGAGCAATAAGACTCGTCATAGCCCTTGCTGCTTATATGGAATTCACCCTCTACCAAATGGATGTCAAGAATGCCTTCCTCAATGGCTATCTAAAGGAAGAAGTGTTTGTCAAACAACCTCCGGGTTTTGAAAGCAAGGAGAGTCCCGATCATGTGTACAAACTTGACAAAGCACTTTATGGGCTCAAGCAGGCTCCAAGAGTATGGTATGAAAGATTATCAAAGTTTTTGCTTGAGCATGACTACAAGAGAGGTAAAATTGACAATACTTTATTCTTGAAAGAAAAAGGTAAAGATCTCTTGGTAGTTCAGATATATGTTGATGATATAATCTTTGGAGCAACTACTAATAAGTTAAGTAAAGAATTTGCTAAACTAATGGGGAGTGAATTTGAAATGAGCATGGTGGGTGAGCTTAATTTCTTTTTAGTCTTACAAATTAAATAAACTCCAAATAGAACTCCCATCAACATAAGTATGTAAAAGAGTTGCTTAAAAGGTTTAAAATGGAAAATTCCAAAGAAATTGACACTCCTATTGCAACTGCTACAAAGATGGATATAGATGAACCTGGTTCATCTGTTGATCAGAAGTTGTATCGGGGAATGATTGGCTCATTGTTGTATCTCACTGCTAGTAGACCTAACATTGTCTTCAGTATAGGCCTTTGTGTAAGATTTCAGTCAAATCCAAAGGAGTCTCACTTGACTGCTGTCAAGAGAATTTTGAGATATCTAAAAGGTACCCCTGATCTTTATCTTTGGTATCCAAAAGGTAGTAATTTCAATCTTGTAGGATATGCTGATGCTGATTATGCGGGTTTTCTTGTGGATAGAAAGAGCACCTCAGGTATGGCACACTTTCTTAGCTTATGCCTTGTGTCTTGGGCCACCAAAAGGCAAAATTCAGTGGCCTTATCTACTGCTGAAGCTGAGTATGTTGCTGTTGCTTCATGTTGTACTCAATTGTTGTGGATCAAACAACAATTAATGGACTTTAGAATTGATGTTAGTTGTATCCCTATTTTTTGTGATAACACTAGTGCAATTAGTATGACCAAGAACCCAGTTCATCACAAGAGAACTAAGCACATAGATGTTAGGCATCACCTTTTGAGGAATAACTATGAAAAAGGGTTGATCACTGTAGAATTTTGTGCTACTGACAAGCAAATAGCTGACATCTTCACAAAATCCCTAAGTAGAGATCACTTTGAAAGGAACATGTTAGAATTAGGGATGATTAAGATCACCTAAAAGGATCAGTTCAGAATTCACAACGAAAAAAAAAATTGAAAAAATAAAATTGAAAAGAAAAAATTGTTGGTTTTAGTTAGAAAATCTGAAAATGTGTATATAATTAGATTAATTTTTGCTCAGACTCATACTTTCAATAGTATACTCTTGTGCCATGTATTAAAATGACTCATTAATCTCTAATGATATTTTCTCTATTTTGGCAAATTTAGACTTACACAAGAGAATTATCAGTGAAGAACCTGGTTCATCAAGATAACACGGTATGTTTTCTACACTTTGCATAATTTAAAATAATAATATTTGGATCATGGGCAGAGTCCTACTTAATTCCAAACTCCTTTTGGACTTATCCGTTACAAGTGAACCAGATCTGTTCAAAAGAGTCCTAACCGAATTGAAGTACCTAGATTCTAGGGATACACTCCAAAGTCTTTTCAAAACTGAAATTCAGTTTGATTAAACTTCCACACCCACTATCATCCCTTCCACCACCCCAACCTCTAAGAAAATAGTAAGTGTATTTCCTTATTCGTTGCTTAATTTACTCTGTTTCCTTATGTGTTTGTTCGATTGTTCGACTGCTATATAACCCCCCCCCCCCATTTTCCCTTATGAGGGAGATTTTTTAAAAAAATCGATATACTTTCACTAAATATTGGAGCTTTGTTCTGTGATTCCCTCATTCTCTTTTTCTGTACTTCATTTTGGCCGGCTGAAAGCCAAGGCCACTGAGATTCTGTTATTTGAACTTTTCTCTTGGTGCGAGCATTGCCCGGAGTTCTTCTGAAGCTCTTGGGAGCTTTGACGTATTGAGATTCTGGATTCTTGTGGAATTTTTGTTCTTTGTTGTTGTCCGTTTAACTGGTAAGTCACTTGATCTTCTGCAATTTCATTTTTTATGTGTATCTTATTTGTATGTACTCTCGCTTCTAAAATCTATGGCTTAATGTGTTTTGGACTACTTTTCACGCACAACTCTGTTAGCCTTACACTCATTTTAAATCTCTCTAGCATTTAAATACTCCTAATGCTGCTAGTTCTGAGATTGTCTATGTCTAACTTGGATAATCTGAACCCTCCTAAGCTCGTTTAGCTAGTGTATTAGTGTCTGAATGTTCATGAACATGCTTACCTACTTTGTCCTGAATCCTTGTAATGAATGCCTCACATCTGTGATAACCTGTGTTAAGACCTTCACTGTTAACTATGACTTGTATCTCTGCTATTGTGTCACACAACATGCTCACTTGATCCCATACCCCTTTAATGATGGCTTTCAATTATAGAACAATTATCTCAACTTGTTTTTCCTACCATGTTTGAACTGTTTTGATATTAAAATGAATCCCTGGCATAACTTAGACCTTCCCTAGTTAATTAGTCTACAGGTCAATGCTTGAATGCCTACGTTTCCCGTTTGACATGAGTTTATTTTCACTCTGTTCTAAATCTCTATAATGATTATCTTGCATATGTAATGTGTTCTAATCTGTGTTAAGATTTTTCTATCAACTATGACCTTGCTTCCCTGCTAATATGTCCCCAACATGTCTTTGGCTTCACTTAATTCCTTGTTCCTTCATTGATTACTTAACTTGTCACAATATGTGTTCCCCTATCATGTCTAAATGTTGTCTTGTTCCCTGATGAGAGTTAACATGTCTGTTTCATAACATCAAGACATATACTTAGCACAATCTGGACCTTCTTTAGGTAAATAGTCTACTGTGTCGATGCTAGAATACCTACATGTGCTATTTAACATGAGCTTACTCTTCACTTTGTACTGAATCTCTATGATGCTTATCTTGCATACATAATGTGTTTTAATGTTATAAGACCTTTTACCTCAGCTATGATCTTGCTTCCCTGCTAATATGCTCCTAGTATGTCTTAATCCCCTGTTCCTTCAGTGATTGCTTGGACTGTCATAATGTGTGCTCCCTATCATGTTTCAATGCAATCTTGCCTCCTAATGAGAACTAACATGTTTGTCTTATGATACTAAGATGCATGCTTAGCTTAATCCGAACCTCTTAGGTCCCAATTGGTTTAATGTCATGAATGATAATGTATATCTTGCAAACCTATTTCTTCCCAATTTCTTTCAATATTAGACTATCTATGTGGTGCTTTGCTATGTGTGGAGATCCTGCTGAACCTACTGTCCTATTTGATTAGTTGCTCTGTATGCTCAACTTGGTGTATCACTTAATTTCTGTCCCTCCACCATTATCCACTCTCCTTACCTGCCACTCATGCTATTCTAAATTCTCATTCTTAGCCGGCTGAAAGCCAAGGCTATCTAGGTTCTATTGTTGGCCTCCTTAGTGTGAGCACTGCTCGGGGTCCCATTGAGGCCCTTGTGAACTCTGACACACTAGGGCTTGGTCCTTAGTCACTCCCTCAACCTCCAAAACTGTTCCTACAATTCCATTTCCCCTGTCATGTACCGTGTATCTGAATTTGGTTTTTCCAAGTGGCGCAACACTTGGTGCTGTGGTTAAGTAAATTGGTTTGGACTCTCTTATAGACCCTTGAGTCGTGTATTAAACGCGCCTCTCTGTTGAAAGCCTGGGTACGCTGTAAGAGATGTTGAAGGCCCAGGCAATGTTGGGTATTTATTTGGGCCTACTGTGGCATGTTCACTATTATGTAACATTGTTACTTTACTCATTATTGGGCCTGTACTAATCTTTGTATAAACAATTGGGGTTGTTAATAAAAGAGAATGGGGTAAATTTTAATATTCACATGCGATGGGTAGATAACATACCTATAGGACTTAATGATGTGTTTGTTATATGTGTCGTTCACTCTCTATGTACACTATTGTTGCGGGGAGAAAATAAATTTGGAAAATAGGTTTGTACTAGTAGGGGCTAAAGCAGGTGTTGAAACTACAGAGTTTGGAGGAATTGGTGGTAAAAAAGAAAAAGAAAAAGAAAAAGAGAGCAAGGGTGTTCGAAGTGCTGTGAGGGGAAAGGGTAAAAAAGTGGTTGATTCTTCACCCACTCCTGTGAGTTTAACCAAAAACACAGGTGCAATGGTTGTTTGGGGAGAAAAATCTGCTGGAGTAGAGGAGAGTGTAAAGAAAACAGAGGGAAGTAGGTCTGGCAAAGCCGCTGAAAGGCTGGTTCAACTTGGGAAAAATATAGATGAACCTGTTTCATCTTAACAGGAAACCCTCGCAGACCTACTAAAGAGAGTGACTGAAAGTTATAATCCAAAGAAGAAAGGGAGGTTGGTATAAGTAAGGATCATTTTGGGGCAAAATACGCTGCCTGCTTACGACTATGAAGCCCATGTCACTCCTAAAGAACCTGGTTCATCTAAGAAGGTACCAGTGAATAGCAACGTGCGAGCCTTGGTGCAAGAAAGTAGGGCTAAGGATACTGAGATTGAGAGGCTAAAGAAAAGGTTGGTTGAGGTAGAGTCTGAGAGGGATGCTCTCAGAACTGAACTAGCAAGGTAATAGGAGAAGAATGATGGAATTCTTCAAGACATGCTGAAACTTCTCCAAGCCAAAAACCAAGCCCCTAGTTCTTCAAAGCCTTAAACTTTTAGCCCAGTGTAGACCTTTCAGTGACCCAGTTTGGAATTTTTTTTGTTTGCTCATGTTTTCAGTATTTTTATTTCTTTTTATGCTTTGTAGAAGAATCGTATCAATCATCAATGAAATTCACTGTTTTTGCTCTAACTATTTATTTATATTTCTTTGATGGTTAAAATTCTTAGCTTGATCTATGATGATTAATCCATAATTGCATTTGAAGTAGCCCCAGTGGCCATGAGTAAGTTTCAAAATCTGGTTATCTCACATTTTTATGCAACTTTTCGATGATGCCAAAAGGGGGAAAAAAGGTTGTGCTTTACACTTTGAATAATGATATTTATAACCTAATGAACCTGGTCCTTGATGATAAGTGATAAAAAGTAAAAATGTTTCTAACATTGTGTTGATGTTGAGCTAAGTTGAAACATGGTCTAAGCTTATGGAAGAACAGAGTTTGTCATCATCAAAAAGGGAGAATTTGTTGGCCCAAGTAAAGGATAGTTTTGAAGATTGACAAAGGAACTCAAGGATGAACTAGGTCCATCACTGGTAGGCATAGACACAGGTAGATTCAAAGCACGTGAGATGCACATGCAGGAGATAAACGAAATCTGGCATAATAATAGATATCTCCTGATCGAAAAAATTGCATAATTGATAAGGAGAATGACTCCTTACTCAAGGAGAACATTATCCAAGACAAGGGAGGAGTTAGAGGTTGAGATTAACTAGAACTCTTCCACCAAGGAAGAGTAGCATTAGAACTCTAGTTATTTTCTACTCTACTAACTCTATAAATCGCAGGATGTTCTCATTCTACAGGTGACGCACAAAAGTAGAAGTTAAACGTGAATTGAGAGCAAAATAGCAAGGCATTTTGCAAGCAGTTCATGTGTGATTCAAGTGTGCGAACCTGAAGCTACATGAACCAGATAGAAGAATCAGTTCCAGATGTCTGTCTTTTATTCTAGTTCAATTGTAGTAGGTGTTTTCATATTGTACCTTTCAGCTTTATCTAGAGGTAATTTTAATAGGTACTCAAAATATTCAAGTTAGAGTTAACTTGAAGTTGTCACAACAGTTAGAGGTTGTGTGCCACAACGAGGATAGAGTTAATCCTAGGTTTACAAAAGTGTTCTATAAATGCAATTTTTGGCTCACTGATTCAGGAAAGAGTTTTGGAAAAATCCTACTGGGAAGTAGGTCGTGGTTTTTTCATCTTTTGAGCCATGTATTTTCCACGTAAAAATCTCCGTGTTCTTTATTTTTTGTACTTATTATTCAACAACAGTAGTAGTTGGAACACATAGAAGAACCAGGTCCATCTATAATTTATGCACGCAAAAAATTGGACACCACACAAATCACCCCCTCTTGTGTGGTATTGACGTATAAAACATCAAAGGATATATGGGATTCTATGAAGCAAAAATATCAGGGTAATACACGAGTTAAGAGAGCACAATTGCAAGCTCTTCGCAAAGAGTTTGAAATTCTGCACATGAAAGCAGGGAAAACCGTGAATGATTTTTTTGCTCGAACTCTCACCTTTGCCAACAGGTTAAAAGCAAATGGTGAAAATAAGGGAGATGCAGGGGTTGTGGAAAAGAACTTGAGATCCATGACTCCCAAGTTCAATTATGTTGTATGTTCCATTGAGGAATCCAAGGATACAAGCACGATAACTATTGATGAGTTACAAAGCAGTCTGCTTGTGCATGAACAACCCATGAGCTCTCCAGTTACGGATGAACAAACCTTAAAGATTGCTCATGGAGAACAATCTGGTGGAAGGGGTCGAGGCTTTGGAAGGGGAGGTCGTGGAAGGGGAAGAGGCAAATTTGACAAAGCTACAATGGAGTGTTACAACTGTCACAAGCTTGGACATTTTCAATGGGAGTGTCCACAAAAGCAAAAAATGGCCAATTATGCAGAAACTCAAGGAGAGATGTTGTTGATAGCGTATGTTGATTCAGGTGATGCTAACAATGAAGACACATGGTTTCTTGACTCAGGATGCAGTAATCATATGTGCAGAAAGATGGAATATTTTTTCGATTTTGATGGAAGTTTTAGAGATTTAGTGAAGTTGGGTAACAATTTAAGCTTGAGTGTAATAGGAAAGGGAAATATAAGACTTCAGGCGAAGGAAACAACACAGGTTATCACAAGTGTATTTTATGTACCAGAACTGAAAAATAATCTATTGAGTATTGGACAGTTACAAGAAAAGGGGCTTGATATTTTGTTTCAACGCGGTCAATGTAAGGTGTGTCATCCTGACAGAGGCTTAATTATGGAGACACAAATGACTTCAAACATGATGTTTGTCGTGCATGCTGTATCTCAACCTATAGCATCTGCTTGTTTCAATACTATTACGGAAGATGCAGTGCAACTTTGGCATTGTCGGTATGGACACTTAAGCTTTAAAGGCTTATATATTCTTCAGCAAAAAGGCATGGTGCATGGTTTGCCGCAACTCAAGTCTCCTTTGAAACTATGCAAAGACTGTTTGGTGGGAAAGCAACAACGTGATCCATTTCTAAAGAAGAACAATTGGAGAGCTTCACAAGTTCTACAACTAATATACGTTGATATCTGTGGTCCGATCAAGCCTATATCTAATAGCAAAAAGAGGTATCTGCTCACATTCATTGATGATTTTAGCAAAAAATTATGGGTTTATTTATTGACTGAGAAGTCTGAAGCCTTTGCTATTTTTAAAAGATTTAAGACTCACATTGAAAAAGAGATGAATTCTTTTATTAGAAGCTTTCGTACAGATCGGGGAGGAGAATTCACTTCACAATAATTCTCTAGCTTTTGTGATGAGAATGGAATAAATAGACAATTGACAACTCCATACATGCCGCAACAAAATGGGGTCGCAGAGCGAATGAATAGAACTATTATGAATATGGTCCATAGCATGCTATCAGAGAAGAAACTTCCCAAGACTTTTTGGCCTGAAGCAGTCAATTGGACAGTCCATGTCTTGAATCGGAGTCCGACATTGGTAGTAAAAAATAAGACACCAGAGGAAGCATGGAGTGGATACAAGCCCTCAGTTGAGTACTTTGGCTGCCTTTCTCATGTTCATGTGCCTGATAATACTAGATCAAAGCTAGATGACAAAAGTTTGTGTTGTATTTTGTTGGGAGTCAGTGAGCAATCAAAAGCTTATAGACTTTATGATCCAATTTCACAAAGGATCATTATAATCAGGGATGTCGTGTTTGAAGAAGACATGAGCTGGGATTGGGATAACAAGCATGAAAAAGCAATTATGTGTGACCTGGAATAGGATGAACGTGATGAGGAAGCATCTCAAGGCGAAGAGGAAGCAACTCAACCAGTTCCTGTTACCGAGATAAGGGAAGATAATGAACCTAGTTTAGAAGAAACAGAGGAAATACTACCTTCCTCTGACCCTTTGTCTTCAGACCATCAATCCTCTACTTCGATACAACAGAGGACTAGGCTACCACCGATTTGGATGCAAGACTATGAAACAGGTGACGCCATCTCAGAAGAAGAAAGTGATATGGTTATGTTTGCAGCCACTAATACTGATCCTATTTACTTTGAAGATGCCGTGAATAACGAAAAGTGGCGGCATGCCATGGACGCCGAGATGGAAGCAATAAAAAAATGGTACATGGGAATTAATAGATTTTCCTGAAGGAGGGAAAAAAATTGGAGTTAGGTGGATTTATAAAACTAAATTTGATGAAAATGGAGAAGTAAATAAATACAAGGCTAGGTTGTCGTGAAGGGGTATGCCCAACAACATGGGGTAGACTATACAGAAGTATTTGCACCTGTGGCGCGCATGGAGACAATTCGATTGGTAATTGCGCTTGCAGCTCTAAGAGGATGGCCTCTTGCATGAAAATATTTTTGTGGAACAACCTTGTGGTTATGTGCAGAGGGAAAATGAATAGAAAGTATATAAGTTAAAAAAGGCACTTTATGGGCTTAAGCAAGCGCCGCGAGCTTGGTACAACCGCATAGAAGCCTATTTCATGAAGGAAGGTTTTGAAAAGTGTGACTATGAGCATACATTGTTCATCAAGACAAGTAAAGATGAAAAAATATTAATTGTAAGTTTATATGTTGATGATCTTATATTTACTGGCAATGATGAGTTAATGTTTGCCGAATTTTAAGGTTCCATGAAGCATGAGTTTGACATGACAGACCTTGGAAGAATGAGATATTTCCTTGGTTTGGAAGTTTATCAAAGATCAAATGAAATTTTTATCACTCAAAAGAAATATGCATTGGAGGTACTGCAGAAGTTTGGGATGGATAAAATCAATTTTGTCCATAATCCAATTGTTCTTGGCTCTAAGCTTATGAAAGATGCGGACGAGATCAAGGTGGATAAGACTTATTGTAAGCAAATTATAGGTAGTCTCATGTATCTCACGACAACTCGACCGGATATGATGTTTGTGATGAGCCTTATTAGCAGATATATGGAGAATCCCACTGAACTTCATTTACAGGCGGCAAAAAGGGTGTTAAGGTATTTAAAGGGGACAATTGAGTTTGGCATATTTTACTGGAAGGGAGGAGATGATGAACTTGTTGGTTACACTGATAGTGATTATGCTGGCGATTTGAAAGATAGAAAAAGCACATCAGGCTATGTGTTTTTATTAAGCTCATGGGCAGCATCTTGGTCTTCAAAGAAATAACCAGTAGTGAGTTTATCTACTACAGAAGCAGAATTTATAGCTGCTGCTTCATGTGCATGCCAGGCTGTTTGGTTGAAGAGGGTATTAGAAAAGTTGGATCCTAATCAAGGCAAGACATCTATTATTCACTGTGATATAATTTTCTGCAAATAAACTTTCAAAAAATCCTGTTATGCATGGTCGCAGCAAGCACATAGATGTGCGTTTTCATTTCCTGCGAGAACTCACAAAAGATGGTACTGTGGAATTAGTTTACTGCGGTACAAAGGAACAATTAGCTGATGTGATGACTAAGCCCCTTAGGCTGGATGTCTTCTTGAAGTTGCGAGAATTGTTGGGAGTTTATTTTAAGTCTAAGATAAACTGAGTGCTTATAGCATTCAGTTTAAGGGAGGAATTGTTAGGAGTCTTTTAGTGTTTAGCTTCCTAATATTATTAGAGTTCTTTGTTTGTCGAGTTCTTCACGTCATTAGAATTTGTTAGACTCTAAAAAACATAGTTTTAGCTTTAGACATCGGTTATGTAAGGCTATATATAGCCATATTCGTTTCAATAAAACCAATGAGTTCCTCCATATTTCTTCTGTCTGCATAAGTTTTCTTTGGTTTTCAACAATTCTCTGCATTTAAAGCATACTAATTTTTTTTGTAAAAAAATTCATTGCACACTAAAAAAATTATGTTGTACTCTAAAAGTATAATATACAAATATATTACTCATATAACTTACGCGTCTTGCTGCACTGGCAAACCATCAACCATAACAACATCAAATGGTTCTTCCTTTGTCTTATCTTTAAATGATCCCTTATTCAATTTGATATTATTCCTTTTGCCATAAAAACCAAGAGTGCACAAGAAGTATGGGATAATAACAGCATATGCGTCTACTCCTTTGCGAAGTTTGGATTTGTGAGATGCATCTTCCTTTGAATCATAAAAGAAATATGCATCTTTCTTTGAAAGACAGTACTGCCAGTACCCAGTAATCATTGTATACAACATTTATAGGGAATAAGATGTGGTCGACGGTGTGCCACGGGCTGCTACAAAGCATTTCATCACCAAGAATGTAACGGGCAATATCGTGCTCAGGTTTCAAAAAAAGGTTATTTCTATTGTGTGCAATGAATTTCTTATACAGAGCCTTAATCTTCAGATCAAATAGATAATTTGTACTTGTGAACTTGATGTGAACATCAGGATCATATTTGCCCCTTTTCCTCAAATAGTAAAATAAGACGTCCATATGCTGTCAATAATATAAAAAGGATATTTATAAAATCATATATAATCACAACATATACTTCATTTATGCCCCCAAAACAAAACTATTGTTATTTTACATTCACTCTATCCAAATAAATACTCCTAAATTGGAAATAATTATACCTAAATATTCGATGTATTTTACTTTAACGTACCGAATCAGTTATGGATTGACCTTTGTAGGCAAGCATGTGGAACAACTCCTTCTTGCCGACATGCAATACACCAAATTCAAACAGAGGTTGTAATGCATTATCCTTTTTGGCGTAAACACAAGTTCTGTAAAATATCATGATTATCCAGCGTCAACATAATAAACTTCAAAAAAAGAATATGAATCATAACTAAAACGAATACTCACTTCCCGATTATATGATTAGTTTCGAAATTCGATCCCAAATTGAGGTCTAAATTCCAAATTTCCAAAACTCCCAATTCTTCCTAAATCCCTAGTTTTCTACCATGGAAGAACAAAGATTAAGGTTAGAAATTAATGGGTGATGTTAGAAATGGAAGAAAATGAGTTAAAGTGTAAACCTATGAATTGGTGATGAGTTTTCTCTTCAAAATCGCCTCTAGACCGAGCTCTAATGGAAAGTTTGTGAAAAATGGATGAAATCCCGTTTTTGAAATGTTTAAATGACTGGGCGTTAGGTGTTCATTGCGATCGCGAGAAACCTGACGCGTTCGCGAAGAGCATTGCCTATTTGGCTTATGCGATCGCGAGGTACTCTACGCGTTCGCGTAGGTTTAGTCCCCCACACCTCCGCGTTCGTGAGCCTAGTCTCGCGTTTGCGTGGAGTAACACACTGCCCCCTCCCCAGGTCCAACGCCCTACGCATTCGCGAGAAGCTGGTCATGTTCGCGAAGGGTAAGTCCCACATTGCTCCGCATTCACGGCCCTATCGCATTCGCGATTAAGGAAGTCCACCCCCAGCCCAATTTACTCTTCGTGATCGTGGGAGTACCTTCGCGATCGCGAAGAAGAAGATACCAGATGACAACAGAAGCTAAGAAAACTAGAATTTTCTAAGTTCAAACCATCCCTAACTTACCCGAAACTCACTCGAGCACTCGGGGCTCCAAAACAAACATGCACACAAGTCCAAAAATATTATACGAACTTGCTCGCGTGATCAAAATACCAAAATAACCCCTAGAACTACAAATCAGACACCAACATGAATGAAATTTTCAATAAAGCTTAAGAATTTTTATTTTAACAACCGGATGTCCGAACCACGTCAAATCAACTCTCTTTTTCACCAAATTTTGCAGACAGGTCATAAATATAGTAATGAACCTATACCAAGCTCCGGAACCAATATCCGGACCCGGTAGCAATAAAGTCAAACTTCGGTCAAATTTATAAATTCTTGAAACCTTTAAACTTTAAATTTCTAACAAATTGCGATAACTCGAGCTAGGGACCTCCGAATTTGATTCCAGGCATACGCCCAAGTCCCAAATCACGATACGGACCCACCTGGACCGTCAAAATATGGATCCGGGTCCGTTTGCTCAAAACATTGAACGAAGTTAACTCAAATAAATTTTTAAGGCACGAATTCATATTTTAATCAATTTTTCACATAAAAGCCTTCCGAAAAAGACACGAACTACGCACGCAAATCGAGAAATGCTAAAAAGAGCGATTTGAGGTTTCAAAGCACAGAATTAAGGGTTAAAACTCTAGATGGCCTATCGGGTCATCACATTCTCCACCTCTAAAACAAACGTTCATCCTCGAACGGACATAGAAAGTACCTGTACTGGTGAAAAGGTGTGGATATCTACTCTTCATGTCCGACCTGGACTCCCAAGTGGCTACCTCGATCGGTTAACCTCTCCACTGCACTCGAACTGAAGGATAACTCTTTGACCTCAACTGTCGGACCTGCCAGGCTAGAATAGCCACCGACTCCTCCTCATAAGTCAAATCCTTGTCCAACTGGACTGAGCTGAAATTCAACACATGGGACGGATCACCGTGATACTTTCGAAGCATAGATACATGAAACACCAGATGAACTGCTGATAAACTAGGTGGAAATGCGAGCCTGTAGGCCACCTCACCCACTCTCTCAAGAATCTCATAAGGCCCGATGTACCTAGGGCTCAACTTGCCCTTCTTTCCGAACCTCATCACACCCTTCATGGGTAAAACTCGGAGCAACACCCTCTCTCCGACCATGAATGAAACATCACGAACTCTACGGTAGACATAACTCTTTTCCTAGACTGAGCTATGCGAAGTCGATCCTGAATAATCTTGACCTTATCCAAGGCATCCTGTACCAAATCTGTACCCAACAACCTAGCCTCCCCCGACTCGAACTATCCAACTGGCGAACGATACCTCCTCCCGTATAATGCCTCATTGGGAGCCATCTGAATGCTTGACTGGTAGCTGTTGTTGTAGGCGAACTCTGTAAATGGCAAGAACGGGTCCCAAGAACCCCCGAAATCCATAACACAAGTGCGAAGCATGTCCTCCAATATTTGAATAGTGCGCTCGGACTGTCCATCCGTCTGGGGATGAAGTGCTATGCTCAACTCAACCTGCGTGCCCAACTCACGTTGTACTGCTCTCCAAAAGTATGAGGTGAACTGCGCACCTCGATCAGAAATGATAGACACGGGCACACCGTGAAGATGGACGATCTTGCGGATGTAGATCTCAGCCAACCGCTCTGAAGAATAGGTAACTGCCACATGAATAAAATGTGCTGACTTGGTCAGCCTGTCCACAATGACCCATACCACATCAAAATTCCTCTGAGTCTGTGGGAGTCCAACAACAAAATCCATAGTGATACGCTCCCACTTTCACTCAGGAATCTCTAACTTATGAAGCAAACCACCAGGTCTCTGATGCTCGTACTTTACTTGCTGACAATTTAGACACCGAGCTACATATGCAACTATATCTTTCTTCATCCCTCTCCACCAATAATGCTGCCGCAAGTCCTGATACATCTTAGTGGCACCCTGATGAATAAAATACCGGGAACTGTGGGCCTCCTCAAGAATCAACTCACGAAGGCCATCCACATTGGGCACACAAATACGACCCTGTATCCTCAAAACCCCATCATCTCCAACAGTGACCTACTTGGCACCACCGTGCCATACCGTGTCCCTGTGGACAAGCAAATGAGGGTCATCATACTGCCGCTCTCTGATGCGCTCATACAAGGAAGACCGAGCGACTGGACAAGCTAGAACACGACTGGGCTCTGAAGTGTCTAAACTCATGAACTGATTGGTCAAAGACTGAATATCTGATGCAAGTGGTCTTTCACCAACTGGGATGTATGCAAGGCTGCCCATACTCACTACCTTTCTACTCAAGGCATCAACCACCATATTGGCCTTCTCGGAGTGATACAAAATGGTGATATCATAGCCTTTCAACATATCCAACCACCTCCTCTACCTCAATTTGAGATCCTTTTGCTTGAACAAATACATTAGACTCTGATGATCCGTGAATACCCAATACGCCGTAAAGATAATGCCTCTAAATCTTCAGCGCATAAACAATGACTGCCTATTCTAAGTCATGAACATGGTAATTCTTCTCATGAACCTTCAACTTCCGCGATGCATTTGCGATCACCTTACTATCCTGTATCAAAACTGCACCGAGCCTAACATGAGATGCATCACAACACACCGTGTAAGATCATAAACCTGTAGGAAACACTAATACCGACGCCATAGTCAAAGCAGTCTTAAGCTTCTGAAAGCTCAACTCACACTCGTCTAACTATTTGAACGGGGCACCCTTCTGGGTTAATCTGGTCAATGAGGCTGCTATAGATGAAAACCCCTCCACGAACCGGTGATAATAACCCGCCAAACCCCGGAAACTCCGGATCTCTGTAGCTGATATGGGAGTTCTGAACTGCCTCAACCTTCTTAGGATCCACCTTTATGACCTCTGCCGATACGACGTGCCCCAAAAATGCGATTGAGTCTAAACAAAACTCGCAATTTAAAAACTTGGCATATAATTGGCTATCTCTCAGAGTCTGAAGTACAATCCGAAGATGTCACTCATGCTCCTCTCGACTGCGGGAGTAGATCAAGATATCATCAATAAATACGATCATAAAGGAATCCAAGTAGGGCTAGACACCCCTTCTCAACCATATGTCGAGCCTTCACATAAGAGATAACCTTGCTAGTAGAATGGCAATGAGTCCTCTTCTACTCTAATAGAGGCAACACCGATAAGGCTAAGGTCACCGTCTTGGCATGACAATCGAATATAGCATGATAAGGTGACAACCAATCCATACCCAATATGACATCAAAATCTACCATATCAAGAAGTAAGAGATCTACGCTAGTCTCAAAACTTCAAATAGTAACCACATACGAGCGATAGACCTGATATACTACAATAGAATCTTCCATAGGTGTGGACACATACACATGAGCACTCAAAGAATCATGAGGCACAACCAGATGAGAGCATCAATTCACATCCTTGAGCCTTCACATCCCAATCTTGTACACTAGTTTCTTGAAGGTTGACGTCGGTAGAGATTTGGTGAATAAATCAGCCATATTATCACTTGAACTAATCTGTTGCACATTGATATCACCATTTTTTGAAGATCATGTGTGAAAAATAACTTTGGTGAAATGTGATTTGTCCTATCTTCTTTTATGAATCCTCCCTTTAATTGGGCTATGCATGTTGCATTGTCTTAATACAAAACTATGGGTAGTTTGTCACACTTCAAACCACATTTGTCTCTAATAAGATGTATTATAGACCTCAACCATACACATTCTCGACTTGCTTCACGAATAGCAATTATCTCAGCATGATTAGATGAAGTAGCCATGATTTATTGCTTAGTCAATTGCCAAGATATAGCAGTACCTCCACATGTAAACACATATCCTTTTTGAGATCGAGCCTTGTGTGGGTCGGATAAATACCTTGCATCGGCATAACCAACAAGATCAGGACTGCTATTATTGTCATAAAATAAGTCCATATCGGTAGTCTCTTTTAGATACCACAATATGTGTTTGATTACATTCTAATGTCTCCTTGTAGGAGCAGAGCTATACCTTGCTAAGACATTAACTAAAACAGTTATGTCAGACCTTTTAGTGTTAGCAAGATACATTAGTGCACAAATTGCACTAAGATATGGTACTTCAGGATCAAAAAGCTCTTCATTCTTTTCTTGAGGTCAGAACGAGTCCTTATTCATATCAAGTGATAGAACAATCATCAGAGTACTTAATGGATGTGCTCTATCTATGTAAAACCGTTTCAATACCTTTTCTGTGTAGGTAGATTCATGAACAAAAATCCCGTTTTTCAAATGTTCAATTTGCAAACCGAGATATAATTTTATCTTTCCAAGATCTTTTATCTTGAATTCCTTATTTAAATAATCAATTGCTGTTTGGAGTTCTATAGGAGTTCCAATAAGATTTATTCCATCAACATATACGACAAGTACAACAAATTCCGATGTTGTTTTCTTTATAAAAACACATGGGCAAATGGCATTATTTATATAAACTTCCTTTAATAAATACTCACTAAGATGTCTATACCCCATTTGTCCTGATTGCTTTAGACCATACAAAGATCTTTGCAATTTGATCGAAAACATTTCCCGGGACTTTGAATTATGTGCGTCAGGCATTTTAAATCCCTCTGAAATTTTTATGTATATCTCATTATCAAGTGATCCATAAAGGTAGATTGTAACCACTTCCATTAAATGCATGTCAATCTTTTCATGGACAACAAAACTAATGAGATAACGGAACGTTATTGCATCAATAATTGGAGAATACGTCTCTTTATAATTATAACGACCCGACCGGTCATTTTGAGATCTAGCGCATCGTTCAACGGTTTGAGGCCTTGAGTAGCTTCACTTCATGTATTATGGTTTGTACACGTGGTCGGAGTTGAATTTTGGGAAGTTCGGAGTTGATTCGGATGGAAAATTCTCAATTTGGAAGCTTTAAGTTGGAAGAGTTGACTAAGGTTTGAATTTTGAGTAAACGAACTCGGAATCAATATTTGAAGGTTCCAATAGGTTCGTATGATGATTTTAGACTTGGACATATGTTCGGGTTGAGTATCGGGTGGTACGGAAGTATTTCAGCGCTTATTATGGAAAGTTGGCATTTCGAAAGTTTAAGAATTTCTTAAGTTTGATTTGAAGTGAATTTTGGTGTTATCGATGTCCGTTTGGAGTTCTCAGCCTTGAAATAGGTTTGTATTGTGATTTGTGACTTGCATGCAAAATTTGGCATCATTCTGGAATGTTTAAGTATAATTCAGACGCGTTCGACGAAGTTTAAAATTTTAAAGAAAGGTTTTGATCATCGATTAATAGTTTTGATGATGTTTGATATGATTTGGGGCCTCAAAAAGATCCGTGTGATGTTATGGATCTTGTTGGTAAGTTCGCATGGGGTCTCGAGGGCCTCGGGTGTGTTTCAGACGAGTCGCAGATCACTTTGGAGCTTTGTTGTATTGCTGAAGGGCCTGTGTATTGATGCAATCATACCTGTGGAAAAAGGGTCGCAGATGCGGCGCTGCAGAAACGTCCAGGAAAGCACAGAAGCGGATTTTATTGGGGAGGACTGGGACCGCAGATGCGGTCAAGTTTTCGCAGAAGTGAAACTGCACCTGCGGATGAGGCGACACAGAAGCGTGAGCACAGAAGCACTGAAGGGGCCGCAGATGCGGTCGACGACCTGGGCTGGGTTCTCGCAGGTGCGAGCTTGATACTGCAGAAGCAGCTATCATAGAAGCGACAATGGGACCACAAAAGCGGGATGTTCTGGGCAGACTTGGATTTAAGAGTGGGATTTGGCTCTTTTTCTTTCATTTTTTACTTGGGTTGGCCGAATTTGGGGAGCTATTTTGAGGAGATTCTCATTGAGCAACATGAGGTAAGTGATTCCCACATATTGCAAGTTAATACTTGAATTATATATAGATTTTAACATGGAAATTATGGGATTTTAAGAGAAAAACCTAAAATTGATAATTTTGGATTTTGATCACGATTTTGGAAATGGAATTAGGAATAAATTATATATTTGAGTTCATAATATTATGGGTAATGTTTATCTTCGAAAAGTTTCAAAATCCGAGCACGTCGGCCTGAGGGTTGACTTTATTGACTTTTCGAACGGAGTTAGAATCATTATAAATTGTTAAATTGTACGCATTGGGGTATATTTTGATTGATTTGCATATTATTTGACTAGTTTTGAATTGATGGCCATCGGTTCGAGGTGTTAGAGAGACGTTGGAGCCGATTTTGGAACTCCGGAGCAAGATAAGTCTCCTGTCTAACCTTGTGAGTGGGAAATTACCCTATAGGTGTTATTCTTATTATATGCTATATGTTGTGGGAGCTGCGCATGTATGAGGTGACAAGTGTCTGTATGAATGCTAGAATTCCTGATTATGTCCGGGTAGACTAGGATTCACGCCATGCTTTATTTGTACTAGTTGAGTTATTCTTTCCTGCTTAGTTACTTGATTTCGCGTTACGACCTAAGACTAGGATTGCATAGAGTGATAGACTCGCTATTGTAGCGATTTGTCGAGCTACTTGATTACCCGCAGAATAATTGTACTTCCCTTACGAATCTCTTCCGCGTTGTGCGTATTCATCAAAAAGTTTCCTTAATTTCATAACTCACACGTATATTCGTGAATGGGGTCAAACACCCGTTAAAGATTCTTATTCTAATAGGATCGGGTCGTTCGCCTCGGCGGTATCATGTAACACACTCTTATGGGATCGGGTCGTTCGCTTCGTCAAGGTATCATATTCTTATGGGATTGGGTCGTTCGCCTCGACAGGATTATGTATCAAATTCTTATGGGATCAGGACGTTCGCCTTGGAAGGATATCATAACACACTCGTATGGGATCGGGCCGTTCGCCTCGGCAGTTTCATGTATCATATTCTTATGGGATCGGGCCGTTCGTCTCGACAGAATCATGCAAATACTTGATAAGGAGTCCACATACTCACGTGTTTCCTAACTTAAGATGTGACTGTTGATCTGGTATTGACCATTACGTATTCCAATTGAGAAGGTACCCGATAATTGAGAACTTGGTGTTCATTATTCAGTTGTAGACCGTATTATTTGCCTATACCTGTACTCATTGTTACCTACCATGTTTCATACTTGTCTACTTTATTATATTTGATTTACTGGACCACTAGTAAGTGTTAATGTCGACCCCTCGTCACTACCTCTTCGGGGTTAGGCTAGATACTTACTGGGTACGCGTTGATTTACGTACTCATGCTGCACTTCTGCACTTAATGTGCAGGATTTGACAATTTCATTTGGTGGTCATTTGGGCGCGTAGGCGCAGCTGCTGAGGGGACTCTATGTTGAGTTGTATTCCATGCTACAATTCGCAGCACACAGGGTTTCCATCATAATTTTTTACTTTATCCTGTCTACCTTGTATTCCAGACAGATGATGTATTGTTGTTATACTTTCTAGTAGATGCTCATGCACTTGTGACATCAGGTTTTGGGGTGTTCTAGAATTTGTGTACGGTTTGCCTTACATTGACACACTTTTACTTATTATTTCATTTAAATAGTATGTATTTACTATTTTTTATGCATTGATCTCTCTGTTTAATAAGATTCATGATTTCAAAAATAATAAAATGAATAATTAAGCTGATAGTTCACCGTTGGCTTGCCTAACGGCGACGTTGGGCGCCATCACGACCTATAGCGAGTTTTGGGTCGTGACAGCTTGGTATTAGAGCATTAGGTTCTCTTAGGTCTCACGAGTTATGAGCAAGTCTAGTAGAGTCTTGCGGATTGGTACGGAAACGTCTGTACTTATCTTTGAGAGGCTACAAGGCTGTTAGGAGCACTTCCCTTCTTGATTCCTCATCATGCGGTTTGATTCCATTGAAGTTTATGCCTTCATTCCCTTCCTACTCATTCTTATACAGTGTGGAGTGTTTGTTATCAATTGGCACCGACGAGTTGTGAAGATGCTATGGATGCGGCACATGATGCTATTCCCTGCGAATGCGGGCGGACCATTATCGTCACATTGTGGATGAGTATTCCATAATTGGCTCGAAGAATCTGATCTCTGAGGTGGTTTCTATGCCTAGGAAATTTTGAATATGGCGAGAAGGGCTTGATAACATATTGTTGGACCTTCGGGTAATGTTAATGAATGAAAGGATTCTTACGAATGGCGAATTAGTGCAGACCTAGGGAGGTTAGTTGATTTTGTGATGGATGCAACTATAGCAATAAAGTTAGAGGAGGTCGAGATGAGGGTACACAGGTGGGCTATCTCCCGTGAGCAGGTTAGCGCTTTCGTGATTTTTGATGAGGTTCCTATGAAGAGTTCTACTTTTCTGCCTAACATAGGATGAACGTACTGTGAGGTGAGCTCGGATCGCTTGAAGAAGATGGTACGATGGTTAGGAGGTCGAGTGTACGATTGTGGCGGGTAATTCGAGATGCGTTATGATCAGTCCAACAAGAACTTATGAGGAATTTGGCGGAGCAACAATGTAGGATTGTGGTAATTGGGAAGAAGTGGTCATTGTGGGGTTTGGATCTATGTGATTGTAGTGTAAATCTAAGTGGGGGAGCCCACTATCTATAAGTGAGTCACATGGCCGTGTGTCTGTATAGTTTCTGGTTATCGGTTCATTGTTGGATTAGTTATGACCAAGAGGACGAGAAATTTTGGATAAGGAAGTTTGATGTATATGTGTTACATTTAGCCTTATTGATTTGTGTGCAGGTGCTGAGGATGGCTCATAAGTTATGCTTCTGTGGATGTGATGGGCAAGGAAAAGGGTTCATATGGTTACTTCATGGGAGTGCACATATTCTAACGGAGCACTAGTTATTTGGTTAAATAATCGAGCCTGTATTAGAGTGGGCGACTCTCAATAATGGTCATAGTGGATTCAAGATTTAAGGTGTAGTGCTTAAGGATTTTTCGGGTTCGTTATGTGGCTAAAGACTAGGTTTCACAGTAGAGTGTGAAGGGTACTTAAAGTATTCTATGTTATCATCGGGTCTGCGGTGCAGTGTTAGAGAAGTGGGAGAAACAACTTTAGATTCACAGAAGATCTAATCAGTGCGATTTATCAGTTGGAGGTACTATTGAGTGCATGAAGAGGGTATAAAATGGCTTATGGATGTTGAGACGATGTGGTCTCGTGATTTGGGGTCACTCGGGATGAGTGTTGTTTGAGGTCTGTTATGTATTTGAAGGGAGCTATTATTATTTCGAAGGTAAGTCAAGAGTAAATCGGAAGAAGTTGGGTCAGTTAGTGATGGGTTGAATCAGAATGGTTGTGGAAATGATCAGTTACTTTGGTATGTTAAGCTATACAGGTGATTCGTGGTTGTACATATGGGCTTGATAACCACCGTAATTTGATTGATTTGGAGGTATTTGATTATGATGGTCTGTTATATGTAGATGGGTCTCGGAAGAGTTATGGTGGTTTAGACCACAACTTGAGGTTTGTATTTTCTACGGTTATGGGAATTCGGTCGCGTGTTGCAATTGTTCCTCTGAAATGTTTTGAGTGAAAGGGTTCTAGATGATAAAGTGTTTATTCTATTGGTGGTTCAGGAGTTATGATGAAATTCTTGTACTCTCACGTAGCGGCATGATAAGTGCATTGAGCGGTATGGAAATTGGAAGTTGAGAATCAAGGTTGAGGTTCGGTGTTGATAAGAATGTCACGAGCTCGGAGGAGCAGGGTAGGATTTTAGATGTTCAGAGTATGTTGGCACTATTTTCAGGCAGCCTGAGGATGGTCTGTTTTGTGGTATGAGTGTTGGGTATTGAAATGCGCATGCTTGGCCGGTATTATAGAAATAGCATGGTCGATGGCCATTAATGTTTAGATTTTACTACCTGGTGCGGAAGGTTGTGGGAGTATATCCCACGGGAAGATCGTATAAGTATGACGTGTTAGTCATTCGATTATTAGAGATTTAAAACAAGTATGGAGATTTTGGTGTTGTCGCCAATGGGAGAGATTATGACTGAGAGGTGCTCTATTCCTTTGGTTATGGACTGTGGGAGTTTGTTCCAGATTTGACGGCTGCTCTTATGTGTCATGAATAGAGTCATTGTGGATCCTTGAAAGGTTATTGGCCCAGTATGGGATGATCAGAATCAGCTTGAGGTCCTCTATTAGAACTAATGTGAATTGTATGCTCTACATCAGGTCATATGTGTTCATTCAGCATATCACTGCTTATGGAGGAGTCTTCGGGTGTTGGATGTTATTCCTGTCGTCATCTATTCTCTGTAATACTCTAATATTCCATGTGGGTTGTGAGGCGACTTGATTATCCATGCGTGTGTTGTGGCCCCATGTAGCTTGTCGTTTGTTGCACCTTAGTCGTGCTTGGATTTTGTAATGCATGGCGCTATCCATCTCCCCAGGGTTGTATTTATGCACTTGGTGTTCTTGTGGTCGATACTCGGGTATTTCGTAGGTATGAGCATTGTGGATTGATGGGTATTTCCTTATTAATTGTTATGTGCGAATTAGGAGGCACGCCGCCACGGGTATGATGTATGGATCAGGTTGCACGCCGCAATGGTATTATGTGTAGATCAGGTTGCACACCGCAACAGTGAGATATTGAGTACGGTTCCCTATACTTATTTTTGTGTGTCTTGTTTCTCATCTCTGAGAAAGGTTCATAACAGCTGTTTGGCTATTTTATTCATTACGCAGACTGGGTAGTTCCTTGCCAGAGTTCGTTATTCCTTATGTGTCATAATCAAGTTGTAGCTTGTTGGCGTGATAATGAGATTTTAGACAGTATTTGAGGTGGATTTTTTCCCGGGCAACTTGTACTGGGTGAGACAAAGTTATTGGACCTGAGATCAGTGAGATCGGGTATATGTAGGGTATATTAAAGAAGAAAATGCCACTATTCAGTTCAGAATAAGGTAATGGTTCTTGTCAAGCGGAGAAAATCTATGAGTTATTGATTTCACGGGTGGTTATGAACTCTTGCACATCTCTTTCATCGTTATAATTATGAGAGTTGAGAATGGGCTTATATGTATTATGAGGTATACTACGGGCATCTGGTTCGTGAATTTGCAGCTATTGTAGTCAGAGGATGTTATTATGGACATACGAATTGTACGGTGCATTGTGTGATCTCACAATGGGTGTATGATCATATTTGTTACAGTGGGTTGAGATTGTTACGGTGTTAGTATGTTGGAATCAGGTCTCGTGGAGAATTTTGGATGTTGGAATTTGGTCCTAAGGCTTGTTAGCTAAAGTAATAAGGAGGATCTTCAGTCTGGCTCGAGATAATGTTCTCACGTGGGTTGTGGTGGCACGAGTAGGTGAACGAGGTGTCAAACAATGATTTTGGGCAACTGTGGAACGATTCTTGGCACGTTCAAGGACGAACGTATGTTTAAGTGGGGAAGAATGTAATGACCCAACCAATCATTTTGAGCTCTAGCATGTCGTTCGACGGTTTGAGGCCTTGAGTAGATTCACTTAATGTATTTTGATTTGTACGTGTGGTCGGGGTTGAATTTCGGGAAGTTCGGAGTTGATTCGGATGGAAAATTCTCAATTCGGAAGCTTTAAGTTGGAAGAGTTGACGAAGGTTTGACTTTTGAGTAAACAACCTCGGAATCGGGATTTGAAGGTTCCAATAGGTTCGTATGATGATTTCGGACTTGGGCATATGTTCGAGTTGAGTATCGGATAGTTTGGGAGCATTTCAGCGCCTATTATGAAAAGTTGGCATCTCGAAAGTTTAAGAATCTTTTAAGTTTGATTTGAAGTGAATTTTGGGGTTATCGATGTCCGTTTGGAGTTCCGATCCTTGGAATAAGTTCGTATCGTGATTTGTGACTTGTACGCAAAATTTGGCATCATTCCATGATGTTTAAGTATAATTCGGACGCGTTCGGTGAAGTTTAAAAGTTTAAAGAAAGGTTTCAATCGCCGATTCACAGTTTTGATGATGTTTGATGTGATTTGAGGCCTCGAGCAGGTCCGTGTTATGTTATGGAACTTGTTGGTAAGTTCGGACGGTGTCCCGGGGGGCCTCGGGTGTGTTTCGGATGAGTCACGGATCACTTTGGAGCTTTGTTGTATTGCTGAAGGGCATGTGTACTGATGCAATCGCACCTGCGGAAAAGGGCCGCAGATGCGACGCTGCAGAAGCGCAAGGCAAGCACATAAGCGAATTTTGTTGGGGAGGACTGGGACCGCAGATGCGGTCAAGTTTCCGCAGAAGCGGAACCGCACCTGCGGATGAGGTGACGCAGAAGCGTGAACGCAGAAGTGTTGAAGGGGCCGCATATGCAATTGGCAACCTGGGTTGTGTTCTCGCAGGTAAGAGCTTGATGCCGCAGAAGCGGCTGTCTCAAAAGTGACCATGGGACCACAAAAGCGGGATGTTCTGGGCACATTTGGATTTAAGAGCGAGATTTGGCTATTTTTCTTTTATTTTTCACTTGGGTTAGCCGCATTTGGGGAGCTATTTTGAGGGCATTCTCATCGAGCAATACGAGGCAAGTGATTCCCACCTATTGCAAGTTAAATACTTGAATTATGTATACATTTTAACATGGAAATTCATGGAAACTATGGGATTTTAAGAGAAAAATCTAGAATTGATAATTTTTTGATTTTGACCATGATTTTGGAAGTGGAATTAGGAATAAATTATATATTTGAGTTCGTAATATTATGGTAATGTTTATCTTCGAACATTTTCAGAATCCGGGCACGTGGGCCTGAGGGTTGACTTTGTTGACTTTTCGAGCGGAGTTGGGAATCATTATAAATTGTTAAATTGTACGCATTGGGATATATTTTGATTGATTTGCAAATTGTTTGACTAGCTTTGAATTGATGGCCATCGGTTTGAGATGTTAGAAAGATGTTGGAGCCGGTTATGGAATTTCGAAGCAAGGTAAGTCTCTTGTATAACCTTGTGAGGGGGAAATTACCCCGTAGGTGTTATTATTGTTATATGATACATGTTGTGGGAGCTGTGCACGTATGAGGTGACGAGTGTCCGTGCACATGCTAGAATTTTTGATTTTGTCCGGGTAGACTAGGATTCACGCCATGATTTATTTGTACTAGTTGAAATATTCTTGCCTGCTTAATTACTTGATTTCACCTTACGACCTGAGACTAGGATTGCGTAGAGTGATAGACTCGCTATTGTAGAGATTTCAAGAGCTACTTGATTAACCGCGGAATAATTGTGCTTCCCTTACGAATCTCTTCCGTGTTGTGCATATTCATCGAAAAGTTTCCTAATTTCATAACTCACACGTATATTCGTGAGTGGGGTCAAGGACCCGTTAAAGCTTCTTATTCTAATGGGATCGGGCCATTTGCCTCGGCGGTATCATGTAACATACTCTTATGGGATCGGGTCGTTCGCCTCGATAGGGTATCATATTCTTATAGTATCGAGTCATTCGCCTCGGCAGGATTATATATCACACTCTTATGGGATCGTGCCGTTCGCCCTTGCAGGATATCGTAAAACATTCTTATGGGATCGGACCGTTCGCCTAGGCAGTATCATGTATCATATTCTTATGGTATCTGGCCATTCGCCTTGGCATTACTATGAACCACTCTTATGGGATCGGGCTGCTCGCCTCGGCAGAATTATGCGAATACTTGATAAGAGGTCCGCGTACTCATGTGTTTACTGACTTGATATGTGACCGTTGATTTGGTACTGACCATTACGTATTCCAATTGAGGAGGTATCAGATAATTGAGAACATGGTGTTCATTATTCAGTTGTAGACCGTATTATTTGCTTATACCTGTACTCATTGTTACCTACCATATTTCATACTTGTCTACTTTATTATATTTGATTTACTGGACCACTAGTAAGTACCAATATCGACCCCTCATCTCTACCTCTTTGAGGTTAGGCTAGATTCTTACTGAGTACGCGTTGATTTACGTACTCATGCTGTACTTCTGCACTTAATGTGCATGATTTGACAGGTTCATTTCGTGGTCATTTGGGCGCGTAGGCGCAGCTGCTGAGGGGACTCTATAATGAGTTGTATTCCATGCTACGATTCACAACACACATGGTTTCCATCATAATTATTTACTTTATCCTGTCTACCATGTATTACATACAAATGATGTATTGTTATTGTACTTCCTAGTATATGCTCATGCACTTGTGATATTAGGTTCTGGGGTGTTCTAGAATTTGTGTGCGGTTTGCCTTACATTGACACACTTTTACTTATTATTTCATTTAAATCGTACGTATCTGCTATTTTTATGTATTGATCTCTCTATCTAATAAGATTTATGATTTTAAAAATAATAAAATAAATAATTAAGCTGATAGTCCATCGTTGGCTTGCCTAACAACGACGTTGGGTGCCATCACGACCTTTAGCGAGTTTTGGGTCATGACAATAATCAACACCGGGCCTTTGTGAAATTCCATATGCAACAAGGCGTGCCTTATATCTTTGTACCTCATTTTTCTCATTCCTCTTGCGTACAAAGACCCATTTATATCCAACAGGCTTAACACCATTAGGTGTTTGGACTACAGGCCTAAGAACTTCACGTTTCGCAATTGAATTCAACTCTAATTAGATTGGTTCTTGCCATTTTGGCCAATCACGTCTTTGTCGACATTCTCCAACATATTGAGGTTCAAGATCCTAACTATGTTGTATAATACTAGATGCAACATTATATGCAAAGACATAATCCACCACTATATTCGATCGATTCAAATTCATCTCAATATCGATTGGATTTATTGATAGTTCCTTATTTTCTTGAGTTTTAGGCTTAGTGATTTCCTCATGAATCTCAGGATTGGTTAAATTGTGTATTTCTTCATGAGACTCTTTCGTAGTGTCAACTTGATCATTTATTTTTATTTTTCTAGGATTTCGATCCTTAGAACCCAATGGTCTGCCACGCTTTAGGCGTGTTTTTGACTCATTAGCTATGACACTAGAAGATTGTCTAACATGGACATCAATACGGATTGGAACATTGTCTGTAGGGATATATGATTTTGTTATTCTTTTCAGATCCGTAAATGCGTCTGGCATTTGATTTGCTATTTTTTGCAAATGAATAATATTTTGCACCTCTTTTTCATATATAGAGGCACGTGGATCAAGATGAGACAATGATGGATTTTTCACAAAATTTCCTATTCGGTTTCACCATTTTCTCTCCCTAATTTTGGGAAAAATACCTCATCGAATCGATAATCTGCAAATCGAGCAGCGAATAAATCTCCCGTTAATGTTTCGAGGTAGTGAATAATGGAGGGCGATTCAAACCGAACATATATTCCTAACCTTCTTTGGGGACCCATCTTGATGCGATATGGCTGTGCTACAAGCACATATAATGCGCATCCAAAAAATTCTTAAATGAGATATATTAGGTTCATGACCCATAACTAATTGCGACGGAGAATATTTATGATAATTTATCGGTTTGAGACGAACTAGCATTGATGCATGCAAAATGGCATGACCCCAAACAGAAGTAGGTAACCTCGTTTTCATGAGTAACAGTCTTGCTATCAATTTGAAGACGTTTAATAAAAGACTCTGCAAGGCCATTTTGAGTGTGAACATGAGTTACAAGATGTTCAACTTTTATCCCAATTGATAAGCAATAATCATTAAATGTTTGGGATAAAAACTCAGCAGCATTATCAAGTCTAATAGACTTAATTGGATAATCGGGAAATTGTGCCTGTAATCGGATTATTTGTGCTATTAATTTTGCAAACTCCAGGTTGCGAGATGAAAATAGGCACACATGAGACCATCTAGAAGATGCATCTATTAAGACTATAAAGTATCTAAACGACCCACTAGGTGGGTGAATAGGTCCACAAATGTCCCCTTGTATACGTTCCAAAAATGCAGGGGACTCAATTCCAACCTTTGTTGGTGATGGTCTAATAATTAACTTGCCTTGATAACGAAAAGTGCAAGAAAATTCATTATTTAATAGAATCTTTAAATTCTTTAATGGGTGTCCATTTGAGTTTTCTATAATTCGTCTCATCATAATTGATCCGGGATGTCCCAATCGATCATGCCAAAGTACAAAAGTATTGGAATCAACAACCTTTTGGTTTACGATAGAATGTGCCTCAATTGCACTAATTCTTGTCCAATACAGGCCACAAGATAAAGATGGGAACTTCTCAATAACCCTTTTCTGGCCAAAGACATTTTTGGTAACGAGGAGATATTCAAGGTTATTCTCATCTATTGTCTCAATATGATATCCATTTCGGCGGATATCTTTAAAACTCAACAAGTTCTTCTTGGACTTGGAGGAGAACATTGCATTATCTATGATAAGTATTGTTCCCCTAGGCAGAGTTATAGTAGCTCTTCCAGAGCCTTCAATGAGATTACTACTACCAGAGATTGTAGTAACATCTGCCTTACACATATTTAAATGAGAGAAATATTTCTTCTCTTTGAATATTGTATTTGTCGTACATGAATCAATAAAAACAAATATTCTTACAATTGAATTTTGATCCAAGTTTACTTTGAGAGATATCCATATTTGCTTCCCATGGTTTGACATACAAAAGAAATAAACAAATAAACATTAGTATATTCTTGTCTATTAAAGATATTCGTGAATTTATTCTAGCATTTTAACAAGATTTCTTTTTGTTGAATGAATGGATATGCTAATAATGAGAAAGATAAGGATATTTAGTAGAATTAAATACTTTACACCTAAATAATATGATAACACAGTGTGAAATTGTAATTATTGAATACAACTACAATTCCATTGTAAAAGACATATACTTTTTTGCAAGAGTTGGGAGTTTAAATAGGCTGCAGTTCTATAGTTTCTTATGGAATCACATGGTATAAGAAACTAGAATGGGATAGACTTATAATGGACATATGCAGTTATAACTAAGTTAGCGGATATGACATTTAAACATTCCCATTGTACGAATCTATTTCCAAGAAGTTGATGCCCCAAGTTTCTAAATTACAATTGTGGAACAGATTGTGTACCAGCAACTACTCTTCTCAGAGTTAGCGTACAAGTACGAGAAAAAATTAACTTAAAAATCCGTTTTACCTTCTGCATTTCATTTGAAGAATGGCAGACAATGATTTATTACTTTAATAAAGAGTATGACAATCCTTCAACTAAGCAAACTAAAATATTATTTAAAACAAATACTAGAATTATATTTAATCAAAACTAACTGACACTGTTTTATAAAGTAAATAATAGTAATTGATACTAATGACTACTACTCATGCAAAGAACTATGATTACATGATGTTGATTCACTAACTACTACGAATAGGCAAAAATAAAAATTAAACTACTCAATCATCTTTAACCACGGATCCATCACCGATCAAGTGGTCTAGTTTTCCATCAGGGTGCTCAAAGAAGTCTGCCACATCCAAGTGGGTGATGTCAAATTCATTGTGAGAGACAAAATTAGTTTTTGGGCCTTTATTCTTTAGAGATGGTTGATAAAGTTCAACCAAATATCTTGGTGTACGATAAATATTTGTGTTTACCCTAAAAATTGAGTAACAATTAAACTTATATTGTGTTTTGAAGGATATGTGATTTAGACCAGCACCAATTGATAAACAACGAATTAAATAAATAACTTGGACAATAAAAAAAATCAAACCAGTTTGCAAATGATGCCTCGACCTTGATTCGAGATAGTCTCGAGGTTAGTTACTATGAACAATATAGGATAGAACAAGTAGTGATGAACAATAAATAAGACAAAGAAAGCAGCATATATGTGTATTCTTCTCAGTGAATAATGATGCCTTACAAATGATTGGAACTCTTCTTTATATAGTAGAGGAAACTTAATTATGGTACAACTCTAATAACGGAAATAGACCCCACGATTGGCGTTAATAACCGCTTTGATTTGATCTGTTCCGGGATTTTTGCCCTGACTTTCGACCGGTCACCAAAATCTCGTCATTCCGTTATTACGCCTCACTCGAAGTCAATCATGCTCGATCTCGATTACTGCTGGCCTCGATCTCAATGAACACTTCGATCTCCAGGTGTGATGCTTTATCTTCGAGCTCGAGCCCGATCTATTATAAGGTTACCCTCGAGGCAGTTCCCCTGCCAACGAAATTGGGTATGCTCGATTTCGACCGTATACAGATAGTCCCCTCATTTTTTGGAGTGTAACGAGAAGAAACGAATTTGAGACTTTGATTTAATACCTCAATCAATTATGAGTCAACATCGTGACGTAAGCGACAGAAACGACTGAAGCGTCGCGTCTGCATAGTTCCCAAAGTCATTAATTAACGCCAGTTGATGGTCAGCCACCAGTGATTTCAAACCGTCAAAGTGGCTATTATAAATAGACCACCTTCATAATCTCCTCAAACTTTACTTTCAAACTTCTTCTAATCTTCAAAAGCTTCTTCTATCTTCTTCAAGTTCATCAATTTCAACGGTTTCCGTTTACCAATCTCTTATTAAAACATAAATTCCGCCTTCTTCTTCCTTAAACCTCATATAGCAATGGCAAAAATATCAAAGACCGTTCCTCAAGAAGAAAAAGCGTCCTTATCGCGGCCGGCCGGTGACAAAACACCGGTGGAGCCACGTATCGAAGAGTGCATTCCCGGGCCATATGAACTTACTTCCGACTTTAAAGTCGAAAAACCCTCTTCGGTTCCTGGCCGATACGAGCCCATGTCTAGATACATCTGTTCGATATCCGAAGGCGATCTTGAGCAGGTGAAAAAGGACTGCCACTAGGAGAATAAAGAGGTGGTGATTCCTACCCCCGAAGAGGACATCACCACTCATGTGAAAGGCTTCTTAAGTGTGTATACTTACCCTTTCACACTGGGCTCCGTCGATCCTGTCATAATCGACTTGTGCCGCCAATACCGGGTAACCCTAGGCTAGATCTATCCCTCTTTTTGGCGCATTGTCATTTTGCTCAGATTCTTCTCGAGCAAGATCGAGGGGATGTCTTTCACCCTCGATCATCTCAGTAGGCTATACATCCCCCGTCTTTATCGGGGCGGACTGATAAGGCTTCAGCGTCGGGCCACGAAGGTGCTATTCTCGAGCATAGATGAGGACAAGGACCGAGGATGGATGTGCCGGTTTGTCCGAGTTAGGACCTCCGATTTAATCCCAACCGAAAAGATGCCATTCCCCGAAGAATGGAACATGAAGAGTAAGTAGAACTATACCGATATCGTTCGATCACTTGTTATATTTTCTTTACCTCTCTTCATATATATTTTTCTTTATGGTGCAGCTTCCCCCTGGTTTCCTGGTGCGGTCCCGGACCTTGCAGGTTGGGTTCGACAACTGGTTTCGACCTCTTCGTATGCTGAGCGCTCGTGGCGTGATTTGGCCAAGGGTCGATGGGAGGCCAAAAATCATGGTAAGTTCCCATGTCCGAGTTTGATGCTTTCCTGTGAAATACTTCCTTTTAACTGATTTCTTCTCATACATATCTTGGAGATAGTGTCGTTATGAGGCCGCCTCCCCTCGGGGAAGATAAGGTCCCGAAGCCGACCAAAGATAAGAAAAGGAGAAGGGCCTCGCCGCCAGATACCCCAAGGCCTAAGAAAAGCAGGGCTCGAAAGTCGAAGACTGATCTTGCCGTTCTGCATGCCTATGTAGTCCAAAAGCTATGAGATAAAGACGAGGATGGAGAATATATCGACTGCCTGCTGGTGGCTTAGAAGAGGGGAAACATCGAATCTTTGAAAGCTGCTGAGCCGGTGACGGCCGAGGGGGTTCAGCCGTAGATCGAGGTGATCTCGGGGGAAGGTCCGAGCAGAGTCCTCGAATCATTGGGTATTGATGATGCCCTCTGCTGTGATGAGCAACCGGCGGGTGTGCCCAAAGGGTCTAGTTCTGAGGCCCTTCAAAGAGAAGTTAATGCCCCAAGTGACTCGCTCGGGGCAATTAATATCGACGATTCGCCGCCCGGTCCCACGTTCTCTGAGGGGCAGTTTCGGGATGCCCGATCAATGGGGACCCCCGATGTGGGGACGGCCCCCAAAGGGGATGACATATTTCGTGGCTGCTTCGTGGGGGTCGATGATATTTCCGACCTTGACCCATCACTCAGTTTTGATGAGGCTCAGCGGCTTCTGAACCAGGTGAGTTTTAGCCCATGTTACCATGCTTGCGTTTGTTCTTAATTCTCTAAGTCTGATTCCCTTCTTTCTTGTACAGGCTACGACGTTCCATCGAGAAGCTTCCTCCAAATACCGAGTTGAGCTGGCCCGATGTGAGGCTAATCTCAAAAATCTTATGGGGGAGAGAGACACCATCAAACTCCTCTATGTGCAAAACGAAGAGGAGATCATGAGCATTCGAGCCGAACTGACAAGAGCTCATCAAGACCAGACCGAGCTCATCGAATGGGTAATGTAAATTTTTGGGAGCTTGTTATGTATCAATTTGATATTGGCGATTAACGCTTTGATCCTGCAGGTTCAGGAGAAGGCCGAATTGGTTGAGCAGCTTCGTGAGGAGGCCAAGATGAAAGAGGCAGAAACTTTGTTGTGGAAGCATAGCATGGACAATCTTGCCTCGGAGAAAGATGCGGTTCGGGCCCAACTGTCTTCGGTTGAGCGTCAACTCCAAAGTGTGAAGGGGGGGAGTTTGGCCCGAGCCCAGAAGGTTGAAGAGATCGAGACTCGGTTGACTGCTGAGCTTGCAAGGGCCACGTCCAAGGCAGAGGCGCTTGTGGCCTCCTACCGAGCCGACGCTGAAGCCGCTAACACTCGGGCAAAGGAAATTTCAAACGCTGCTGAGGTTAGATTGTCCCGTGTTGTCGAGCATGCTAGGCGCCAGTACCGAATAGAGACTCTTGAGGAGGTACATGCTCGTGGCTTCGACCTCACGGTTGATATCAAGAGTGCAAAAATTTTGGAGGACGAGGCCGGAGCTTTGCTTTCCGATGATGAAGACTCTGCGAGTGAATCCGAGAGCGGAGGAGATGAATATGAAGCTCCCAAAGATGCGGCTCCCGAGGTGGACTAGGAACTTAGGATTTTTTCTTCTTTTGTTTTTTGTGTAAGACCCTGAGCGGTCTTTGTAAATACTTTGCTTATATGAAAGATTCCTTTTCTTTCCGTTCCAATTTTTGATTTATGATAAATTTTGTTTTGCCTTTGCCTTGTGAAGACTTTGTTGCAATCAGGTTTTGTAGCCTCTATAATCGAGTGAGCGAAGACTCGAACTCAGAGTAGAACGAACACTTAGGTTTTTTTAGTTAAGCGAGGGCGAGTCCCCGAGCTCAACAATATGTTTGGGGTTTTGATTTCAGACGGCTTGATCAGAGTCGTAATTGTTCTGTTTAAAAAAGCCGAGTTCGAGTAAGTTTCGAACTCACAGTAACAGACCCCTTAAGGTTTTATATCGAATAACGATGAATTCTCGAGCTATATTCAAGTTAGTTGTTTTTGAGCTTGGAATAATGGAACCCTTAGGTCTGAATTGAGTAAGAACAAAATCTCGAACTCTAAGTATATTGGCCCTTAGGCTCTTTAGATTGGGCCGATATGGCCTCTAAAAGATGGCTATTATTTCCCTTTTTTGTCTTAGAAGACTTAGTAAAAAATTTCTTTATGCCTCAACACGTATTCTTTACCCATTGGATTTTTTGAGGGTTAGATGTCGATTGAAACCCCTTTGCTTTTTGTGCCTTAGCACGTTTGTGTTAAGATAATTCGAGGGCTGATTTTATCGAAACCCTTTTGATTACTTGCCGAGGGTAGCCCTTTTTTAACCGGTTTTTCAAAGAATTCGAAGGCCTATTTTTATTGCGGGATTCGGACGTCTCCGAGCCACCTTAATTTGGTTGTAGCCTTTGGGTATGCCTCTTGGGCTTATTTCCCAATAAAACTTCGAACTTATTTGAAGTATTAGTGTCGCGCCCCTCTTTCTCGCGAAATCGGGTTTCGACACCTGACAACTCTTTTAAAGGAAGGTGTTAAAAGAGAGAGTCGCCACCTAACGGGTTTGAGGTGCGTTAGGGCACCTATTTGCAAATAACTCTGGTCTAACCAGTTTGCGTCACCAAAGATCGGGTAAGGGCTCAAATTACCTCGAGGAGAAGCTGTTAGGCATTCCTCAAGGTCCACAACTGTGGGTCCCGGCCGAACTCGAATTATATGAATTAGTCATAATAAGAGGGAAAGACAAGAAGTTTGGGTAATCAAAAGTCTACCAATAGACACAAATAATTGACTTTAAGACAAGATGGGGGGTCCTAAGTTTTTTAGCCTAAAGGATCACCCCGTGCAACATAAATAATACTTCGTAACTCCCTCGAGATGGGGTGTTACTCGTATTATTCAGCGGGCACAGACTATTATCTCCTGCTACCCGATTACTATCTTTAAGTTGTTACCTAAGGTGCACTAATTGATTCTAAGCCGTACCTTATGTGTGCACTACCCGTCCCAGACCTATGGTCCAGGAGGTGTTTGGACCTCTATTTTAGGTGGTCCTAGACTTAACTTAGGTTGTTCAAAATGATAAAACTAGGCGACATACAAAAGCAAGTTAGACTTCATATAAAGGCAATTAAGGGCTCAAGTTAGCCTCCACACTTAGACAACAAATACACGCCAACAAATTAGGCGTTTGACAGTTTCAGCATTGAGACGAGTTAAAGTCATTAAGCCCTATAAACATGATTTCTATGTGACCCGGGAATTCAAACGCGTACGCAGTTTTAGATGAGAGGTACCATTTAGATATAATTCCTACGTGACTACACAGTTGCCCACTGATTACAAGTTATAAGAGATTAAACCTATATACATGCTATCTAGGTAATTTTCACAGTAATTGGCAGTGATAACTACGAGAGATATTCAGAATTACTTAGTTTGATCCTATAGACGTGCTCTCTAATAGTGGTAATGAAACAGTGTTGAAAGTTCAGTTTCACACTTAAAAGCGAGTGGGATTACCCTATAGGCATGATTTCTATAGTTAGCGATTGAAACTGGTTTTAGCTCCTATAGGCATATTTCCTAAGTGAGAAATTATAACAACAACACATTAATCAATTAAAACCCTATAGGCATGATTTCTAAAAGTGCAGATTTGTAGAGCATAAAACTAACATGACCCTATGGTCATAGACAGAAACATTGATCACTTTATTCCCTATAGGCATGATAGCTAGCAAGACATATAGAAGCAGAATACATTAAGCGAATGAAACACTTAGGTCCTATAGGCAGGTTATCTAACAACACATAGGAGCAGAACATGTTTGAGCAAATTAACCCCTATAGGCAGGATTTCTACCCGTTCATGCAAAGTGAGAATAAACCTATTTTTCTAATTTTACTAACACCCCAATTGTTATTACAACATTATTACAGGCTCAATGAGTGAAATAAATTATAGAATTACAAAATAGCTATAGTGGGCCTAAGGCAGGCCCAAAGTATACCCAGCCTGGCCAGGCTTTCAATCTCATGTCCATACAGTTTCACAACTGCCCAGAAAACAAACTTCGTTTACACAAAATGGCCCACATCCAGTAGCCATAACTTGATCAAAAGTCCCAGGTGAACAACCATTTACACAAACCAACTGGTTTATCCAGTAGGTAAAAAGGGGGCAAAGTTGAGCACTTAGGGAAAAACGGTAAAGAACCTTGGACCCTAGTGTGTCAGAGTTCCCAAGGGCTTCAAGAACCCAGGGCAGTGCTTACACTAGGGAGGTTGATAGAGGAGATTTAGGGAGGAGGGATTTCTCTTTCAGCCAGCCCCAGAATTAGAAACAATCAATAAAAATAGCAATAAGGTAATAGGTTTGGAAAAGCATTTACAAACACTATAAGATAATTATATAATGAACTCAAGAAGAAAATTAACACATTGGGCAGGGTGACATATGCTAAGAGACAAAGAGCCTAGGATTGCAAAGTTAACAGGCAAGGGCATTAGGCTAGTAAACCAAGTAATGCAACCAGTTTAGAACTTAAAGGATCAGATTATACCAAACTCAGGATTAAACAGTATAATAAAAACAGGATCAGGTATCATAGAGGGCATTAGCCAAAGAAGATTAGTTTTGAGAAGATCACAAGTTATTAGAGATACAGATTGGTCATGGAAAGAACACATAGAGTGGAGACAATAGTCATAGGAACATACAACATTTAGAGAAAAGGTCTTAAACAAGTTGGGGCAGGTTAATAACATCAATTAACCACTGGAAGTTCATAATTAGGTAGAGAAACATGGATTAAACCATGTAATCAGAAAAACACTATACTAAGCATGCTTTATTCTGTCTGAATTAACTAAGTTAAGTATAAAGACATTATTAAGCCAGCAATTATAGGCAGAATTAAAGAGGAAAAGAGTCAGGGGAACATATTAGGTCATGCAATTCAAAAAACTTGCCAATTAGAACATGATAAACATTGCGAAAGTTAGAAACTAACCAGTGATTGTTCAACAAACAAGAAAAGAACGTCAGTAAGGACCCAGAATCTCGAATGTGTCAAGTTCCAAGGGTTTCGAGAACCCAGGGCAGTGCTCACACCCAAGAGAGGTCAGGAAGAATAGAAATCCGGTGGCCTTGGCTTTCAGCCGACCAAGAGCCAAACAGAACAGAGTAATAAGCAAATATAGAGTAGAAACCTTAGTTGTTTTAGTGGAAAAATAGTGATTGAAGTCTGTTCAAAAAAGGGGGAAGGGTGATGGGTTTATATAGTGATAAAAATTAAACACACAAACAAGGAGAAACTATCAATCAATCTTTAAAAAAAAGAAAGAATAGCATGCGAAATTGATTAAGAATCAATTTAGGAGAAGTCAAGCAAACTCTAGTTTTTAGGAAAAACAAATATTACCAGAATATACATAAAAACAGTAACATAGGATGAATATAGACACAAATAGTACTAAAAGTCGGAGAATCGAACCAATTTTGGTCCGATTTGAAGAAATATGAAAACCCTAGTTTTAGGGTAAGTAAGAATCAACAGAAAATACACAGAGATTCGTACCCATAATAGAACAAAGGATGAATATAGACGAAATAGCAGAGAGTTCAAGGATTTGAACAGATTTTGATTCGATCTTGACGAGATCTGCTTGCCATGTTTAGGCAAGCAGTATAGAAGAGTAACCAGTACCAGGGAGAGGCCGTATATGGCAAAGAATAGCCATAGAATCCCATATTGTATGGGATTATGAGAGATTTTAGGGGGGCGGCGACTAGGGTTCTTTGGAGGGAGAAGGGAGGTGAGGATATGAGGGCGGCGGACGGTGAGAATGAGGTTAGGGTTAGGGGGTTTGGGGTAATTAAAAGGGGGGAGTTGATGTGGGCCGTTGATCTCAGAGATCAACGGCCACGATTAGAAAGGAGTTGGGTCAGGTTAGGTTTGGACGAGTCGCGACTGGGTTGTGGGATTGGGTTAATTTGATTTGGGCTGGAGGTTATTTGGGCTAGGGTATTAGGTTTTGGACCATTGCTTGGTCCCAAAAATAGCTAGTATTTAGGCTAGTTTTTAAATACCCAATATTTAATAAAAACAATAATTTATAAAAGTAATAAATAAATAATAAAATATTATTTGTGCACTAAAAATGATTAAAAATAATTACTTAACATTATAAATATATAAAAAGTTATTTTTTGCATAAATAATGTAATTATACATGAATATGGGCTATTATTGCAAATAATGTGCAATTAGCCCTAAAATGCAAATGTAATTATAAAAAAATGCATTAATATATTTAAAACATACATGTTGGTATAAATGATAAGTTTAGATGATTAAATCATTATAAAAATAATTTAAAGGATAATTACTGGATATTTATATAATAAAATACAGAAATAAATCGATTTAAAGCCTTTAAAAATTATGAAAAATGCTTGTATAGGCTTATAAGCTAAATGATGATGCATATGTACTATTTTGAAAGTGTATATATATATATATATATATATATATATATATATATATATATATATATATATATATATATATATATATATATATTTATTTATTTTTTTTATAAAAAAATATGAGGAAAAAATTGGGTATCAACAGCTGCCCCTCTTTACCCGGAAATGATGAAAGAGTTGTCGGGTAAAGAAATGATGACTGATTTTGACCGAATAGGGTGATTTGGAAAATATAGGCCGAACTCCGATTTTTGAGTTGCCTACATATCCCTGGTTTTACGGGAATCAGGTCGTGTGTAGTTCTGGATCCAATGGTGGAATAAGCCGATGGAGTTATTATAGGAACGAACAAGCTCTTCTGGATAGGACGATATCGAAATTGTGAATGGATGTACCTTGGAATGGTTATGGATATTTGAACGGTTATCAGATGGGAATGGGTAACAGACGGTGGTTGGTTACGTTTGAAATAATTACAAGATGTGAACGTTGAACGGAAACCGGAGCGAAGATTGCTCCCGTTAAGAGAACGGTTACTTCCTGGATTACCTGCTAAACTTAAAACACAATGCATGCAAGTATATATGGATGATGCAAATTCCCTTTGGACCATGAAAGCTATCTTTGGACGATGGGATGGTGTCCTTAGACTATGATGTCGTGGGCCGTGAATTGCATGATAAGGGATTCGCAGGCCATGAAAATGGTGCCTCTGAACTATGACGCCTTTGAATAATGATGTGCGTTATTGAGAGATCCTCAGGCCATGGCATGGTGTCTTCCGGCTATGAGGATGATGCCTTCGGACTATGATGCCTTCGGACAAAAATGGCGGTATTTCAGCCCATGAGATGCAAAGACATGACATTTGGTTATGTGAAGCGAAACAAGATAGAGCTTAGTCTTGTGTAAGATCGGGGGCAGAGATTAGCCCCGAGGTGGAGAATAGTGCTAGATTTCAAGTAGCATAGCATTTGGGGTTACGCAAGGAAAGGCAGAGCTTAGCCTTATGCGACTAGGGAGGCAATGCTTAGCCTCATGCGAAATGGGAGACAATGCTTAGTCTCATGCAAGGAGGAAGCGGGGCTTAGCCTTATGCAAGATGGGAGACAATGCTTAGTCTCATGCAAGAGGAGGCAGGGCTTAGCCTCATGCAAGTGGGAGACAATGCTTAGTCTCGTGCAGGGGAAGGCAATGCTTAGCCTTATATAATTGAGGAGGCAGGGCTTAGCCTCATGCAAGCGGGAGACAATGCTTAGTCTCGTGCAGGGGAAGGAAATGCTTAGCCTTGTGCAATTGAGGAGGCAGGGCTTAGCCTCATGCAAAGTGGAGACAATTCTTAGTCTCGTGCAGGGGAAGGCAGTTCTTAGCCTTATGCAATTGAGGAGGCAGGGCTTAGCCTCATGCAAAATATAGACAATACTTAGTCTCATGCAGGGGAAGGCAATGCTTAACCTTATGCAATTGAGGAGGCAGGGCTTAGCCTCATGCAAGCGGGAGACAATGCTTAGTCTCATGCAGGGGAAGGCAATGCTTAGCCTTATGCAATTGAGGAGGCATGGATTAGCCTCATGCAAAGGTGGAGACAATGCTTAGTCTCGTGCAGGGGAAGGCAATGCTTAGCCTTATGCAATTGAGGAGGCAGGGCTTAGCCTCATGCAAGTGAGAGACAATGCTTAGTCTCATACAGGGGAAGGCAATGCTTAGCCTTATGCAATTGAGGAGGCATGGATTAGCCTCATGCAAAGGTGGAGACAATGCTTAGTCTCGTGCAGGGGAAGGCAATGCTTAGCCTTATGCAATTGAGGAGGCAGGGCTTAGCCTCATGCAAGTGAGAGACAATGCTTAGTCTCATACAGGGGAAGTCAATGCTTAGCCTTATGCAATTGAGGAGGCAGGGCTTAGCCTCATGCAAAGGTGGAGACAATGCTTAGTCTCGTGCAGGGGAAGGCAGTACTTAGCTTTATGCAATTAAGGAGTCGGGGCTTAGCCTCATGCGAGATGGAGACAATGCTTAGTCTCGTGCAGGGGAAGGCAGTGCTTAGCCTTATGCAATTAAGGATGCGGGGCTTAGCCTCATGCGAGATGGAGACAATGCTTAGTCTCATGCAATGAACAAATAATAAGTAGTAGCAGAGTATTTACTAGCTGGAAATGTGTTTGCGCTTGGTAGCTTTGTCGTTATGAAGATAGTGATTCTGAGGTGTGCCCGAATTTGAGAATATTTCTTGTTCCTGCATCGAAAGGACAATCGTGAGTTTTATGGGGGAAGGTTGGTTCGTGCCTCCGCCCGCCTGCTTTTCTTTGCTCTGTATCGAAGTCCTGCTTTTCAAAAATGTGCGTGCATATGATGAATATAATTATTTATAATACATTAGTATGCAATATCAGATAAATTAGATGAACCAATGACTGTGACACTTTAGAGACATTGCGACTTTCTTAGAATTTTGAGGGTCCTCCTCAAAATTCTGCCCCAGTTTACTTAAGCGATTCTCTGACTGTTCTGCATATGATGACGTTGGCTGGACTTGCTCCGGAATTTTGAGGGTCCTCCTTAAAATTCTTCCCTAGTTTTTGGTTATGGGGAAAATGAGAATTTTATTGAATTGTGACCGAACCCACAGGGTTGCCTACATATCCCCTCTTAAACGGGAATCAGGTCGAGCGTAGTTCAATTACATCAGATGAAGAAATGCGAACATTCTAAACATAATATCTTTTTACTGCGTCTGAATTGATAGGCTTTGGCCAAACCTCTCCGTCCATTTCTGCGAGTATGAGTGCTTCTCCTGTTAGTACTCGGTGAACCATGTAGGGCCCTTCCAATTGGGCGAAAATTTCCCTTTGGCTTCATCTTGATGCGGGAAGATCCGCTTCAGTACTAGCTGCCCCGGTGCGAACTGTCTAGGTTTGACCCTTTTGTTGAAAGCTCTGGACATCCTATTTTGATAGAGTTGACCATGAAATACTACATTTATTATTTTCCCATCAATGAGAGCTAATTGTTCATAGAGGCTTCTTATCCGTTCTGCATCACTGAGTTCAGCTTCTTGTATAATTCTTAAAGAAGGAATTTCAACCTCGGCAGGAATGACAGCTTCGGTACCGTAAACTAGAAAATAGGGAGTTGCCCCGGTTGATGTGCAGACTGTGGTACGGTACCCCAATAAGCAAATGGTAACTTCTCGTGCCATTTCTTGTGGTTGTCTACCATCTTCCTTAGTATTTTCTTGATATTCTTGTTTGCGGCCTCCACAGCTCCATTCATTTGAGGCCTGTATGCTATGGAATTATTGTGCTTGATTTTGAAGGTCTCGCACATAGATTTCATTAGGTCACTGTTGAGATTGGAGGCATTGTCGGTGATGATAGACTCTGGAACCCCGAATCGGCAAACAATACGATCTCTGACAAAATCTGCGATGACTTTCTTGGTTACAACTTTGTAGGATGCAACTTCGACCCATTTTGTGAAGTAGTATATGGCCACTAAAATGAACCTGTGCCCGTTTGAAGCGGCGAGATCGATTGTTCCTATGACGTCCATTCCCCAAGCGGCAAAAGGCTAAGGTGCACTCATTGCATTGAGTTCATCTGGCGGCACCCGTATCATATCTGTGTGTATTTGGCACCGATGACATTTCTGGACATACTGATGCAGTATGTTTCCATAGTCATCCAAAAATAACCTGCCCTCAGTGTCTTCTTGGCTAAAACGAAACCATTCATGTGTGGTTCGCAAGTTCCAGAGTGTATCTCTTCGAGCAGTTTGGAAGCTTTCTTGGCTTCAACACACTGTAGTAACCCTAGGTTTGGAGTCTTTCTGTACAGAATTCCTCCACTTTGGAAGAAATGGTTGGACAATCTTCGGAGCGTGCATTTTTTAGTATGATTTGTAGGCTTCGGGTACTCTCCTTTTGCCAAGTACTCCTTGATATCATGGAACCATGGATTTTCGTCTGCTTCTTCTTCAACATGAGCGCAGTAAGCTGGTTGATTATGAATCCTTACCGGAATGGGGTCGATGAAATTCTTGTCCGGGAACTGTATTATGGAGGACAAAGTGGCCAATGCGTCTGCGAACTCATTCTGGATTCTCGGGACATGTCTAAATTCTATCTTCGTGAACCTCTTCATCATCTCTTGCACATGATATAGATATGGTAATATCTTGGTATTCTTTGTAGCCCATTCTCCCTGCACCTGATGTACCAGAAGATCTAAATCACCAATTACCAGTAATTCATGGATATTCATGTCAACAGCCAAATTGAGCCCCAATATGCAAGCCTCATATTCTGCCAAATTACTGGTGTACGGAAATCTGAGTTTTGCGGATACCGGATAATGTTGACATATTTTTGACACCAAAACGGCTCTAATACCCACTCCTTTGAAGTTTGCGACTCCATTGAAAAATATTCTCCATCCGTCGTAGGCTTCGGCGATATCTTCTCCTACGAATGATACTTCTTCATCAGGAAAATACGTTTTTAGTGGTTCGTATTCTCCTCCTACAGGATTTTCCGCAAGATAATCCGCTAATGCTTGTCCCTTAACCGCCTTCTGAGTCACATAGACGATGTCGAATTCATTCAACAATATCTGGCATTTTTCCAGCTTCCCTGTAGGCTTGGGTTTCTGGAAGATGTACTTCAGAAGATCCATCCTTGATATGAGATATGTGGTATAGGCACAGAAGTAGTGCCTCAGTTTTTGGGCTATCCAGGTCAAAGCACAGCAGGTGCATTCCAGCAAAGAATACCGTGCTTTGTAGGGTGTGAACTTCTTACTCAGATAGTATATGGCCTGTTCTTTCCTTCCCATCTCATCGTGTTGTCCCAAGACACAACCGAAAGCCCCATCTAATACGGAGAGATAGAGTAGCAGTGGTCTACAAGGTTCTGGCGGGACCAGGACTGGCAGTGTGGACAAATATTCTTTGATTCTGTCAAAAGCTTTCTGGCAGTCTTCAGTCCAACTGGTTGCGACATCCTTCTTTAACATTTTGAAGATCAGCTCATAGATCACGGTTGATTATGCTATGAAGCGGCTGATGTAATTAAGACGTCCCAAGAAGCTCATCACGTCTTTCTTGTTCTTTGGAGGTGGTCTGCTTGGTGACTTCTTCTTTGATTTTTAGACTCATATCTGGCTTGAACTTTCTGAGCTTCTGCTTTACTGGCGAACACATTGGGTTGGTGGGTAGTTTATGAGCCACTATGGACGTGCTCAAACCAGTCATATCATCATAAGACCATGCGAAAATGTCTTCATATTCTTTCAGGAAACGGGTGTATTCTTCTTTCTCTAATGGTGACAGGTGAATGCTTATGCGGGTTTCTTTGACTGTTTCGGAATTTCCCAAGTTGAGTATCTCAGTTTCATCCAGGTTGGACTTAGGCTTGTTCTCAAAATCTTCAACTTCTCTAACAATTTCCTCAGGTATTATATCCTCTTCTTCTATTTCTTTCGAGTCACTATCCTTATGTTGCATTGTCTCATTACATGTCACAGTTGTTGGTTCATCACGATAAAAAATAGTAATGCTGTAGAGAGAAAAATGTAGAGAATAGTAATAAATAATAAAATAGCAAATCATTGATGATTATCAATATGTCAAACAAAAGCGATTTTCTATGATTCAAACAAATGTTTCAAAACAAAATACTGAAAATGTTTTAAAAATGCTTATAAGAATTGTTTTCAAAATAAATGACATTAGCAGCCAGGCTACCCCGGAACTCGGCAGGCCCTTGATGGTGTGGCAATCCAGTTCCTGAGAACAACTCCCTTCTCCACTGTCTGGCTGACGAGGCCTTCCTTCTCTTCCTCCTCCTCAACTATTACACTGCAGTCCATGTCTTCATCTTCCAAGAATAGATTCCTTAAACCAGATAGCACTTTATCTTCTTCGGATCCCCACATCATATCAGCCTGATGGAAGGATTGGCTAAAATGTGGTATCGGCTGCTCGAGAGGGTAATAAGGACCACGCCATGGTGGTGACCGATTCTGATACTTGTGCCAGGTGTATTGATATCCCAGTCCAAAGGTTGTGCCGTGACGTTTTAACTTTATTAATTTGGTGATCCCTTGGAGATTCTTGCCGAGACCCTTGCCGGGTTCATACCCTGTCTATGCAAATATGCTTTCTATTTTGCAACTCCGCTATTTTTCCATCTCGATCGCGTTAACACGCTCAATGCGATGGTAACTCTCTCCCCCTAACTTCCTTATATTCTCCACAACCGGGACAATCTGGTTAGTGTAAATAGGGTTACTCCCGTCTCCATGAATGATCACCTCCTGATGATTCCATTCGAACTTCACAGCCTGATGCAGAGTAGACGCTACAGCCCTAACGACATGTATCCAAGGTCATCCCAATAACATATTGTATAAGGTGGATATTTCTAGCACTTGGAATTCAACATCAAACCAAGTTGGACCCATTTTTAAGTAGAGGTTGGTTTCTTCGATTGTGGCCCATTGAGACCCATCGAACGCTTTTATGTTCATAGTTCCTGCTCATATCTCATGCAAACCTTTACCTAACCTCTTCAAAGTAGTCAACGGGCAGATGTTGAGACTTGAACCCCCATCTATCAAGACCCTAGCAATGAATTTGTCTTCGCACTGTACTGTGATATGCAACGCCCTGTTATTGCTCAACCCTTCTGGTGGCAATTCATCTTCGTGGAAAGTGATCTTATGGCTTTTCAATACTTGTCCTACCATGTTGGCCATCTCTCCACTGGTAATGTTGTTGGGTACATAAGCCTCATTCAACACTTTCATCAACGAGTTCCTATGTGCCTCAGAATTCTGCAGTAGTGATAGAATGGATATTTGAGCAGTGGTTTTGTTCAAATGATCAACCACAGAATACTCCCTTGCTTGTACCTTTCTCCAAAGATCCTCCGGGCCGATTTCAATGATAGGCTGCCTGGAAGCGGCTTCTTTACTTGTTCCCCCCAAATGCTCGAGCATGTAAACCCTACCAGTTCTGGTCATACCTTGTGCTGCACCAGTTTCTTCCATTTTCCCCTTTCCTTTCCTTCTCGTTTCTGCAGTATAGTCCTAGGGCACAACATTAGAATTAAAGGATGGTGTGGGTGCTACCATTACGATGAATGGTGTGGTCACTTCTACTTCGAACGGAGTTGGCGTGGCTGAGGGCGTTGTTACTTCAACCTCGAACGGAGTCGGTGCGGCTAATTCAACTTCAATCGGTGACTGTATCTGTACCACAATAGTCATGAGAGTGACTGGAGGCATTTTGGGATCATCCTATTCTCTAATGAGCCCAGTTGACCCCTTCGGGTCCCATTCTTCATCAGTTTCTATCACATTTACCCCCTCGCCCATGTGATCCGGGAGGGAATTGTTGCGGACGTTAGGTGCAGTCTCCTTTGTCTGTATAAATTTGGTATCAATCAGCGTCTGGATCTTATCCTTCAGAGTGCGGCATTCATCAATAGTGTGACCATTCATGCCCGAATGGTAGGCACATGTCTTATTCGGATTGACCCATTGAGAGAAAATTTCCATAGCGACAGCGGGAATGGGAGTGAGATAACCAGCAGCTTTCAATCTCTCATACAACTGGTCAATAGGTTCGGCAATAGGAGTGTATTCTCTGGGCGGCCTACGGTCGAAATTTGGCCTGGGTTTTTGGTAGTTTTGGCAGGCTGGTGGTAAGTGGAAATATGATGCCTGAATGTTGTAAGTGTGGTAGGCGGTAGCGGGTTGTTGATATCTAGGAGGTGAAGGCTGATATGTGGGTGGAGGTGTTTGGTATGTGAGAGGAGACTTCAGACCTTGGGCTACTATCACAGTCCCTACTTCCTTCTTTTTAGATATACCCCCAGACTGCAAGGCTTTGTTCGTAGCCTGGAGTGCCTCAAAATTTGTTACCATCCCGCTTTTGATTCCCTCTTCTATTCTTTCTGCCAATTTGATGATGTCGGAGAATTTATGATTTTCAATAACCATCAACCTCTCATAATATTGCGGATCCTGGGCCCAGACAAAGAATTTGTTCATTTGTTCTTCTTCCAATGCTGGCCTTACTTTTGCAGCCTCTGATCTCCACCGAGTAGCATACTCGCGGAAAGTTTCTGTCGGCTTCTTCTTAAGATTCTGGATATAAAAGATGTCTGGTGCATTCTCTGTGTTGAATCTGAACTGATCCATAAAATCTGACACCATGCTTACCCAATTAATCCACTTCTTTGGATTTTGACTGATGTACCAGGATAGTGCATCTCCAGTGAGGCTCTTCATGAACACCTTTATGCGGATTCTTTCATATTTACCAACCCCTACGAGCTTGTCGCAATACGCCCTTAGATGTACCTTTGGATCACTTGTCCCGTCGAACATTTTGAACTTAGGAGGTTTGTAACCCTCTGGTAGTTCTACATCCGGTTGAATACATAAATCCCCGTAGTTCAAACCTTCGATGCCTTTACCACCTTCAACACCTTGGACTCGACTCATACGCTTCTTAAGTTCTTCCGCCATGTTCTTGATGAACAGGTCCTTCTCGGCAGATTGTGAAGTGTGGGGTAAGGTTTCCACGTATATGGGGTTACTTTGGTAGACTCTAGGGATTTGGGTGTAGTGGTGATCATTGGTTGAGTTTTAGGGATCAGGAGTAGGTTGTGGTGCATTTTGAGGAGTGTGGTAGGTGGTAACTTATGGGTACTGGGTCGGATAATGATGATGTTGTGGAGGAGTTAGTGCTGGTGGAGGATTAGGATTTTGGGGAGGCATGGCATATTGATGAGGTGCGGGTGCTGGTTTTGTGTGTTTTGAGGAGGTGTTGGGTTTTGGGCGTTTTGTTGGTTGATGTCGGGAACATTCAGGGTAAGGAAAAGGTTTGCCAAGTTACGGACCTGCTCAAGTTCCCCTTGTAACTTCAGTATCTTTTGCTCTAACCGTAAAACCAAGTCATTCTGCGTCGGAGTACTTCGACCATCTGAAGTTTCGACATTCTCGACGTACGCAACGTTGTCTTTCCTGATACCACTCATATCGTCCATCTTAGCTTTTCCTTTGTTCTTAGGATCACTTGGAGGAGGAGGAGGTGGAGGACCTCTAGATCTGGTATGATATGCTGATGATGCCAGTAGGCAAGAACCAACCTTAGGGGATGTGAATAAACAAAGAAAATAAGAAAAACAAAAGGTAAACAAGTTAGTAAGGAGTATTAAAAGGATATTTACGATATTTAAACACATATTGTGGAATTATAAATTCGCGTCCTAATTTGGGGACCTCATCGTGCCCGAAGTAGGCCTAGCGACATATAGCTTTGGAGAAAACTCAATGCCGATAACTGCGTCATTTCATTAATATGATAAATAGACCAAATCTCTACTAAAACGACAGTAATTATAAAGAGTCACTAGTGGCATTTGCCTTATTACAATCAAATTCTAAACGAATCTAGAAACATAATTCCTAATCTACTCGGTCCCAGAGGGACCTTCTCCAAGCTTGGCCTTATTAGCCCCGTCAATCAGATTCCCCAGGTCGCGTATGTCCAACAGCAGCTACACCCTTGCTAGATGTCCTCCTTCATTGCCCTCTGCGTTCTGACAATCTGAGACCCTTTCCCTCATCTTTCCCTCAAGTTCCATCAAACCCTGCTCCAAATACTCCAACCTTTCTGTTGATTTAGTAGAGATTCCCCTTCATTCATTGATTGCTTCCATGTCCACTTTACGTTGTTCCAAATACCTGGCCTCAGATTCAAAGACCCTTTTGCACAACCTCCCGTATTTGACTTGTGCTTCAGTAGCGTCGTCTATGACCCTATTTCTCAAATCAACCCCTGACTTGACCTCTCTTACTATGTCATCGACCAACCATGATGGGTAGAAGTACACATGCCCGGCATGATACCTGTCTGGCTCGATGGTATCTTTCTCCACAATAATCTTTTGATGACACATGTGCTGTGCTTCGAACTTGAATGGAATGGCATTCCCTTGGAATTCTGCTTTGTAATGAACCATTTTGGAAACTCGTGGTATAACCTATTTTCTCCTAGCTTGCCTCATGACTCTGATAGGAGCATAAGGATAGATTCTCCTTAATCTGATTAGCACTAGATGAGGAACATCTCTCGACCTGATGATGAATTCACTACTAGGGAACCACTCGAACATCCAATGTACCTTGTCATCAGTCAAATTGCTAAAGAAATGTACCCAGCTCACAGTGTTTCCCGGTTGTGCAAACCTGTCTGGGATAAAAGTCATTCTCTTCGGATGGTGATAAGCTATGTGGTCATTCCATGGTCGTCGCGAAAATTCTTGACGGTATTGTCCTCTCTGAAGGTGTTCCAATAACCATATTTGCAGCAACAAATTGCAACCCTTGAAATGCCTATATCCCTTTTTGCAACGGTCTAAGGCTCGGTACATCTCAGCCACGATCATTGGGACAATAGTGTAAGTTTGTCCCTCAATTCCTTCCATTAGGGTCTTAGTGACCATAGCTAGGCGAGTGTGGATCCTTTCCCCTTGTATCAGGAATATCAGCATCCCCAGAAAACAGACAATGAATACAAAAACCTGGCGGTGAGTCCAACCCAAAGAAGTGATGGCAAATTCATCATGGTAAAGACGATATGACTTGCTATGACCATAACGATCGTAAAGGAAGTCGAATAGTATGTAAGATATCTTCAGACAGACTAACTCATCATTTTTCCTGAAACCCATCATTTTTAGAAAACCTCGAGAAGTACGGTTTTCCTGTACCAACAAGCCAAGGCTATCCCATGGGAGCCCAGTGAAGCCTCCTATTTCCTCTAGAAGGGGAGTCATTTCTATATCACCAAAACGGAAGATGACCCTCTTCTCATCCCAGAACATGGTGGCAGCCTCAATTAACACATTGCTCGGCTGAATATCTAACAAAGAAGGTAAATTCCCGAGAACTCTTTTCACATTATTTTTGTCACTTGGCGAGAGATTTTTCCACCAATCTAGCAACAAAGGTGGGATACTTTGAACATGCCGAACCTGGGGACTTCGTGCCTCATTTCTGCAAAACAAATAAAGTTAGCCTTTTCTCCCTCCGGATTCGACTATTTATACATTAATGATTAGCATATCGACACGTTTTCTCCAAATAATGTACGTATCATGATTGTACCCATTGGGATTTAAGGAAATCCCTGTGGGCTTCGGATAAGGCTTTCCTTAGAGAGTTATTACGCGGACAACGTTCTAACCTATACTAGGTTTAGACATGATGCATGCACAGTTAATATTAGAGTGGGGTTTCTAGAAGAGTCTAGACCGGTACCCTCAAGTGGACAACTTGAGAGAGGAAGGCACAGAACCGTCGATTGCACCGCTGATCGACTAGTTTTACAGCAAATAAGCCTTTCCAAATTTAAAAGGGTGATTTAGGAAGAGCGCGTACACTCATCAAGCGCCGCTATGGTATTAATTACGTATGAGTGGAATATGATGTGGAGCATGCTTTATGTAAAGATAAAACAATACGTTGTCAAGTATTTTGCATGATGAAGACGTTAAATGCAGTATTAAATGAAACGTAAAGACATAAAAAGAAAGAAAAACAAGGAAGAAGTTAGTTCGCGCAATATGAAAGAATTGTAATAAAGCAAGAAAGGGGGTAGGGGTAGGGAGAGACATGATGTGTCAAATTTTAAAATGATTCGGAGCAAGTGAGCATGACTAGAAAATAAAAGAAAACGAACATTGTAACCAAATTAAACGAAGATTTGCATATTAATACAAATTCAAAATAGAGGGAAATAGGGGAAAGGGTGTGCATGTAACCATAAAAAGGGAAAATGGAAGCAGGATGTTCATGTAACGATAAAGAACAAGGAAACACATTCATCAAAGAAGACTAATTCAAATAGACCAAGTTCGCTATGGTAAGAGCCTAAAAAAAATCCCCAGCAGAGTCGCCATGCTGTCGCGCCCCTCTTTCTCGCAAAATCGAGTTTCGACACGTGACAACTCTTTTAAAGAAAGGTGTTAAAAGAGATAGTCTCCACCTAACGGGTTTGAGGTGCGTTAGGGCACCTATTTGCAAATAACTCCGATCTAACCAGTTTGCGTCTCCAAAGATCGGGTAAGGGCTCAAATTACCTCGAGGAGAAGGTGTTAGGCATTCCTCGAGGTCCACAACTGTGGGTCCCGGCCGAACTCGAATTATATGAATTAGTCATAACAAGAGGGAAAGATAAGAAGTTTGGGTAATCAAAAGTCTACCAATAAACACAAATAATTAACTTTAGGACAAGATGGAGAGTCCTAAGTTTTTTAGCCTAAAGAATCACCTCGTGCAATATAAATAATACTTCATAACTCCCTCGAGATGGGGTGTTACTCGTATTATTCAGCGGGCACAGACTATCATCTCCTGCTACCCGATTACTATCTTTAAGTTGTTACCTAAGGCGCACTAATTGATTCTAAGCCGTACCTTATGCGTGCACTACCCGTCCCATGCCTATGGTCCAGGAGGCGTTTGGACCTCTATTTTGGGTGGTCCTAGACTTAACTTATGTTGCTCAAAATGATAAAACTAGGCGACATACAAAGTAAGTTGGACTTCATATAAAGGCAATTAAGGGCTCAAGTTAGCCTCCACACTTAGACAACAAATGCACGGAAACAAATTAGGCATTTGACAATTTCAGCATTGAAACAGGTTAAAGTCATTAAGCCCTATAGACATGATTTCTATGTGACTTGGGAATTCAAATGCGTACGCAGTTTCAGATGAGAGCTACCATTTAGATGTAATTCCTAAGTGACTACACAGTTGCCCACTGATTACAAGTTATAAGCGATTAAACCTATAGACATGCTATCTAGGTGATTTTCGCAGTAATTAGCAATAAGGTAATAGGTTTGGAAAAGCATTTGCAAACACTATAAGATAATTATATAATGAACTCAAGAAGCAAATTAACACATTGGGAAGGGTGACATATGCTAAGAGACAAAGAGCCTAGGATTGCAAAGTTAACAGGCAAGGGCATTAGGCTAGTAAACCAAGTAATGCAACCAGTTTAGAACTTAAAGTATCAGATTATACCAAACTCGGGATTAAACAGTATAATACAAACAGGATCAGGTATCATAGAGGGCATTAGCCAAAGAAGATTAGTTTTGAGAAGATCACAAGTTATTAGAGATACAGATTGGTCATGGAAAGAACACATAGAGTGGAGACAATAGTCATAGGAACATACAACATTTAGAGAAAAGGTCTTAAACAAGTTGGGGCAGGTTAATAACATCAATTAACCACTGGAAGTTCATAATTAGGTAGAGAAATATGGATTAAACCATGTAATCAGAACAACACTATACTAAGCATGCTTTATTCTGTCTGAATTAACTAAGTTAAGTATAAAGACATTATTAAGCTAGCAATTATAGGCAGAATTAAATAGGAAAAGAGTCAGGGGAACATATTAGGTCATGCAATTCGAAAAACTTGCCAATTAGAATATGATAAACATTGCGAAAGTTAGAAACTAACCAGTGATTGTTCAACAAACAAGAAAAGAACGTCAGTAAGGGCCCAGAATCTCGAATGTGTCAAGTTCCAAGGGTTTCGAGAACCCAGGGCAGTGCTCACACCCAAGAGAGGTCAGGAAGAATAGAAATCCGGTGGCCTTGGCTTTCAGCCGGCCAAGAGCCAAACAGAACAGAGTAATAAGAAAATATAGAGTAGAAACCTCAGTTGTTTTAGTGGAAAAATAGTGATTGAAGTCTGTTCAAAAAAGGGGGAAGGGTGATGGGTTTATATAGTGATAAAAATTAAACACACAAACAAGGAGAAACTATCAATCAATCTTTAAAAAAAAGGAAAGAATAGCATGCGAAATTGATTAAGAATCAATTTAGGAGAAGTCAAGCAAACTCTAGTTTTTAGGAAAAATAAATATTACCAGAATATACATAAAAACAGTAACATAGGATGAATATAGACACAAATAGTACTAAAAGTCGGAGAATCGAACCAACTTTGGTCCGATTTGAAGAAATTTGAAAATCCTAGTTTTAGGGTAAGTAAGAATCAACAGAAAATACACAGAGATTTGTACCCATAATAGAACAAAGGATGAATATAGACGAAATAGGAAAAAGGTCAAGGATTTGAACCGATTTTGGTTCGATCTTGACGAGATCTTCTTTCCATGTTTAGGCAAGCAGTATAGAAGAGTAACCAGTACCAGGGAGAGGCCGTATATGGCAAAAAAATAGCCATAGAATCCCATATTGTATGGGATTAGGAGAGATTTTAGGGGCGTGGCGGCTAGGGTTCTTAGGAGGGAGAAGGGAGGTGAGGATATAAGGGTGACGGGCGGTGAGAATGAGGTTAGGGTTAATTAAAAGGGGGAGTTGATGTGGGCCGTTGATCTCAGAGATCAACGACCACGATTAAAAATGAGTTGGGTCGAGTAAGGTTTGGACGGGTCGTGACCGGTTGTGGGATTGGGTTAATTTGATATGAGCTGGAGTTTATTTGGGCTAGGGTATTAGGTTTTGGGCCATTGCTTGGTCCGAATAATAGGTAGGATTTAGGCTAGTTTTTAAATACCCAATATTTAATAAAAATAATAATTTATAAAAGTAATTAATGAATAAAAAAAATATTATTTGTGCACTAAAAATGATTAAAAATAATTACTTAACATTATAAAAATATAAAAAGTCATTTTTTGCATAAACAATGTAATAATACATGAATATGGGCTATTATTGCAAATAATGTGCAATTAGCCCTAAAATGCAAATGTAATTATAAAAAAATGTAGTAAAATATTTAAAACATATATGTTAGTATAAATGATAAGTTTAGATGATTAAATCATCATAAAAATAATTCGAAGGATAATTACTGGATATTTATATAATAAAATGCAGAAATAAATCGATTTAAAGCCTTTAAAAATTATGAAAAATTATGAAAAATGCTTGTATAGGCTTATAAGCTAAATGATGATGCATATGTACTTGGCCTATAGATCGAGGGGTGCCTCTTCCACAAGTTGGGTATAACAGTTAGTCCCCGAGAAAAATTGGGTATCAATAGTTAGGGTATCAACATTTAGTCCTCGAGAATGATGGCCTTGGCCTATAGATCGAGGGGTGCCTCTTTGAGGTCTTATGAATTCGAGTTTAGATTACTCGAATTTGTCGATCGTCTACGGCAGTCCCCGAGTGTACGAGGTATATTTGCACTTAGCCCTTGAGCCATTTCTCACAAAATCATATGTATGGAGCTTGTATAGTAGAAAATTTTCTTCGACACACAAGATGTTTAATATAAAAAGAATGCTTCTTTGTATAATTTATACATGCGTACATGTTTCGCCATCGGGGCTCGACTAATCTATACGGACATGGTTCATTCGACCGTTTGGCCCATTACAAAGTTTCTCTATCGAGATCCTTTGACACGAAGTATTTTCCTCGAAAGTGCAACAATCTAGGGTGATGCCCCCCAGTATTCGAGGTTGATTGTAAAGAAGCCTTGGATACTGTTGCATTGTCCTCAAGTAGCACATAATTGTTGCCTCGTTAAAAATCTTGCCAGAAAAACTCACTTGGGACAAAAACCGATCTAAGGAAAAAAGAGTGCAACACGTGACTTTAAAACCTGAGGTCTCCATATCTTCAATCGATCATCTGCAGTGAGTTAGTGTCGAATATATAAATGAAAAAAAGGAATAAAGTCATACCTTAGAAATAATACCATTTGAGAATCGATATGTTCCAATTATTTGACAGTGGTTCGCCGTCCATCGTGCCGATCTTATAAGACCCCTTTCCGACGATGTCGAGGACTTGGTAGGGTCCTTCCCAATTTGGACCAAACTTCCCTTCATTAGGATCTCCAGTGTTGATGGTGACGTTCCTCAGGACTAAGTCCCCGACTTTGAAGTGGCGAAGGTTGGTTTTCCTATTGTAATATCTTTCGATTCGTTACTTTTGTGCAGTCATTCGAACGAGTATGACTTCTCATTTTTCATCTAATAATTCGAGGCTAGTATTTATAGCCTCATGATTTGACTCTTCTGTTGTATGTCGAGACCTGGCGCTGGGTTCCCCGACTTCGATCGGAATCAAGGCTTCAGAACCATATACTAAGGAGAACGGGGTTGCCCCCGTACTGGACTTTGATGTTGTTCGATATGCCCAGAGAACTTCGGGTAGAATTTCTCTCCATTTCCCTTTAGCGTCGTTCAACCTTTTCTTTAGGTTTTGAATGATAGTCTTGTTTGTCGATTCGGCCTGTCCGTTCCCACTAGGGTGATATGGTGTTGATAACATCCTTTTTATTTTGTGGTCTTCGAGAAATTTCGTCACTTTGTTGCCGATAAATTATTTTTCATTGTCACACACTATTTCGGCGGGTATCCTAAATCGACATATGATATGATCCCAGATGAAGTCTATGACCTCTTTCTCTCTCACTTTCTCGAACGCCTGTGCTTTAACCCATTTAGAGAAATAGTCAGTCATAAATAAAATGAACTTAGATTTACCTGGGGCCAATGGCAGAGAGCCGGCGATATCCATTCCCCATTTCATGAACGGCCGTGGGGAGAGGACTGAATGAAGTTGTTCTCCAGGCTGATGGATCATCGGTGCAAACCTTTGACATTTATCACATTTTCGAACAAACTCCTTAGTGTCTTTTTCCATGCTATCCTAGTAGTATCCTACTCTAATGATTTTTTGAATCAGTGATTCGGTGCCGGAGTGGTTCCCACAAGTGCCTTCATGGACTTCTCATAGAACATAATCGGTGTCCCCTGGTCCTAAGCACACTGCCAATGGTCCATTGGATGTCCTTCTGTATAATGTTCCATCTTCAGCCAATGTGAATCAAGCAGCTTTGGTTCTTAGGGCCCTTGACTCTTTAGGGTCCGATGGGAGCTTTCCGTTCTTCAAGTATTCAATATATTTATTCCTCCAATCCCAGGTTAAGCTTGTAGAGTTTATCTCGGCATGACCTTCCTCGATCACGGATCTCGAGAGTTGAATGACAGTCCCCGAGTTGATCTCATCTTCCTCGACCGATGACCCTAGATTTGCAAGTGCAGCGACCTCACTGTTTTGTTCTCAAAGTACATGCTGTAAAGTCCATTCCTTGAAATGGTGCAAGGTTACCTGCAACTTGTCCAAATACCTTTTCATTCTATCCTCTCGAACTTCAAAGTTTTTGTTTACTTGGTTCACTACCAGTAAAGAGTCATACTTGGCTTTAATGACTTCTGCTCCCAAGCTTTTAGCTAGCTCGAGACCTGCAATCATGGCCTCGTACTCGGCCTCATTGTTAGTCAACTTAGAAGTTTTGTTAGATTGCCTAATAGTGCTACCTGTGGGCAGCTTCAAAACAATGCCTAGCCCGGACCCCTTCACATTCGAAGCACCGTCTGTGAAAAGGGTCCATACCCCCGATGATGTACTCGATTTTAACACGAGTTCCTTTTCGACTTCGGGTACGCGGGATGGCATGAAGTCGGCCACGAAGTCTGCTAAAATTTGAGACTTGATGGCCGTCCGGGGTTGATATTCGATATCATACCCACTGAGTTCGATGGCCCATTTGGCCAATCGACCCGATAGTTCGGGCTTGTGCAAAATATTACGAAGTGGGTAAGTGGTTAATACGCATATGGGGTGACATTGAAAATATGGTCTTAACTTTTTAGAGGCTCTTATCAGTGCAAGTGTCAATTTCTCTAAGTGTGGATATCTAGTTTCTGCTTCTCTTAAGGTTCGACTTACATAATAAACGAGAAATTGCGTACCTTGCTCTTCTCGAACTAGGACACCACTTACCGCCATTCCCAATACTGCCAAGTACAAGTAAAGTTTCTCATCTGCCTTTGGAGTGTGAAGCAGTGGCGGGCTCGATAGGTATCGCTTTAATTCCTCTAATGCCTGTTGACATCCCAAGGTCCAGGTGAAATCGTTCTTGTTTTTTAGCAGAGAGAAAAATCTGTGGCTTCGATCCGACAACCTCGAAATGAATCGGCCTAAGGCAGCTATCCGTCCAGTTAGCCTCTGCACGACTTTTATACTGTCCACGACGGTGATGTCTTTGATGGCCTTGATTTTATCGGGATTGATCTCGATCCCCCGATTCGATACCATGAAGCCAAGAAACTTGCCCGAACTAACCCCGAAGGCACATTTCTCGAGGTTGAGCTTCATGTTGTATTTCCTTAAAATCTCGAACGTTCCTGCAAATGAGCCAAATGGTCCTCTGCGCGCAGGGACTTAACTAGCATGTCATCAATATAAACTTCCATTGATTTACCTATTTGTTCTTCGAACATCTCATTTACTAGGCGTTGGTAAGTAGATCCTGCATTTTTTAGCCCGAAGGGCATTACATTATAACAATATGCTCCATACTTGGTGATAAATGAAGTTTTTTCTCGGTCCTCCGGGTTCATTTGGATTTGATTGTACTCGGAATAGGCATCGAGAAAAGTAAGGATCTCGTGGCCGGCCGTGGCATCGATCATGCGATCGATGTTAGGCAGTGGAAAAGAATCTTTGGGGCACGCCTTGTTTAAATCCTTATAATCTACACACATTCTAAGTTTGTTCCCCTTTTTAGGGACTACAACCACATTGGCTAACCATTCGGGATATTTCACTTCCCGAATGGACCCTATTTTGAGAAGTTTGGTTACCACATCCTTTATGAATGTGTGCTTTACCTCGGACTGGGGTCTTCTCTTTTGCTTCACCGGTTTGAACCTAGGGTCCAGGCTTAGCCGATGCATCGTTATCTCCGGTGTCATGTCTAAATGGGACCAAGCAAAACAATCTATATTATCAATAAGAAATTGAATAAGCTTTTTCCTGAGTTCGGGGGTTAACCCCGTTCCTAGGTATACCTTTCGCTCGGGTAGGTACTCGATCAATATAACCTGTTCCAGCTCTTCGACTATTGATTTGGTGGCGTCAGAATCTTCGGGAACAATAAAAGTTCGAGGGGTCAGAAAATCCTCATCTTCTTCTTCTTCTATCTCCTGCTTCCCTGATTTGGTCGAGGCTGGTGGATGTGATTGCTATTTGACTTCCTGTTTACCTTTGATGCTCGATCTTTCCGAGGTTAATAGTGTCGATATCGGCGTAACCTCATTGACCGCAAACATTTCCTTTGCAGCATCCTGCTCCCCGTATATTGTTTTACACCGGCCGACGTCGGGATTTATATCATTTGGTGAAGAGTCGAAGGGACTCCCCTCATATTGTGGATCCAAGGCCTTATGAGTAGGGCATTGTATCTCATGTCGCCCTCGATTACGTGGAACTTGGTATCTTGAATGGTTCCAGCCACGTTCACCGGTAGAATAATCTCCCCTTTAGTTATTTCACTAGCCATATTGAAGCCGTTTAAGACTCAAGCAGCGGCCACGATTTGATTTAGTAGGCCGAGCTGCTCCACAACCCTCGATCGGATGATATTCGCCGAGCTACCTGGATCCACTAAAACACGCTTAACTTGAACTTTATTTAATAAGATAGAAATTACCAGAGCGTCATTGTGGTGCTGAGAAATGCCTTCTGCTTCTTCGTCGTTGAATTATAAAGTGCCTTCGGGCACATAATCTCGGGTTCATTTTTTCCTAGTGATTGATACCTTAGTGCGTTTGAATATGGGTCCCTGTGCGATGTCGACCCCACCGACGATCATATGAATGACATGTTGGGGTTCCTCCTGTTCATTTTTCCTATTGGCGTCCGTTTCTCTGAAATGATTCTTAGCTCGATCGCTGAGGAATTCTCGAAGGTGGCCCTCATTAAATAGACGTGCTACCTCCTCCCTTAATTGCCTGCAATCCTCAGTCTTGTGACCATGCGTGCTTGCACACAAAATTTGGGTTTCTTTGGGAAGGATCAGTTTGTATGGGTCTGGGCCACCTAGTATCTTTGATCCTTCCGATTGCCGATACAATGCCCGATGCATTGATGCTAAAGTTATATTCCGATAACCGAGGTGCCTCTGTGGGATCGGCATACTTGTCAAAACCACTCTTTCTCATAAGTCCCCGAGAATTTTGTCTTCGACCACTTTTTCGATCGTTCCGGGTGGAATTGCGTCCTGAACCATTGTTCCTTCGATCTGCAGTATATGGTTGATACCGGTCTCTGTTTGAGCTTGGCTCCCTGTCAGTGTCCCTTTGGTTTTTAAATGCTGACCTGTTTGGATGTACTGAACCGGAAGGGGCTCCTAATTGGTCGTCCTCGACCCTAATCTTCGATTGATATCGATTGTGGATATCTGCCCAAGTTACAGCTGGATACTCGATCAAATTTTGTTTCAACTGACGTGATGTTATCGAACTCCGCTCGTTCAACCCTTGGGTGAAAGCTTGAACGGTCCAATCATCTATGATCGGTGGCAACTCCATGCGTTCCATTTGAAATCGGGATACGAACTCCCTCAGCATTTCATTATCCCTTTGTCTTACCCTGAAAAGGTCTGATTTCCTTGTTGCGACCTTTATGGATCTGGCGTGCGCCTTTATAAAGAATCTGCTAACATGGCAAATGAGTTAATGGAATTTGGTGGCAAGTTGTGATACCAAATCATTGCTCCCTTCGAAAGGGTTTCTCCGAATTTTTTCAACAGCACGGATTCGATTTCATCATCTTCTAAATCGTTACCCTTGATGGCACATGTATATGAAGTAATATGCTCGTTGGGATCGGTGGTCCCATTATATTTGGGTATGTCTGGTATACGAAACTTCTTTGGAATAGGCTTCAGAGCCACACTTGGAGGAAATGGCTTTTGTATAAATTTCTTCGAATCCATTCCTTTCAAGATTGGCGGTGCCCCCAGTATCTGGTCAACTCGAGAGTTGTATGTCTCCATTTTTTTTATCGTTGGCTTCGATTCTCTTTTCCCCTGATTCAATTCTTTTGGTGAGCTCCTCGAACATTTTCATTACCGCAGGATCAGTCCCCGTTTCGTTACCATTCGACCTTTTCGGTATTTGCTCGGTACGACGAGTAATTTCCAGCTCGACCCTATTTGGAGCCCTATGTTGATTTTGTAACTGAGCAATAGCGGCTTGCTGAGCCTGAAGCATCTCAAATATCACTTGCAGACTGACTCCTTCGTCTACTCTGCCCTGTGTTCCTTGGTCACTAGTTCGGCCTTCTCTGCGTACGCTTCCATCGAGACCTGCGCCTAGGTCCGCATTTAGCGCAACGTGCGAACTGACATCGACTGGGTTGACAGCCGGTGCTTCCCCGAGATTAACCTGTGGCACCTCGACTCTTGGAGCAATCACATTTTCGTTTTCACCATGGAATCCGAGGCCATTGTCACCGTGTGTGGATGCGTTTTGTGAGTTTGACATATTTTAACCTGAAAGCAAAGATACTTGACAAGAACAAGCATAAAATAGTGTGTTTTACCAGAATCAGTACTGAACAATCACTATTATCCTTAGCCCCACGGTGGGCGCCAAACTGTTTACCCTAAAAATTGAGTAATAATTAAACTTATATTGTGGTTTTAAGGATATGTGATTTAGACCATCACCAATTGATAAACAACGAATTAAATAGATAACTTGGACAATAAAATAAAATAAACCAGTTTGTAAATGATGCCTCGACCTTGATTCGAGATAGTCTCGAGGTTAGTTACTACGAACAATATAGGATAGAACAAGCAGTGATGAACAGTAAATAAGACAAAGAAAGCAGCGTACATGTGTATTCTTCTCAGTGAATAATGATGCCTTACAAATGATTGGAACTCCTCTTTATATAGTAGAGAAAATCTAATTATGGTACAACTCTAATAACAAAAATAGACCCCACGATTGGCGTTAATAATCGCTTTGATTTGATCTGTTCCGGGATTTTCGCCCTGACTTTCGACCGGTCACCGATATATCGCCATTCCGTTATTACCCCTCACTCGAAGTCAATCATGCTCGATCTCGATTATTGCTGGCCTCGATCTCAATGGACACTTCGATCTCCAGGTGTGATGCTCTATTTTTAAGCTCGAGCCCGATCTATTATAAAGTTACCCTCGAGGCAGCTCCCCTGCCAACGAAATCAGGTATGCTCGATTTCGACCGTATACAATTTGTCCAATACCCTTTTCCATCGCAACGATAATATTCAGTTTCTGAACCCTTTGCCTTTGGCTTCTCATCTTTCTCTTTTCACTTTTGGTGGTTATTTTCCTTTGGGGGATGATTAACACCAGAAAAATTTCTTCCTTGGCCACAGCCACTACCACGACCAGGGCCAATAGGAATACACCTCATCCACTTCAGGCAATGGTGTAGACACAGTATGTCGATTATCGTGATTTCTCATGAGCAAGTCATTATTTTATTCAGCCACAAGGAAAAGAAAAATCAACTTAGAGTACTTCTTGAAACCTTTCTCTTGATACTGTTGTTGCAGGACCATATTGGAGGCATGAAACGTTGTAAACGTTTTTTCAAGCATATCATAGTCAGTGATACTATCTCCATAGAGTTTCAATTTAGAAGTAATTTTGAACATCGCAGAATTATATTCAGAAACAAATTTAAAGTCTTGGATCCTTAGATGAGCCCAATCATATCGTACTTGTGGAAGAGTGACCAACTTTCTGTTGTCGTATCTTTCCTTTAAACCACTCCACAAAATAAGTAGATCTTTGACTGTGAGATATTCTATTTTCAACCCTTCATCAAGGTGATGGCGCAAGAAAATCAAGGTCTTAGCACAGTCTTGGATAGATGCTTTATTTTTATCTTTAATGGCGTCTCCAAGACCCATAACATCTAAATGGATTTCAACATCCAACACCCATGACATATAGTTCTTGCCCGAAATTTCAAGGGCAACGAACTTTTTTTTCATAATATCAGTCATAATTAAAAGAGGAGAAAAGTTATACCTTAGTCTTCTCAAAGAGCTTCCTCAGTTGGTTAGAGTTTCGTGCTAATAACGTGAAATAAAACAATAAAGGATTGCAAAGAGAAAAAAGAGAGATTTCTTACTGATTTTGAGATGAATTACAATGTAATAGAACACCTTTATTTATAGAAAAAAAGTGACTTAACCACCAAATAACAAACCCTAAGATCTCTCTAAAATATATACATACACCTCAAATATAATTCTATTTATAAGATTTTCTTTTGTATTTCAGGATCCCACTTCTCTTTTAACTTTCCTTTCTTCTCTTTCTTTTTCATATTTTCGCCTGCTTTTATTTTTTTTACTATCGACACCTCGATAGTACTCTCCTTCAACTTTTTTTTTTACTCTCCTTCAATTAAAACCCCAAATTCCACCATCAATTGACAAAAATTGAAGTTCCCGTCTCTTCATGTCTCCAAAAAAAGAAGACCCACTATATTAATTTGAAAAACAAGACAGAATTAGTGTTAAATGGATTTTTCCAATAGGATCCCAGATGTTTAATATATATTTGTTGAAGCAAAATCTGATTGTCGAGGGGTGAGAGTGTCATTTCAATATTGATTATCTTACAATAATTTGAATGGTTCTCTGAACTTTTTCTTATTTAAGCTTGGTTATAGATATTGCCTACAGGACCCCTTACAAGTGATTTATATGTGCTCTTATTTATATTAGTAAGAAGTTTTTACGCAATAAATTCAGCTAAGGCAGTTCATTTTCTTTGAAACTTCACTGGAAAAAAGACAGGAGGAAGAAGAGAAAGAAAAGATGGGGTGGGTAGGTATTGTAGTTCTTAAAAAGGAAAACAAAATGTGAAAAAGCCACGTGTCAGCACATGTAAAACACAATTGGATTGGATCTGGTTGTGACATTTTAAGAAGTAAATAAATTCACTTCAAATAAGAATGGAGGATGATATGTCACCCGTAAAGGTAAAGTGTATAAATAACTTTTTGAGACAAGTTTAAAGTGCAATTTATGTTTTTTTTTTTTTTTTTGAACTTTTATAACGATAAACTAAAATTTTATACAATTGGAGGGTGACCAAGAATAAACTACTTGGAGTTTATGATTAGGAAATATGTAGTATATTTTCTTATGCTATTTGTTCTAGTATTTCAATTATTATCAATTACTATTTATTTTAGTAAATGAAAGACTGATGTTGGCCTTATCTGAGAGTTGAGACTATTAAGAAAAGGGAAGTCATTCCCTTCTTCGAAAAGCAACTTATGAATTGTCTGTCCCACCTCTATCATATTCGTTCCCAAGATGATTTGTAAAAATTAACTAACTATTTTACTTCTCATTATAATTGTGTTTACAAATTTTTTCAGACTCAATGTACAGTTGATGAATATCGTCTTCATTACAAACTTAGAGTTTGCTTTTGGATCGTTGTCGTTGTTTCAGTTTAATCAAACCCTATGGCAGGGGTTGGCTGTGAATTTTGTGCGGCACATAACCAACTATGTTATTCTTGAACTTGTGTGCTTAAAAAATATGGAATTTTTACTTATTTATACTAATTTTGAAACTTATTTAGATTTTAACTTAATTACAAGTTCTACAAATTACCATTTATATACAAAGCAATGTATTAGACCCTAATCTTCTCCATTGTTCTTGCCATCTTCTTCTTTCCCTCATTCATGGTTCCTCCCTATATTGCTTTTCCTATCCCTAACCGATTTCACTAGAAAGCCCAAGTCCAAATAAATAAGGGCATCAAAGTGCATCACATGACTTTTATTAAGGTTACATGTGCTTTTTTTATTTATTTATTATTTTAAATAAATTTAGTGTTGTTACTCTGATTGAAGTTAAGGTAGTGATTCAGCTAATTTGGATGCCGGTTTAGTTGAAGGGCCAATGAAACTGTCACGCCCCAAAATCTACTATAGGTCGTGATAACGCCTAATGCCGTTGTCAGGCAAGCCAATGGTGATTGATCAATTTAATTACTCATTTTATTACTTTCGAAATCATAAATTTTAATAAGGAAGGAAATTTACACTTTTAAATCCACGGGAACGTACAAAATTTGTAGTTTATAAGAAAATGAAAGGCGATGATAATATACAGAACCGTAAGCATCAACTAGTATATCCCAAAACTCGGTGTCACAAGTGCATGAGTATTTACTAAGGAGTACAATAATAATACAATATCTGTTTGGAATGTAAATGAGACAGGATAAAATAAATAGTACGATGGAGACTCTGTGGACTGCGATGCGTAGCCTAGAATGCAACTCACATAAAGTCTCTTCAACAGTTATGCCTACGCGCCAAGATGATCACCAAATGAACCTGTCAGATCCTGCACATTTAGTGCAGAAGTGCAGCATGAGTACGTAAATCAATGCGTACCTAGTAAGTATCTAGCCTAACCCCGGAGAAGCAGTGACGAGGGGTCGACATCGACACTTACTAGTGATCCAATAAATCAACATGGTAAATCATAAACAGATAAGAAGCACAACAGTAGTAGTGAGGTGAAACTATAATTAACACAATCTTCCAAAATTTCTTTCTAACGATATCAATTTCTCAATCTTATATTCTATCTCAACAGCTCAGAAATATCAAGTGTCAATAACAAAGGGATAAGAAATACCATATAAAATGCAAGGCATCAGTGGACGAAAAATCTCGCGAATATTTGGATTGCTAGCGATATAACGCACGATTATGCCGAGGTAGTGCGACCAGATCTCAGAAAAAGTAAGATACTGCTGAGGCGATCGGCCCGATCTCATCATATCGTGTACACTGCCGAGGTTCGAGCAGCACAAACCATAGATGCATCTATTATACTGTCGAGGCGAACGACCTGCTCCCATGAGAGTGTGGTACATAATCCTGCGGAGGCGTTCGGCTCGCTTCACAAGAAAGAAAAGGAATTATTGAATTATGAGACACGAGCTTACGATGCAGTATATGAAAACAAGGTGAGTATAACCTTCACCGTTTCTCAAATAACTTGCCAACAACTCAAGGCAATAAAGCTCGACCTAATATATATGTATACATATTTCCAAATCAAATTCAATTATATTTTCAATTTAATTAAGCTAGCAGAATGAATTCAAATATTTCAAGTATTACATGGTAAAGTTCTAAGTCTACCCGGACATAAACATGCTTTAGCTACGTACGGACTCTCGTCACCTCGTGCGTACGTAGCACCCACAACTATTAGCAAATAATAATTACATCACCTAGAGGTAGTTTCCCCCTCACAAAGTTAGACAGGAGACTTACTTCGCTCCGAAGTTCCATAACCGGCTCTAACTCCTTAACTCAAAGGCAAACGTCCCGAAACTAGTCAAACAACGTATAAATCAATCAAAATATACTCCAATGCTTACAATTTAACAATTTATAATGATTCTCAGCTCCACTCGAAAAGTCAATAAAGTTAACTCTCAAGTCCACGTGCCCGAATTCCGAAATTATTTGAAGATAAACATTATCCATAACATTACGAACTCAAATATATGATTTATTCCTAATTCCATGTCCAATTTCGTGATCAAAATCTAAAAATACCAAATTCTAGGTTTTCTACCAAAATCTCATAATTTCTACAAATTTTCATATTCAAATCCACATATAAATCATGTATTTAACTCACAATATGTGAGAATTACTTACCTTGACATAGATGACAAAAATCTTCCCTCCAAGAATCCAAAAAAATCGCCCAACCAAATAAAAATATGAGAGAAATGGGCTAAGTCTCGGATTTAAGAACACCCACTGCCCTATGACCTTCACACCTGCGGCCACACTTTCGCATCTGCGACTCCGCACCTGCGGACAAATCCATCGCAGGTGCGGTTCCCTCTAAGGCCAGGCAAATTCACTCCTGCAGACAAAATCCGCTCATGCGGTCATGCTTCTGCAGAGCAATAACCGCTCCTGCAAGCCCTCGTCTGCGGCACACGCGGTCCAGTAGCAAATACCTAGCTTCCGCATTTGCGGTGCCTTCCCCGCTTCTGCGAATGCGCATCTGCGCGCCCAAACTCTGCACCTGCGATCCTCTGCTCCCAGCTCCTGTTGTGCTCCTGCGTTTCATCTGCCGCTTCAGCGGCTTCGCACATGCGCCCAAATTTCAGCAGGTGCGGTTGCACCAGAAGTTGGCCAAAACCAGCATGTCCTAAATTCCAAGTTTCAGTCCGTTTCAAACCCGAGGCCCCCGAGACCCCATCCAAATGTACCAACCAGTCCCAAAATATAACACGAACCTATACTCGGGGTCTCATATCACACCATACAATATCAAAATTGCGAATCGATGATCAAAACCTTTCTTTAAACTTTCAAACTTTTAAACTTTGACGAACGCGTCCGAATCATATCAAAACATTCCGGAATGACGCCAAACTTTGTGCACAAGTCATAAATCACAATACGAACCTATTTCAAGGCTTGAAATCCCAAATGGACTTCGATAACACCAAAGTCCACTTCAATTCAAACTTAAGAAATTCTTAAAACCTTCAAAATGTCAACTTCCACAATAAGCGCCAAGATGCTCCTGCGCCACCCGATACTCAACCCGAACATACATCCAAGTCCGAAATTATCGCACGAACCTATTGGAACCTTCAAATCCTGATCTCAGATCGTTTACTCATAAGTCAAACCTTAGTCAATTCTTCCAACTTAAAGCTTCCGAAATTAGAATTTTCTTTCCAAATCAATTCTGAACTTCCCGAAATTCAATTTCAACCACACGTACAAGTCATAATACCTGAAGTGAAGCTGATCAAGGTCTCAAACCACTAATCGACGCACTAGAGATCAAAACGACCGGTCGGGTCGTTACAGAAACTGAAGACTTAACTCCACTAAAGCCATTAAAAAGTTTCGAAGCTTTGAATTCGAAAATCGAATTTTGTGAAATTATTATTTATTTGAATTAGATGTTGTTGAAAATGATTGAGAATATCATTTAGAGTTCATAGCTCAATTTTGAGAGATTTTGGTAAAAATTCGAGGTGGTTTTGGTTGGAATTTCATATTAAAACTCGAATAAGAAGACATAAATTATTGTATATATTATGTTGGGTGTACAAACGACATAAAAAATATATACAATTATATAATTGTACACAAGTTGTATATAAATTGTTGGTAAATTATAGCATTTTGGATGGATTTTGTACAAAAAAATTATAATCAAGTTGTATATAAATTGTAAATTTTGACCGAATTTGTATATATTTTGTAAATTTTTTTAGTTACTTTATGTAAATAGAAAAACTTAGACAAACTGGGTAAATAAGTTTAAAATTTCGTATTTATACGAAAAAGTCCCAAAAAATATTTGGTGGTTAACGTCGGGAGTATGAATTACAATCTCGGTGCTATCGGCTCGAGTGGATGATTGAAATGTTGCAGCCTCTCAGTAGAAGGTTGAGGGATTAGTGGTTGCACTATCGATTCGGGATTTGGATGGGTTTGCTGAAGATCCGGCTAGGGGTAAGGCAAGATTACTTGAAACACTTGAAAGAATATTGAATGAGCAACGACAAAGATTGTGAGTCTTGGCCATGGCCAAAGGTACCCTACTGCCCCCCTCCCGCGGTTCTGCTAAGAAGCGGGTGATCCTTACCTTATTTTCTTATGCCACTTGTGCTTCAAATGTTCCTGTCACCAAAGCTTCTTCTTTTTGTCCTAGTAGTCGTGATAGGCAGTAGGGGACCAACCCTAACCTTTTTACTTAATAACTTGCTTCCCCTCATGATCATAATATTTAAGTTTCTAATAGTAGACCTCCCCTCGTCAAGCGATCGCTGATGCTTGAAGCCATCGTATTGAGTTGCGGTAGTCCAAGCGAGCGAGTGACCCGAACTCTTCTTCCGATCATCCTGATCAGAATGTTCAAATTCATGTCAAACAAACCCCCTCTCTTCAGGCCCTTCATGTTTATCAACGGTAGACAACTGTAACAACCTCACCGGTCGTTTTGAGCTCTAGCATTTCATTCGGCGGTTTGAGGCCTTAAATAGCTTCACTTTAGGTATTATGACTTGTACGTATGGTCAGAATTGAATTTCGTGAAGTTCAGAGTTAATTCGGATGGAAAATTCTAATTTCGGAAGTTTTAAGTTGGAAGAATTAAATAAGGTTTGACTTTTGAGTAAACGACCTCGGAATCAGGATTTGAAGGTTCCAATAGGTTCGTATGATAATTTCAGACTTGGATGTATATTCGGGTTGAGTATCGGGTGGTCCGAGGGCATTTCGACACTTATTATGGAAGGTTAGCATTTTGAAGGTTTAAAGATTTTCTACGTTTGGTTTGAAGTAGGCTTTGGTGTTATCGATGTCCGTTTGAGATTCCGAGCCTTGGAATAGGTTTGTATTGGGATTTATTACCTGTGCGTAAAGTTTGGCGTCATTCCGGAATGTTTAAGTATGATTCGGACGCGTTCGACGAAGTTTGAAAGTTTAAAGAAAGGTTTCGAACGTTGAATCGTAATTTTGATGTTGTTTGACGTGGTTTGAGGCTTCGACTAAGTTTGTGTCGTGTTTTGGAATGTGTTGGTATGTTTAGAAAGGGTCCCGGGGGCCCCGGGTGCGGAACGGATCGAAAACGGATCGAGTTTGGGCTTGGGAGAAGTGCTGAGGCAGCTAGGATCTGGTGCAATCGCACCTGCATGGAAAGGGCCGCAGGTGCGAGTCCGCAGGTGCGACCTTATGGTCGCAGAAGCAACCTTTGGATTGAGCTGGGATGGCCGTAGATGCGAGGATATTTCCGGGCACGAAATTGGGTAGAAAACCTAGAAATTTGTATTCTTGGATTTTGACCATGAAATTAGACATGGAAAATAGAATAAATTATATATTTGAGTTATAGTGTTATGGGTAAAGTTTATCTTCAAGAATTTTCGAAATCCTTGCATGTGGGCCCGATGGTCGACTTTATTGACTTTTAGAGCGGAGTTGAGAATTGTTATAAATTGATTAATTATAAGCATTGGAATATATTTTGATTGAATTGTTCATTGTTTGACTAGTTTCGGAGCGTTTGGCTCGGAGTTGAGTGTTAGAGTGGCGTTGAAGCCGGTTATAGCACTTCAGAGCGAGGTAAGCCTCCTGTCTAATATAGCTTGTGAGGGGGAAACTACCCCTAGGTGATAATTATTATTATGTGCAACTAGTTGTGGGTGTTATGTACGCACGAGGCGACGAGAGTCCGTACGTGGATAAAACATGTTTATGTCCGGTTAGATTTAGGACTTTATCATGTAATATTTGAATTGTTTAGACTCATTTTGCTAGCTTAATTAATTGAATTTATAATTGAAATTGATGTAGAAATAAATATATGTATACTAGGACGAGCCTTATCACCTTGAGTTGTTGGCTAGTTATTAAAAAACGGTAAAGATTATATTCACCTTGCACACATTACTATGTATTGTATTGTAAGTATGAGTCTCGTGATTCGATAACTTCCTTTCTTTCTTGTGGAGCGGGCCGAACGCCTCGGCAGTATAATAGATGAATCTATGGTTCGTGCCACTCGACCCTCGGCAGTGTACACATTATTCTGGATCGAGCCGAACGACCTCGACATTATCATGCGTTATATCGCTGGTAGTCCGAACACTTACGAGATTATCCTCTCACTGATGCTCGGCATTTTATATGGTACTTCTTATCCATTTGTTTCTGGTACTTGATACATCTGAGTTGATGAGGTAGAATACAAGATTGAGAAATTCGTATTTTAAAAGAAATATTTGGAAGATTAAGTAACTTACAGATTTACCCCATTATGGTTGTGTGTTTCACATCTGCTTATTGTTTCATTATATTGCTTTGTTGGACCTCTAGTAAGTGTGGATGTCGATCCCTCGTCACTACTTCTCCGGGGTTAGGCTAGATACTTACTGGGTATGCGTTAATTTACGTACTCATGCTGTACTTCTGCACTATATGTGCAGGATCTGACAGGTTCATTTGGTGATCATCTTGGCGCGTGGGCGCATTTGTTGAGGAAACTTTATATGAGCTGCATTCCAAGCTACGCATCACAGTCCACCGAGTCTCCATCGTACTATTTATTTTACCCTATCTTATTTACATTCTAGACAGATATTGTATATTATTGTACTCATTAAAAAATGCTCATACACTTGTGACACCGGGTCTTGGGGTTATAGTAGTTGATGTTTATAGTTTCGTATATTATTATCGCCATTCATTTCTTTTATAAACTACAAAGGTTGTACGTTATCGTGGATTTAGAAGTGTAAATCTCCTTTTCTTATTAAAATTATGATTTCGAAAGTAATAAAATGAGTAATCAAATTGGTAAATCACTGTTGGTTTGCCTGACGACGGCGTTAGACGCCATTACGACTTATAGTGGATTTTGGGTTGTGATAACAACTTAGCGACCGACCTTGTCTCTTTTCCCATCATCCTACTTCCCCCCCACGATCAAAATGTTCAAGTTCTTGACAGCTAGACGTCCTCTAGACAGGCCCTTCGCGTTGAGCATCAACGGACCAAATTGGAAACTGAACCTGCCTCTTTTTCCTATCATCCTATTTCCTACATGATTAGAATGTTCAAGTTTTTGTCGGCCATACCTCCTCTTTTCAGTCATCCAATGCTGCTCGTTTTCAGGCAGCCTCGCTGATGCTTATCGCCTTCGTGTTGAGCTGCCTCAAATCAAGCGGGCGACCGACTCTGTCTTTTCTTCCATTATCATACTTCCCCCCCGTGATCAGGGTTAGTTGCAATCCTTGTCGTTTTCTAGGGATCTATTATCCCCGATGGTTATCCGTCAAACTACATGTCTCCTGATGCGACCACTTTTCTTGTTGGGGCTAGCCTTCTTGCTGAGTTACGGGAGACCAAGTTTAGGACTAATCCTGCTTCTTCTTCCCATCATCTTGCTTCTCCCTATGATCAGGTGACCTATGACTTGGTGTATAGTTCTATTGGGGTCAAGCAGACTGCTTCTCTTCTGGTAGCCTCCACCGGACATGTACAGTTGTAGTCCTCGTCGTCTTTTGGGCATCTTCCCCCCTAGTGGTTCTCCTACTGCAGCCACTTCTCCCACTAGGGCTAGCACTAGTGTTGGAGCCTGGAGGGAAAACCATTTCGGCAGTGCTCATGCCTGTTATAGTTTCAGAAGTTCCTTAACTCATCCTACAGTTTTCATCTCTTCTTTCACTATTCCCACCACCTTATTGGCGGGCCCGACTGTTTTAGCTCCCATAATTTATGGTGTTCCAACTAATCATGTGAGTTGTGACTAAGAAAAATAAATGACCCAAGGCCAGTATTCTTGTCTTGTGCGATACCCAACTGCATTCACCCTAGATGCCTTTGTGGAAAGGAGCATTGTGCGAATCTAAAGACCATAGGTCGTTAAGGCAGTTGAGGATTACAAACTGAATGCCGGTCCTTGAGGCAGCAAGTCCTTAATCACAACAGATTTTTGTTAGTATTTTTCGAAGCTAATTTGGATTTTGTTGCTGATTTTGCCATCAATGATGATTTAGAAGATTTGGATTTTGTTGCTGATTTTTCCATCAATGGTGATTTAAAAGATTTTAAACAAAAATAATATAGTTGAGGAAAGTAACTACATATTTATTGAAAAAAGATAAAGAGTATGTTTCCCTCATATGCATAAATATTATTGTTATAACAACTCTATGTCTTGAATTTTCATTTTTATTCTTCAAAAAACTAAGCTTTTGTAATTTCGGACGTAGAGGGTTGTGAAGACAAATGCATACCAGAAAGTATCTCAATTGACCAATTCTGATACTGAAGTGGGGATCGAAGAATTAATTAAGAAGCAACCCATCACTTGTGTTATTTCCTTTGTTTACGGCCTTAAGAAACACGTCGAAGGCTAATTAATGTATTTTTATTTTTTGAATCTTGTTTCTTTTTCAAAAAACAAACTTCAAGAGGATATATATGGGCAAAAGAAAGCTCAACTAATGCTGGAAGGGACCTCACAGGAAGGAAAAAGGTTAGAAGACATGCAATACTTGTATACAGTCGAAATAGATTTCGGCCTTCCTACGTTCGATCGAGTTCGAGTGGCAAGAAACCGGAGTAGGATTTTGGGAGTGAGCTCCGAAGACAGTACAAACAAGCCTCGAGTCCGAAGGCTGCTCGAGGAGTCGACTCGATAATCTTATCGAGCATGTGACCAAATAGATCCGCAAGGCATTGCTTCGAGGTCGGAAATGCGCCACGCCCATCCCGAAGGTCGAACTCAAGCCACCGAAGGGCCGACCCAGTAACGAGTTCGAGCCAGTATCGAGCTCGCAGACAAGAGCCGTTACAACCACACCGAGAGAGAGAATTTTGGCGGGAATCGAGGAAGATACAAATCATCATGGGTCCTCCACTATATGCTTTATTTTATTATTCTGTTATAAATAAAGTAATGACCCTCTATTATAAAAGGGGATCCTTGTAAGCTATGGACACACTGAATAGACGGCAAGAAAAGATCTTTTCTCATATACAAAGATATCTCCTTGTGCTTGTTTTACTTCATCTTACTCATTCTTTCTGTTCATTATTCCCATTCTCATAGTCAAGAATATTCGCATTGCTATCTTTGTATCAAAGGGTATCACGTATCCTTAGAACCATACATAAATTTAACGTTATCTGATTTTTTGGGTAAACAGTTTGGCGCCCACCGTGGGGATAAGGATAACAGTGATTGTTTGATATAAATCTACAGTACACACCAGTTTACCTATCGACCGCTAAGCCGGCCTTCAAGATGAAACCAACAACTTGGCATCCGGGGGCGGAAGGCCACTTGACGATGGCACTGAGGCTCGAATCGAAGTACCCGAAATTCGAGCCGAAGTACCATTGGATGTCAATTCACAAATAGCTCTGGAGGCGAATCAGCGTTCCGAACCGAAAAAAAGCATTCAGGGCGGTACTCAATCCATAGCCCGAGATACCCATAATGCGGGGGAAATCGGAGCCAGCTTACGTATGATCTTCGAGATGCTACAAGCCCAACAAGTAGCGATAGCCCAGTTACAGAGCCAAACTCATATACAAAGTAGGCTGGATTCCAATCCGCTTCGAGAAATCACCCCCAGAACGGAGCCCGCCATAGTGAAATCAAACAAGCAAGAATTGGGGACTACTCCCGAAATTATTAAATTGCTCGACGAACTCACAAAACGAGTTGAAGCCAACGACAAGAGAGTGAAAACATACAATGCCAGGGTCGATCAAATCCCGGGAACTCCACCAATGATAAAAGGGCTTGATTCAAAAAAATTCATACAAAAGCCTTTTCCCTCGAGTGCGGCCCCAAAACCAATCCCTAAAAAATTCCGTATGCCCGAAATTCCCAAATATAACGGTACGACCGATCCTAACGAACACGTCACCACTTACACATGTGCCATCAAAGGTAACGATTTGGAGGACGATGAGATTGAATCCGTATTGTTGAAAAAGTTCGGGGAGACCCTCTCGAAGGGAGCAATGATCTGGTATCACAATTTACCACCAAATTCCATTGATTCTTTTGCCATGTTAGCAGATTCGTTCGTAAAGGCACATGCTAGTGCCATAAAGGTTGCTACAAGGAAATCAGACCTCTTCAAAGTAAAGCAAAGGGGTAATGAAATGCTGAGGGAATTCATCTCCCGATTTCAAATGGAACGCATGGAATTGCCACCGGTCACAGACGATTGGGCCGTACAAGTTTTCACCCAAGGGTTGAATGAGCTAAGTTCGACAGCATCACATCGGCTGAAGCAAATTTTGATCGAGTATCCAGCAATAACTTGGGCAGATATACCCAACCGATATCAATCGAAAATTAGGGTCGAAGATGACTAGTTGGGAGCTCCGTATGGACTCGTGCATCAGAACAGGACAGCTACTAAAAACCAAAGGGAGATCGACAGAGAACAAAGGTCGAATAGAGACTGATATCAACCGTACGTCGCAGATCAGATGAACAATGGTTCAACACGCAAAATAGTTCAGAACAATCGAAGGATTGACCGAGGGCAAAATTCTCGGGGACTTATGAGCAAGAGAGGCTTTGATAAATATGCCGATCCTATAAAAGCACCTCGGTTATCAGAGTATAACTTCAATGTTGGCGCATCCGCCATCGTGTTGGCTATCGGATGCATCAAAGACACTAAATGGCCTCGACCCATGCATAATGATCCTGCCCAAAGGAATCCCAATCAAACGTGCGAATATCATGGCACCCATGGCCACAGAACGGAAGATTGCAGGCAACTAAGAGAGGAAGTAGCCCGCTTATTTAACAAAGGGCACCTTCGGGAACTTCTGAGTGATAGGGCGAAGAACCATTTTAAAAACAGGGATTTCAGCAAGCAAAACGAGCAAGAAGAACCGCAGCAAATCATTCACATGATCATCGGCGGCGCCGATACCCCTCAGGGACCAGTGCTTAAATGCACTAAAATATCGATTGTGAGGGAAAAGCGATCTCGGACTCAAGATTACGCACCCATAGGAACTTTGTCCTTCGATGATGAAGATGCAGAAGAAGTCATCCAACCTTATAACTATGCACTGGTAATATCCGTACTCATGAATAAAACTAAAATTAAGCGTGTGTTAATTGATCCAGGTAGCTCGGCCAAGATCATCAGATTGAAGGTCGTAGAACAGCTCGGCCTACAGGACCAGATCGTACCCGCAACTCTGGTTCTAAACGGATTCAATATGGCATGTGAAACCACCAAAGGCGAGATAATCCTACCAATAAACGTGGCCGGAACCATCCAGGAAACAAAGTTTCACGTGGTCGAAGGCGATATGAGATACAACGCCCTTTTCGAAAGGCCATGGATCCACAACATGAGAGTTGTACCTTCGACCCTACACCAGGTCCTCAAATTCCCAACATCGAGAGGTGTCAAAACAGTGTACGGAGAACAACCGGCCGCAAAAGAAATGTTCATCATCGAGGAAGCGAAATCAATGTCCTCGCCTTCGCCGATAAAGGGATCGAGCTTAGAAGGAGAACGGGACACCAAATTGCAATCACAGATGTCGGCTTCGATCCAGCCAGATAACCAGAAGATCGAAGAAGATGATGATCAAAGGGTCCCTCGATCTTTCATGATTCCCGATGACTCTGATGCCACCAAATCAACAATTGAGGAACTAGAGCAAGTCACACTAATCGAGCACTGGCCCGAGCGAAAGGTATACTTGGGAACGGGGTTGAGCTCCGAACTCAGGAAGAAACTTGTTCAATTTCTTATCGATAACATTGATTGTTTTTCCTGGTCCCATTTAGATATAACAGGGATCCCACCGGACATAACGACGCATCGGCTAAGCTTGGACCCTAGGTTCAGACCGGTGAAGCAAAAGAGAAGACTCCAGTCTAAGGAAAAGCACGCATTCATAAAGGACGAGGTAACCAAGCTTCTCAAGATAGGGTCCATTCGGGAGGTGAAATATCCCGAATGGTTATCCAATGTAGTTGTAGTGCCTAAAAAGGGAATAAACTTAGAATGTGTGTGGACTATAAGGATTTGAACAAAGCAATCCCCAAAGATTCCTTTTCGCTGCCCAACATCGATCGCATGATCGATGCCACGGCCGGCCATGAGATCCTCACTTTTCTCGATGCCTATTCCGGGTATAATCAAATCCAGATGAACCCGAAGGACCAGGAAAAGACTTCATTTGTCACCAAATATGGAACATATTATAATGTGATGCCCTTCAGGCTAAAAAATACAGGGGCTACTCACCAATGCCTAGTAAATAAAATGTTGGAAGAACAAATAGGTAAATCAATGGAAGTTTATATTGATGACATGCTAGTTAAGTCTCTGCGCGCAGAGGACCATTTGACCCATTTGCAGGAAACGTTAGAGATTTTGGGGAAATACAATATGAAGCACAACCCCAAAAAAATGTGCTTTCGGGGTCGGTTCGGGCAAGTTCCTCGCTTTCATGGTTTCAAATCGGGTAATCTAGATTAACCCCAATAAAATCAAGGCCATCGAAGACATCACCATCGTGGACAACGTGAAAGCTGTACAAAGGCTAACGAGACAGATTGCAGCCTTAGGCCGATTCATTTCGAGATCATCAGATTGAAGTCACAAATTTTTCCCTCTACTGAAAAAGAAGAACAATTCCGCTTGGACCCCGGAATGACAAGAAGCATTAGAGGAACTAAAACGATATCTATCGAGCCCACCACTACTTCACACTCCAAAAACAGATGAAAATATTTGCTTGTACTTGGCAGTATCGAAAGTCGCCGTAAGCGGTGTCCTAGTTCGAGAAGAGCAAGGTACGCAATTTCCCGTTTATTATATAAGTCGGACCTTAGGAGAAGCGGAAACTAGATATCCGCACCTAGAAAAATTGGCACTTGTACTGATAAGTGCCTCTAGAAAGTTAAGACCGTACTTTCAATGTCACCCCATATACGTATTAACCACTTACCTTCTTCGTAATATTTTGCACAAGCCTGAACTATTAGGCCGATTGGCCAAATGGGCCGTCGAACTCAGTGGGTACGATATCGAATATCAACCCCGTACGACCATCAAGTCTCAAATTTTAGCAAACTTCGTGGCCGATTTCACGCCAACCTTCGTACCCGAAGTCGAAAAAAAAACTCCTGTTGAAATCGGGTACATCATCAGGGGTATGGATCCTTTTCACAGACGGGGCTTCGAACGTGAAGAGGTTCGGGCTAGGCATAGTTTTGAAACCACCCACGAGTAGCACTATTAGGCAATCTATTAAAACTACCAGGTTGACTAACAACGAGGTCGAGTATGAAGCCATGATTGCAGGTCTCGAGCTAGCTAAAACTTGGGAGCAGAAGTCATTGAAGCCAAATGTGACTCTTTGCTGGTGGTGAGTCAAGTAAACAAAACCTTCAAAGTTCGAGAAGGTAGAATGCAAATGTATTTAGACAAACTGCTTGTCACTTTGCACCATTTCAAACAATAGACTTTACGGCATGTTCCATGAGAACAAAACAATGAGGCCGATACACTTGCGAATTTGGGATCGTCGGTCGAGGAAGATGACTTGAGCTCGGGGACTGTTGTTCAACTTTCAAGATCGGTAATCGAAGAAGGTCACGCCGGAATAAATTCTACAAGCTTAACCTGGGATTGGAGAAATAAGTATATTGAATACTTAAAGAGCGGAAGCTCCCATCGGACCCTAAAGATTCTAGGGCCCTACGGACTAAAGCTACTCGATTGACGTTGGCTTCGGATGGAATGCTATATCGAAGGACATTCGATGGACCGTTGGCAGTATGCTTGGGTTCGGGAGGTACCGATTACACCTACGGGAAGTGCACGAGGGCACTTATGGGAATCACTCCGGTGCCGATACATTAGTTCAAAAAATAATCAGAGCAGGGTATTATTGGATCGATATGGGCAAAGATGCGAAGGAATTTGTTCGAAAATGTGACAAATGTCAAAGGTTTGCACCAATGATCCATAAACCCGGAGAGCAACTTTACTCGGTTCTATCCCAATGGCCATTCATGAAGTGGGTAATAGATATCGTCGGTCCTCTCCCATCGACCCCAGGTAAAGCCAAATTCATTTTATTTATGACTGACTATTTTTCTAAATGTGTTGAAGCACAGGCGTTCGAAAAACTAAGAGAGAAAGAAGTTATAGACTTTATTTGGGATCATATCGTATGCCGATTCGGGATACCTACCGAAATAGTATGTGACAATGGGAAACAATTCGTCGGCAGCAAAGTAACAAAATTCTTCGAAGATCACAAAATAAGAAGGATACTATTAACACCATACCACCCCAGTGGGAACGGATAGGCCGAATCAACGAACAAAACTATCATTCAAAACCTAAAGAAGAGATTGAACGACGCTAAAGGAAAATGGAGAGAAATCCTGCCCGAAGTCCTTTGGGCATATCGGACAACGTCAAAATCCAGTACGGGGGCGACCCCATTCTCCTTAGTATATGGGTCCAAAGCATTGATACCAGTCGAAGTCGGTGAACCCAGTACCAGATTTTGATTCACGATGGAAGAATCAAATAACGAGGCTATGAATACCAGCCTCGAATTATTGGACGAAAGACGAGAAGCTGCTCTCCTCCAATTGGCCGCCCAAAAATAGTGAATCGAAAGATATTATAATCGAAGAAAGCTCCGCCATTTCAACCCCGGGGACTTAGTGTTAAGAAAAGTCACCATCAATACCCGAAATCCGAACAAAGGAAAACTAGGGCCAAATTGGGAAGGACCATATCAGGTTCTCGAGAATGTCGGAAAAGGATCGTACAGGCTCGGCATTATAAATGGCAAACAACTATCAAGCAGTTGGAATGTGTCACATATAAAACGATACTACTGCTAAGGTACGACCCTCCCATATTCATTTACATTTCAAAACTGACCCCTGCAGAAGTCTGAACAATAGCTAAGATGGATCCTTCGCTTGAAAGCACGCGTTACACTCTTTTTCCCTTAGACCGGTTTGATCCCAAATAGGTTTTTCGGCAAGGTTTTTAATGAGGCAACCAATGATCGTGCTGCACCTACAACAGTATCCGAGGCCTCTGTACAATCGACCTCGAATACTGGGGGCAGTAGCCCTTAAATATATCAAGTTTTGATGTAAGAAAGTTATTTCGCAACAATGGGGTTCCAGTAGGAAAAGTTGTAAGAGCCAAAATGGTCAAAACGAACCATGCTCATGTAGTTGGCTCGAACCCAGACGCGAAACATGAACACATGTATAATGACTTGCAATGAAAGTCCTCCTCTTTACCGATAGCTTATATCCAAGAAATATTCCTCTATTTGGAGATTTATTATGCAATCAGAATTAAGAAAAACTCGATCACTAAGCCTACAAGCTACTTTTATTATGAATTCGAGCAAGCACTCACTCGACCATTACACCTACGGGCTACATTACTTCGAGTTCGAATCAATCACTCGACAACTAAGCCTACGGGCTACCTTCATTTCGAGATCGAATCATTCACTCGGTGACTAAGCCTATGGGCTACTTTTATTTCGAGTTCGAGCAAGCACTCACTCGACCATTATGCCTACGGGCTACATTACTTCGAGTTCGAATCAATCACTCGACAACTAAGCCTACGGGCTACCTTCATTTTGAGTTCGAATTATTCACTCGACGACTAAGCCTACGGGCTACTTTTATTTCGAGTTCGAGCAAGCACTCACTCAACCATTACGCCTACAGGCTATATTACTTCGAGTTTGAATCAATCACTCGACAACTAAGCCTTTGGGCTACCTTCATTTCGAGTTTGAATCATTCACTCGATGACTAAGCCTATGGGATACTTTTATTACGAGTTCGAACAAACACTCACTCGACCATTATGCCTACGGGCTATATTACTTCGAGTTTGAATCATTCACTCAACGAATAATAAGCGTACGGGCTACTTTCATTTCGAGTTCGAGCGAGCACTCACCCAACTATGATGCTTATGAGCTATATTTCTTCGAGTTCGAATCATTGACTCAAATAGTAAGCCTAAGGGCTACGTTACTTCGAGTCCGAAAAAACAATCAATCATAGAGACTACAAAGTCCAAATTTGATTAAATTGTTAAGATCCTTGTGAAAATATTTGTAAGGCACGTATAAAGTCATCACGAAACAGAAGCAAGTCGGCCAAGTTGTCTATATACAAAAGTGTCTACACGATTGATTACAAATGTAAAAAATTAAGAACTAAGCTTCATGGTCACCCTCAGGGGCGTTTGCTTCTCTGTCAGGCTCTTCCCCATCCTCATATCCGCTCTTGCTACCGTCATCATTATCATCATCATCGCCATCAGAAGCCAAGGCTTCTGCTTTAGCTTCGAGCTCTTTAGCCATTTTTATCTCTTCAGTAAGGTCAAAATCTCGAGCATGTATCTCTTCGAGAGTCTCTCTCTGAGACCTACATTTAGCAAGTTCGGCAACCCAATGTGCTCGAGTGTCGGCAGTATTCGCCGCCTCTCCTACCTCCATCTGAGCAGCCTCGGCATCATCCTGATTCACGACAATGGACTTATCTGCCATGACTTTCGACGACTCAACCTCTGCCTTGGCCTCAGCAAGCCGTGCTTCAAGCTCCTCGATCCTCTTAGCTTGAGCCGAACCCTTTTGCTTGACACTTTGAAGCTGAACATCGGCCGATAATAATTTGGTCAAAATGATTTCTTTTTTTGTAGCCAAGCGGTCGATAGTCTCCTTCCACCAATTACATTCAGCTTTGATTTGATCAACTTCTTCCCGAAGTAACCCAATCTTTTCAACATTTTGCTGCAGCTGAGACAACGAAGGGTTAACTTCCATAGTTGAGTCAAACCCATACTTTAACAGAACGAAGCTCACCTGCTTATCGAGTTCAGCCTCTTCTTCACGAACCTTAGCCAAATCCTCTTGGAGGTCCTTTATAGCCTCGTCTTTTTGGCTGCAAAGAAGTCGCAGGGCGTTTCTCTCACCCGAGACCTTCTGAAGCTCGACCTCACACTAGCTAAGGTTGACTCGAAACCTATTAATGGCCTACACAATAGGGAAAGAACACAAGTCATGTTTGGAAAGGGACAAAGAAACCAAGTATAGTAAAATCATTACCCGAGTAATAAAACGTTGGGCCTCTTCTAGTAGAAGAGAAGCGTCACCAATATCGGAAGCATCATCGACTCCAGTAAAGCAATCCCGAAAAGGGTCCCCTACACTAGAGCCTCCGCCCATATCGGGGGTCTTCAATTCTCGAGCTTCCTTTAACGCCTCCTTAGAAGAGATTGGAAGGGAAGGCGAATGACCCACTGTCATAGCCCCAAGCGAATCACTCAGGGCGCTCCGATCAAGACTCGGGATTCCAGGACCGACCCCGACCGGTACAGTCGCAATCGGCTCAGGAGCTCTGGTGACCTCGATAGCTTTTGCAGATCGGATCACCAAAGCCGAGGCGTTGTCTTCTTCTTCTTATTCTTCTTCTTCTTCTCTCAATCGTTGGACCGAGTCAATCGGAAGAGCAATTTCCTTCCTCCTCTCCCTTCGAGTTTTGGGCTTGGGGTCCTCTGACCGAGAGGCAGCTTTTTTCTTCTTATCTTTCCCCGGTTTCGGGATCGGGGACTTTGTTCCTTCTTCACCGCTCGAAGGCCACAAAGCGGCATCCTTGGTTACACCTGCATAAAAGGAAATCGATAATGAATGGAGCACAAAGAACACTTCGAAGGAAACGAGAAGTAAAATCTTACCATGATTCTTGGCCTCCCATCTACCTTTTTCCAAATCACGCCAAGCGCGTTCGGCATAAGAGAAGTCGAGGCTAACTTCCGAACCCAATCCTCGAGGTCGGGTACCGCTTGTGGCATCCAAGGGGCAGCTGTATTTCGAAGAAAGACATAAAAAAAAATCGGGAAAAGATACGAAAAGCAACGTCTTATGAGAACCACTTACGGTCGAAATTCCATTCCTCGGGGAACTGTAACGACCCGGCCGGTCGTTTCCAGAGTTATAATCTCATTTTCCCCATTCCTACTTCTTTTTGGTATTATTCAGCTATATTATGTTATATCGGGTTAGTGGGTTCGAGTCCGAAAGGAACTCGGAGTGAAATGAGATACCTAATCTCATAATTGAAAAAACAAAATTGAGTTAGAAAAGTGAAGCGGATATGGATCTATATGTAAACGACCTCGGATTTGAATTTTGATGATTCCAATAGCTCTGTATGGTAACTTTGGGCTTAGGAGCGTGCCCGGAATATTATTTGGAAGTCCGTAGAGGAATTAGGCTTGAAATGCCGAAAGTTTTATTTTTGAGAAGTTTGACTGGGGGTTGACTTTTTGATATCGGGGTCGGAATCTGATTCTGAAAATTTAAATACCTCGGTTATGTCATTTAGGACTTGTGTGAAAAATTTGAGGTCAATCGGACGTGATTTGATAGGTTCCGGAGTTGTTTGTAGAAATTAGAAATTTCAAAGTTCATTAGGCTTGAATTGGGGTGTAATTCATGGTTTTTGCGTTGTTTGAGTTGATTTAAGGATTCGACTAAGTTCGTATGATATTTTAGGACTTGTGGGTATATTTGGTTGATGTTCTGAAGGGCCTCGGGTGAGTTTCGGATGGGTAACAGATCAACAATTGAACTAGAACAGCTACTGCAATTTCCTTCTGTTGGAAATTGCTTCTGCCCAGAAATCGAGCCCAGATGTAAGCCTAGATCGAGCTCAGGGTCGAGGGCCACGATCGAAGCCCACGATCGAGCCCAGAGTCGAGGGCCACAATCGAAGGTATGATCGATCCCAGGGTCGAGTGTCATGGTCGAAGGCCGGGTGGAAGACATAATCGAGGGCCAGGATCGAGAACCAGGATCGAGGGGCAGGACCGAGGACCAGGATCGAGGACCTTGATCGAAGGCCAAGATTGAGGCAGAACCGAGGATGTCTGGGCAGAATTATAAAAACAGGGACTTCATCCCATTTTCTATTTTTGACAAATTAGAGCTTGAAGAGAGGCGATTTTTGATATATTTTCAAGGAAAACTTGAGGTAAGTCCCTTGTGATCATTTCTACTCCATAATATTGAATTATCATTGAATAATCCGACTAGATTACATGATTTTGAGGTGTAAATTGGAAATTGGAACTTAGAAATTTGGAAATAAGATTTATAGATTTGAGGGTCGAGTTGAGGTCGGATTTTGGTAAAATTGGTATGGGTAGACTTGTGGTTGAATGGGCTTTCAGATTTTATAACTTTTATCGGGTTCCGAGATGTGGGCCCCATGGGCGATTTTTGAGCTAATTTTTGGATTTTTATAGAAAAATCATTATTATCTTGTGGAATTAATTCCAATGAATTTTATTGACTGAAACAAATTATTTGTGACTAGATTCGAGGCATTCGGAGGCCGATTTGCGAGGCAAAGGCATAGCAGAGTAAAAAGTTTTACATTTTGAGGTAAGTAACGATTGTAAATCTAGTCTTGATGGTATGAAACCCCGAATTTTGTATTATTCTACTATTTTTAGTGACGCACATGCTAGGTGATGGGTGTGTGGGCGTGCACTATTGGGGATTTGTGACTTGGTCTGCCCCGTAGCAACTGTAAAGTTGCATACTTTGTTGAAACCATTGATACTTATATGTTTTAGAAAGATTTTCTGTAAATTGGGTTGAATGCCATGTTTGGGCCTTGCACCAATGCTGTTTGGAACCTTAGGGGTTGTTTCTTACCATCCTCTCACTGTTTTCGATTGAAAATCTATACTCAGTCATGTTTATACTTCTTTACCGTATAACTCAGTTTTATGACTCTATTTTGATGCATATAAATGTTTTGGGCCGAATGCCCTGTTTTACTGAAATGCCCGAGTGGACTCATTTGTGAGGATGAGTGTGGATCAGGGCTGCCCGCCTGCAGCATACTTTATGACTGAGTGAGGCCGAGGACCTGATTTGTGAGGATGAGTGTGGATCGGGGCTGCCCGCCTACAGCATACTTTATTATTATCGCACGTGAGTTGTCCGTGCAGATTATAGCGCTTGGGCTGAAGGAGCCTCTCCGGAGTCTGTACACACCCCCAGTGAGCGCAGGTACCTACTGAGTGTGAGTACCGAGTACCGAGTGCTGAGTGACTGGGAGGCAAGAGTGATTGAGAGGTATGCCCGAGTGGCAAGAGTGATTGTGAGGTATGCCCGAGTGGCAAGAGTGATTGTGAGATATGCCCGAGTGGTACGAGTGACTGTGAGGTTTGCCCGAGGGGCTGTATATGAGTGATGTTTTGTCCGAGGGGCTGTTTATGATTTCATCATTTATGCTCACCTTTGCATTGAGCCTTTGTTTGAAAAACTGTTGGAAAAAAAATGTCTTTAAATGATTTTTACTGGAACTGGGTTTAAACGAGATGTTTGATTCAAATCCTGATTTTTTTAAGAGCATGTGGTATTTTACTGAAATTTCCTGATATGAACGTTATATGCTTTATTGCTCGTCACTACTGCTTAGTCTTTATTTATTGTTGTTACTTACTGAGTTGGCGTACTCACGTTACTCCCTGCACCTTGTGTGCAGATCCAGGTCTAGCTGGACATGGTAGGGGTTATTGAGTGTTCTGGTTGCAAATTTTCTTGGAGATAGCAAGGTAGCTGTTTGGCAATCGCAGCCCCTGCTCTTCTCCCTCTTATCTTCCTCTAGTTGTATTTAGCTATTTTCCGGGCTGAGTTAGCCTTGATATTGTTAAACAGATTATAGTATATGCTCATGACTAGTGACATCCCGATGTCGGGCTTTTCTTTTCCGCACTTCTATTTTTCTTGGATTTGAACTCTTTAAATGGAGATTTTATGTTAAATAACCTTAAAATTATCTTTGAAATGAAAATATCATTTTGTTTTGGAAATGAGTCGGCTTGCCTAGTTCCATTATAGGCACCATCAGGACAGGGGTTAGTTTTGGGTCGTCACAGATTGGTATCAGAGCCTAGGTTACATAGGTCTCACGAGTCATGATCGGGTTTAGTAGAGTCTTGCGGATCAGTACGGAGACGTTTTTACTTTTCTTCAGGAGGCTGCAGAACCTTTAGGAAACTCCACATTCTTGAATTCTTGTCGTGCAAATCTGTTGATTCTAGTAGCTAAACATCTGTTGTTTCATTCTCTCACAAATGGTGAGGACTCGTACTACCGGTCAGGAGGGCCAGCCACCAGTACCACCAGCCAAGGCCGCGAGAGGCCGAGGCCGTGGTAGGGGCAGAGGTGCAGCCCGTACAACAGTTGGGGCAGTACCTACAGATCCACCGGTTGTCCCAGATCAGGACCAAGTTCCAGTTGTTGATGCACCAGCTCAGGCACCACATGTGCCTATTGTGATTCCAGGCATTTAGGAGGCCCTAGATCAGATTCTGACATCGTGTACTGGCCTTGCTCAGGCGGTCTCTATTTCGACGGCCGCAACCACTTCTCAGGCCAGGGGAGGCACTCAAACTCCCGTCGCTCGCACACCCGAGCAGGTTATTCAGGGACTTCAGACACCAGAGGCACCACCAGCCCAGCCGGTTGCTGTTGCTCAGGATTATGTGGTTACTACTATGCCTGAGGATGATCAGCATAGGTTGGAGAGGTTTGGGAGACTTTAGCCACCACCTTTTAGTGGCAGAAAGAGAGAGGATGCTCAGGACTTTTTGGACAGGTGTCAGAGGATACTCCATACTGCTGGTATTTTGGAGACTTATGGGGGTCTCATTCACTACCTTTCAGTTTTCTGGGGCTGCACTTAGATAGTGGGAGACTTACAAGAGGCGTAGGCCTGTTGGCGTAGCACCCCTTACTTGGAAGCAATTCTCCGTGGTCTTTTTGGAGAAGTTCGTGCCTCGATCCCGCAGAGAGGAGTTACACAGACAGTTTGAACGGCTATGCCAGGGTGATATGTCTGTGATGCAGTATGAGATGCGGTTCTCCGAGTTGGCTTGTCATGCTATCTGGTTGGTTCCCACGGACAGAGAGAGGATCATGAGGTTTACTGATGGCCTCACTTATCAGCTACAGTTGCTCATGATCAGGGAGCGGGTTTTGGCTGCTACCTTTGATGAGGTTGTCAAAATTGCTCAGTAGATTGAGATGGTTCGTAGTCAGGAGAGGGTTGAGCGGGAGGCCAAGAGGCCCCGTGGTCAGGGTGGATTCAGCGGTGCTCCTTTTAGGGGTCAGTTCCAGCACGGTAGAGGTCATCATTTCAGACAGGCTTAGTCAGCTCGGCCATTTCATCGGGGTGCATCATCTGTCCATGGTTCTCATAGTTCTCATCAGGGCCACTCATCACTTAGTGCCCTTATAGTTCATAGTTCATCCCGTGCTCCACCTGTTCAGGGCTCTTCCATGCTAGGTTCTTCTACCAGTCATCCCGGTGCTAGGGGTTCCCTTCAATTTCTGCCGCCATCACCAGGGAGTTATTTTGAGTGTGGGAAGCTTGGGCATATATGGAGGCAGTGTCCTCGTTGTCATGGAGGTCTATCTCAGCAGAGGAGTCAGCCTCCGACTACAGCACCAGCTACCTCACCATCCGCCCAGTCAGCTCGGGGTGGAGGTCAGTCAGCTAGGGGTCGCCCTAGAGGGGGAGGCAGATCAGGGGGTGGTCAGGCCCGTTTCTATGCTCTCCCTGCCAGACCAGATGCTATTGCTTCAGATGCTATGATTATAGGAATTGTCTCAGTTTGTCACAGAGATGCCTCGGTATTATTTGACACTGGTTCTACGTATTCATATATTTCCTCGTATTTTGCTCATTTTCTGGATATGCCCCGTGAGTCCTTAGTTTCATCTGTACATGTATCTACTCCTGTGGGCGATACTATTATTGTGGACCGCGTATATCGGTCATGTGCGGTGACAATTGGGGGGTCTGGAGACCCGAGTAGATCTATTGTTGCTCAGTATGGTTGACTTTGATATGATATTGGGTATGGATTGATTATCTCCATGTCATGTTGTTCTAGATTGTCACGCTAAGACGGTGACGTTGGCTATGCCGGGAATTCCGAGGGTTGAGTGGAGCGGTTCTGTAGATTATGTACCAAGTAGGGTGATTTCATAATTGAAGGCTCAGCGCATGGTTGAGAAGGGTTGCCTATCTTATTTGGCCTTTTGTGAGGGATGTTAGTGCAGAGACTCCTGTCATTTATTCTGTTCCGGTTGTACGTGACTTTCCGGATGTGCTTCCTGCAGACCTACCGGGCATGCCGCCTGACATGGATATTGACTTTGGTATTGATTTGGTGTCGTTAACTCACCCCATTTCTATTCCACCGTATTGTATGGCACTAGCGGAGTTGAAGGAATTAAAAGAACATCTTCAGGAACTCCTTGATAAGGGGTTTATTCGGCCTAGTGTGTCACCTTGGGGTGCACCGGTTCTATTTGTGAAAAAGAAGGATGGTTCCCTGAGAATGTGTATTGATTACAGGCAGTTGAACAAGGTCACAGTCAAGAACAAGTATCTTTTGCCTCATATTGATTATTTATTCGACCAGCTTCAGGGAGCGAGGGTGTTCTCCAAGATTGATTTGAGGTCCGGTTATCACCAGCTGAAGATTCGGGATTCAGATATTCTCAAGACAACTTTCAGAACCCGATATGGCCATTATGAGTTCTTGGTGATGTCTTTTGGGCTGACCAATGCCCCAGCAGCGTTCATGCATCTGATGAACAGTGTATTCCAGCCCTATTTGGACTCATTCATCGTTGTATTCATTGACGACATCCTGTGTACTCTTGTAGCCAAGAAGAGCACGCTCAGCATTTGATGGTTGTATTGCAGAGATTGACGGGGGAGAAGCTTTATGCAAAGTTCTCTAAATGTGAGTTTTGGCTCAGTTCAGTAGCATTCTTGGGACACGTGGTGTCTAGTGAGGGTATTCAGGTGGATCCGAAGAAGATAGAGGCGGTGCAGAGTTGGCCAAGACCGTCCTCAGCCACGGAGATTAGGAGCTTTCTTGGTTTGGCGGGTTACTACCGTCACTTTGTGATGGGATTTTCATCTATTGCATCGCCCTTCACCAAATTGACCCAAAAGGGTGCTCCATTCAGGTGGTCGGATGAATGTGAGGAGAGCTCTCGGAAGCTCAAGACTGCTTTGACCACAACTCCAGTGTTAGTTTTGCCATCAGCTTCAGGTTCTTACACCGTGTATTGTGATGCCTCGAGGATAGGCATTGGTTGTGTTTTGATGCAGGAGGGTAGGGTGATTGTCTATGCCTCGCGCCAGTTGAAGACCCATGAGAAGAACTATCCTATCCATGATCTTGAGTTAGCAGCCATTGTTCACACCTTGAAGATTTGGCATCATTATTTGTATGGGGTTCATTGTGAGATCTATACTGATCACCGGAGTCTGCAGTATCTGTTAAAGCGGAAGGATCTTAATTTGCGTCAGCGGAGATGGTTGGAGCTTCTTAAGGACTATGATATCACTATTTTGTACCATCCAAGGAAGGACAATATGGTGGCCGATGCTTTGAGTCACCGGGCAGAGAGTTTAGCATATCTTCCAGCAACAGAGAGACCTTTGGCATTAGATGTTTAGAACTTGGCAGGCCAGCTTGTCAGATTTGATATTTCGGAGCATAGTCGGGTATTGGCTTGTGTGGTCTCCAGGTCTTCTCTTTATGACCGTATCAAGGCGTCAGTATGATGACCCCCACTTGCTCGTTCTTCGGGACAGGGTTCAGAGAGGTAATGCTAGGGATGTGACTATTGGTGATGACGGGGTGCTGAAAATGCAGGGTCGGATATGTGTGCCTAATGTAGATGAGCTTCGAGAGCTGATTCTTGAGGAGGCCCACAGCTCGCGGTATTCCATCCATCTGGGTGCCGCGAAGATGTACAAGGATTTGAGGCAGAACTATTGGTGGAGGCGGATGAAGAAGGATATAGTTGGGTTTGTGGCTCGGTGTCTAAACTGTCAGCAGGTTAAGTATGAGCATCAAAGACCAGGTGGCTTGCTTCAGAGGTTAGAGATACCAGAGTGGAAGTGGGAGCGGATCACTATGGACTTTGTAGTTGGGCTCCCACGGACTTCGAGGAAGTTCGACGCTATTTGGGTTATTGTGGATCGGCTGACCAAGTCCGCGCACTTCATTCCAGTTAGTACTACATACTCTCCAGAGTGGTTGGCTGAGATTTACATCCGAGAGGTCGTTCGCCTACATGGTGTCCCGGTTTCCATCATTTCAGAGAGGGGTACTCAGTTCACATCACTTTTTTGGAGGGCCGTGCAACGAGAGTTGGGTACTCAGGTTGAGTTAAGCATAACTTTTCACCCTCAGATAAACGGACAGTCTGAGCGCACTATTCAGATATTGGAGGACATGTTGCGTGCTTGTGTCATTGACTTTGGGGGTTCATGGGACCAGTTTCTGCCACTCGCGGAGTTTGCATATAACAACAGTTATTAGTCGAGTATTCAGATGGCTCCGTACGAGGCTTTGTATGGGAAGAGGTGTAGATCTCCGGTTGGATGGTTTAAGCAGGGTGAGGCTAGGCTCTTAGGTACAGACTTGGTCCAAGACGCATTAGATAAGGTGAAACTGATTCAGGAGCGGCTTCGCACGGCACAATCTAGGCAAAAGAGCTACGCGGATAGGAAGGTCTGTGATGTGTCTTTTATGGTTGGGGAGAAGGTTTTACTGAAGGTATCACCCATGAAGGGTGTTATGAGGTTTGGGAAGAGGGGCAAGTTGAGCCCCCGGTTCATTGGGCCTTTTGAGGTGCTTTAGAGAATAAGGGAGGTGGCTTATAAGCTTGCCTTTCCACCCAGCTTGTCTAGTGTGCATCCAGTGTTTCATGTTTCCATGCTCCAGAAGTATATTGGAGATCCGTCCCATGTTTTGGATTTCAGCACGGTTCAGTTGGAGGGTGATATGACTTATGATGTGGAGCCGGTGGCTATTTTGGATCGGCAGGTTTGAAGGTTGAGGTCAAAGGATATAGCTTCAGTGAAGGTGGAGGAGGCCACCTGGGAGACCGAGTGGGAGATGCGGAGCAGATATCCACGCCTATTCGAGACTCCAGGTATGTTTCCAGACCCGATCGAGGACGAACAGATATTTAAGAGGGGGAGGATGTAACGACCCGGCCGGTCGTTTCGAGAGTTATAACCCCGTTTTTCCCATTCCTACTTCTTTTTGGTATTATTCAGCTATATTATATTATATTGGGTTAGTGGGTTCGAGTCCGGAAGGAACTCGGAGTGAAATGAGACACCTAGTCTCACAATTGAAAAAAAAAACAATTAAGTTAGAAAAGTGGACCAGATATGGACCTATGTGTAAACGACCTCGGATTTGAATTTTGATAATTCCATTGGGCTTAGGAGCATGTCCGAAATACTATTTGGAAGTCCGTAGAGGAATTAAGCTTGAAATGCCAAAAGTTTTATTTTTGAGAAGTTTGACCGGGGGGTTGACTTTTTGATATCCGGGTCGAAATCTAATTCTGAAAATTGGAATACCTCTGTTATGTCATTTAGTACTTGTGTGCAAAATTTGAGGTCAATCGGACGTGATTTGATAGGTTCCGGAGTTGTTTGTAGAAATTAGAAATTTCAAAGTTCATTAGGCTTGAATTGGGGTGTAATTCATAGTTTTAGCGTTGTTTGAGGTGATTTGAGGATTCGACTAAGTTCGTATGATGTTTTAGGACTTGTTGGTATATTTGGTTGAGGTCCTGAGGGCCTCAGGTGAGTTTCGGATGGTTAACGGATCAACAATTGAACTAGAACAACTGCTGCAATTTCCTTCTGTTGGAAATTGCTTCTGCCCAGAAATCGAGCCCAGATGTGAGCCCAGATCGAGCTCAGGGTCGAGGGCCACAATCGAAGCCCAGATCGAGCTCAAGGTCGAGGGCCACAATCGAAGCCATGATCGAGCCCAGAGTCGAGGGCCACGATCGAAGGCATGATCGAGCCTAGGGTCGAGGGTCACGGTCGAAGGCCGGGTTGAAGACATAATCGAGGGCCAGGATCGAGGGGTAGGACCGAGGACCAGGATCAAGGACCTCGATCGAAGGCCAAGATCTAAGGCCAAGATTGAGGCAGAACCGAGGATGTATGGGCAGAATTATAAAAACAGGGACTTCGTCCCATTTGCCATTTTTGACAAATTGGAGCTTGAGGAGAGGCGATTGTTTTGATATATTTTCAAGAAAAACTTGAGGTAAGTCTCTTGTCATCATTTCTACTCCATAATATTGAATTATCATCAAGTAATCCAACTAGATTACATGATTTTGAGGTGTGAATCGGAGATTGGAACTTAGAAATTTGGAAATAAGATTTGTAGATTTGAGGGTCGAGTTGAGGTCCGATTTTGGTAAAATTGGTATGGGTAGACTCGTGGTTGAATGGGTTTTCGAATTTTGTAACTTTTGTTGGGTTCCGAGATGTGGGCCCCACGGGCGATTTTAGAGCTAATCTTCGAATTTTTATGGAAAAATCATTATTATCTTGTGGAATTAATTCTAATAAATTTTATTGACTGAAACAAATTATTTGTGACTAGATTCGAGGCATTCGGAGGCCGATTTGTGAGGCAAAGGCATAGCAGAGTAAAAAGTTTCACGTTTTGAGGTAAGTAACGATTGTAAATCTAGTCCTGAGGTATGAAACCCCGGATTTTGTATCATTCTACTATTTTTAGTGACGCACATGCTAGGTGACGGGCGTGTGGGCGTGCACTTTTGGGGATTTGTGACTTGGTACGCCCTGTAGCAACTGTAAAGTTGCATACTTTGTTGAAACCGTTGATACTTATATGATTTAGAAAGATTTTCTGTAAATTGGGCTAAGTGCCATGTTTGGGCCTTGCACCAATGCTGTTCGGACCCTTAGGGGTTGTTTCTTACCATCCTCTCACTGTTTTCGATTGAAAATCTATACTCATTCATGTTTATACTTCTTTACCGCATAACCCGGTTTTATGACTCTATTTTGATGCATATAAATGTTTTGGGCCGAATGCCCTGTTTTACTGAAATGCACGAGTGGCCTGATTTGTGAGGATGGGTGTGGATCGGGGCTGCCCACTTGCAGTATACTTTATGACTGAGTGAGGCCGAGGGCCTGATTTGTGAGGATGAGTGTGGATCGGGGCTGCCCGCCTGCAGCATACTTTATTATTATCGCACGTGAGTTGTCCGTGCAGATTATAGCGCTTGGGCTAAAGGAGCCCCTCTGGAGTCTGTACACACCCCCAGTGAGCGCAGGTACCTACTGAGTGCGAGTGCCAAGTGCTGAGTGACTGGGAGGCAAGAGTGATTGTGAGGTATGCCCGAGTGGCAAGAGTGATTGCGAGGTATGCCCGAGTGGCACGAGTGACTGTGAGATTTGCCCGAGGGGCTGTATATGAGTGATGTTTTGTCCGAGGGGCTATATATGAGTGATGTTTTGCCCGAGGGGCTGTTTATGATTTCATCATTTATGCTCACCTTTGCATTAAGCCTTTGTTTGAAAATCTGTTGGAAAAAAAATGTCTTTAAATGATTTTTACTGGAAGTGGGTTTAAACGAGATGTTTGATTCAAATCCTGATTCTTTTAAAAGCATGTGGTATTTTACTGAGATTACCTGATATGAATGTTATATGCTTTATTGCTCGTCACTACTACTAAGTCTTTATTTATTGTTGTTACTTACTGAGTTGGCATACTCACGTTACTCCCTGCACCTTGTGTGCAGATCCAGGTGTAGCTGGACACGGTAGCGGTTATTGAGTGTTCTGGTTGCAGATTTTCTTGGAGATAGCAAGGTAGCTGTTTGGAGATCACAGCCCCTGCTCTTCTCCCTCTTATCTTCCTCTAGTTGTATTTAGCTATTTTTTAGGTTGAGTTATCCTTGATATTGTTAAACAGATTGTAGTATATGCTAATGACTAGTGACACCCCGATGTCGGGCTTTTCTTTTCCGCACTTCTATTTTTCTTGGATTTGAACTCTTTAAATGGAGGTTTTATGTTAAATAACCTTGAAATTATCTTTGAAATGAAAATAGCATTTTGTTTTGGAAATGAGTCGGCTTGCCTAGTTCCACGATAGGCGCCATCACGACAGGGGTTAGTTTTGGGTCATGACAGGAACGGCATCTTCTTTTCCGGAATATGGTCACGGGTCCTCACCCGAATATAACGGCCCATCCAACCCCGATCCTTGTCTTCGCCGATGCTCGACATCAAAGCCTTCGATGCCTGACGATGAAGTCTGATTAGTCCTCGAAAGATTTGAGGCCGATACAATCGTATGAGGTGATTCAGGGAAAAATCTAGCTCCCCGGCTTTGATGGAGAAGAAGCGAAGTAGGATTACAATACGCCATAGAGAGGGATGAATTTTACCAAGGGTGACCTGATATCTTTTGCAAAAATCAATGATCACCGGGTCGACGGGGCCCAACGTGAAGGGATAAGTGTAAACACTTAAAACTCCCTCCACATGGTTGATGACGCTCTCTTCGGGGGATGGAATTTGCAACACAACCTCGGAACCCCAGTTGCAGTCTTTCCTAACGGCCTCGAGATGACCCTCCATTATAGAGCACATGTACATCGACACGTGCTCTCATCTACCTGGAACCGATGAAGGATTTTCAACCTTAAAATCGATCTTCAGAGTACACGGGCCAAGAACATAGTCATGGATGGACGGCTCCACCGGCGCCTTGTCGCCGGACGACCGTGAAGAATAAGCTTTCTCCTTCTGAGGTACAGTTTTCGAAGTTTTGGCCATTGATATGAGAGGAAAAAAGGCAAAGAAAAGTGAAAAATTAACGGCACCAAAACTCTGGTGTAGATAGCTCTGCAAGCGACGAAATAGAGAGAAAAGGTAAGAAAATTTGGAAGAGTGAAGGTGTAAAAGTGGTAAATGTTAGATGGAAGGGTTATTTATAGGCTCGCATCATGACGGTTCAGTAGCAGAGGTGGCCGACCACCATCTGACAAGCATTAAATACCTTGAAAGACTAAATTGATGGAACAACTATCACATATGTCATAATCGATCCCTATTACAACGTCAGCTTATAACCCGATCGAACCGTCGAAAATGATATTAATTCTCACTGCATCCTTCATGAGAATCGAGGGGACTATCTGTATATGGTCAAAATAGATTTCGGCCTTTCTACGTTCGATCGAGTTCGAGTGGCAAGAAACCGGAGTAGGATTTTGGGAGTGAGCTCCGAAGACAGTACAAACGAGCCTAGAGTCCGAAGGCTGCTCGAGGAGTCGGCTCGATAATCTTATCGAGCCCGTGACCAAATCGATCCGCAAGGTATTGCTTCGAGGTCGGAAATGCGCCACGCCCATCCCGAAGGTCGAACTCAAGCCAAGACCGAAGGGTCGACCCAGTAACGAGTTCGAGCCAGTATCGAGTTTGAGCCAGTATCAAGCTCACAGACAAGAGCCGTTACAACCGCACCGAGAGAGAAAATCTTGGCGGGAATCGAGAAAGAGACAAATCATCATGGGTCTTCCACTATATGCTTTATTTTATTATTCTATTATAAATAAAGTAATGACCCTCTATTATAAAAGGGGGATCCTTGTAAGCTATGGACATACTGAATAGACGGCAAGAAAATATCTTTTCTCATATACAAAGATATCTCCTTGTGTTTGTTTTACTTCATCTTACTCATTCTTTCTGTTCGTTATTCCCATTCTCATAGTCAAGAATATTCGTATTGCTATCTTTGTATCAAAGGGTATCACGTATCCTTAGAACCATACATAAATTTAACGTTATCTGATTTTTCGGGTAAACAATACTAATTATGGACGCGGAGAAAAAGATGAGTGGAGTACTATTTTGTGAATAACAATCGAGGAAAAAATAGGGCATCAAAGGATATGCAAACGTGAAATGTAGCAACTATGTTTACATTAACTGAAAAATAGAATCAATGTTGCTTATTTTAGTTCAAACTTAAAGATTTCTTATATGTAATTAGCTATCAATCTGACTTGACCAACTTATGTGAGTTGAAATATATGGGGAGCAAACAAATAAGGGTTTTAAGTGGGAAGGCCCGAGCCCTATTCTCCCGGTTCTCGGTCAGGCACCTCTTAAGGGGATGGATAGGTGTTAGGGCCTGATTCTTTGACAATCAGACGTGGCGCGGCTGTGGCAAGAATTGGAGCGTGATGGTCTTGCTGTTGGCCTATGCGGGAGCAAAACGATCATGCGGGACAATGGACGAGAAACATTGTCATGTGAACAAGTATTAGCCAAGGTCTTGAGACAGGCAAGACAGGCTTGGCAAAGGCTTGATGAGGCAGTGTGGGCAAGTTTGGGCGGCATGAAGCGGCATGCGCGCCAAAGACAAAGGTATGGGAAGCTCAAGTTGTGGGAGCGCCAAGCACAAGCTAAGCTAAATTAAGGACACACAGAATGATGGCAAAGGGTTTTAATAGCTAAGGCAAAGCTATGTGAGACAAAAGACAAGCAATGGCACGGATGAAACAAGTGTTGACAAAGACAAGGCAGAAATGCGGCTAAGGCAATGTGCGGCCGACAGGCGTCGGGCGTGTGCGGCAAAATCATGGACAGAAGGTTGCGGACGAGACATTGGCACGGAGCAATGTTAGAATCAGCCAAGGCTGGGCGCAATGCCAGACTTGGGGCGTGCAATAGCTGACCAAGAAAAGGGCACATGTAGGGCACATGCCAAAGCAGTGGGCCGTTGTACTTTTGTAATGACTTGTATCCATGTCTGTTTAGTGTGTGTAGCTAATGTCATTTCGTGTAAGATAATGGCCTATGTAGTTGGGGGGATGTCAACTACAAGATAGGATCAGATTTAGCAATGCTGTGTGTAAAGGCTTGGTTCAGTGGGACCAGTGCTCCACCAGAGGGCTAAGTGCTCCACAAACAGAAATAAGTGCTGAAGAGGGCTATTTCGTGGGTAAGTGCCCCATTAAATAGTTAAGTGCTTATTAGAGCTTTGACTGGGCAAAGCACAATGACGGAATTGCCCCTTTGTATGTTGTCCCTTCAAATCTGCCAGTGGAAGCCCCTATATCTATATATATGGGGGCATTTCGTGAAGAAGAGAAATCAAGACTAAGTTAGTCTTAGATCAAGACGAAGATAGTCTTAGATCAAGGCTAAATCTTGAGCAGAAGGAGAGGGTCTTCAAATGAAGAAGAGGGTCTCCAAGACGAAGACGAAGTGGTACTAAGGCTGGGCATGGGCAGGTCTTAGTGTGTCAATATCGGCTTGTGATCTTGACTAAGTGGGCTATGAACAACTTGTGTTCATAGCAAAGAAACGGAAGCAAGTTAGGAAGGTGATTCTTTCTAAGTGTTTCAAAACGGGGGCTAAGGCTAGGCTTTGGGCAGGTCTTAGTGAGCAAAGATCGACTTGTGATCTTTGCAAAGTGAGAAAATAAGAGAGAAACGTGAGGGTTTCTAAGTGTTTTCAAAAGTGGGCTAAGGCTGGGCATGGGCAGGTCTTAGTAGCTATGAACGACTTGTGTTCATAGCAAAATAGGAACCAAGAGGGAAACGTGAGAGTTTCTAAGTGTTTCCGAAAGTGGGCTAAGGCTGGAGCGTTGGCAGGTCTTAGTGTAACAAGATCTATTTATGATCTTGGCCGGACGAAATGGGCTGTGAACGGATTGTGTTCATGGCAAAGAGGGATCCTTTGTATATTTTGTGATTAATACAAAGGTTGGGTTTTTTCCGTAACTGTTGGTGTTCTCTTTATGTTGCTGCCAAATCTCGTGGGAAGCCAAACTTGATGAAAAGTTGGCTAAGTGTTGGAAAAGGCTGAGTAACTTGAGTGTCAGGTTGCTGCCGCGCGGTGTCATGTTAGGTGCGAAAAATTAACCCAATTTGGCCCTGTGACAATAGGGGATCCATCTTTGGAAGAAAAAAAGAGGACCGACATAGCCCCTAACTACTGGTAAGGAGATACATAGTCTAAGGTGGGCGGGGCAAGAGTGATTTATTTTATTTATACACACTAAACTTGACATTCACATTAGCAATATGGCAGACATTTCGATCTTGAACTCTGATATTTTTTTGTCTGAACTTTTCTAACAATAAATTAAAAAAAATTAACAATTTGAGGAAAATGTAACTTGAACAAGAAAATGGCGGTTGACTAGCTAGATCTTGAAAATACTAGAAATAAAATAAAATCGAGTAAATCAGACAAGCCACCTTAAAGTTATGGTCGTAACCATTTACAACTTACTTTTTTTTTTCTTTGTTGGTTTACATTTTTTTAGTGACTTATGATTTTGATAAACAATATGCTTGTTGTCTTAAATTTTGATTGTTACCAACAGTTATAATTTTTTTTAACGAAAAAGGATCATATTTTCCATTTTGCTATTAAAATAAGCTAAACATACCCTTTATTTCAAAATTTTAGTATAACTACTCCTACCTTCATGCTTTTGGATCATATGTACCCGTACCCGTTACATCCTTCTTCCCGACTTAAAGATTACATGTGGCTGACCCTAATTGGATAAAAAAGACCCGGCCTATTGTTAATCAAACCCACCCGACCCATTTGTTTCTTCCTCCAACTTCTGACATTGTCGCCCTTTAAGCTATTAAGCCGCCATTAAACCACTACTATTTCTTCATATTCTTGCTTAGGTTCTTGGAAATTTTCAAGTGACCCTTACTCTGTTCCTCGTGTGATCATTTCACTTGCGGCCTTAGCTGTAGTTCAGGCTACAGGGTCATTGAAATCACCTTTGATCCAGCTAGTTACTCAGGCACATTTACTCCATTAATTTTTAAAGAGAAAGGGCTCAAAATTGCCCTCGTGATCTTCGAAATGGCTTATCTGTACCTTCATTTTAAAAATGAGGTCATGTGTAACCTTACCGTTAAACAAGTGGTTCACTGATACCCTTTTGTACTAACGGCTCCGTTTTGGACCTTTTTGTTTTCTCGATAAATCTGCAGCACGACACGTGTCCTCCTAAACCACCCTCCTTAATTTTTTTTACCTGCCCCCACTTGTTTTACGTACCTTTCCCACCCCTTCCACACGAGATGGGTCATTGTCATTACCCATTTCGTTCCTCCTTGCCTTTCACCATTCTAAGAATCTAGAAAGTAAAAAAAGTAGTATACAAAGTATAAAATTTAACCCAATAAAAAAAAATATCTGATCGACATGCAGATAGTGATTACGTTGTTCTCAATTTTGCATTAAACGCAGCGGAAGTCTTCGACATGACAAGGAATGGTATGATAGTATGCTTTGATTTTAGAAGCCAAATCCAACACCGCTAGCGGCCACCCTTCTCCACCTTACGTCAATTATGCCCAGTTGAATTATATTACGTGCAATTTCATTTGTAAATATTTAGGTCTCATTTATTATCAAGATAAAATAACTTTGCTCCGACAAATATGAGAGACTAATGAATGATAATTTTTGTGGTGAAAGTGTTGGGGAAGGTGGGTAAAATAAGTGAGGGGGCAAGTAAAAAAAAAATTAAGGAGGGTGGTTTAGTATCGTGCTGTAGATTTTTTGAGGAAAAAATAGGCCAAAACGGAGTTGTTAGTAGAAAAGGGTGCCAGTGGGCCACTTGTTTAACGGCAAGGTTATACATGACCTCATTTTCAAACGGAGGGTACAAATAAGCCATTCCGAAGAACACTAGGGCAATTTTAAACCTTTTCCCATTTTTAAACTCAACCAACTTGTCACTCTTGATCTATAAAATAATGGTAAATGGCCAAATATCCCATGTACTATGAGAAAAGATTTTAATATACTCCTCGTTAAACTTTGGGTCTAAATATATCTTTGTAGTTATACTATTGGTTCAAATATACCCATCTTCCGTTAAGTTTATTCAAGGCGGACATCCAATCCTACGTGGCACTGATATTTGATGAGATGGATGTTATATGGCATGCCACCTTAACGCCCCTAACCCATTTTACCCCTCCCTTCTATTTTCTTCCACCACTAAAAGTTTCTTCCCCTCCACCCTCATTGCCACCATAAAAAATATTATTTTTCAAAGTTTAGTCTATTATATATGTTTGTTTCTCCACTCATCGCTCGCAATGGATTCAATACAATCCGATGCTTATCAAATTTTAGATGAAGTTTTCTTCCTCGAGAAACTATATAATCTCTTTATGTATTACTAGTGTACGTGATATTGGGGTGACTAATTGAAGTATTTCTTTCAGACCCAAGTGCTCAGCAAGTTAGTCCAAATTATGATTTGGACGAATGTGGGAGCAGTAGAAAAATCAATGATCTTAATTTTGAGGAATGCACTAAGAACAAACTCAAACATTATAAATTATGGAGAGCAGGGATTTCCAATACTTGAATGTAAACACACTGGAACCCGGTTTCAAGCTTGCTCATCTCAGCAGTTGTTGTGACCAAACATACTCACGCAAGTATACGTGGTCGTCAAGTAATAGAGTAGTGAGTAGAGTATCGTTCTCACAAAGACTTATGATTAACTTTTGACTAATTCAAACTCAAATAACTTATCGATTCAAGCGATTTCTCACAAAATAGATAATTTCCTAATTTAGTACTTAAAAACTATCAAGTAATGAAATACTAGAAATCAACCACAATACTTAAATAATTTCAAATAAAACTCAATAGGAGATAATATTCCAGGGTCACGGGTTAGCTAAGAATCATGTTGCATTCTTAGTTTAAAATGACTAATTAATTTATCTGGATTGTTGATTGACAGGATTGATATTACTCATAAGAATCTGTCGAGTCCTTACTCGCCTATTCAATCTAACCTAATGCCTATATGTATATGGAATTAAGATTAACAAGAATGCATTTACAATTCCTGTATTTCAACCAAGCAATGCAATTAGGTATATGTCTATCCTAATTGCGAATCCTTTCCCCGATGCCCAGTTTCAAGAACTTGTTCTATTTAATTCTATATGCAATCTAGAATTCCCACTTTCGAGTTCAACTCTAGATTCGTAGATAGTATTTCACTGTTAGCTGCTCAGCAAAATAATTAAGAACAGAATTAAATAAATAACCCAATATGATAAAATCAACTTCGTCAAATTAAACTTCAAACATCAACATTCATGTATCACCCATGACCCTAGAACACTAGGGTTCTTAGCCACTCACGTTCATACAATCATCAAAAATAAGGTTTTCAAACATAAAATCAATGAGTACTAGGAAAGGGATGGAAGAATTGATCAAATCCGTGCTCCCGAGTGTTTGGCGCCTCCCTCCTTCTCTCAAAGTCACGTTCTTTCTCTTAAAAAAGGTTTAGGTTGGCTTTTATATGAGTTGGGAGTGTCTAGGGGTCGAAATAACCGAGTCCTAGTCGAAAAGGGCCACTTTCCCGTCTTGAGCGTCCAGGGCAGCGTGGGGCGCTGGCCCTAGCGCTCAAAAACTAAGGCTACTATAAATTGCGCCACAGGCGGCGCCCCATGCTGCATGTGGCCCTCAAATTTCACTTTTTGCCATTTCTTCCCAATTTCGCTCCAATTCGCGCCATTTTATCCCAAATTACATCCGAATGATTCTTACACATAAGAATACCACAATTTAGCACAAATCATTATACTATACATCCGAAATCTACGAGACATGAGCAAAATGTGAGGCGATATATATCAATATATGCATACATTAAGTCGATTATCAACACCCCACACTTAGACTATTGCTCGTCCTCGAGCAATGGAACTATATTAACACCCCAAAACGTACTTATCACTATGAAAGAGCACTTCACAATTAATTCAATCAAATACCCTACCTTTTGACTATGATCGATATCGGCAATTAAGCATGAACACGCGAATTTCACATTCTTCATGTTTTTAAACTAGCCCAAGTACACTCAATGTTATTCAACCAACTCAAGCAACCTCTCCACAACCATCTTACTTCAAGAGATGACTCGTTACCATTAAGCATCCTCAACTCACACACTCACCCAACAAAAGAAAGTGTACAACATTACCAATCCGTCATGAGACCAAGTGCCCTCACCACAAGCAAAAGAGTGAATATCAGAGTAGTCCACACATTCAAATATATCATTGAGCACAAATTAAGGACATCACACAATTGAACAACATTCACTCACCCTCAACAAAGAATTCATGTGCATCCTGTGGTCGTACCATAAGCTTGCACGTAGTGTACATCTCTACTAATCTAAGCTAGCCAAATCTATGATCAGTTAGAACTTTAAGGTTGTAATGTAGGCTAAGGGATGGGTAGGATACATTTAGGTATAGTGACTAACCCTCCTAAGCACTTTAATACACTACACTCACAAATCAAGCATAATTTCTTTTCAACCCACTCACTTGTCATACACCGTATATAACATAGCCCTCTTTTCAATTAAGCACCTCTATGGATTCACTAGCATGAGTGAAAACGATTAGGAGGTATGTATCTTTCTACATTATTTGAACTTTTGTTTGCTTTTTCTTGCAAAATGTTTCCTTTTTTTTTTCTTTTCTTTTTCTTCACACACTCCATACATTGAAGTTCATAAGCTAGTGACCTTTATTCACAATTTTAGTGCACCTTAAGGGCTCTTCCATGGTTCCACTCGAAAGCCACTTCCCAATCTCTCAACTTACTTCTTTTAGCGACTAAGTGCCTTAGGAGATAAAGGTTCAACAATCTCAAATTAAGAACAACTAGGAGTACGGCTTGTAATGTGATTGCCAAGGAAACGGTCTATAGGCTCAAAAGGGCTAGCAACGGGAAAATTTTATTTGTCAGTAACAAGCACCTTTATGGTCAAGTAAGAAATGCCTACGTCATATCCTAGACTAGCACAACTTAATGATTTCGCATTGATTAACACACGGGACAAGTTCTAGACTACACAGGATAGCACAGAATATCAACAATCCTTACACACACATGGCACTTGACTAACTCAAGGCGGTTCTGTGTGACTCTCAAGTCAAGCAAGCATATCAAGTTGAGAATTTTTAAGCAGCAATGCACTAGGTGGCATACAAGTCAATCAACTGAGAAAAAGGTATCAAAGAGTAGGCTACTTAATTTACTTAGGCATTACAATTCAAATCATATATGTAGGAAGATAGAGAGCATGCCCTAACTTAATTTTTCAACACCAAACATGTCAACAGGTACCTCAGAGCAATCTCAATTTCCTCCCTTTTCCTACTCCTAAAAAAAACTAAACTAAATTTCCCGGTTCGAGCAACACCCTTGGAAAAGAACCGGTGTCGAAAAAAAAACCAAGGGATACTTCCTAATTACCTAAATAAAAGGAAATCTTTTTGGTATTTTTAATCGGACTTTAATCCCTTAATAAAATTGTCCAACATATCCATCGTCGGGAAAATTCCAAACTTTTTCTAATTTTTTTTTTCTAAGCTAGCTAATTAGACTATGTTAGTCCTAAACTAAGCTAAAAGGTGAAAAAAAAAACAGTAACACTAAAAAAAAAGAAAAAAAATTATACAGTTACAATTCAAGGAGTATTCCCCCACCCCACACTTAAACAATGCATAGTCCTCGATGCATAATAAATTCAAAAATAGAGTAAGGTGGAAAGAAAGAACTCCCTGCTAGACGGAGTTTTCCTCCTCAGGATACCCACCAGCTGCGGCAATGGGCTCATCATCATCTCCTAAGGGTACCAAAGCCATTGGTCCCGTAACTTCATCATCATCTGCATCCTCATCATCAGATTCCTTGTCAGTGTTTTCATCCTCAGACGGATGAATGGGACTGCCTGGTGCTATGCCCAACGTCTCTTTGGAAGAACTGGAGAGATCACTCCGCAATCGTGCGCGCTCCTCATCTGACACCCCTAGCCTGCTCATAATAACATTGAGGGATTTGTAAAGATACCTGTTGAAATTTTTGTCCCTCTCATTCCTAGCAGCTTGGGTGAGCTTGGATGTGGACTCTAGCAGGGCTGTGATGTCTAACAATGTTGTGGGTGCCTCCACTACCTCATCATAGCCAGGGTACTCTGGTACCCCACGAGAGAGCATGTACTGTGTCAGGATGTTGCCAAAAAAAAACCTTTTGATCCTTCCTCCAAAATGGGTACGGTTCATCTCCCCAAGCATGAGGTCACCCACATTTATGGGGTACACGGTCATCAAAAAGTAGATCACACACACTCGAGCTCGAGTGCACTCACTATTTTGCTCAACGGGCATTAATCTAGCTTGCACAAAGTTTTGCTAGACCTTGGCCGTTTTGTTGAAGTCGAACCGGAGCATTTCAAGGTGAATATTTCCCTTAGTCCGCGTCCACTTTGCATTAGAATCAATGCTACAAAGTGTGTGACGTATTGCTTGGTAGCATGGACTTTTGACAAACTTTCGAAGCCTTCGTGGGTTAGGGCTATCAACTCCCAAAAAATGACACAAGTCTTCCCTATTCATTGGAAGTTCCTTTTCTCTGACCCATGACGCATCCTTTTTGTCGTTCCAGTTGGCATATAACTCTCTTACCATGCTTAGATTTGTCGGGCCCGTACATTTGAGGAGCTTATCCATCTTCTTTTCGATCAATGTAGCAAGTACATCTGAGAAATACTGCTGATTCGATCAATGTTAGCTACTTTTCTTTTCGATCAATGTAGTATTTCACTAAAACCCAAAACCCCTCCCCTTTCACTCTCACGCAAACATTGCCGATTTTCCTCTTCTTTTTGCTCGTTTTCTGTGTCCTCTCTCAAGCCTCAATTTTTCTTGCTCACTTTAATCTCAAGACTCAAAGGTATGTTTCTCTTGTTATCTCTTTTCTTGTATTTTAAAATTTCTTAGTGTAATTCTAGTCTTCATTCTCAAACAACCCCAAATTCCCATAGGTTTCTTTGACATATCTTGTTGTTACGGTGGGTGGCTTATGGTACACAAAATTTGGTGCAAAAATTTGGTTGTGAATATGTGTTTGAAGTAATAAACTATAATTTCCTCTACTTCATGTAAATTTGGGAAGGCCACCTTGCTCCACCATTATTGAAATAAAAGAAGCAAAATTGATGCCCACAAGGTGTTTGCTAAATTACTTAAGATAGTAAATTTAAACACATGTGAAGTCTAAGTAGCCGAGTGTAGTTGTATATGAGTTTGGGCGACGTGTGGGTGTTTGGGGGTATTGTTTCTTGTTGTAAACTCTTGTAAGTCGTCGTTAGTGTACTAAATTAGTGTAGTAATGTAGACTTTAGCTTTGTTATGCTTGCACCATAGTTAAGTTACGGGCATGTTAGACTACTTGAATTGTATGGCATAGGGAAGTCTTGAGTACCTATAGCCTTGTGATGACACATTGGTGCGTGTTGAACCAATACTATGGGTCAATTATGCATAGCCTTCGGTTCTAAGTATGGGGTCCTCTTTGCCCCTCACGATGACCTTAGGCAAAAGTTCTTGATTCATTTTCATCTTTGTGTTTATCATGTGTAGGTTGCTATGGTTCGTGATGGTGCCGCCAAAGGAAAATAGGTGGGAAAGTCCTCCACCACTGCTCCCTTTCCAAAGAAACGAAAGCAATGTGAGAGCTCTTCCCGACAAGCCAAGGGAAAGCAAGTGGCTAGCGGGTCTATGAAGCAATCACGGCTTTGAGTGGAACTAGTGCGAGATGACGCCATCAAATAGTATGATACTTTTGTTCCATATGAGAGATATGTGTCTGAAATGGGGATAAATGTGAAGGCTTTAGTTATGTTAATTTAGGTGGGGGATGGGTTTGGTTAATTGGGTTTGGGTTAAGTTGTGTGTGTATGTGGGTATATGGGTCGGGTTATTTGGGTTGGGTAATTTAATTTAAAAAACGAAAATAAGGAAAAAATAAAAAACACTACATACCTGACCCGCCAGCCCAGTGCCCCATGTTGGGGCTGGCGTTGAGTTTCTGATGCTTACTGCAAAGTGCGCCCCAGCCAGCGTAGGGCGCTGGGCTGGGCGCTCATTTTTTTTTTTTTAAAATCCCGACTACCCGAGCACTCAATACATACATTACACACACCCCACACCATTCCCACCTAAGATTTTTGCAACTTCAAATAAAAACAAATTAGCCTACTCTAACTAAAAGAAAACAAAAAACTATACTACGAAAGCAATAAAAATTGGGTTGCCTCCCAACAAGCGCCTTATTTAACATCGCGGCACGACTCAACACGTTTTTAAGCATCGGCCAAGTCCACCAAGGTCTTGTGACGTGCAATGTCACCACCCCAATAATGTTTTATTCTCTGGCCATTTACCAAGAAGGTACCACTTGAGCTCGTATCACGCAGTTCCACCACTCCATGAGGCCTCACACTTACCACAATAAAAGGACCTGCCCAACGAGACTTAAGCTTTCTGGGGAAAAGCTTCAACCTCAAATTGAACAGGAGAACTTCTTGACCTGGCTTAAACTCTCGATGTTGGATGTGCTTGTCATGCCACCTCTTCGTCTTTTCTTTATATAATTTGGCATTTTCATATGCGTGCAATCGAAACTCATCAAGCTCGTTGAGTTGCAACAACCTCTTCTCACCAGCTAAGTCTATATCTATATTCAGCTTTTTAATTGCCTAATAGGCTTTGTGTTTAAGCTCGACGGGCAAGTGGCACGCCTTCCCATAAACTAACTTATACGGAGAAGTACCTATGAGAGTCTTGTATGCAGTTCGATATGCCCATAATGCATCGTCTAGCTTCCTGGCCCAATCTTTTCTATTTCCACTTACTGTTTTCTCCAAAATCTGCTTTACCTCTCTGTTTGAAACTTCCACTTGACCACTCGTTTGAGGATGATAGGCAGTGAAAACCTTGTGCTTAACTCCATACTTTGCAAGAACATTGTTCAGCAATTTGTTGCATAAGTGAGTTCCTCTGTCGCTTATCAACACTCTTGGAGTCCCAAAGCGTGTGAAGATGTGCTTAATTACAAAGCTTACCACGACCTTTGCATCATTAGTGGGAAGAGAAATGGCCTCCACCCACTTAGAAATATAGTCGACCACCACCAAGATGTACCTGTGACCATTAGAGTATGGGAACGGTCCCATGAAATCAATCCCCCAAACATCAAAAAACTCTACTGCCAAAATGTTTTGCAAAGGCATCTCGTGCTTCTTCATGATTATTCTGGTTCTTTGGCACCTGTCACACTTTTTAACAAAGGCATGTGCATCCTTAAACAATTTTGGCCAATAAAAACCTTATTGTAGCATTTTTTGGGTTGTTCTGTCCCCACCATGGTGACCTCCATATGGAGAAGCATGACAGTCATGCTATTGCATTCATCTCTTCCTCGGAAACACACCTTCACACCAACTAATCTGCGCACCGCCTATATAGGAATGGCTTATCCAACATGTAGAGCCTCACATCATGTAGGAACCTTCTTCTATTATAAGGTGTCAATTCTGGTGGCATCACCCCACTTGCAATAAAATTCACATAATCTGCATACCACGGGGCTTCACTTGAGGTGACTGCTAATAACTTCTCATCAAGAAATATTTCTTTGATTGACCCTCCTTTAGCTACATGGTTTCGATTTTCTAATCTGGATAAGTGATCAGCCACTTGATTCTATGTCCCTTTTCGATCTCGGATTTCTAAGTCTAATTCTTGCAAGAAGAGGACCCAATGAATCAGCCTCGATTTGGCGTCTTTCTTTTCAAACAAGTATCTGATAGCTGAATGATCTGTGTAGACGGTGACTTTGGTTCCACTAGATAGGATCTGAACTTGTCAAACGCCCACACCACTGCAAGCAACTCTTTATCAGTAACTTTGTAATTCATCTAAGCTGGATTCATAGTTTTGCTCGCATAATAAATGGAGTGAAAGATTTTATCCCTCCTTTGCCCCAAAACAGCTCCGATAGCTATGTCACTTGCGTCGCACATCAACTCAAATGACTGCACCCAATCTGGGGCAATGATAATTGGTGCAGTCACTGACCTTCCCTCCAGCTCCTCAAATGCTTCCAGACAGGCATCATCAAACTTGAAGATGACATCTTTCTCAAGAAGACTGCACAAAGGGGAAGAAATTTTTGAAAAATCTTTAATGAAATGACGATAAAAACATGCATGGCCCAAGAAAATACGAATGCCTTTGATGGATGTCGGTGGGGGCAATTTTTCAATCGCTTCCACCTTTTCTTTATCCACCTGCAAACCATATTTGGACACATTGTGTCCTAAGACTATACCTTCACGTACCATGAAATGGCACTTTTTCCAGTTTAGTACCAAGTTTGTCTCTTCACACCTAGCAAGCACTTTATCAAGGTTCATTAAACAATTATCAAAAGAGCACCCAAACACAGAAAAATCGTCCATGAACACTTCTACAAATATTTCAACCATGTCAGTAAAAATAGCCATCATACACCTTTGAAAAGTCGTAGGTGCATTACAGAGACCAAAAGGCATTCTCTTGAACGCATACGTGCCATAGGGACACGTAAATGTGGTTTTCTCTTGGTCCTTTGGGGCTATAGTAATCTTATTATACCTCGAATAATCATCTAGGAAATAGTAGTATTCCTGGCCAACTAATCTATCAAGCATTTGGTCAATAAAGGGAAGGAGAAAGTGGTCCTTTCGGGTGGCATTATTCAATTTTCTATAATCTATACAAATTCTCCACCCAGTGAAAGTTCTTGTGGGAATCAAGTCATTATTTTCATTAATCACTACAGTCATCCCCCCTTTCTTAGGCACACATTGGACGGGGCTTACCCATTTGCTATCAGAGATTGAAAATACAATACCTGCATCAAGCCACTTAATCACGTCTTTTCTTACCACCTCTTTCATGATTGGATTTAGTCGGCGTTGCTGCTCTACACTTGGCTTGTGTCCGTCCTCTATGAGGATTTTATGCATGCAGAAAGCTGGACTAATGCCTTTAATGTCAGACATCGTCCACCCAATTGCTCGCCTTTTCTCATGTAGCACTCTCAACAGCTTTTCTTCCTGTAATTTAGACAAGTCAGAAGAAACAAAAATAGGTAAAGTGTCAGAACTACCCAAATAAGCATATTGAAGGTAAAGGGAGAGTGGTTTAAGCTCCAATTTTGGATCCTCTTCAATTGACGGCTTTGGAGGAGGCCTACTTGGCCTATTCAGGGGCTCAAAGGGGTGTATTCCCTGCGTGTAAGCACAGGATGCATCTAGGATATGCATCATCTCCTCAACCTCATCATCAATCTCCAAGATATCGAACAACATGAGTGCTTTCTCTAGAGAATCATCTAGATATACACTTGTGTCAAGAATTTTCTCATCTCTCTCCACAACAAATATCATAGAGAGCTCCTCATAGTGGCGGGGAAGTTGGATTGCTTTGTAGACATTAAAGACTGCTTCCTCATTGTCCACCATCATAATCATTTTTTCCTCTCTCACTTTAATAATTGCATCACTAGTAGCCAAGAGAGGTCATCCCAATATGATTGGAACATGTTCATCAGCCTCATAATCTAGGATAATGAAGTCCACAGGGAAGATGAATTTCCCAATTTGCAGCAACACATCTCCAATCACTCCTTCAGGGTATGCTATGGACCTATCAGCTAGCTGCAGCATCACAGTGGTTGGTTTTGGAGCTCCCAGACCCAATTGCTTGAACAAGGACAAGGGCATCAGATTTATGCTTGCCCCCAAATCACAAAGATCATGACCCACATCAATATTACCGATTCGCATAGGGATGGTGAAGCTGCCAGGATCCTTAAGCTTTTGAGGAAGCTTGTTTTGGACCCTTGAAGTGCACTCCTCAGTAAGTGCAACTGTCTCAAATTCATTCAGTCTCCTCTTGTGAGCTACTATATCTTTTATGTACTTATCATACTTTGGAATTTCAAGAAGTACATCTACCAATGAAATATTCAATTGAACCTGGCTTAACATAGAGAGGAATTTGTTGAACATGCGATCATCATTCTTTTTTTGCAATCTCTGGGGGAAAGGTGGTGGTGGACTTGCAGCCTCCATTGGCTCTGAACTTGCATCATTTTTCTTTAACTCATGTGTTGCCTTAGGAATCAACTCCCCCTCAGGTATAGGCTTGTCCTTTCTCTTCTTAGGCACTTCCTCTAGTTCCCTCCTGTTTCTGAGTGTAACTACATTAACTTGAGGGTTCTTCTCTATATCACTAGGGAGAGCGCCTGCAGGTCTAGTATTTTGATTTGCTACTAACTGCCCCATTTGCCTCTCAAGATTTCTGAAATCGGTCCTGAGTTATTGATTGTCAAGCAACAACTTGTTTAGCAAGTCATTCATACTCTCTTCTATATGTTGGGGTGGTTTCTAAGGTAGATTAAAATTTCCCTGGGGCCTATAATGATTCTTATGCGGTTGATTTCCACCCCATGAGAAGTTGGGATGATTCTTCCAATTTGAATTGTAAGTGTTCCCATATTGTGCATGCTGATTCATCGAACCTCTGCTCTGTTGCCCCACATAGTATATAGATTTAGGTTTCGTGGGGCACATGTCACTCGTATGACTGTCACCATATAGTTCGCAGCAAATAGACATCTGTTGTACATGTTGCATCTATTGTTTTTGTTGCATTATCATTCTATTCATCTGATTTGCCAATTTTGCTATATTGGCTCTCTTGGCTGAGAAGTCATCAAGCTCAATCAACCTGGCTGCCTTCTGTTTAATTGCTCTTTGTGAGTCCCCATCTCCTTGATAATTATGGTCATTAGCAGTGAAGTTATATAGCAAGAGTTGTATTTCACTATAAGGCCTCGCCATGCAACTACCCCTACAAGATGAATAAAGATTCATCTTTGATGCCTCGTCTAGCCCATCAACAAAAGGGTGAACCAACACCTCATCAGTCTGACAATGATGCGGGAAGTCTCTGAGTAGCTTCTTGTACCTTTCCCAAGCTTGACGCAGTGTCTCGCCATCCCGTTGTTGGAACCCAAGAATCTGGCTCCTTAGCGACTTTGTCTTCTTAGTGGGGAAAACTTGATTAAGAATTTCCTTAATAAATCATCCCTAGTGTGGATTGAGTTCGCGGGCTCCTTTTGCAACCATTCCTTAGCTTCCCCCAGTAGTGAAAAGGGAAATAATGTCAGCCTGACATAGTCCTTGGAAACATTCGGATAATTATAGGTGTCCGTAATTTCCAGGAAATTCTGAATGTGCCTCAGCGGGTCTTCATGAGATAAACCTATATACTTCCCTGTGGACTGAATCAGCTGTACCATGTACTGTTTGATTTCAAAATGCCCTGTGATATCCGACTTCACAATAGCCTGAGTCATATTAGCAAGTTTGGGCCTTGCGGCTTCTATCATCGCATGCTCTTCATTACCTTCCATCTCTGTTGGCTGTGGTTGAACTACGATGTCCAACTCTCCTTCTATTCTAGTTCTAGCTTCGACTTTCCTCCTCACTTTGTGAAGTGTTCGTTCAATTTCAGGATCAAGAGGAAGGAGATTATTTGCGCTTTTACTCCTCCGCATTCAAGAGAAGAGCATGCGTTAACACAAATAGGGTAAATTGAAAATTAGAGCTTGAACAAATAACTAATAAGAGCTTAACTCAGTAAAGTAGCTAATTTCTAAGTCTCCGGTAACAGCGCCAAAAACTTGTTGTGACCAAACACACTCACGCAAGTATACGTGGTCGTCAAGTAATAGAGTAGTGAGTAGAGTATCATTCCCACGATGACTTATGATTAACTTTTGACTAATTCAAACTCAAATAACTTATCGATTCAAGCGATTTCTCACAAAATAGATAATTTCCTAATTTACTACCTAAAACCTATCAAGTAATGAAATACTAGAAATCAACCACAATAATTAAACAATTTCGAATAAAACTCAATAGGAGATAATATTCCAGGGTCACGGGTTAGCTAACAATCATGTTGCATTCTTAACTTAAAATAACTAATTGATTTATCTGAATTTTTGATTGACAAGGTTAATATTACTCATAAGAATCTGTCGAGTCCGTACTCGCCTATTCAATCTAACTTAATGCCTATATGTCTATGGAATTAAGATTAACAAGAATGCATTTACAATTCATGTATTTCAACCAAGCAAGGCAATTAGGTATATGTCTATCCTAATTGCGAATCCTTTCCTCGATGCCCAGGTTCAAGAACTTGTTCTATTTAATTCTATATGCAATCTAGAATTCCCACTTTCGAGTTCAACTCTAGATTCGTAGATAGTATTTCACTGTTAGCTGCTCAGCAAAATAATTAAGAACAGAATTAAATAAATAATCCAATATGATAAAATCAACTTCGTCAAATTAAACTTCAAACATCAACATTCATGTATCACCCATAGCCCTAGAACAATAGGGTTCTTAGCCACTCATGTTCATACAATCATCAAAAATAAGGTTTACAAACATAAAATCAATGAGTACTAGGAAAGGGATGGAAGAATTGATCAAATCCGTGCTCCCGAGTGTTTGGCGCCACTTTCCCATCTTGAGCGTCCAGGGCAGCGTGGAGCGCTGGCCTTGGCGCTCAAAAACTAAGGTTACTGTAAATTGCCCACGCTGCCTGTGGCCCTCAAATTTCACTTTTTGCCGCTTCTTCCCAATTTCACTCCAATTCGCTCTATTTCGTCCCAAATTGCATCCGAATGATTCCTACACATAGAAATACCACAATTTATCACAAATCATTATATTATACATCCGAAATCTACGAGACATGAACAAAATATGAGGCGATATATATATATATATATATATATATATATATATATATATATATATATATATATATATATATATATATATATATATATATATATTAAAATATGCATACATTAAGCCGATTATCAGTAACTTTTGCCTCCAACATCGAGAGACGTGCATCAAGTTGGTTCCTTTCGGCCAAAAGTTGATCCTGCTTAGAAGCAAGTTCTTGCTTATCAAGGATCAACCATTGAAGGCTTTCAGAAGCAAGAAAGCTGGCCTGTAAAAAAAAGAATACTAAAGTTAGGATTTCCATTGCAATATGTAAGTAGGAAAAAGGATACGAGGAAACTAATACGATACTTGCGTCGCGCTGTGCATGTCATTTTTTTATCAGGCACTCTCTAGAAAGGGAGCGCATTTTCTTCCAATCTTTCTCCGAAGTCTACGGCTTCAGATAATTCGTAAGCTCCACCTGCTTGGACAAAAAATGCCACTCTTTCGAAATCGAAAGAGTGGCACTTCTCCTCCCTCTAGGATCTAGGGAAGGGATTGAATAATCATGCCCCAAATCCCCATGGTCGGGAGACCAAGGAGGAGAAATATCCCTTCTCGATCATCTATTATCGGTGGAGAAGATGCAATTGGTGTTGTTGGTAAAGGAGCAGCTGGTATTGATGGGCGTGAAGTTGTTGGTGTGGAAGGATGAGAAGCAACTGCGGCAGGATCAGTGTTGGTTATTATTGGCTCAATTGTTGGGGGCAGAAAAGGCTCAGGGCTCGGACCCATTGAATCAGAAATAACAGCTGGGGCCGAAAATCAAGAATCGGCATTCTCTACCAGGTCCATCTCACCTCAAAGTGCATGGGTTTCTTCTAAGGTCAGGTTTTGAAGATCCCCGGATGAGCATCCCATTGAGCCGACGAAGATCCTTTTCTCCTTAAAAGGGAAGCCTCTTCGTCACTGGCTTCCCCTTCATTAACGAGGACCATTGTGGTCGGCTTAGATGACATTTTCCTTGTTTTCTTCTCTTGAGCCCCAACCAAGAAATAGTGTCTTCTATTCGGTTTCTTTCTCTCGGATGGGGACTCCGAGAGGAGCACCCTCACCGGTGGCTCGGGCATATCCGCGATCTCTATTCCGAGCAAGGGAATTCTCCAACACCCTCATAGCGTCTTCAGGTTCTACCAAGGCGTCGACCTCGGGACAAATGACAGAGCCCCTCAAAAGTCCTGTATCATACCAAAAATAAAGTTAGCAGTTTTCTTCACGAAGATTTCTTGTATTCAAGCAAGGGTAACAGAAAGAAGGGCTTGCATTACCATGATGTTTGGCCTTCCACCCGTATTTGGGGGTCATCTCCTTCTACTACCGGGATTCTGGAGTTGTGATGTCCAAAATATTTTGAACCTATTGGTCCAGGCCCTAGACACGTGGCGGTTCCCATCGGGTAGCTGAAAAAAAATAACAAGAAAATCAGTAACAATGGGAAGCACTCTTTTCACTAAGGAAGGAAGTGAATGGCCGAAAACTTATGAAAGCGATTCCATGACTTGGAAAAAGTTAGAGTTGTGGCCTGAATGATGTCCCTAGTAGCAATGATGACGAATCGTTCCATCCATTCACGTTCGTTGCCATCATCGACGCTGGTAAGAAGAGCATGGTGACCACACTTCCTAAAGTTTATTACTCCCACACGAAAACTTTTGAGAGAGTAAAAGTTCATCATGTGTGCATGGGTTAGGGTTTCCCCGATTTTCATCCACAGTTGGCAAAGGCAGGCCACCGTCCGCTATATAGATAGGCCCCCTTGTGATAAGAAAACCTGATACTGGTGGCAGAATTCCAAAATTATTGAGTCGAGCCCTTCACTCGACCCGGGGGAGAATGGACCAAACGTAAAGAGATATGTATAGACATACGTAAACCCCTCCTTGGAGAAGGTAACCCGCTCTATCATATCCGGGGCAAGGATTTCAAGATTGGGGTAGTTGCAGTTCTCCTTCACAGTTGGGATACTGGAAGGGCCAATGAAAGAAGGATATCTACTAACTGGCCAAGTTCGTGCAGATGCAGAAGGAGCTTTCTCTTAAAAGTCATTTGCGGTGCTGAGATGATGTGGTATGATGGTGCTAACAGTGGGAGGATCAGAATCGACATCAACTTCCTTGTTTTTGTTCTTCTTTCGGCATCCACTGAAGAGAAGACCAATGTTTCCGAAGAAAGCAGTATAAGAAGCCATGGTAACAAAAGGTTAGTAAAATTCTTGCTATGAAAACTGAAGGTTGTGAAAAGGTTTTTAAGCAAATGTAGAGAAGAAGAAAGACATGTGAAAGTTGTAAGAGTGAAGAAGCAAAAATGTTGAGTAGCATGGAAGTAAAAGACGGCAAAAATCTTGATCATGATTACCTCAAAAACTGGCGAAAATATTTGCTGAATCGTGGGGCAACACGTGTTCGGGGTATTAAATGCGAGAAGACGTGCGTCCTTTCATGTGTCAAAGACTATTCAAGAACTTTCCCGCCCAGAAAGAAATCTTCACCAACTTTTCCGTAACACTAGTTGATGTGATACCACTACAGACTAGCTACCAACGAATTGCTGAATTCAAAGTGCTATTTATACATCATGCCTCTTTATAATTTTAAATTTAAAAAAATGACAGATCTCTTATGTGTAAAAGACAGATCTCTTACGTGTAAACGTAAATCTTTCATGTGTAAAAAAAATGGTAGAGTGATAAAACTAAAAATAAAATTGTAAAGAGCCCAAAAAAAAAAAAAGGCAATTGAACCCAATTCAAATACATCCGACGTGTCATATGAATATTTATAGAACATGACAAGGAACTTGATTTCAGCTCTTGTACATCTAATTCTATCCTGTGCTCAAGTCGATGTTGTATAAGTATGCTTTTAATTTAGTTTCAAGAATCAAGAAGTAACAAATAAAAGAAGTTGCTCGAGACCCAACACAACCACATAGTGAAGCACATATTGTTGTTGGTTATGATTGTTGCTACGGTATCATATTTTCAACTGTCAAACCAAAAAGGTTTTGAATATGAAAATATAATCAACAAATAGTCGATTAAATAGTTCATTGATCATAAGAACATTAACATGACCAAAACAGAAAACGTCCCTTTGTTTCATAAAATTTCAAGATTTTTAAGTGGAAATGAAATTTATATATACCTATCAATCAGTAAATTAAACCCTAATTTACAGAAGAAAACGACAATATACACTCTTTATGTACTATCAACTCTTCTCCACAACTATTAATTTTAAGAAATTTGTTACGGTAAAACTAAAAGAAAGGAGGCTTTCTTAGTACTTGAATTATGAGGGATAGCAAGTGCTATTCTCTGCCGGTGTAAATTAATTTAATGTATAAGCGAATTGCATTTTAGTATTTGTACTAAATATAGAACGTACTGAAAGATGCTCGAGCCACCCGTCGTTAAAGCTGCAAAGATCTACTCTACTAAATTATAGGGACATACAAAATGAAAATTGTATACGGTCGAAATAGATTTCAGCCTTAGCATGTCCGGTATGGTTCGAAGGGTGATGTATCGAAATAAAATCCCGAAGGGTGGACGAACTAATCTCGAATCCAGGGAGGCCGGTCCGTGTCGAGATTGATATCATAATCAAACTCGAACAAGAATCGAACCATGACGCAGGGTAGACCTATCGTGCTGATAATCCAAAGACCTACCAACATTGACCTGGAATCAATTCGAGGGCTCGAACCAAGATCACAAGTTCGAGCCGAAATCAAGCTCGAACCAAAATCGAGGATTCTAAGCGAGATCGAGCTCGCAGACAAAAGCCGTTGCAATCCCACTATAGGGAATCTTGGCAGAAATTATGGAAAAGCTGACTTATCATGGGTCTCCTACTGAATGTTTATTTTATTATGCTTGGAGCAGAATCCCTCCACTATAAAAGAGCTTGGTTATCATTTTTGTAGGACAAGTTTTTCTGAGACTTACATTGTAATAAAAGTATTATATTTCTTCTACAGTAAAGTTTCTTAGATTGATTCTATTTGTCGAATCCTAAGGTTCACTGTTCTTGATAACCTTATCTAGATTGCATTCTCTCCAATTTGCATTTATATTTTATTTATCCTTACATTTTGTATCAAGTTACGCCACATATCCTCGTAACTGCGTATAAATTCAACTCTATCCATTTTTCGGGTAAATAGTTTGGCGCCCACCATGGGGCCGAGGATAACAGTGGTCATTTGATACAAATCTAAAAAAACACGCCATTGTGCTTTGCACTTATTTCCGAAAACATCTTGAATTTAGGGTCAGCTACGAATAACCACCGATCGAATGGCTTCACCGATCGATTACGAAGTCGGCCTTCAAGATGAAACCAATAACTTGGCACCCGAGGCTCGAATCGAAGTACCCGAAATTCGAGCCGAAATACCACTGGATGTCAATTCACAAATAGCTTTGGAGGCGAACCAGCGTTCCGAACCGGAAAGAAGTATTCAGGGCGGTGTCGATCCGTAGCTCGAGACACCCAAAACCCAGGGGAAATCGGGGCCAGCTTACGTATGATCTTCGAGATGCTGTAAGCCCAACAAGTAGCGATAGCTCAGCTACAGAGCCAAACTCGCGCACAAAGAAGGCCGGTTTCCAATCCACTTCGAGAAGTCACCCCCAGAACAGAACCTGCCATAGTGAAATCTAACGAGCAAGAATCGGGGACAACTCCCGGAATTACTAAATTGCTCGAGAAACTCACAAAATGAGTCGAAGCCAACGACAAGAGGGTGGAAACGTACAATGCCAGGGTCAACCAAATCCCGGGGGCTCCACCAATGATAAAGGGGCTTGATTCAAAAATATTCATGCAAAAGCCTTTTCCGTCGAGTGCGGCATCGAAGCCAATCCCCAAAAACTTCCGTATGCCCGAAATTCCCAAATATAACGGTACGACCGATCCTAACGAACATGTCACCTCTTACACATGTGCCATAAAAGGCAACAATTTGGAAGACGATGAGATCGAATCCGTGCTGTTGAAAAAGTTCGGGGAGACCCTCTCGAAAGGAGCTATGATCTGGTACCATAATTTACCGCCGAATTCCATCGATTTCTTTGCCATGTTAGCAGATTCATTCGTAAAGGCACATGCTGGTGCCATAAAGGTTGCAAAGAGGAAATCAGACATCTTCAAAGTAAAGAAAATGCAGGGTGAAATGCTGAGGAAATTCATATCCCGATTTCAAATGGAACGCATGGAATTACCCCCAGTCACAGACGACTGGGCCGTACAAGCCTTCACCCAAAGGTTGAACGAGCTAAGTTCGACAGCATCACATCGGCTGAAACAAAAATTGATCGAGAATCCAGCGGTAACTTGGGCAGATGTGTACAACCGATATCAATCGAAAATTAGGGTCGAGGATGATCAGTCGAGAGCCCGGTACGGACCCGTTCATCAGAACAGGATAGTTATTAATCAAAAGCAGATCGACAGAGAACAAAGGTCGAACAGAGACCGATATCGACCATACGTCGCAGATCGGGTGAACAACGGTTCAGCACGTAACGCAGTTCGAAACAATCGAAGGATTGATCGATGATAAAATTCTCAGGGGCTTATGAGTAAGAGCGGCTTCGATAAATATGTCGATCCTATAGAAGCACCTCGATTATCAGAATATAACTTCAGGATTGGTGTATCCGCTCTCGTATCGGCCATCGGACGCATCAAAGACACTAAATGGCCTCAACCAATGCAGACCGATCCTGCCCGAAGAAATCCCAATCAAACTTGCAAATATCATGGTACCCATGGCCATAGAACGGAATATTGCAAGCAACTAAGAGAGGAAATAGCTCGCTTATTTAACAAAGGGCACCTTCGGGAGTTTCTGAGTGATAAGGCAAAAAGCCATTTTAGAAGTAGGGATTTCAGCAAGAAAAACGAGTAAGAAGAACCGTAGCACGTCATCCACATGATCATCGGCGGCATCGATACCCCTCGGGGACCAATGCTTAAACGCACTAAAACATCGATGGTGAGGGAAAAGCGATCTCGGACTCAAGATTACGCACCCATGGGGACTATGTCCTTTGATAATGAAGATGCAGAGGGGGTCATCCAACCTCACAACGATGCACTGGTAATATCCGTACTCGTGAATAAAACTAAAATTAAGCGTGTGTTAATCGATCCAGGTAGCTCGGCCAACATCATCCGATTGAAGGTAGTGGAGCAGCTCGGCCTACATGATCAGATCGTACCCGCAACTTTGGTCCTAAACGGGTTCAATATGGCATGCGAAATCACCAAAGGTGAGATAGTCCTACCAATAAACGTGGTCGGAACCATCTAGGAAACAAAGTTTCACGTGATCGAAGGCGATATGAGATATAATGCCCTTTTCGGAAGGCCATGGATCCACAACATGAGAGATGTGCCTTCGACCTTACACCAGGCCCTCAAATTCCCGACGTCGGGAGGTGTCAAAACGGTGTACAGAGAACAACCAGCCGCGAAAGAAATTTTCGCCGTCGACGAAGCTAAACCAGTGTCCTCAATTTCGCCGATAAAAGGATCGGGCCCGGAAGGAGAACGGGACACCAAATAGCAATCACAGACATCGGCTTCAACCCAGCCAGACAACCAGAAAATCGAAGAGGATGGTGATCAAAGGGTCCCTCGATCTTTCATGATTCCCGATGACTCCGACGCCACAAAATCGGCGATCGAGGAGCTAGAACAAGTCATATTAATCGAGCACCGGCCCGAGCGAAAGGTATACTTGGGAACGGGATTGAGCCCTGAACTCAGGAAGAAACTCGTTCAATTTCTTATCGATAACATCGATTGTTTTGCCTGGTCCCATTTAGATATAACAGGGATCCCGCCGGATATAACGACGCATCAGCTAAGTTTGGACCCCAGGTTCAGACCGGTGAAGCAAAAGAGAAGACCCCAGTCCGATAGAAAGCACGCATTCATAAAGGACGAGGTAACCAATCTTCTCAAAGTAGGGTCCATTCGGGAGGTGAAATATCCCGAATGGTTAGCCAACGTAGTTGTAGTCCCTAAAAAAGGGGAAAAACTTAGAATGTGCGTGGATTATAAGGATTTGAACAAAGCATGCCCCAAAGATTCCTTTCCGCTGCCCAATATCGATCGCATGATCGATGCCACGGCCGGCCACGAGATCCTCACTTTTCTTAATGCCTATTCCGGGTATAACCAAATCTAGATGAACCCGGAGGACCAGGAAAAGACTTCATTTGTCACCAAATATGGAACGTATTGTTATAATGTGATGCCTTTCGGGATAAAAAATGCAGGGGCTACTTACCAACGACTAGTAAATAAAATGTTCGAAGAACAAATAGGAAAATCAATGGAAGTTTATATTGATGACATGTTAGTTAAGTCCCTGCGCGCAGAGGACCATTTAATTCATTTGCAGGAAACATTCGAGATTTTAAGGAAATACAACATGAAGCTCAACCTCGAGAAATGTTCTTTCGGGGTCGGTTCGGGCAAGTTCCTCGGCTTCATGGTGTCACATCGGGGAATAGAGATTAACCCCGATAAAATCAAGGCCATCGAAGACATCGTCGTTGTGGACAGCGTGAAGGCCGTACAAAGGCTAACGGGTCAGATTGCCGCCTTAAGCCGGTTCATCTCAAGATCATCTGATCGAAGTCATAAATTTTTCTCTCTACTAAAAAAGAAGAACGATTTTTCTTGGACCCCGGAGTGCCAACAAGAATTAGAAGAACTAAAGTGATATCTATCAAGTGCACCACTCCTTGACACTCCACAAACAGACGAGATACTTTGTTTGTACTTGGCAGTATCGGAAGTCGCCGTAAGCGGTGTCCTAGTTCGAGAAGAGCAAGGTACATAATTCCCCGTTTATTATACGAGTCAAACCTTAGGAGAGGCGGAAACTAGATATCCACTCCTAGAAAAATTGGCACTTGCACTGATAAGCGCCTCAAGAAAGTTAAGGTCATACTTTCAATGTCATCCCATATGTGTATTGTCCACTTACCCGCTTCGTAATATTTTGCACAAACCCGAGTTATCAGGCCGACTGGCCAAATGGGTCGTCGAAATCAGTGGGTACGATATCAAATATCAACCCCCGCACGGCCATCAAGTCTCAAATTTTAGCATACTTCGTGGCCGATTTCACACCAGCCCTCGTACCCGAAGTCGAAAAAGAACTGTTGAAATCAGGTGCATCAGCATGGGTATGGATCCTTTTTACGGATGGGGCTTCGAACGTAAAAGGGTCCGGGCTGGGCATAGTTTTGAAACCACCCACGGGTAGCACTATTAGGCAATCTATTAAAACTATCAGGTTAACTAACAACGAGGCCGAGTATGAAGCCATGATTGCAGGTCTCGAGCTAGCTAGAAACTTGGGGGCAGAAGTCATTAAAGCCAACTGCGACTCCTTGCTGGTGGTGAGTCAAGTAAACAAAACCTTCGAAGTTCGAGAAGGTAGAATGCAAAGGTATTTAGATAAACTGCTTATCACTTTGCTCCATTTCAAACAATGGACTTTACAGCATGTACCACGGGAACAGAATAATGAGGCCGATGCTCTTGCGAATGTGGGGTCGTCGGTCGAGGTAGATGATACGGGCTCGGGGAATGTTGTTCAACTTTCGAGATCGGTAATCAAAGGAGGTCACGCCGAAAACAATTCTACAAGCTTAACCTGGGATTGGAGAAACAAGTATATTGAATACTTGAAAAGCGGAAAACTCCCATCGGACCCTAAAGATTCCATAACCCTACGGACCAAAGCTGCTCGATTCACGTTGGCTTCGGACGGAACGTTGTACCGAAGAACGTTCGATGGACCGTTGGCGGTATGCTTGGGTCCGGGGGATGTCGATTACGTCCTACGGGAAATGCATGAGGGTACTTGCGGGAATCACTCTGGAGCTGATACATTAGTCCGAAAAATAATCAAAGCAGGGTATTATTAGATCGATATGGGCAAAGATACGAAGGAATTTGTTCGTAAAATTTACAAATGTCAAAGGTTCGCATCGATGATCCACCAGTCCGGAGAGCAATTCCACTCAGTCCTATCCCCGTGGCCATTCATGAAATGGGGAATGGATATCATCGGCCCTCTGCCATCGACCCCAGGTAAAGCCAAATTCATTTTGTTTATGACTGAATATTTTTCTAAATGGGTTGAAGCGCAGGCATTCGAGAAAATAAGAGAGAAAGAAGCTATAGACTTTATTTGGGATCATATCATATGCCGGTTCGGGATACCCACCGAAATAGTATGTGACAATGGAAAATAATTCGTTGGCGGCAAAGTAACAAGATTCCTCGAAGATCACAAGATAAGAAGGATACTGTCGACGCCATACCACCCCAGTGGGAATGGGCAGGCCGAATCAACAAACAAAACTATCATTCAAAACTTAAAGAAGAGGTTGAACGACGCTAAAGGGAGATGGAGAGAAATCCTGCCCGAAGTCCTTTGGACATATCGGACAACGTCAAAATCCAGTACAGGGGCGACCCCGTTCTCCTTAGTATATGGATCCGAAGCATTGATACCAGTCGAGGTTGGTGAACCCAGTGCCAAATTTTGATTCGCGATGGAAGAATCAAATAACGAGGCTATGAATACAAGCCTCGAACTATCGGACGAAAGACGAGAAGCTGCTCTCGTCCGAATGGCCGCCCAAAAGCAGAGAACCGAAAGATATTATAATCAAAGAACCAAGCTCCGCCATTTCAAGCCTGGGGACTTAGTGTTGAGAAAAAATACCATCAATACCCGAAATCCGAATGAAGGGAAGCTAGGACTGAATTGGGAAGGACCATATCAGGTACTTGAGGACATCGAAAAGGGGTCGTACAGGATCGGCGTTATAAACGGCAAACAGCTATCAAGCAGCTGGAATGTATCACATCTAAAACAGTACTACTGCTAAGGTACAACCTTTCCATATTCGTTTATATCTCGAAACTGACCCCTGCAGAAGTCCGAACAAGGGACGGATCTCTCGCTAGAAAGCACGCGTTGCACTCTTTTTCCCATAGACCGATTTTATCCCAAATGGGTTTTTCGATAAAGTTTTTAATGAGGCAACCATTGGTCGTGCAACATTTATGACAATATCCAAGGTCCCGCAAGAAAGTTATTTCACAGCAACATGGTCCCAATAGGAAAAACTGTAAGAGCCAAATGGTCGAAGCGAACCATACTCATATAGATTGGCCCGAACCCAGGCGTGTAATAACGTGCGAAGAAAGTTCTTTTTTTTATCGGCATCTTATATCCAATGAAAATTCCTCTATTTTGAGATTTATTGTGCAATCAGAATTAAGATACAATTCGACCATTAAGCCTACGGGCTACATTACTTCGAGTTTGAATCATTCACTCGACCAAGCCTACGGGCAATTTTTATTTCGAGTTCGAGCAAACACTCGCTCGACCATTACGCCCACGGTCTACAATACTTCGAGTTCGAATCATTCACTCGACCAAGCCTACAGGCTATTTTTTATTTCGAGTTCTAGCAAACACTCACTCGACCATTAAGCCTACGGGCTACATTAATTCGAGTTCGAATCATTCACTCGACCAAGCCTACGGGCTATTTTTATTTCAAGTTCGAGCAAACACTCAGTCGACCATTAAGCCTACAGGCTACATTAATTTAAGTTCGAATCATTCACTCGACTAAGCCTACGGGCTACATTAATTCGAGTTCGAATCATTCACTCGACTAAGCCTATGGGCTACATTTTTGAGTCCGAGCAAACACTCGCTCGGCCATCACGCCTACGGGCTATATTTCTTCAAGATCAAATCATTGACAACTAATAAGCCTAAAGGGCTACATTGCCCCAAGTTTGAGTAAACGCTCGCTCGGTTACAGAGACTACGAGGTCCAAATTTGATTAAGTTGTTTAAAACATTGTGGAAACATTCATAAGGCGAATAAAGTCCTCGCAAGACGGGAAACCATAACAAAAGCAAGTCGGCGAAAAGGGAGATATGCCTATACACAAATTTATCTGCATGGGTGATTACAACGTAAAAACTAAGAACTAAATTTCTTGACCGGGAGCGGTCTCTTCTTTATCAGGTTCCCCCCGTTTTTGGATCCGCTCTTGCTCTCATCGTCGTCGTCATCACCATCAGAAACCAGAGCTTCAGCATCAGCTTCGAGTTCTTTTGCCCTTTTTATCTCTTCCGCGAGATCGAAGCCGCGAGCATGAATCTCCTCGAGAGTTTCCCTTCTGGATCGGCACTTAGCAAGTTTGGCGACCGAATGCGCTCGACTATCGGCGGATTCGGCTACCTCTCTTGCTTGGACTTGGGCAGCTTCAGCATCAGTCCGATAGACGGCCACGAGCGCATCCGCATCGGCCTTTGCCTTTTCAACATCGGATTCGGCCTTGGTGAGTACAAAGGCCAACCGAGCCTCAAGCTCCTTAATTCTTCTTGCTTGAACTAGGCCTTTTTCCTCCATTTTCTGAAGTTGGGTTTCAGACGACAATAATTGGGCTCGATCAGTCTCTTTTTTTGCAGCAAAGCGGTCCATACCTTCTTTCCACTGCAAGGACTCCATCCTTATCACGTCGACCTCCTCACGAAGCTTCCCGATCATCTCGATTTTTTACAGCAGCTGTGAGACCGAAATGTTAGCTATCGTTCCGGTATCAAGCCCATAGGCTTTCAAAAGCATCATTACCTACTCAGACAAATCATTCTGATCTCGATAAGCCTTGGCCAGCTCAGCTCGGAGGTCTTTTATTTCCTCCTCTCTCTACCCTAAGGAAAGTCTAAGGAAGTTCCTCTCGTCAGTAGTGCGGTGTAGGTTGACCGCGTATCGATGCAGCTCATTCTGGGAACGAGAACATTGTTCTCGATGGACTGCCATAGCCTAAAAAGAAACAAGAAGCGAAGTTAACAAAAAACGAACATAAAGATAGTACCGACAAAAAAATTTTAAAGGCTCACCTGATTCAAAGCCCGCCGCAATCCGTGAAATGTCCTCAATACCGGTAAACAGGTCATGAAACGTATCTTCTTCATCGTGAGGCCTGTCTAGATCGAGGGCTCCCAGAGCTTGAGCTTACCGAATCATCCCTGCGGAAAAAGCGGGAAAGGTAGGCGAATCCTCGATCGCTGCTGCCCCAAATAACTCGCTTGGTGCGTTCCCCTCGGCTCGGAGGGGTTCGAGGGGCTCTTCGATTGTAACCCCTGCTGGTTGCCTCCGATGAGAGGCATCTTCGACATCCGATAGCTCGGGGACTCTGCCTGAATCTTTCTCCCATATATCTTCAGTTTGAGGTGGAGCATCATCGATCCAGCCGGCAATGAGGCATCGGTGGCTCTCTTCGTTCGGACCGCCAGCGCGGACTCATTGTCCTCTTCTTCTTCTTCTTCTTCTTCTTCTTCATCTTCATCCCTTAGACGCAAAATGGATTCCACAGTCAAAGGAATGACATTCTTGTTCGGCTTACGAGCCGTCCTCTTCTTCAGTTTTGAATATCCGAGAACCGAGTCTCTCTTCCTTTTATTTTCCTTCACCGGCTTTGGGACAAAGTTCGAAACATCCTCCTCATTGAACAGAGGCCTCAAGACCGCGTCTTTACCCAAACCTGCATATGGGAAACCTTATAAATAGTATTTTGAGAAACGCCTCGTTCGGATCATCAGAGTCCGAGAAATGAGCTTACCGTAATTTTTGGCCTCCCACCGACCCTTTGACAAATCATGCCCTGAGCGCTCAGCATATGTGGAGGTCAAAACAAGAGCCCGTACCCAGTTCTTGAGATCAGGAACCGCTCCGGGCATCCAGGGAACTGCTACATCACAAAAGGAGGAGTGTCGATAAGAGAATAAATGGAAGAACAAAATAGAAGCAACAGCAAGATCACACTTACGTTTCATATTCCACTCCTTGGGAAAGGGCATCTTTTCAGTCAGGATCAAGTCTGAAGTCCTTACTCAAACGAACCTGCCCATCCAACCCCGGTCCTTGTCCTCGTAAAAACTCGAGAACAGAGCCTTGGTAGCCCGACGCTGGAGTTTTATTAACCCTCCTCGAAAAAGTCGGGGACGGTACAGCCAGATAAGATGATCGAGGGTGAACGACATCCCCTCGATTTTGCTCACAAAATAACGGATCAGGATAACGATCCGCCACAAAGAAGGATGGACCTGGCCTAGGGTTACCTAATATTGTCGACAGAAGTCAATAATGACGGAATCGAGGGGACCCAAAGTGAAAGGGTAAGTATATACGTTCAAAAACCCTTTCACGTAAGAAGTGATATCTTCATCAGGGGTAGGTATTATTACTTATTTTTCACCCCAATTGCAATCCTTCTTTAACAGATCGAGGTGTTTCTCGGTTATCGAACACATGTACCTCGATACCGGCTCACACCGGCCAGGGACCGATGAACCTTTATCAACCTTAAAATCTGAAGTAAGGACGCATGCCCCGGGAACACACTCCTCAGGCCGTGGTTCTGCCGGTGCCTCATCGGCGACACACTATGAAGATGAAGCCTTCTCTTTCTGAGGAATGGTTTGCGATTTTTTCGCCATTTTTGAATTCAAAAGTAAGGAATAGAAGAAAGTGATAGAGATTTGGTAGAATTGAAGAGGGTTTTTTTCGGAAAGAAATCACAGCTTTACTGGTAAGTTGGAGAGTATGAATAAGAACTTGAGAAATTTTGGAAGATAGAAGATGTAAAAAAGGTAAAAGATAAAAGTAAGGGTTATTTATAGGTTCAAACGATGGCGGTTCAGTATCAGCAGTGGCCAACCACCGCATGACATGCATTAAATGCCTTGAAAGACTAAACCGACGGGACAGCTGCCAGATGCGTCATGGTCGAACCCGATGGAAACGACAAGATATAATCCGATCGAGCTGTGAAAAATCATATCGTTTCTCTCCATATTCTTTCTAAGAAATAAGGGGACTATCTGTATATAGTCGAAATAGATTTCAGCCTTGATATGTCCGGTATGGTTCGAAGGGTGATGTATCGAAGTAAGATCCCGAAGGGGGGACGAACTAACCTCGAACCCGGGGAGGCCGGTCCATGTCGAGATCGATATCATAATCAAACTCGAACAAGAATCGAACCATGACGTAGGGTAGACCTATCGTGCTGATAATCCAAAGACCTACTAACATTGACCTGGAATCAATTCGAGGGCTCGAACCAAGATCACCAATTCGAGCCGAAATCAAGCTCGAACCAAAATCGAGGATTCTAAGCGAGATCGAGCTCGCAGACAAAAGCCGTTGCAATCCCATTAGAGGGAATCTTGGCAGAAATTATGGAAAAGCTGACTTATCATGGGTCTCCCACTGAATGTTTATTTTATTATGCTTGGAGTTGAATCCCTCCACTATAAAAGGGCTTGGTTATCATTTCTGTAGGACAAGTTTTTCTGAGACTTACATTGTAATAAAAGTATTATATTTCTTCTACAGTAAAGAATCGCTCTTCCAGTTTCTTAGATTAATTCTATTTGTCGAATCCTAAGGTTCACTGTTCTTGATAACCTTATCTAGATTGCATTCTCTTCAATCTGCATTTACATTTTATTTATCCTTGCATTTTGTATCAAGTTACACCACATATCCTCGGAATTGCGTATAAATTCAACTCTATCCATTTTTCGGGTAAACAAAAATAAAAAGCTTCAAATTTTTGCCTTCATGTCTTTTTAAATTGTACTTAATTAGTAATTAACCTGGTAAGTGAATCACTCTTTTCGTAGTTTTTGTACACTCCATCATTTTCTCTCTATGCCGATCGGTTCAAACTAGTTATTTACAAGTTCTTATTTTATCTCAAATAATAGTATGTTAGGTCAAGTTTCTAGGAAATTAAAAATGCTTTTTTTAAAAGAAGTGTTATTTTCAAAGAGTTAAAGTGTTTGACTGAGAGAAAAATACGTGATCTTAGATAGTAGCACAACATGTTTTTAAGAAGTTTTAAAAAAAAGCAATTTCTCCCTAGAATCATTTTTAAAAAGCTTAACTAGCAAAAATCACTATTCTAATATTAGGAAAAATATTTTTTAATTTAATTTAGTGAGACACAAATTGTTACTCTTTAAAAATATTTTCGAAAGATACTTCTAAAATATTTTTTAAATAAAAGATTTTAAACATTTGGCCAAACTAATTACGTTTGTTAGTAAGTCCATAAAATTAGAGGAATAATTATATTTTTGGGCCGTCCTAGAAAATAATAGCAGAAAACATATATTTTTTGTATGTTAAATATATTTTTTTTAGCAAATATTCTAGTAGGTTATTCACCTAGTAGCTGTTATATATAACAAATCCCAAATTGGGTAGAAATTATAAATTGTTCAAGTGAACTACAAACAAGCACTACGCCAAAGAAATCCAATGGCTATTGCTACCAAATACAGTGTAGCAGTAGCATAATGAAGATTGAAAAGTACATAAATATTAATTTGAAACATCCAATTATTGCCGATGACAATGAATTCACATTCATGTTGCAAACAATTCCTTGTAGCACCTCCAAAGCTCTCACCTGGCGCCATTTGTTGCAATCCAAAGGAATAGGTATGTATAATCCATTAGTTGTGAAGCAAATCAGTTTGGATATCTGCATTTTGGGCCTGCGTTACTTCAACAGCAGTGTTGCTTCAATGGATCTTCAAATGGATTTTCAATGAGGACTCTACATGCAGTTGATGAATGCATCAAAGTGACAGTACTGGGTGCTTGAACTATTAGGACAATATAATGTTCTCTCATCTCCAGATTGATCATGCGCGCACACTAATATCACTGGACAATGATAAATCACTATACTGTAGAAAAATTCAAGCAGCAGTTTTGTAGTATGCAATGTGAAACCACAAGGCTGATCATATGTGCAACCTTATACTTATGTTGCAGCAGAGCAGTCCTTTTATTGAGCATAAGCAGCTGGCAGTTGTTGTACAGAAGCTGTGAATCTGTTTTTTTGCCTCTTTTGTAGTTATAGATCTTCCCTGTTGGTAACTCCAGAATATAATCTCTCGAACAACACCCAGAGTGAGCATGGTAACATGCTAATACCACTGAGTATTGATTCAATAAAAAATAATAAACAGTAAACCTCGAGACAGCAGAGGCAGCTGACAGTTGTTGTGTGAAGCTGTGAAGCTTGATCTTCTATTTTTTGCCTCTTTTGTAGTTAGAGATCTTCCCTGTTGATAACTCCATGTGTATTTGGATGTGTAGCAGTTGAATTGGGAGCAGTAGTGGAAGATGAATGCATACCGACTACAGTACTGCATGTTTTATGATATAAGGACAATATAGTGTTCTCTCATCTCCAGATTGAGCATGCATGCACACTAATACCACAGGATAATGATAAAACCCTATACTGTGTTTGAACAATAACATAATAAAGCATCATTTTTGTCGCATTTGGTGTGTACAGATGTACTACAGTTGACATTTCGACTCTACTAAGTATGAGCAAATGTAGTAAGACAGTCTCATGATATAGCTGATAAGTGTGTTGATATCTTCCAATTGTGTACACCTTTTGTATATTGTTTGCTGCCTTATTGAGATAGTACCAGTTGACAGTTGTTGTGCACAAATAGTTGAGCTTGAGCTTCCTCATCAATATTTCAAATATTGCGAAACTATTCCGTCTCTTCCACAACTCCCATATGATAATCGCTGATAGTACTTGAATTATGGACTGTAATCTTGGAACTCCTTCAACAGTCCAACACTTAAGTATAGCTTGATGAAATGTGAGCATGTCTATTCCAATTCCTGCATGAGACAGAAAATACGACCACACTCTTCTAACTGCATTTGAAGTGAAGAACAAGTGTTGCATTGTTTCCTCCCTAGGTTCAGTACAACATCAGCACCTAGAAGCCATCAAATAGTCAAGTCTTCTCAAGAAGTCATCTAATGGTAGCTTATTCTTCCATACGTTTCACATGAAGAAGGCTATTTTAAAAGGTAAACCTTTCACCTAAATTTTTTTGTAAGCATTAAATGGCTCATTTCTCCTTCTCACATACTCCCAAGCTGACTTTACGCTAAATTCTCCATTAGGCTCCAATGTCCAGTATGGTTTATCGAGTACATCCTGCATCACTGGTGGTCTACAATTCTCCAGAATATGATTTGCAATCTCCTCTGGTAGGATTTGTCGAATCAGATTTTCATCCCACTGCCATTCTTGCACCACATCACTCACATTATGTATTGTTTCATCAGAGAAAAAAATTGGAGGTGTGACAAAATATAAAGCCCATAAACCAGTCCAATTTTCAAACCAGAAAAGAGAAGATCCCACCTTCGTATGCCATACAATTTGTTGTTCAGTCAACTCACGACACTCGATCATTTTCCTCCAAATGTGTGATCCTTGCCTCCATGGCACCACTATAGGATTCAATTTTTTACAGTACTTTTGGCTCATAAATGAGCTCCATAAACTCGGCTTCGTTTTAAATTTTCACCACAATTTACAAAATAAAGTTTTTGACACATCATGAAGCGATCTAAATCCAACTCCTCCTTCCTCGCAAGGCATACAAACGTGGTCCACGATGCCCAGTGCCTACTTTCTCCACCAATAGAATTACACCAAAAATAATTGAGCAAATATCTTGTGCAATTTACTAATCACACAAGCAGGAGGGTTAACTGCTGAAAGGAGATGGATTGGCAGACTTTGAAGAACATGCGAGATCAAAATTGCCCTACCTCCAATTGACAATAGTTTTCCTTTCCATGCTTGCAACTTGTCTAATGCCTTGTTCATCAGTCCTTGATAGTAGTCTGTCCTTCTTCGAGCATAAAAGATCGAGCAACCAAGGTAGGTAAATGGAAATTCCTGCTTGTGTATCCCAGTTATCCTTTCGACCTTTTCCACCACCTCTGGATTGGTTAAGTGATGCATGTAGATAGCAGACTTATTCTTATTAATGAGCTGCCCAGATGCAGCTTCATATGCAGCCAAGACTTCCATCACCAAATACAGAGAAGTAGCATCAGAGGAGAAAAATATGATCGTATCATCAGCATAAGCTAAATGATTAATCTTAGCGCTCCACTTAGGCAGTCCAAAACCACAGAAGTAAAGGTTCATATGTAGTGCATTGAGTCCCCTCGATAATGCTTCGACAGCAAGAATATATAAGGTTGGTGATAAAGGATCACCCTGCTTCACACATCTCGTCGACTTAAAGAAACCATGTGGTTGTCCATTAAGCAAGATTGAATACCAATTATTAGAAATAATTCTAAAGATTATGCCAATGAACCTTTCTCCAAATTCCATTTTCCTCAAAACCTTAGTCAAAAAGAGCCAAGATAGCCTATCATAGGCTTTTGCCATATCTAGTTTGATCACAACATTTGGCCCAGCATTAGTCCTCAACCTTATATCAGTGATTATTTCTTGCGTCAACAGGATATTTTCAACTATGCTTCTGCCCTTCACAAATCCTGCCTGCTCGTCTGAAATCAGATTAGGAAGATAGCCTACTAGTCTCTCATGAATACTCTTGAGAAAATCTTGTTGACAAAATTGCTGAGACTAATTGGTTGCATGTCTGAGAATGAGATCACATCTTTCTTCTTAGGTAACAATACCATATTCGTATGAGTTATGCATCTGGGCAGCTCTTGACCATTGAAGAAAGCCTTCACCATTTCCACAATATCCTCCCCTATTATATCCCAACATATATGAAAAAACAACCAGTAAAGTCGTCTGGCCCTCCTGCACTATCTCCATTAAGCTCATAGACAGCCTTTTTACTTCGTCTCTTGTAGGTTATTTTATCAATTCTTGATTCTGCTCGTAATCAACCATTGTTAGAACATGGTCAATAATTTCAAATGTTGTAGGAACCTGCTCTTCATGAAATTGTGCCTTGTAAAACTCGATTGCTTCTTCTGCCATAGTTTTATTATCTTCTAACCAATTTCCATCACTGTTTTGTATTCTCTTAAGTTGTAACCTTTTCCTTCTGCCATTTACCTGCGCGTGAAAAAATTTTGTGTTTCTATCTCCATCTTGAAACCAATTCATTCCTGCCTTTTGTTTTCAAAACTCCTCCTCCAAAGCCAAATATCTGATCAACTCTGCTTGTACCTTCTGAAGCCTTGCTCTATTCTCTTGTGTTGGATTCTGTTCGAATTGAGCTTCATGTACTAATACCACCTCTTCTAAACTTGCAATCTTCTAAAAATATCCCCATATGTAGCTTTGCTCCACAAAGATAAGGCTCTCTTCATCTTCTTTAATTTGTGATTAAACACAAAAAATGGATTCCCAGCAAAGTCAGCAGTTCAGTTCTCCCTAACAACTTCCTTAAAAGTTGGATGCTTAGTCTAGAAATTTAAAAATCTGAATACTTTCTTAATTGGCACTGCTGTAGGATTGCATGTGAGTAGCATTGAAGAGTGATCAGATCCTATTTTTGATAGATGAGTGATCTCCACTCCATGCAACATCTGTTGAAATTTGATGTTAGCCAGACATCTATCTAATCGTTTAAATATACAATCCTCCTCTACTTTTCCATTCCACCAAGTATAAATACTTCCTTTAAATCCCAAATCAAATAAGTTACATGTGTTGATACAATGCCTGAAATCATTGACTTCATTTAGAGACACTGGCAGCCCACCAAATTTTTCTTCTTCATCTCATATAACAAAATCTCTAGCTACCAACCATGGCAAAGTCATATCTCTAGCTAATGCATATAAAGTATCCCACAATTAGATCCTTTCTATCGAGTCACATTTTGCATAAACCAGCGTGACAATGAAACTTATTTGAGTGTCCATATTGGTCAGTTTCATTGTTAGCTGTTGTTCTAAGTCAAAAATTATATCCACCATATGATCTTCATTTACAAAGGCCCATATTTTATTATTGACATTAGCAAAAGCTTGTGTTAGACCAATCCTTCTTCTGTATCTCTCAAGCTTCCTCTTCTGCTGCATAGGTTCCATTAGCACAATAAATTGAAAATGCTTCTGCCTATTCATAGTGACAAGTCTTTCAAAAGCTTTCTTTGTATTAACCGATCTCACATTCCATATGATAGCATTCATATTTAATTATGAGATTTAGTTTGAGCCCTTCTTGTTTGAACTCCTCCTGTTTGCACAGTCAAAGCCTCTTTTTGCTGCTTTTTTTCTTCCACGACCAGCTGATTTCACCTTGTCTAGTACCCTTGGAGATAAATCTCCTTGCTTGGCTATGTTGAGGAAATTTTGAGCTGTAGATTCTTCATCAATATCCTTTCCAGTTCTGCCCAAATTCTCCACTACTTTCTTAGTATTTATGTGAGCTTCAATATCAGTTCTCATAGGTTTAGGAATTAGAATACCACCTCCTTTTTCCTTCATAGCATGCTGCTGTAATTGAGAGTTTAGCACCTGATCATTTTGAAGCCTATTTACTGCCAATCCCTCTTCATTATCTGTAATGATGATTGCATCTTTGTTCAGCTCATTTGCCTCATTCCTCACCACTGTTGCATCACCCTTAGTTCCTCCTGGATCAACTGTAGGGCTAATAACTGCTAGTTGCATGTTCTGCACCACCTTAGGATCTGATTGTATCCTTGCATTGTTGTCATCATCACCGTGCATTGGTTTTGTACCAGTAGATTCCTTGGCCTTTCTGTTAACACTTTGTTCTTCTTCCTCCACCTCTTCTTCAGTATGTAAATCATCTTCCTCCATTGCACCTGAAATTTCCCCTTCTTCAGAATCCTCCTATATCTGATCACTCCACAGTTTTCCTCCACTTAGCTGCAACCTCTCCTTTTCAGCAGGTGCTTCAATTGACTTTGTTGTATCAGTAGTTTGTGTATGAATTTCTTGGCAAGATCGTTTAGTAGCCACTAAGTTGTCACCTCCAAAAGTCTTGTTTACCCATTGAGCAGTCGACTCCTTTTGCACCTTAGGAGCACTACCATTCCCCTTGTCATTAAAATTAAAAGCAGGTACCTTAGGATTCAATTTGTTAGCTGACTTTGGAGTACCATTCCTAGTCGCACTAGGAGATACAATAGGGCTGCGATTATCATTACTGTTTTCCACCAATACCAGCTGGTTATTATCATGTTTATCTCCCTCATCTACTTCAAGGACAGTAAACTTATTTGTCACCTCGACCTGCTGATTTCCCACAGTTGGCTTCTCAACTGGAAATATTTCCTTTCCAGTTTTAGTTTGTATTTGTTCCTGCTGCCCGATTTTCTTTACTCGATTGTCTCGCACTTTTTTCCACCTATATTTCCCACAACTTTACCACTGCTAAAAATCATCAAAGGTCCTTGTTCCTTGCCCTTGTTTCTCCCTTGATCATTGGTACCCGGTTGCTTCAAATTTGCTGTTATATTAGTTTGATCAATCTGTGTCGCAACTTCATTCCTAGTCTGTTGCTCCACTGATTTATTCTCCATTAATTCTAGATGAATCCTCCAACATTCAATCATGTCATGGCCCTGTAGTTTACACTCTTTACAATATTTTGACAAGTAATCATATTTAATGGTTACCCATTCAGTCCTCACGACTCCACTAGCTTCATTCTCGATGTCCATACGCACCTTCTTAGGTAACTCGGCTAGAAGGTCAACAAGAACTTTCACACGCGCACAACTGGGTCTCGTTTTATTAATAGTATCCATGTCGAAGTGAAGAGGCTTACCCACAGCTAAAGCTAATGAAAATAGGCACTCCTTGTCCAAAAACGTTGGCAACAAATTTGGAAACGAAATCCACGCCATTACCTTTGGTGTTCCTCACCGGCATTGAATTTTGCATCATAAATCAATGTCCTTAATTGATATTCATAGCCAGTCTTGTCTTTTACATAATACACACTCTTCGCCGTAAAATTAATAAAATCTTGCCATAATGTCAATCGAATTAATACATGCATGTCGCGAAGGTATCCAATATTACACTCGCCTTTAATTACACATTGAAGAGGGACAATTCGACGTAGTTCATTAAGCTCAGGCCATCCATATGAGAATTTACAAACTACTGCATATTGCAATCCTTCAATCGCATTCATTCGCTCAACCTTTGCTTCAGTAAACTTAACAACATGTTGTCCATTAAGCAAACTAGCTCGGCGAAGTGCAATTGGTTCAACAGAATTGGCTCGTTCCTGCAGGGCACTGTTCAGTGTTGAAGTTTTCAGGATTTTCGAGAAATCTAAAGGCTGGGGATTGGATTATGTGATCGTATTTGTTGGGGCGATGAAGGGAGAAGGCTGACCAGCCGGAAAAGATGGCTGGCCGCCGGCCATTGTGGCCATTGAAGCTCAAAACTCCAGATTTTCGCAATGAACAGTAACTCGCATAACTGTTCACGGCACTGTAGCAGCGGCTCTTGAGAGAAAAAATTCTAGAGGATTTTTTTTTTTTTTTGGGGGGGGGGGGGGGGGGGGGGTTGATTGATAAGCATGCCTTTGTATGTTAAATATAATTATAAATATTATATTTTTTATTTATTTTTTATTTTTTTATTTTTTTATACTACTGGATGGGCTGTCTAATTGCTATTTTATTAATAATAAGGGGGGCAAAAATTACAGTAGTGTTGCCTTTATGCCTTGACTATATATAATCATCCATGTGCGCCTCCGTATACATATTATATTGTATATAATTAGTATAAATATTTTGTATATTGGATAAGTGCTCGTAATCTTTTCGGTAAGACAAAAAAATAAAAACAAATCATTAGGGCCTACATACATGCGTGTTAGTGGCCACTGGTTCCAACTTCCAAGCAGCATGCAACATCTGGATCAGAGTCGACACCATAGCGAAATTAATGATAGGTACGCCATTGTGTTGTTCCTTTGACCAGAAGTTTCGAACCGTTTTTGTTTTTATAGAAAGACGATAATCACTGTTGGCACTGGCTTCTCTCCACGTGTACTGCTTCTTTCCACTCTTTATCACTTATTTCTGCCATCTGTCCTCTCTTCTCCTAATAATGCTGCTAATGTTCATCTTGAGATAAGGAGTGCTTTCCCATCTTGCTACTACAAACTTCAGCTTTAAGCATTTTTCAGTTTATTTACGTGTTCAGTTAGACATCGAAAAATGTTTATAAATTAAAATTATTTTATGACTTAAAATCAATCAGATGCCATAAAATAATCCTCCTAATTAACTTTTTGTTTTTCAATTTATAAACAGTTATCATTTGATGAAACGTTTTCTTGTTTACTTTAATGTTCTTTGTAATCACAAAAATACGTTTTTCAAACAAAGCTCTAAATTCTTACACCCCCCTCCCCCCACCTTTTTTCTACGTAAAGATATTTCTAACACGTATGTTTTACACGGCCGTAGAAACATTTCAATCATCTAATATAACTAAATTTTATAACAGTTGCACTAAGCTCCGGCTATACACAATATTCGGGAAAGGACAGGATCACAAAGATCTATTGTATGTATCATTATCCTATATTTTTACAAGAGAAAATTTTCGCGGCTCGAACTCATGACCTCCTGATCAAATCACAGTAACTTTAACAGTTACGTCATGACAGCAATTTAATTATATTAAATGATTGAAATGCTTCTATTGTAAAAAATACGTGTTGATCAGCTAAACCTAAACAGGCTCATAGTTTCCCTATTTGGACTAATTTAGGCGAACTCGGGTTACATATACTATACTCTGTATAAGCTAAAAGAATTAAAAAATGTATGTATATAAAGTTACACGAGGATATATATAAATAGTGGATCTGACTTCTTTCAATAATAATTCCATAACCTGAAATTTCTCTGGACCCTTCTTGTTCCCGATTCTAGTTCGTTCTACCTTGCATTCTCTTCTTAATACTAAACGATATAATCGGATCATGGCTTCTCAAGAGCTGAAACACAGAACCAAAGGAGGACAAGAAGAAGAAGAAAAAGAAGTTATACAAACAGCAGAACGCAAAGATACAGACGAAAACACAAAAATGGACAGAAGCAGCAAAACAACAAGAAGACAGAAAGCCAAACGAGGCCTCAAATCTTTGGGAATCGCCTTGACCTTACCTTTGCTATTAACCCTTTTAGACATCTCTTTCTTTGGGTCCAGTTACCAGTACGTTTCAATGGAGAAACCCTTTTGGATCCCACGTCTGTGGGCTTTGCACTTAGCTTGTTTGGGTTCTGCTTTTCTGATGGGCCTTTCTGCTTGGCTTGTTTGGGCTGACGGTGGATTTCATCGCCAGCCTATGGCTATGCTCTTGTACTTAAGTCAATTGGGGTTAAGCTTGGCTTGGGATCCTGTGGTGTTTAAGGTTGGAGCTACTAAGATTGGGTTGGTTTTGTGCATGGCTTTGTTTGGAGTGTTGATTGCGTGTGCTAGGACTTTTAAAAGCGTGAATCCTATTGCTGGGGATCTGGTAAAACCTTGCCTTGGATGGGCTGTGCTTCTGAGTCTTGCAAATCTTAAGCTTGTATACCACTAGTGACAAATTTGCTACATCGATCTTATGTGCACTTATTTCTTTGCCTGTTATGCTTGTGTACTGTAATTTAGATGCGTTGCTACATATTAGTGTTTTATATTTACTGTTCTATATATATATTTCACATCCTGAAATGCGTGAATTTGGAGTTTTTGCCTGGTATGGATTGTGTTCTTCCTAGTCACCAATAATTTGTCATATGGTTTGCTTTTTTGATTGGTGAGTCATCCCTGTCCTGTTCGTGGTACAAGGAATTTATTTCGTCTTTGGAGGTGGTCGAAAAATACATTGATTCATGAGTGGCGTTATATAAGAAGAAAAAGAGAATGTTTTGCAGGGCCAGGTAGTAAAGTCTTGAACGAGTTCTTTGAAACATGTCCCAGATTGATCCCTGTACTTATTACCTTCCGTTATATTTGTTGTCTAAATTTATCTTGATCGTGATCAAAGTAATCAATAATACCCCTAGAGGGTGAAGTGGCAGGAGAGGAGGGGCACACTAAGATTGGAGAGATGAGGTGGCACGCCACATGGTGTTCACCTCATCCAAATGTTAGAAGATGTGGGGTTTGAATAGCAACGGTGAACTCATGTTAAAAATGGAGATATTTTTAATTATTTTGCTAACGGCAGGAATAAATCTTAGATGATGATAAATTTGGCCTTTTTCCCTTGAAACATCTCAGGAGCAAAAGCAAAGTTTTCGAACAACAGAGCCACCTTGCTCTAATAGATGGAAATGCCACTTCAATCAAAACCACGACTGCTACAACCTTTCTTTTACCTCTATTGTTTGTCTCTGGTATAAACGCAAAAACTAAAGAAAATAATATTTTAAAAAGTGACAGTTTCAAGTTAAATGTACAGAGATGATATGTTTTCTAACCATAGAAGGCATGAAGCTTTTAGGCCAAAAATGTGTCACTTAATGTTCATTGCCATATCATCGCCTTAGAAGCAAAGGGAATAATAGCAGCCTGAGCTGCTTATTGGAACAATTATCGAAACAGGTTCCTTTGGTCATCCCCCAAGCCAAGTGAAGCTGAGCAATAGTGTCTTAGTACTTAAATTTCTAGTCAGTGCGGCAAAGCTTCCTAAGTGTCACAGAAATTCTCCTCTTCTGATCAATCTCTTGGCCTTCCCATTTTTGAAACCCATGCTTCCGATTTATCTCATGCTTCCAGAGATAGCGTGCTTCTCCCCGCATCAAAATAAGACATCCTGGAGTCAAAAGAACTGGCACTGTTTGTGGTGAATCTTGGTTGCATGTTTCGTTCTCGACTCGAGTAAAACGCATCACGCAGGATGACTCTAGAGATACGATAGCGATTCCATCTTCAAACCGCATTAGATCAACATGAGGACAGATCCCCTGTAATAAGGCAATATGCTAAAAGTTACAACAACAACAACAACAACAAAACCCAGTAGTTTCCCACAAGTGGGGTCTGGGCAATCTGCTAAAAGTTAAACAAGAAAATTTATCAACCTAAAATCCAGATCTGGTGGCTGTGGTCAAAGCTGCTGGTGAGAAATCATGCTTAATTGACATTTTTTATCGACTTAAAATCCAATGTCGGTTGAATCTGCTAATGAAAACCACTCCAAAATTTGCAGTACTACTTTGATTCAAAATGAGAAAAAGGAAAAAAGAAAATCATGAAATCAATGTCCAGCATGAGAAGCACTATCGAGGAAATATGAGTATGTTTATATGCTTAGAGACTTCGTTTAGTTTTGTAATTAAAAAAAAAAACATGAAAGACACTGATATAATGTGACTAAGAAAAAACTATGTGCAATAGTGCGATACCAGTATCTCCTTTGCCCCTAAAGAATATTAGTATTACGCTTTGGAAAGACTCAAAGGAAACATGACGTTTTAAATTGCAGCAACGCTTATATGTTAATCCCAGCTCGTGTGTTACTTATTGCACATATCCACAGTAGAGATGCATCTTATCCTCAGCATATCCAGCTTCAGAGTCTATTATTCTTTTTGCCTGGGATCGTCAAGGACCTTCATGCACCAACCCCTTCTCTTAGGTAAAAGCATTCTGTTTGATGTTCTTCAGATATATGTCATGAATCTTCAATTAGAAAGGCTTTTGTTTGTACTGTCATATAAGAAAAATAATGGTTGAAATCTACTTGACTTTGTTTTGTGAAACGAATCCATTTTAGAACGCTCCTCAAGTAAAACTCTCATCTACTAATAGAGGAGAGTTTTATTTTCCTTCTCAAAAAGAAAACTCTCCTCTACTAGAGATATTTGTTCAATTTCTCTCACCAACTTAGTATCTTACTAATAAGCACCCATCCATAAACCAGAAATCCCCTACTTAGTTCATTGCTACGGGAATCTATATCATAGTAATAAGCTCCCTATTCATAAACCAGATATGCTGTTTATACTTCTTAAAAGCCAAGCATGCATTACATAGATTTGTTAACAAAACTTAGGACAGTGATCCTTTTTGTTGGCATCTTATACTGCATCATGCAACTTGATGGTTGTACTAGTTAAACAGTTGGTACTTAGTAGCATTCTAGAAGCATAATTTTACTATGATAAAACACTTATCAGTGGAAAAAAAGTTCTGTGAAAGGATAAAGTCGCACCTCACCTGGTTGATACATGTTAACTATAAGTTGATCAAATAGAGGTTCCCTCCATAACAGATCTTGTGGAAAGATACATGCTTCCTCGCCCTTTCCACAGTTCTCCAACTCTGCAACAAAATTACTGAAAAGAATCGCCTCATGGATAGAGCTGGAAAGCTCAACTGCCCACCCTGGTAGGTCACCAAACCTCATAGCCTGCAGGGGAGGAAAATACATGTGATCAAGTGCATCGATAAATGACTCTAGGTTAAAATAGTCGAACAGTGTGACCCCATCAAGAGAAATTCAAAAATCGATTGTTGGTTTAAAAAAATTAAAACTTAGTCACTTAATCAAAAGGAAAAGAAGGTGTTAAACAGAATCTTCTGCTCTTTGTCCTTCTCAGAGATAGCTGGAGGACAAACCTTTTCATAGTTCAACATTTCAACTATATGCCAGATATTCTTTGTAGTATTTTTTATCTGTTTTTCGACAAAAAGAAAATGGCATTACTTTAAAGAACTATTACATGGAGAATGGAGAGGCTAAAGTTTTTGAATTTCGAATGAAAGAAATGGTTTGATGCACATGGTAGAAATAACCTACCAATTCACCACTTGTACTGACTTTTGCATCCATTCACCAACTTCAAATTGAAGTGTCAAAAAAAGGGCAGGTCGGTGCACAAAGCATCTCACATTCACGCAAAGGTTTGGGAAAGGGAGTGAGACAACTTTACTGTTGCTCCAAGACTCCCCTTCAGCGAAGTGTCATAAGTATAGCTGATTTACCCCCAATTACAATACCTGACATGTTTCTTCTCCCTTGAGTAGCAGTGGTATAAATTCTCAACTTAATATTTAGGGACACTAAATTCAAAGTTCACATTTTTACATAAAAATCACAGGAAACATCTTATTTCAAATGAAACATAAAGGATCATTTTCTACACAATTCAAGCTCACAAGTATGAAAACTAAAGATTTAACATGGAATATAGCAATAGTGAGGTAATATATCCTTCAGCCAAATGACACATGAGTAAGCTTTTAAATCACACTTAATTAAAGGGAATAAGTGTACTATACAAGAATGCGGTGAAGGTTTGAGGATCCAACAAGACCTGATTGCTTGAAGATTGAGCAAACCATCCTTCTGCAGCCACAATAGAGTCAAGAATCAAATGCAAGAGCTTTGATGTAAAATAATAGTAATAGGTTCAGTTGAACCCACATAATCCGCCTTAAATATTACTACCTTTTTGGATTGATGACAACAAATTTGATTGTTGATCAGGAGATAGGAAGTCTTTGCACAGCCAGAGACCATCAATTTCACTGATTTTTTCCCAGTCATGACTTTCTCCAAACACTGACCCGGTTAGGGCTTTTCCATTTTCCCGATTCTCTGCACAGTGAGAATGGACAAATTGTTGTTGTTCTTCGCCTTCGCTGTCTGATGACTCGCCAAACGCTTGCGTTAGAATCGTCTTCAGCTGCTCTTCCATATTATTGTTCTTAAAATCTGAGTCTCTCCCAGTTCAATTTTGCCTGGCTGTTTGCACAGTTCCAGTTTCAATTTTTATTTGTTTTTAAATTTTTGGGTGAGTTAAAAAGTTTCTATTTCCGGAAAGTTGTCCTTTTGGCCACTTTAAATTTTTCTACTGGTAATATGCAATAATACATACTCCCTCCGTTCAGTTATAGTATTGAAGTATTTTCAAAATAAATTTTTATTTTTATTTATCACTTTTCGCATATCAATTAATATGGGTATCATGGTAAATTATGTACTTTACTTTTATTTCTTAAGGGGCGTGAAAAATTTAATGTGGACAACTAAAAGTGAACGGAAGGATAATTTAACTTTCAATTTGATTGTTGGTGCCTCATCTAATAAATGGTTACAAATTTAACAAATTTTTAACTTAGAATACTAACATTACCTTAGCATTAAAGACGATTATTTACATGGTTTTGCAATTAAAATGTCGTTAGATTTGTAATAGTTTGTTAATTAGGCTATGAATTTGAAGGTTCAACAATTTACTTAGGTCTTACTAGGGAATTACACTAATCAAAATTAAAATATAACAATAAAAAAAGGACAAAAGCAAAATTATCTCTTTGTGAACGAGCAGAACATGTGCTCTGATACTAGTTGTTGGGAATAAATCCCCCACAGTAAATAATATTTATGAAAATAAAAGAGAAATAATAATGAAGCACCGAGATACGGTAACCAACAAGAATAAAAGAGTGACAAAGACCCCGAGAGAAAAAAAAAAACACGACCCCGAGGAGAGCAATTTATATCACTATAGCAAAATAATTACACTTTATAGGCCCGAGTAAAATACTCCAAAGACTACTACAATACTCAAAAGAAATAACTCTCTTTTGATATTCTCACCTCACTACAATATCGCTCACACGCTCTATTTTCTCACAGATTATTTTCTTATACTCTATTTGTGATGCTTCACTCTTCTTTCTCTCTTTCTGATGGTGTGATGAAAGAAGTGAAGGAGCTCTCCTTTTATAGGAGAAAAACACGTAGCCTCCAAGAATGCTATAAGAGTAGCTTTAATTTTTCTCCACTCATTTCCAAATTTGGGGCCAAAGTAACCATAGGCACATGCCTATTAAATGGGATGGACCCCACATTCTCCCCCTCCAGTCATATTTACCTGAAGGAGGTAACACTAGGCTTTTAATTTAAGTGTATGCCGACAAGTTCTTTGCATAGTTCAAACTTGTCTCTTGTTACCACCTTGGTAAGCATATCTATCATCTATTTTTCCTTGAATCCAGTGATATCTCACGTCGATATGCTTCGTCCTTGCATGATACATGGTATTTTTACTCAAGTCTATTACACTTTGACTATCACAATAGACTATGTATTCCTTCAGGTGCAATCCAAGTTCTTGAAGAAACCGTTTTAGCCATACCATCTTTTTACCAGCTTTAGTAGCGCAATATACTCTGCTTCAATTGTAGAGAGTACGATACATTTCTGCAACTTTGACTGCCATGATATAGCTCCCCCTAAAAATGTGAACATGTATCCAGTAGTAGATTTATGATTATCAAGATCACATGCCATATCAGAATCCATGTAACCCTATAAGATTGGATCAAATCCTCCAAAATACAAACAATCTACAAAGGCACCTCTCAGGTACCTTAGTATCCACTTGACTTCTTCCCAATGTTCTTTTCCAGAATTTTCAAGGAATCTGCTAACAATACCAACTGCATAAGCAATATCTGGTCTGGTGCATACCATTGCATACATCAAGCTTCTGACTGCTGAAGAATAAGGAATTCTAGCCATGTTTCCTTTCTGCTCCATTGTTGTAGGACATATCTTCTTGCTCAACTTCAGATTGACCAGCAGGAAGTGTGCTGACTGGCTTAGCACTTTTCATGTTGAAGCGTTCCAGTACACGTTTAATGTACTTCTCTTGAGATACACACAACTTTCTGCTTATTCTGTCCCGAACAATCTTTATTCCCATAATTTGTTATGTTGGGCCCAAGTCCTTCATATCAAATGATTTGGACAAATCTCCCTTCAACTTTGCAATCATCTCCTTGTCTTGTCCTCCAATTAACATGTCGTCCACATATAATAATAAAATAATAAAGTTATTGTCATAAAATCTTTAAAGTATACACATGGATCAAAAAGTATACACATGGATCAAAATAAGTCTTTATGTAGGTTGGACTTTTCATGAATGAGTCAAACTTTATGTACCACTGCCTTGGTGCCTGCTTAAATGCATAAAGACTATTATTCAATTTGCACATCGTGTGTTTCTTTGCAACTACTTCAAATCCTTCTGACTGCTCCATATAAATCTCTTCTTCCAAATCTCCATGAAGAAATGCAATTTTTACGTCTAACTACTCCACTTCAAGATCTAGGCTACTTGCTCAGCTCAAAATTATTCTAATAGAAGTCATTTTGACAACAAGTGAGAAAATTTCGTCAAACTTAATACATTTCTTCTTTTCAAAGCCTTTTAACACCAATCGAGCTTTATATCTGACCAACTTGGCATTTCCATCTTTCTTGAGTTTAAAGACCCATTTGCATTTGAGTTGTATTTTACCCTTTGGAAGTTTAACCAACTTGTACGTGCCATTTTTCTGTAGAGATTCCATCTCTTCTTGCATGGCTTTCATTCACTGATTCTTTTTTGGATCGGACAGTACCTCCTTAAGACTTTCTGGCTCCCCCTCATCATGATGAGGATATACTCTGTACCTGGATGATCTAACCTTGGCCTTTCTAATCTCCTCAGAGGTTGAGGTTGTTCTTCTCCCTGAGTGAGGTACTCCACTTGCTCGATATCATCATCAAGCTGCTCCCTCTGCTCAATAACCTCATCAGGTTGCTCCCCCTACTTGGCAACCTGGTCGGTTGTACTTTCTTCACTTGTGGAAAGGTTAGAAGTAGAAGTATGGTAACAAGGTTAAGGACTATACCATTATTTTTCTTGACCTTCTCTAATATATCATGAGCAGTTCCAACTTCACCTTTTCGGAAGACTACATCTCTGCTTCTGATGACCTTCTTCTTTACAAGATCCCTAATCGGTACCCCAATTCTTCTTCTCCATATCTAATGAATATGTAGGGAACAGATTTATCATCCAGTTTTGTTCTCTACTCCTTTGGTACATATGCAAAAGCTCTGTAACAGAACACCTTCAGATGCGAGTTGGACACCTCTTTGTTGGTCCAAACTCTCTCAGGGATTTCAAAGTCCAATTGAACCGATGGACTCCTATTGATTAGGTAACAGGCTATTTGAACTACTTCACCACAGAATAACTTAGGCAATATAGCCATTATGAGCATGTTTCTCCCCTTCTCAACAATGGTACGGTCCATTATCTCGGCTATGCCATTGTGTTGTGGGGTTCCAGGAACTGCCTTTTCATGTCTGATCTCATGAGTTAAACAGTATTCTTCAAATTCCCTTGAAGTATACTCACCTTCAATGTCACTTCAGAGATGATTTAGCTTTTGGCCCTTCTCCTTTTCCACTAGAGCATGAAACTTCTGGAAAACTTGAAACACTTGATCTTTGCTTTTCAAGATATAAACCCATAATTTTTGTGAGACATCATCAATAAAAGTAATAAAATATTTGTTACCGCCTATAGATTTTATCTCCATTGGACCACAAACATCAAAATATACCACATCAAGTATATTCAATTTTCTTTCAGACGATGTTTGAAAGGAGACTCTATGTTGTTTACCAAATAAACAGTAGTCACAAGGTTTTACCTCCGTACTTTTGGAAAAAGAGATGGGTGATTTTCTGGCAAGAATATGCAATCTCTTTTCGCTTATATGACCCATTCTTTTGTGCCACAAATCTGCAGAAATATCATCTTGTGCCGCGTTCAATTCACCTCGACATATTTCTGCATTTTTCTTGTACAACGTTCTACGAGCAACTCCCTTTGTAATCACCAATGATCCCTTGGTGAGTCTCAACTTTTGATTTTCAAAATAATTCTCGTGCCCATCTCGGTCCAAAGCCATTCCCGAGATCAAGTTCATCCACAAATCAGATACATGTCGCACGTCCTTTAGAAGCATTGTGCATCCGACATTTATCTTAATGCAAATGTCACCAATCCCCGCAATATTTGAGTAACTTGGGTTACCCATTCTCATAGTGCCAAAATCACCTGCTACATATCTGCAAAGAAATTCCCTTACCGGTGTGGCATGGTAAGATGCTAATGTATCAACCACTCAATCTGACTTTGGACCTGTCAAGTGCATGTATTTCTTTTCCTCATTTATGAAGAGAACAACATTATCATTGTTTTTAACTGTGGAGGTTGTGTTGTCGTCATTCTTCTTACCACTGTGTTCACCATTGCCCTTCCTTAGATTTGGGGAATCTCTTTTGAAGTGACTAGGTTGATCGAGTTGTAGTAATTTCTGGCATTTAGGATCAGTTCTTGGACTTCCCATGACCTCTGGATTTACCATAGTTGCTCGAACTCCTTCGGTAACTCTTGCTTCTACCTTCTGTGATGAGAGCATGTCCTTGATTTTTCGACTTCTTTCTCATCTTCTTATTGAATAGAAGAGCCGATGTAACGTCTTTCTACTCAATAGTGGTCTTACCATGCATGATATTTGTTGTCAAATTATCGTACGAAGATGGCAATGGGTTCAAGAGCAAGATGGTTTTATCTTCGTCCTCGATACTAACTCTGAGGTTAGTGAGTTATGTAATTAGTCTGTTAAACACATTTAAATGTGACAAAAATATTTTACCTTTACCCATGTGTAGGGCGTATAGCTACTTCTTTAGGTACAATTTATTTGTCAATATTTTGGAGATTTATAGGTTTTCTAACCTTGTCCAAATACCACATGCGGTGTCTTCATCAATGATGTTATTTACCACATCATATGTTAAGTGCAACATTATTGCAGTGGCAGCTTTTTCATCTAAGTCAACCCAATCCTCAGCTTTCATGGTATCAGAATTTTTGACATCAACATCAAGTACCTTGTGTAATCCATGTTGCATGAGCAGATCCCTCATCCTTTTTTCCATGTTGAGAAACCGCTATCCCCATTGAATTTTGCTACCTCATACTTTACTCCGAATATGTTTTTTCACCAAGGAAAGTACTACCGACCGTGAATAGTATTTCTGTGAACGAGCATAACATGTGCTCTGATACCAGTTGTTGGTAATAAATCCCCCACAGTAAATAATATTTACGGTAATAAAAGCAAAATAATAATGTAGCATCGAGATACGGAATAATAATCCCCCACAGAACCTGTGCTCTTACAAGTTTATTTTTTCTCTAATAAATCTATTATTTACATTAAATTTCCCTCTCTCAACCACAAGAAGTTAGTGCAAGTTGACTTGTTCTTCAAAGACATTTTCTGCTTCAAAGTTTTTGAAAATCAAAATACTTTTCTGATTCAAAGGCAGTCAGAACGAGAGTTGGAGTCTTGGAGGTATAAATTTTGCACAATCTTCTAATAAAATTAAGGTATCATAAAAAATTTTAAACAAGTTATTAAGATACAAAGGTGCACAACTCAATGATTTAGGTAAAAAAAAAATGGTAATTCGATAGAGTAGTTGATTTGCTCATATTTTATTAATTATGGATATTACTACCATGATAATATTAAGTACCAAACTATTATACAATGGTAACTTTTTATTTGATTCATTTTATTTAAATAGTTGAAATGAAATTGATGACAATTCAACAAATGAATTGAACAATATACCATGACCGCCTTTGTCGTTGAGCCAGAGAAGACGGGATAAGGATAATCTATTTCATGTTGACGCATCGCTTCATGTGTTTGACATAATGAAATGTGAAAACACACATATTGATACAAACGCGGAAGCAAAAATAATAAGAACATAAATAAAAGGGATAAAAAAGATAGAATTTAGCGAGTAACTAATTAAGGAATTGAAAGAATATTTGATATCTATCTCAAGTACCCATTTAGTTAAGACCTAATTAACCCTATACTATAGAATAACCCTCAAGGGTAAGAATCCCCATAAAAACAACCTTAACAAGTTTATAATCAACCAAGGAATTCATCCTTACACTCACTCAAGGAGTTCAATATTCATCAATATCAAAATAAGTTAAGTGAAAAAGTTCTCTATCATTACCTTCTACGAATCTGAAGCGGTTTCTTTAACCTCTCTAATACTGAAATGTAACATCACTAATGATATAGAAATAACGCAAGTCTTGGAACCATCCAATGCAAATATCAGATCTTAGACATATACAAATCCGGGAAATCCTCAAATACCATATATGAAGCTCGAACTCATTAGAATCTTCTCGAGAATCATCCACTCTGCTCCAATCTCTAATGCACCGCTAATACGATCTGAAAGATTTGTGCTCCATTAGTACACAATTACCTAATGAAGTAACCCACCTTTAAGTAACCGACTGAATCCATTATCCTTGCACACTACGTCCACCACAATTAACAAACTCGAATAACTCCAAGATTACCATATATCCATAGAGTGTAATACACCATGCATCTGGAAATTTTAACTTCCCTGCACTACCCTCAAAGCCATCCCCCTACAAGTCGTAATTGATCCACAAATATGCCTCAAACCAAAATAACCGAACACATGACCAGGAAACATGATCGTCGATAGCAAACTATCCCACTTGGATCGAAGCCATAGAACATAACATATGATAACCCACAACACCTTTACTCCATAACTTCCATAATCCCAAAGTGTAATTCAACTAAATCCTTTATACGTTCATGTAGCTCTAATCATAAAATACCTCAAATCATCTGCTAAGAACATATCCATCCTCGGGACAGTCGTGCGAGCTTCCTCAAGCGATCCGAACTCAAATTGCAGCACATACACATTCCACTGGTAGAGAGAAAACTCTTCATAGAAACATCATAGGAATCACTTAACCTCAGAATATCTCGCATGAGATAACCCAGCTACTTAGCCTCAAACTGGCATTTCTCTATGCCCTATCATGGTTACAACCATTATGCAATAACTAAATCCTCTCGAGTCTGAACTAGTCAACAAGACATAAAAATGCACTTCAGTCCACAAATGAACAACTGAAAGATCCCTAACATACTCATAACTCAAGACTATACAACACATCAAGACAGAAATCGAGCATCCATAATCCTTTCACATCCCAAGAAAAATTCTTCTCGTCATATCCAAACCATCTAAGCACATTTTGCAGTCACATAATACTCATCATATAGTTATCCGATCACTCAGTGAGCCACCAATCCCATTCCTAGAGATACTACCAGACATATAAGTCCAAAATCACATACTCACGCAACTGAAACTACCGAGCCCAAGCTATAGTCTGAACCTGGCCTCAAGTCCTCTAGACTGGCCTATCTCTTCAACACAACAAAAACATCTCGTACCACATCCATGACGTCACAAGTCGTCGATGCACAGCTGATACCAAGTGCTCAACATAACATACGAGTGGATGGAAGAAAAACAAAGATATATGCGTCAAGCTGAATCAAGGCCGCACGATAAGAAAGAAAGATGGAAAGTTTCCTAGATGTCTTATAGCCTCTCGAAGATAGGTATGGACACCTTCATACCGATCCGAAAGACTCTACTAGACACTTGCTCATGACTCGTAGAACCTATGAATCTAGAGCTCTGATACCAACTTGTCACGATCCAAAATTTACCTAGTCATGATGGCACCTAACCCAACCCGCTAAGTAAGACAAATAACAGTCAACACGACTCAAATGAGAATAATAAAAATCAATAAGTGAAATAACAGAATTTCTGTACAATAACCCATGGATTGGTAGTACAAGTCATGAGCCATTAAGACTTAAATTTACAAAGCCGATATAAAAATAAATACAACATCTGTTTGGAATATACATAAACAGATTACAAATCTAAAGCTACCAAGGACAAGTGGTAGCTACATCCGGAAGCAGGTACGACTTCAATGCTAGCTTCCTCCATCCACAGCAACTCAGTTCCAAAATCTGCACTTAAAGTGCAGAAGTGTAGTATGTGTATAACCAACCCCATGTACTAAGCAGGTATCATAACTAACCCCGACGAGGTAATAGAAGCAAGAATTATAAATGAACTAACTAATCACTTGTACAGTTCATAAAAGAACAACAAAATGATTAAGTCATGAATCCAGATAAAACCACCTTGGTACACACAATAGCTTAACGTACTCTTCTCAGTCAACAATCCAGCATATAAAGAAGATGTGCAAAGAAATCAGGTAAACATGTTTTGAAATTACAAGAAAAGATGAAATGAAACAACTAAATCAAAGACTTTCCAGTTTTCCTTAGAATTTCCATAACCGAACCAAACCATTGAATAGTTTTTTTCCAAAATCCACATCAATCAGAAACTCGTCAGTTTCTCACAATCCGTGTGTACACCACCAAGAGGGAACATTAGAGGGTGATCCTAGGGGGTACATCCATATCCACACATTGCACGGACAACTCACATATTGCATAGACAACTCACGTTCTAATAATATCAACCGCACGGACAACTCACATGATACACGGACAACTCACATGTTGCACGGACAACTCATGTGACAATAATATCAATATCTCAAACCCACACAAATAACTCACGTGCCAATATTACATCCGTCCGACGTGGTCACAGGCTCAATATCACAATCCGCCCAGCGTGGTCACAGGCTCAATATCATAATCCTATCACAATCTTTCCGGCGTGGTCACAAGCTCAATATCATAATCCGCTCGGCATGGTCATAGGTTCAATATAACAATCTATCCAGCGTGGTCACAGCCTCAATATCATAATTCGCACGACGTGTTCACGTGCTACCAGTCCAATCTATATCACAAAGAAAGCATATATAACAAGAATACATGCACATAATCAATGACATCAAATTTCACACTCCTGGACTAGTATAAGTGACAAACTAAGGTATATGCATGTGCAACGTGTGTTATCATAGTTCAAATCAAGAAAATACATCACAAAGGTGCAATTATCAAGTTCAATCAAGAGATTAACCTCTATGTAACCTCAAACATAGCTCAAATAGCTCACACCAGGGGTACAAGTATAAGAATCATTACAGCATGAAGCTTAGCAATCAATCCAAGATATATCATAGCCTAAACACTACCCCAAGCATAAAAATGCCTCGGTGCACGCACATGGACTCAACCCCACACATGTGCGCCGCCCATAGCATGTAGTTATCACAAATAACTAGGTAACTAGTGCCTCAACCAAGTTTAGGTAAGATACATAGCAAGCCAAATAAATACTCTAAATCATCATCTCGCACAAATCGACCCCGAACGGCTCGAAACTAACCAAAAGCAACTCAAAAACATCAAATAGTGCCATAAGAATCAAACTCAAACAATAAAGATCGAATCTTTAATCAAATACTCAAAGTCAACCCAAACCCACACCTTGGAACCGGGCAAAACTCACTAATTTCGTTAACTCATTCGAATAAAAGTCTAACCATACTAGTTTCACTCAAATACGACTTCGAATCGATGTTCAAAATCGAATTATTCACTTTTAAAATGTTTTATCAAAAAACACTCAATTTATCTTTTAAATTCATCAATAAAATGCCAAAATAAAAATTAGAATCATATAAAATAATCAAATCTAAGTCAAAAATACTTATGCGATCAAAATTGTAAAAATTCCCTCAAGAATCGCCCAAATCCGATCTCCCAATCTCAAAATGTGATAAAATGAATTCACAGTCCGATATAAACTTATACCTCTACTTCAAGTGTACCCTTCGCGATTGTGGGACCCACTTCACATGCTGTAACGACCTGACTTGTTATTTTAAGAATTTACGTCTCGTTCAGTGACTTAAGATCTCTAGCAGCCTCGCAATATATATTATGACCCGCGTGTGTGGTCGAGTTTGATTTACGGATGATTCGGAGAGATTTGGGATACTTAGTCCCTCAGATGGAAGCTTAAGTCTTAGGATTTTGACCGTAGTCAGAACTATAGGAAGACGACTCCGGAATGGAGTTCCGTCGGTTCCATTAGCTCCGTTGGATGATTTTGGACTTAGGAGCGTGTCTGGACTGTGAATCTGAGGTCTGTAGCCAATTTAGGCATAAAATAGTGAAAGTCGAATTTTTGAAAGTTTGACCGGAAGGTTGACTTTTTGATATCGGGGTCGGAATAAGATTCCGAGAGTTGAAACAGCTCCGTTATGTCATTGGAGACATGCCTGCAAAATTTGACGTCATTCAGGGTTGCTTTGATAGGTTGCGGCATGAGTTTTAGAAGTTGGAAGTTTTGGAAATTCATAAGTTCGATTCGTGGTGCTATTTGTATTTTCGGCGTTATTTGAAGTGATTTGAGACCTCGAGCGAGTCCATGTTAGGTTGTGGAACTTGTTGGTATGTTTAGACGGGGTCCCGGGGACCTCGGGTGTGTTTCGGATGGGCTACAGACCATTTCCTTCTATTTTTGAACTGATGTTTCTGTTTTCTGGTGTTCTTCTTCGTGTTCGCGAAGATCACCTCGCGTTCACAAAGTGTTACTGCTGACCACCTTATACTTCTTCTTCGCGTTCGCGTTCAGCCCATCACGTTCGCAAAGATTTGTCTTTTCCTCCACCGCGTTCGCGATTAGACACTCACATTCGCAAAGCTCTTTTTGGCAGCCTCATGTTTCTTTTTCGCGTTCGCGAAGGTTTCCTGTTTTTATTCTTCGCGTTCGCGGCCCTTTTGCTCGCGTTCGCGTAAGTCAGTCGTGGGCCATTAGATTTTTCCTCTCCGCGTTCGCGAAGCACAACTGGGCAGTTCATTTTTCTTCTTCGCGAACGCGATCCTTTCTCCGCGTTCGCGATGCACAATCACCTAGGCATAATATAAGATTTCCAAATCGAGGGTTAGGCCATTTTTATCACATTTTGACTTATAGAGCTCGGTTTTGAGCGATTCCTTGTGGGTTTTTCAAGCAAAATCGATTGGGTAAGTATTCTTCACCTAGAATCTATTTATTTCCATGATTCTATCTTTATGTTTATCATTTAAATTGTGTTTTGAGTTGAGGAAAAGGGTGGTTTTTTAAGAAAACTTTTCAAAATGAAAAATCACGATTTGAGGGACGAAATGGTATTGGAATTTGATGAAATTGGCATGATTGATCTCATATCGGAATGGGTGTTCGAATTTCATGAAAATCATGTCGGGTTCCGATGGGCGGGTCCCGCGTTGACTTTTGTTGACTTTTTAGAATAAAATTTTAAGTCAACGTATTATTATCCGGAATTATTTTCGATGAATTTTAATGAAGTTATACAATTAATTTGGTTAGATTTGAGCTGTCCGGAGGTCAATTCAAGCAAGAAGGCTATTTTGGAATATCAGCCTAACTTCAAAAAGGTAAGTGTCTTGCTTAACCTCGAGTGGGAAAATTACCCCTTAGGCATTGAGTCTTATGTACAACTTGGGTAATTGAAAACCATGTACGCGAGGTGACGAGTACGTACTTGGTTTATATGTACAAATTTTACTGAGTTAAAGTCTTGAGCATATTGTGTAGTAAATTGGATAATTGTTGGCATATATTTAATCATCTACTTGTCGTGCCTAAACACTTGTTGTTGACTCTGTTGTTATATGACAATGTGATGTGATTGTTATTTGATTATTTATGAAATTTTGTGAATTTGCTAGTTTCATAATTATTGGAATTTAATTTAATTTTGGATTTTTCCCTCTTCAAATAATTAATTAAATGAGCTTAAGAAGAGGTGTTTATATAATTATTGAAAATTTGATCTTTTATGAAGACTTTGCTTTATGTTGAGTAATTTCTATCTCTATTGATTATTTTTGGGTGTTGTACACATTGTGTGGAGCATTTGGCTATTTGCTGTGAAATTAATTAACTTGGTTGTAGCTTTGAAATTTGGTTGTGGCCATTGGAAAAATTGTGATATGAATTAATTTTTGTTATGTTGTTGAGATAATTTTTCGTGTAAATTGTTATGTTGTGTGACTTGTTATTTTGGGGAGATAAGGGTGGCATTTCACCGTTGATATTTTGTGGTTATAAGGGTGGCATTTCACTGTTGTGTTTGTTGGCTATTGATATTGTCTGGGCGGAGCGATAAGGGTGGTTATAGGAGCGATAAAGGTGGCTATGGATATTGTCTGGGCGGAGCGATAAGGGTGGCTATAAGAGCGATAAGGGTGGCAATAGGAGCGATAAGGGTGGCTATTGTCACGGACGATATGTGATGATGTGGGGTTGTGGTGTTGACAATTTCCATGTGATGTTGTGATTTTCTTGTGTTTATTTTTATACCTTGTGCAACTTGTCTTGTTGTTAGTAAATTGATAATAATCTGATTTATGTTAAAATTGGGAGCCTGTGGCTATTGCTAGGCGGTTTATAAAATGAAATGTGGGCACGTGGTGCCGTGAATTGTGATATGAAATGGGGATATTGGCACGTGAATTGTCCGTGCAGTTGTGATATAAAATGTGGGCACGAGGTGCTGTGATGAAATGATAATGATATTGGGCACGTTAATTGTCCGTGCAGTTGTGATATGAAATGAGGGCACGAGGTGCTGGGTGTAAGCATGTAATTTTTGACCCGCACAATTTTTAAAAGTAGTATTTTTAAAATATTTACTTATTTTTAATTTGATAGGATTTAGCCTATTTTTCACTTTTAATCTAATAGTAGAACATAAAATTCGAAAACACAAAAAAATAGTTTCACTTTGTTTTTTACCTCATTATATATCTTTTTCAAGAATATTAGTATTTTTGGTAGAAGTATTATTTTAATTTTGCGATGATTTTAATCTAATCCTATTTTTATTTTTAGTATGATATTTGAAAAAATACCAAAAATAGTTTTGTTTTAACAGTTAATTTTATTTTAATAGTTATTTCTACTTAAGTAGGGCTAATTAATATTTTGGTAGAATTTTATCTTTGTTTTTTATTTAATAGGCAAGAGTTGATGTGGGGTGGATAAATTTTTGATTAATTAGGCCCATTTTAAGCACAAATCTGGCCAAAAATGCCTAAAGTGGACGGCTCATTCCCTCAGCCCACATACCCCATCAGATATAACACCCTAGAACTAACCCTGGAGAGACCTAACTCCTCCATTCTAAAGCAGCCATCGAGAGAACACGGACAGAGGGGAAAATACAAAAACTGAGGAGAAATCCCTAGCGCCGTAGCTCGCCCAATCCTTACCAATCGTTTTCTCCACGAGACTACATCATTCTTCATTTTCTTTAGTCTAATACCATGTGAATTCACTAAATACCATAACCATATTTTGTTTCCCTTTATCCCTACAAAACCAGAGCAGCAAGACTAAAAATTATATTGCACAACTCAAAAATATCCGAACGCAAAGTTCTAGTCTGCTCTTTGAGCTTCGGTGTCCTCTGGGTCGAGTAGAGTTCGAGTTCGTCAGCGAATTTGAGTTTCTCCAGCGAGGTCCCATCGAGGTTGTCGCCGTCCAAGGTTTCCTGTCTTAAAACATTTTCAGATTCAAAGAGCTTTCACTCCTGAGGTTCTCTCTTATCTCTTTGACTAATAGATCCGGTAAAGGTCCATTTCTAACTCTTGTGTCTTAAATCTGTTATTGTTTGTTATTGTGTGAATGAATTTGTGTTATCTTCCCTGAATGCACTCTATTGATATAAATTTCACACGGGTTTGCAATTTTTATTAGATTTCATTTCATTCATATTTGTAATTAGTTGATTTAGAGCTTGAATGTAACTTTAAGACTAAGTGAAGTTGATGTTTGAATTCAGTGGTTTTGTAATTAGGATACGAAATTATTCTGTTTGGATCATGTTGAATTGATTAGTATGGTCGGTGGTTAAACCTCATTGTTTGAGTCAATTGGATCCTCTGGCAATGACATTAAAAGTTAGAGCTGGACTTTAACCATGAATCTCGCATAACAACTAGCCTTAATCGTTTTTATTCGAGGTGAGAGGTCGTTCCCTTTAGTTGAAATTCAGGGAAATGCCCCATAAACTTTATAAATAGTTTTATCAGGGGAATGCCCCGAAGTGAATGTATCTGGAGGCCGTGACGGACATCGTGGAGTGAGCATATCATAGACTTTAGTATTTTCCTCTTATTTTACTTTCTTTTATTTAGGCGGGGACAACCTCGAACCTCTTTTGTATTTATTTTGCTTTTGTGTGTTTTGCTTCAATTAGAATATTCTTTAAATCCAATTAGATCAAGTACGCAATCGTGACCTTCAAAGGACTCGGGGAATGCCTAACACCTTCTCCCCGAGTCAAATTAACCCCCTTATCTAGAATCTCTGGTGTAAACTGGTTTAGAGTCAAATATGTTTTTAAGGGAAAATTACTTTTAAATGGTGACTTGGCACACCGAGGTTATATGCCAAGTGGCGACTCTGAGAGAATCCCTTTTAAATAATCAATTTTGTCACTTTCAAATTGAAAACCCTTTTGAGCTTTTAAACCACTTTTATCTATTTTTAAGAGGGTTAGTGAGGTGAAAAAAAGGGGTGTGACAACTCTGGCGACTCTGCTGGGGACTCGCAGGTTCGAGCTGGTACTTGATCTTTTTGGCTTTTTAGAATATTCGGTTGAGGTTTTTATGATTTTATTTGATTTATTTGTTTATTTTAATTTTGTTTATGTCGTTTTATTATTTGCTAGTTGTTTACGTGTTTACAATTTTTCCTTTATGTGTTACTGCTTTATAACTATCATCATTTGCATTACCCGATCAAGTCTTTCTGCAATAAGTCTCGTAGTACGCGTCGCGTACACGAAATCTTTGTTGAGTCACCCTTATTTTAGGAGGGGGTCGTCAGACGTATGGAGTGGGTGGAAAGCTTGAGCAGCCACCATCGACCATACGCTCCCCCGAATTGCCTTGTTAGTGAACTCCAAACGTAGGTCAGCCTTTAGGTCATTTTTATTTGCATCATATCATAGCAGGGCTCGGTCCTAGGTATCGTGTCCTTTATAGGAAGCTTGTCCAAACTGTGTCAAATGGGCCCGCTAGCCCAAAATGACATTCAATCATCCTACATGCTAAATGTTGCATCTTTGAGGGTAGAAAGGTCATCTGGCGGACTGATGTTTGGGAAAGAAGGGTGAAAAATGAAGCAAGAGAGAATATTGAGGGTTTTGTCACTTTTAGTTTCTTGCCCCGTTTTCTAAAAGAAAAAAAAAATAACAAAAAGATTTTACACTTTCTTATCAATTTCAAAAAAAAGACAAAAAATAGTTTTTTCCAAATTAATTGCATTTTTCAAAGCTTTCTCCCATATCTAATCCTCCCGAACTACGCATACCTGATTCTCGTAATTCGGGGCGGGATACGTAGGCAGCCCACATAGGGTCCAGTCTTCCTAGCGAGTCTTAGGTTCTTGGCTTCGGGGGTCGTAGCCAAATCTTGCATGTCTAGCCACTTTTGGCCACATCGGCCATTTTTGCAAAATGGGGGTCATTTTCACAAAAGTGATTTAGTAACCCATGTCTTAAAATCTTAAGTAAACAAATAAGTGTCCCACTACCTTAGGGTCCGTCCTTTTTGAGTTTGCATATTTAACCACTTCTGGCCATATCGGCCGTTTTTGCAAAGTGGGTCATTTCTGCAAAGTAATTTTGGACCATGATTATTGGGAGTTTTGAAGTCGTATAAGTCTTAGTGGGTTATTTCCATGTCTAAGAGGTCACCTTTGTTAGAGTTTGCACTAATAGCCACCCTTGGCCACATAGGTCATTTTGCAGAAATAGCCCAATCATGTCTTGCATGTGTCTAATAAGAAGTGTTGTGGTGCCACATAGTGTCTTGAGTCGCTAACCGTGTTCTCTTCATTCAGGTATGGACCCGCTAATTCGATCCAAAGTGTTGATGGTAGTAAAGATCCCTAGGAAGTTGGTCAAGTGGTGGAAAATATTTTCACTGTTAGAGCAGCATGAGTTAATGGAGAAATTAGGCACCTTCACTTCGCTTCTTGATATCACACCCCCGCCCAGACTTAGTGGAGGCAATGTTGACCTACTGGGACCCGCAAAATATGGTTTTCGGATTTGGAGAGTGTGAAATGACTCCTACCTTGTCAGAAATGTCCGGTCTCACTCGTCTAAGTTACATAGGCAAAGACATGATAATTCCCCGAGATCACTCTAGGACGATATTCCTTAGCGACCTGGGTCTGAAAGATAATAAACATTTAGGATGCCTCAAGCAGTCCTGGATATCTTTGGATTATTTGTTTGCTAGATTTGGACCCCATGATAGTTTTGATGTCTTTTGGGATGAGTTTTGCACAACCAAGGCAAAATGGAAAAGACGCCGCCTTGAAGCCTTCAGCCTTGCTTTGCTGGGAATATTGGTATTTCCTTTAGATGAAAGGCATATTTGCACCCGTCTGCAATCAGTGGTAATGGCGCTATTTCATGAGAAGCAATGCAAAGTCGTTACCATTGTACCAATGATCTTGACAGAGTTGTATCGAGCCCTAAGTGAGGTTACGGGAGGTGTTAGGTTTTTTTAAGGGAGCAACCTTTTGCTACAATTGTGGATGATGGAGTTCTTACACACCGCTTCCTTACTTTGACCTATCGACCGTGCCTTGCGGGATCGAGTGGTATGCATTGAGCGTAGGATGAAGTTTCCTAAGTTTACATACCCAGTAGGCGTCATGGCTTGGATTAAGTTCCTAGGTTTGAGGACAAATGGGAATGTTTTGTGGGACTACCTTTGGCTACCTTTAGATGAGATCTTGGTAGGATGTCGTATGCAACCTTTCTTGATGTTGATAGGACTTAAGTGTGTCAGGCCGTACACTCCCATTAGGGTGATGCGACAGTTGGGCAGGAGGCAGGAAGAGCCGCTAACTTTGAATCTTCGGAGGCACATCATGAATTTTAGCAAAAAGGCGGCTGATGAGATCAAGTACGTGCAATACTAGAACAATGCAAAGAGGATGAAGAAGAATACATTAGTAGAGGACATTGGCAGGCCCGAGTGTATTCAGGAGTACTTGATTTGGTTGCAGTCTATTCTACCAGGGGTCAGCACCCCATTGCCAGCACAGCTTAGGGGTCGGGCAGTTCAGATAGATGATTTTGAGGAGGCTTTGGATCCAGATCCTTGGGGTAAGCTTGAGTTGATAAGGTCTCAGTTGGCAGGATTGGTAGCAAATGTGGAGCAACATGGTCAGTACTTATTTAGGGTCGGCTTTCAGGAGGCGGGGGCACATGCCAGGACCTTTGTTCCCAGCATCAGTGCATCTCTACGAGGCATGTTACAGAGCTTTATCATGACAGATACCCCAGGACCATCCCAGCCATGACTGTCACATTCATGAGCTTATTTGAGAAGATTTTTTATGTTTTGAGCCTATTTTTGTGGTGTTTTTTTACTTTCTAGTCTTGTCTAGTAGAATTGAGGCTTTTAGGTGGTGTCATAGTCTGTCATAGTTTAGCTGAGTTTGTCGAGCCTTTTTGTCGTCGTACTTCCATTTTGTACTTGAAAACCAAAAAAGTTATAAATGAAAAATCCAAAAAGATTCTTGTTTTTTTAGTTTATTTTGTCCACCACTTTTCCAGAACTACGCTTGGTCTAATTCATGTGGAACATGATACGTAGGCAACCTACATCGGGTTCGATCGAATTATTTTAAAAATTAAAAAGAAAAAAAAGAGAGAGATGGAAATGTGGGATGTGAGAAATGAGAGAAAAGAAAAGAGTGATAAGCAAAAAGAAAAAAAAAGAGTGGAAAGAAAATGATGTAAGCCAAGAAGTGATAAAAAAAAAGAAAGAAAAGAGAAGATTGAAATGAGCAAATTGGGATGATGCCTTATGACCTTGTGACACTCAAAGCCATTTTAGAACCGTTAATTGTTGCTAGGTGCATTGCACGTAACGTGATATTATTATCTGATAAATGCCCTAACGCTAACATGGCGGCTTTGTTTTTCTTTGTTACCTTTATTCTAACTTCAGGTAGGTGGTTAGTTTGTTGGCATCCTGGCAAGTCATCCATACGATACTAGGTCAAAGCGCAAGACAGTCATGACTAGCAAAGAAACGGACATAGGAGTTGTTGACCCACCGAGGGAGATTGTAGAATCAGAATCTGAACTGAAAGAGGAGGTCCGAAGGTTGAAACATCAAATGGCGAAAATGTACCAGGCCTGGATCAAGGGACATCCTCCACCTTCATTCCCTACCAACTATACAGAAAAACCTGCCTCCATCCCACCACTATCCCAAGCCCAGATGACCAGTACCGTTGATCTTTCTCCTCAACATGCACCAGGCTTCACCCCTTACCACTCCTACCCCGGCACTTCGTCCCAAATTTTCCATGCTCCACCAGCCAAAACAACCTCATACCCTGCTCCAACATCTGCTCCTATTTTTGTATCCCCTCCACAAGCTACCCTCCATTGATCTTCTAGTGAACCCGCGTTCCAAGCTCCAGATACCCAATACTACACTCCAGAACCAACCTTCAAAGTCCCGGATCCTTACTCTTACACCCCTCACTTTAAGCCTCATGTTGAAACCGAGAAACCATCCAAGAATGTGGAGCAAGATGGGATATTTAGGAAAGTGAAGAGTTTGTAGCAATCTTTGAGGAACATGCAAGGGATAGGAAGCCAAGTAAGTGTGGCTTACAAGGACTTGTGCTTATTTCCTGACATCCAATTGCCCACCGGGTTTAAGATGCCAAAGTTTGATCTATATGACGGACATGGGGATCCTGTAGCCTACTTGAGAGGTAATTGCAGTAAGATGAGAGGCGCCGTAGGAAAGATGAATTATTGATGGCCTATTTCAGTTAGAGTCTGACTGGGGCAGCTTCAGAATGGTACACCCGCCAAGATGCTAGCAGGTGGTACACATAGGACGATATGGCTCAGGCCTTTGCCCGGCACTTTCAATACAATATAGATATTGTCCCGGATCGCCTATCCCTGACAAAGGTAGAAAAGAAGCCCCGTGAAAGCTTTAGGGAATACAGGTTCATATGGAGAGAGGAAGCTGCACGGGTCAATCCTCTGATGGAAGAAGACGAGATGGTTGAGTACTTTCTTCAAGCCCTGGAGCCTACCTACTTTGGCCATTTGATCTCATCCATAGGTAAACCCTTTAACGATGTGGTAAAGATGGGAGAAATAGTGGAAGAGGGACTCAAGTCAAGCAAGATCATGTGCTACTCCGCCATAAAAGCAACCACACAGGCAATTCAAAGTGGTACAGGAAGCTTGTTAGGCAAAAAGAAGAAGGATGATATCGCTATGGTTATCTCTGGATCATGGCGTGGCCCAAGGGGTTCACCTCACCAGTACACTCAGCCTCGACCCCAACCCCAATCCTACACCCAAGCTCCATATAATCCACCCCAACATTATTTCCCACCACAAGACCCTCAATACTCAGTTAGACCACCCCAATACCATGTTCACACTGCACAGTCATATGCTCAACCCCCTCCTTACCCACAATGGCGTGCTCTAGCTCCACAAAATACTTATCCACCCCTACAACCCTACCGAAACCCTACAAGTCCAAACTTTCGACCAAGGCCGGAGTATAGGAGAGAAAGGCAACAACGGAAAGAAACCTTCACCCCTCTGGGTGAGTCCTATGCTAGTTTGTTTCAAAGGTTGAAGCAATTAGACGTCTTGAGGCCGATTGAGGCGAAGATACCAAATCCCCCTCCAAAGAACCTCGATTATTCTCTGAGGTACGCATATTGTTCTGATGCTCTAGGGCACGATACAGAGAAGTGTTGGCATTTGAAGAGGGCAATCCAAGAGCTTATTGATACAAATCAAATTGTAGTCCAGAGCCCAGATGCGCCGAACATCAACCAAAATCCTTCGCCAGCCCATGTAGAGACGCATATGATTGAAATAGTTCATAAGGATGGGGAGCTCAGGAATTTTTCCATGTCCGTCATGATGATTCGTGCTAGTGAAAGTAATTTGGTTAAGGCTCCAAACTCTACCAAAGCAATTCCCTTGACAGTTGAAGGGGTGATAGAGAAACTGAGCTCGCTCAATTTGAAGCCACCGGTGTTGGTTATGAAAGGGCCTTCGAAGGATATTGGGGCAAGTCAGGAAAAGCCAAAAGTGGTAGCGCCCGGGATCCCGAGCAAGCCTGTCATAGTCGTGGAAGGGGCCCGTATTACCCGTGTTATTATTAAGTCAGTAACCCAGTTGCCAATGGTTGATACAAAGGCTGTCCCGTGGAATTACAAACAGGTGATAGTGACATATAAAGGGAAAGAAGTAAAGGAAGAAGTCAACAAAACCGGAGGACTGACTCGTTCTTGGAGATGTTTTACCCCAGAGGAGTTGAGGAAAGCCAATCCATTAAAAGATAGCCAAATCCCAGTAAAGAAGCCGGTCACCGAAGAAGAGGCTGAGGAGTTCCTGAAAGAGATGAAAGTGCAAGACTATTCTATCATGGAGCAGTTAAGGAAAACACCAGCTCAGATCTCTCTTTTGTCTTTGTTGATTCATTCAGATGAATACCGTAGAGCCCTGATGAAGATTTTGAATGAGGCCCATGTTCCTGATAAAATCACGATGAACCACTTAGAAAAGATTGCTAACAAGATCTTCGAAGCAAACAGGATCACTTTCTCAGATGATGAACTTCCTATGGAGGGTACAGAACATAACCGAGCTCTTTATCTCACGGTGAAGTGCGAGGATTCTGTTGTTTCAAGGGTCTTGGTTGATAACGGCTCTAGTGCAAATATTTGCCCCATGTCCACTCTACAAAAGTTGAAGATTGGCACTGAAAGAATCCACATGAATAGTGTGTGTGTTCGAGGTTTTGACGGAGGCGGTAAAAATTCTGTTGGTGATATAATGCTCAAATTGACAATAGGGCCAGTTGAGTTCACTATGGAGTTTCAAGTGTTAGATGTGTCTGTCTCCTACAATCTGTTGTTGGGCAGGCCTTGGATATATGCAGCTAAGGCGATCCCGTCTTCTTTGCATCAAATGGTAAAACTCGAATGGGACAGGCAGGATATAGTTGTGCATGGTGATGAAGACATATCTGCTTATAATGACCCGTCTGTTCCATTTATTGAAGCCGAAGATGATAAAGGGCCTTGGGTTTAGCAAAATTTCGAAACTGTGTCTGTTGAGAAGATTCCCGAGGGAGAATGCATTCCAGGACCGAAGCTATCCTCCACGTCCGTCATGGTAGCAAATGAAATGTTGAAGAATGGTTTTGTGCGGGGTAAAGGTCTGGGTTCATCTCTACAGGGTATTGTGCATCCTGTGTGCCCACATGAAAATCTTGGCACATTTGGTTTGGGATTAACGCCCACAGAGAAAGGACGTGAAAAGGGCTAAAATTTAAGACAAAAGATATGGTCACTCCCCAAGCATGTTCCACACATTTCCAAGTCTTTTGTCAAGCCAGGGGCAGCAAAACAGCCAATATCATCAGTCCCAAAACCTGTGGTCGATGTTGATGAAGAGCTGATCAAGAGGTTCCAGAGTTTGTTTGATGAGGTTAACATGGTGGAAGTTGGGGAAGGTTCTAGTAACGTAGATGTGCAGCTCGTTGGGCCAAATGTGAAGCTTAGCAATTGGGAAGCTACTCCTCTCCCCACCAGGAAGGAGTTTTGGTAGTTTGCTTTGTTTTTCTTTCTGTTATCTAGGTTATTCCAGGGTTGTAATCCAGATTTTTATTTTCTCTTGTTTTGATATTCAAACCCTTCTATCCTTTTATTTTCAATGAAATGCATTCTGCCGTTTTCTATTATTCCTAATAGTGTTTCATTTTGTTTTTCTTTTGTACAGCTCTTTTTATGCTGGTTCTAATGACATGACATGCATGAGGAATTTTCATCCAAATCTTAAAAGCCAGTCTAATCCTGAAATAATGATCCAAGAAGTAGAATATGATGAAGAAGCAACATTTGAGGGAATAAGTAAAGAACTAAAGCACTTTGAAGAAAAACCAAAGCCCAATTTGAATGAAATTGAAGCAATCAATTTAGGAGATCAGGATAATGTCAGGGAAACCAAGATAAGTGTGCATCCAGAACCGCAAGTCAGGGAAGAAATAATCAAAGCACTGTTTGAGTACAAAGATGTCTTTGCATGGTCGTATGACGATATGCCGGGCTTGAGCACTGATTTGGTAGTTCATAAATTGCCAACTGATCCTGCATTCTCTCCTGTCAAGCAAAAGTTAAGAAAGTTCAAGACTGACATGAGTGTGAAGATCAAAGAAGAAATCACAAAGCAGCTTGATGCAAAGGTCATTCAAGTTACTCGATATCCTATTGGGTTAGCTAATGTTGTGCCAGTACCAAAGAAGGATGGTAAGACCAGGGTATATGTTGATTATCGTGATATTAACAAAGCTAGCCCAAAGGATGATTTTCCATTGCCGAACATCCACATTCTGATTGATAATTGTGCCAAGCATGAGATTGGGTCTTTTGTGGATTGCTACGCGGGATATCACAAGATCTTGATGGATGAGGAAGATGTAGAAAAAGCAGCGTTCATCACACCACGGGGAACATATTGCTACCGAGTAATGCCATTTAGTTTGAAGAATGCTGGGGCAACTTATATGAGGGCGATGACTATCATATTTCATGACATGATACACATGGAGATTGAGGTTTATGTAGATGATGTGATCAAAAAGTCAAAGAAGCAGTCCGACCATGTTAGGGATTTGAGAAAGTTTTTCCAAAGGCTCCGCAGGTATAACCTCAAGCTCAATCCAGCAAAATATGCATTTGGTGTCCTGTCCGGAAACTGTTGGGATTCGTGGTTAGTCGACGCGGTATAGAGCTAGATCCGTTGAATATAAAAGCCATCCAAGAGTTACCACTGCCCAAGAATAAAACTGAGGTGATGAGCTTGCTCGGAAGATTAAATTACATCAGCAGGTTTATTTCTCAACTCACAACGACCTGTGAGCCCATCTTTAAGTTGCTGAAGAAGAATGTTGCGGTCAAGTGGACTGATGAGTGTTAGGAAGCATTCGATAAGATTAAGAGATACCTGTCAAACCCACATGTGTTGGTCCCGCCGGAGCCCGGGAGACCGTTAATTCTCTATTTGACGGTCTTGGATAGCTCTTTTGGCTGTGTACTGGGTCAACACGACATCACGGGCAAGAAAGAGCAAGCCATTTATTATCTCAGCAAGAAGTTCACTCCTTATGAGGTTAAGTATACTCTTCTTGAGAGGACATGTTGCGCCCTGACTTGGGTGGCACAAAAGTTGAAGCATTATCTTTCGTCCTACACTACTTACCTCATTTCTCGCATGGATCCTCTAAAGTATATCTTTCAGAAACCTATGCCCACAGGAAGACTTGCAAAGTGGCAGATTTTGCTCACAGAGTTTGATATTATCTATGTGACCGGACCGCGATGAAAGCCCAAGCTTTGGCCGACCACTTGGCCGAGAACCCAGTGGATGAAGAATATGAGCCATTGAAGACTTATTTTCCTGATGAAGAAGTGATGTATGTTGATGAGGTTGATCTTGATGAGAAACTAGGTTGGAAACTCTTCTTTGATGGAGCTGCTAACATGAAAGGTGTCGAAATAGGGGCTGTACTCATTTCTGAAACAGGACAACACTACCCTTTAATAGCCCAGCTTCGATTTTATTGCACTAACAACATGGCTGAGTATGAAGCATGCATTTTGGAGTCCAGAAAGTACTAGTTTCGGGAGATTCAGATTTGTTGGTTCACCAGATTCAGGGAGAATGGGAAACTCGGGACTTAAAGCTCATACCGTATCGATAGTGTTTGCATGATCTTTGTCAACGATTCGGGTCGATAAAATTCAGACATATTCCTAGGATTCATAATGAGATTGCCGACGCCTTGGCTACTCTGGCGTCCATGTTACACCATCCGGACAAGACTTACGTTGACCCTCTGTATATCCAAGTTCGTGATCAGCATACATATTGTAACGTGGTTGAAGTGGAAACTGATGGTGAACCTTGGTTTCATAATATTAAGGAATACATCAAGTCGAGGGTATATCCGGTACATGCCACAGGTGATCAAAAGAGAACCATTCGACGTCTGGCTAGTGAATTTTTCTTAAGCGGGGGAATCTTGTACAAGAGGACTCCAGACTTAGGACTGCTGAGGTGCATAGATGCTAAAGAAGCTTCAACTCTCATGACCGAAGTGCATTCTGGAGTTTGCGGGCCACATATGAACAAGAATGTCTTGGCAAAGAAGATACTTAGAGCAGGTTATTATTGGCTCACCATGGAACGAGATTGCATTAGATTTGTTCGTAAGTGTCATCAATGCCAGGTGCACAGTGATTTGATTCATTCCCCACCATCTGAGTTACACACAATGTCTGCACCTTGGCCCTTTGTTGCTTGGGGCATAGATGTCATTGGACCAATTGAGCCTGTAGCATCGAAAGGGCATAGGTTTATTCTGGTGGCCATTGATTACTTTACCAAGTGGGTCGAAGCTGTAACTTTCAAGTCCGTGACCAAGAAGGCAGTGGTAGATTTTGTTCATTCAAACATCATTTGCCGTTTCGGAATTCCCAAGGTAATCATCACAGACAATGCTGCTAACCTCAACAGTCATTTGATGAAAGAGGTATGCCAACAGTTCAAGATTATGCATCGAAACTCCACTCCGTATCGTCCTAAGGCAAACGGAGTTGTTGAGGCTGCTAACAAGAACATAAAGAAGATACTTCGCAAGATGGTGCAAGGTTCTAAGCAATGGCATGAAAAGTTGCCTTTTGCTTTACTGGGTTATCGCACTACTGTTCGCACTTCAGTAGGTGCAACTCCTTATTTGCTAGTGTATGGAACTGAGGCAGTCATACCTGCGGAAGTTGAGATTCCATCCCTTCGGATCGTTGCAGAAGCTGAAATTGATGATGATGAGTGGGTCAAAACCCGGCTAGAGCAGTTGAGTTTGATTGATGAAAAAAGATTGGCAGCAGTATGTCATGGTCAATTGTATCAGAAAAGAATGGCAAGAGCATACAATAAGAAGGTGCGTCCCCGAAAATTTGAAATGGGCCAGCTGGTATTGAAACGCATCCTTCCACATCAGGCTGAAGCTAAAGGCAAGTTTTTCCCAAACTGGCAGAGGCCGTTCATTGTGACAAAGGTGTTGCCCAATGGTGCCTTGTATTTAACAGACATAGAAGGCAAATGTGTAGATATGGCTATCAATTCTGATGTAGTCAAGAGGTACTATGTATGATTTCTTTGCTTACTTTCAATCACATTTTGTACTTGGCATGTTCAAAGTTGGAATGACGAAGGCACTTTATTCTGCTACCCAAGCACTTTTATCCTTTGTTACCCCTTTTGAGCTTTATTTGTTTTCTTTCATACCCCTCTTTTGGAATCATAAGTAGAGTTAGGAAATAGAAAAGAAAAAAAAAGAAGAAAAAGGAAATAAAAGAAAAAAAAGGAAAAAAAAGAGAAAAAAAAGGAAAAAAAAGCAACAAAAACAAAAAAAAAACTTTTAGTTTGGAACTACGTTAGACCTGATTCCTTTTAAGGATACGTAGGCAGCCTTACTCTGAGGTTCGGTCCCATCAAATAAAAATTCAAAATTCCCCAAAAAAAAAATCGGGGCAGAAGTTTTAGTTTTGCAAAAAGTCTGATTCCAAAAGTTGTAATTTTAAACCCTTCCATCTTAAGTCATGTTGAGCCTTATACCACCTTTTCTTTCTAACCCTTTCCAAAAGCCTATACTACGGTCCAAAGAAAGACCTTCCGATCAATCTTTGAGGATACCAAGTCAAGTGAGAAAGAGGTATGATTTCCATTATGGGTAACACTTTGTTCATTGGGCACAAGGAAAATAAATAAAATGAGAGAGTCTTATTGGTGAAAACCCTCACGGGCACCGTAAGGCGATGGTGAGCTCAGGAAAAATTTAAAATGAGAGTCTTATTGGTGAAAACCCTCACGGGCACCGTAAGGCGGCGGTGAGCTAAGAGATGAACAAATGAGATAGGCTTGTTGGTGAAAACCCTTCGGGACACTATAAGTCGAAAGAGGTTGGTGACTTTACAGAAAAGTTGGATCATTGAAGGCTCGGTTTTTGAAGAATGAAGACATGACATGAACGGAAAATGTGATTGGTTGGATGGGTTAGGTTGATCAATCTGAAATGCATATCATGATCATTGGAGACAGCTGCTTCACTCAGATAAGTCTCTTTTCCATTCTTCTTCAAATAGTCATCTTTGTTCAAGATTTTCCTTTTTATTCCTAATTCTCAAAGTCACCTCGCTTTGTTTTCTTTTGGGTCTGATTTTTTGAATCTCTTTCAAGTTAGTCTTTGTTAAACAAGCCATAAAGGACTTCAAAACCTACTATCGCAAGTGACATGATTTGGAAGGAGAAATGTGGTGGCGATTGAAGTTCAGGTGATCAAGTGAATCTTGAATTTCGAGGAAATGCAAAGGTTCAACAATTGCTAGAATGAAAACACAATACAACAAGTGAGTGTAAGGGATTCAGGTCATTCAGGGGTTTTTGTGGTCAAGGTTCAATCAAATGATTCATTGTTAGCCTGAAGCAGCTTATCAGAATGAAACATGGCAGTGGCAGAAGCGGACACCTTCAACAACGATGCCACAAACTAACCACCACATTTTCAAACTCACCAAATTTCCTTTGATTAAAACAGGGACATGAAATTTGGTCATTCGCTTGGATCCTCCATGAGGAAAGTATGGTTCAGGGGCAAGGAATTTTGTTCTGTCTGCAGGGATCCTCTAGGAAGAGAGCATGGCTCAGGTAAGTTCATTTTCAGTTCTCAGGACCCTCCTAGATAATGGGAATAGGTTTAAGTTCTCAGGACCCTCCTAGATAATGGGATTAGTTTTCAAATTCTCAGGACCCTCCTGGATAATTGGTTTTAGGTTTTATGTTCCCAGGACCCTCCTGGATAATGGGATTTAGGTTTTGTGTTCTCAGGACCCTCCTGGATAATGGGATTAGGTTTTAAGTTCTCAGGACCCTCCTGGATAATAGGATTTAGGTTTTATGTTATCACGACCCTTCTGGATAATGGGATTAGTTTTCAAGTTCTCAGGACCCTCCTAGATAATGGGATTTAGGTTTTGTGTTCTCAAGACCCTCCTGGATAATGGGATTAGGTTTTAAGTTCTGAGGACCCTCTTGGATAATGGGATTTAGGTTTTATGTTCTCAGGACCCTCCTAGATAATGGGACTAGTTTTTAAGTTCTCAGGACCCTCCTGGATAATGGGATTAGGTTTTAAGTTCTCAGGACCCTCCTAGATAATGGGAATAGGTTTAAGTTCTCAGTACCCTCCTGGATAATGGAATTTAGTTTTCAAGTTCTCAGGACCCTCCTGGATAATGGGATTCAGGTTTTAAGTTCTCAGGACCCTCCTAGATAATGGGAATAGTTTTAAGTTCTCAGAACCCTCCCGGATAATGGGATTTAGTTTTCAAGTTCTCAGGACCCTCCTGGATAAAAGGAATAGGTTTTAAGTTCTCAGGACCTTCCTGGATAATGGGATTTAGGTTTTTAGTTCTCAGGACCTTCCTCGATAATGGGGATAGGTTTTAAGTTCTCAGGGCCCTCCTGGATAATGGGAATAGGTTTTAAGTTCTGAGGACCCTCCTGGATAATGGGATTAGGTTTTATGTTCTCAGGACTCTCCTGGATAATGGGATTAGTTTTCAAGTTCTCAGGACTCTCATGGATAATGGGATTTAGGTTTTATGTTCTCAGGATGCTCCTGGATAATGGGATTAGTTTTCAAGTTCTCAGTACCCTCCTGGATAATGGGATTTAGGTTTTGTGTTCTCAGGACCCTCCTGGATAATGGGATTAGGTTTTAAGTTCTCAGAACCCTCCTGGATAATGGGATTTAGGTTTAATGTTCTCAGGACCCTCCAGGATAATGGGATTAGTTTTCAAGTTTTCAGGACCCTCCTGGATAATGAGATTTAGGTTTTGTGTTCTCAGGACCCTCCTAGATAATAGGATTAGGTTTTAAGTTCTCAGGACCCTCTTGGATAATGGGATTTAGGTTTTATGTTCTCAGGACCCTCCTAGATAATGGTACTAGTTTTCAAGTTCTCAGGACCCTCCTGGATAATGGGATTAGATTTTAAGTTCTCAGGACCCTCCTGGATAATGGGAATAGGTTTATGTTCTCAGGACCCTCCTGGATAATGGGATTTAGTTTTCAAGTTCTCAGGACCCTCCTAGATAATGGGATTCAGGTTTTAAGTTCTCAGGACCCTCCTAGATAATGGGAATAGTTTTAAGTTCTCAGGACCCTCCTGGATAATGGGATTTAGTTTTCAAGTTCTCAGGACCCTACTGGATAATGGGAATAGGTTTTAAATTCTCAGGACCCTCCTGGATAATGGGATTCAAGTTTTTAGTTCTCAGGACCTTCCTGGATAATGGGGATAGGTTTTAAGTTCTCAGGGCCCTCCTGGATAATGGGAATAGGTTTTAAGTTCTGAGGACCCTCCTGGATAATGGGATTAGGTTTTATGTTCTCAGGACTCTCCTGGATAATGGGATTAGTTTTCAAGTTCTCAGGACTCTCATGGATAATGGGATTTAGGTTTTATGTTCTCAGGATGCTCCTGGATAATGGGATTAGTTTTCAAGTTCTCAGTACCCTCCTGGATAATGGGATTTAGGTTTTGTGTTCTCAGGACCCTCCTGGATAATGGGATTAGGTTTTAAGTTCTCAGAACCCTCCTGGATAATGGGATTTAGGTTTAATGTTCTCAGGACCCTCCAGGATAATGGGATTAGTTTTCAAGTTTTCAGGACCCTCCTGGATAATGAGATTTAGGTTTTGTGTTCTCAGGACCCTCCTAGATAATAGGATTAGGTTTTAAGTTCTCAGGACCCTCTTGGATAATGGGATTTAGGTTTTATGTTCTCAGGACCCTCCTAGATAATGGTACTAGTTTTCAAGTTCTCAGGACCCTCCTGGATAATGGGATTAGATTTTAAGTTCTCAGGACCCTCCTGGATAATGGGAATAGGTTTATGTTCTCAGGACCCTCCTGGATAATGGGATTTAGTTTTCAAGTTCTCAGGACCCTCCTAGATAATGGGATTCAGGTTTTAAGTTCTCAGGACCCTCCTAGATAATGGGAATAGTTTTAAGTTCTCAGGACTCTCCTGGATAATGGGATTTAGTTTTCAAGTTCTCAGGACCCTACTGGATAATGGGAATAGGTTTTAAATTCTCAGGACCCTCCTGGATAATGGGATTCAAGTTTTTAGTTCTCAGGACCTTCCTGGATAATGGGGATAGGTTTTAAGTTCTCAGGGCCCTCCTGGATAATGGGAATAGGTTTTAAGTTCTGAGGACCCTCCTGGATAATGGGATTAGGTTTTAAGTTCTCAGGACCCTCCTGGATAATAGGATTAGGTTTTAAGTTCTCAGGGCCCTCCTAGATAATGGGAATAGGTTTTAAGTTCTCAGGACCCTCCTGGATAATGGGATTAGGTTTTAAGTTCTCAGGACCCTCCTGGATAATGGGATTAGGTTTTAAGTTCTCAGGACGCTCCTGGATAATGGGAATAGGTTCTAAGTTCTCAGGGTCCTCCTGGATAATGGGAATAGGTTTTAAGTTCTCAGGACCCTCCTGGATAATGGGATTTAGTTTTCAAGTTCTCAGGACCCTCCTGGAAAATGGGAATAGGTTTTAAGTTCTCATGTCCCTCCTGGATAATGGGATTTAGTTTTCAAGTTCTCAGGACCCTCCTGGAAAATGGGATTCAACTAACACTCACAAATGTTCCTGGTACAAACTGGGGCAGAAAATTTTCTTTGTTTTGTCTGTTTTGTTGTGATTGCAGGCATCCACCTGGAGAATGAGGGAGTTCATTCCAAAGTTTAAAATCAATAGTAGGCACCCACCTGGAGAATTAGGGAATTCATTTTAGAGTTATTTCAAAGTTTAAGTCAGCAGTAGGCACCCACCTGGAGAACGAGGGAATTCATTTCAGAGTTATTTCAAATTTAAAGTCAGCATCAGGAGCCCGCCTGAAAAATAGGGTCAACTTTTAATTTTCAAGTCAGAGAGGCATCAGGAGCCCGCCTGAAGAATAGGGTCAACTTTCAATTTTCAAGTTCAAGAGGCATCAGGAGCCCTCCTGAAAAATAGGGTCAACTTTCAATTTTCAAGTTCAAAAAGCATAAGGAGGCCGCCTAAAGAACAGGGCCAATATTTAATTTTACTTCCAAGTTCAAGAGGCATCAGGAGCCCGCCTGAAGAACAGGGTCAACATTCAATTTTCAAGTTCAAGTCAGAGAGGCATCAGGAGCCCGCCTGAAAAACAGGGTCAACTTTTAATTTTCAAGCTCAAGAAGCATCAGGAGCCCGCCTGAAGAACAGGGTCAACTTTCAATTTTCAAGTTCAAGAAGCATCAGGAGCCCGCCTAGAGAACAGGGTCAACTTTCATTTTCCAAGTTCAAGTTAAAGAAGCATCAGGAGCCCGCCTGAAGAATAGGGTCAACTTTTAATTTTCAAGTTCAAGAGGAATCAGGAGCCCGCCTGAAGTACAGGGTCAACTTTCAGTTTACAAGTTCAAGTCAGAGAGGCATCAGGAGCCCGCCTGAAGAACAGGGTCAGCGTTCAGTTTTCAAGGTCTAGTTAGAGAAGTATCAGGAGAATCCCGCCTGAAGAACAGGGTCAATTTTTAGTTTAAAATTTCAAGTCAGAGAGGCATCAGGAGCCCGCTTGAAGAACAGGGTCAACTTTCAATTTTCAAGTTCAAGAAGTATCAGGAGCCCGCCTGAAGAACAGGGTCAGCTTTTAGTTTACAATTTTAAGTCAAAGAAGCATGAGGAGCCCGCCTGAAGAACAGGGTCAACTTTTAATTTTCAAGTTAAGGTATAGAAGCATCAGGAGCCTACTTGAAGAACAACGTTAATTTTCAGTTTACAAGTTCAACTCAAAGAGGCATCAGGATCCCGCCTGAAGAACAGGGTCAACTTTAAGTTTTCAAGTTCAAGTTAGAGGCAACAGGATCCCGCCTGAAGAATAGGGTTAACCTCTAGTTGTTTTCAAGTCAAATCAGAAGTAGCACGAGCTGCATGAAGGACAAGATTTGCAAGCTCGAGTCTACCGCAAGTTCAAGTTTATTTCAAGTGCAAGCAGCAGGGTGCCCGCCTGAAGAATAGGGTCAACTTCCAGTTTTCTTCAGACTCAAGTCAGCAGGATGCCCACCTGAAGAATGGGGTTGAATTTTCAGTTTCATGATTGAAGGATCAAGTGGATATTCAAGGAAGATTCGAGACAAGAAGTAGATAGGATCTTATATTTTTTTTATTTTTGATGTAATTTTTCCTTTTATTTTTGACGTAATGGCAAGAACCGCGGACCGGAACCTCGACGGCACCTCAATCGGCTCTCCACCTCGGTATACTCCATCATTCTTCTCACTTTTGAACTATACGTGGCCTGATTCCTTTATAACCAAGGATATGTAGGCAGCTCAAATACCAGGGCTCGGTCACAATCTCTTGTCCATCTTTGTTTCGTTTTGAATAAGCGTCGAGTCATAAATCAATTACGTTGCTTATTGTGCTTTGCTCAAAAAACTCTTCGAGTTTTTGAGCAAAGAGGAGCAGCTGTAAGCACGTAATTTTTGACCCGCGCAATTTTTAAAAGTAGTATTTTTAAAATATTTACTTATTTTTAATTTGATAGGATTTAGCCTATTTTTCACTTTTAATCTAATAGTAGAACATAAAATTAGAAAACACAAAAAAATAGTTTCACTTTGTTTTTTACCTCATTACATATCTTTTTCAAGAATATTAGTATTTTTGGTAGAAGTATTATTTTAATTTTGCGATGATTTTAATCTAATCCTATTTTTATTTTTAGTATGATATTTGAAAAAATACCAAAAATAGTTTTGTTTTAACGGTTAGTTTTATTTTAATAGTTATTTCTACTTAAGTAGGGCTAATTAATATTTTGGTAGAATTTTATCTTTGTTTTTTATTTAATAGGCAAGAGTTGATGTGGGGTGGATAAATTTTTGGTTAATTAGGCCCATTTTAAGCACAAATCTGGCCAAAAAGGCCTAAAGTGGACGGCCCATTCCCTCAGCCCACATACCCCATCAGATATAACACCCTAGAACTAACCCTAGAGAGACCTAACTCCTCCATTCTAAAGCAGCCATCGAGAGAACACGGACAGAGGAAAAAAAAAGAAAACTGAGGAGAAATCCCTAGAGCCGTAGCTCGCCCAATCCTTACCAATCGTTTTCTCCATGAGACTACATCATTCTTCATTTGCTTTAATCTAATACCATGTGAATTCACTAACACCCACCACTGTTTCACCCATAACCATCGATTCTTAACCCTCTCTCCCCCGTGAATCACCTAAATACCGTAACCATATTTTGTTCCCCTTTATCCCTACAAAACCAGAGCAGCAAGACTAAAAATTATATTGCACAACTCAAAAATATCCGAACTCAAAGTTCTGGTCTGCTCTTTGAGCTTCAGTGTCCTCTGGGTCGAGTAGAGTTTGAGTTCGTCGGCGAATTTGAGTTTCTCCGACGAGGACCCATCGAGGTTGTCGCCGTCCAAGGTTTCCTGTCTTAAAACATTTTCAGATTCAAAGAGCTTTCACTCCTGAGGTTCTCTCTTATCTCTTTGACTAATAGATCCAGTAAAGGTCCATTTCTAACTCTTGTGTCTTAAATCTGTTATTGTTTGTTATTGTGTGAATGAATTTGTGTTATCTTCCCTGAATGCACTCTATTGATATAAATTTCACACGGGTTTGCAATTTTCTTTAGATTTCATTTCATTCATATTTGTAATTAGTTGATTTAGGGCTTGAATGTAACTTTAAGAGTAAGTGAAGTTGATATTTGAATTCAGTGGTTTTGTAATTAGGATACGAAATTATTCTGTTTGGATCATGTTGAATTGATTAGTATGGTCGGTGGTTAAACCTCATTGTTTGAGTCAATTGGATCATCTGGAAATGACATTAAAAGTTAGGGTTGGACTTTAACCATGAATCTCGCATAACAACTAGCCTTAATCATTTTATTACTTTGTTTAATTAATTCGCTAGTAGCATGTTTAGGCCGTCAACACCCATCTAGGCAAACTTTAGGTCTTTTCTTTTCTTTTCTTTTATTCGAGGTGAGAGGTCGTTCCCTTTAGTTTAAATTCAGGGGAATGCCCCATAAACTTTATAAATATTTTTATCAGGGAAATGCCCCGAAGTGAATGTATCTGGAGGCCGTGACGGACATCGTGGAGTGAGCATATCATAGACTTTAGTATTTTTCTCTTATTTTACTTTCTTTTATTTAGGCGGGGATAACCTCGAACCTCTTTTGTGTTTATTTTGCTTTTGTGTGTTTTGCTTCAATTAGAATATTCTTTAAAGCCAATTAGATCAAGTACGCAATCGTGACCTTCACGGGACTCGGAGAATGCCTAACACCTTCTCCCCGAGTCAAATGAACCCCCTTATCTAGAATCTCTGATGTAAACTGGTTTAGAGTCAAATATATTTTTAAGGGAAAATTGCTTTTAAATGGTGACTTGGCACACCCAGGTTATATGCCAAGTGGTGACTCTGAGAGAATCCCTTTTAAATAATCAATTTTGTCACTTTCAAATTGAAAACCCTTTTGAGCTTTTAAACCACTTTTATCTATTTTTAAGAGGGTTAGTGAGGTGAAAAAAGGGATGTGACACTGGGCAAATATGATGATTTAATTATGGGCACGAGGTGTCGTGAAAATATAAAAATGGGCTGAGACCCGTATTTACGAAAAATATAAAAATGGGCTGAGACCCGTATTTTGATGATTCTGAAATGAGGTGTCACATGGTGACTTTTTAATTGAAAGAATTATATTCAAAAAATTTATTTGGAAGGATTTTTACTTAGAAAGTATTATATAAAAGAATTGTATTTTGAAAGATATTTATTTGAGGAAATTGTATTTGAAAAGATTTATTGAAAGAATTATATTTGAAAAATAATTATTTGAGAAAGTTATATTTGAAAGAGAGTTATCTGGAAGAACTATGTGAATGACATTTATTTGAAGGGCTTGATTTAATTGGGTGTAATTGTGTTTATTAATTGTTGAGTAATATTAATGGTATTCTTGTTGTCTGTTGTGCATATCACTGGTCGCTTTATCCTGCCTTTATTATTATTTATTTCCTATTATTTTTGTATATTATATTGTACAGGTTATTAGACTAGTGAGTGTCTTGACTGTACCTCGTCTCTACTCCATTGAGGTTAGTCTTGATACTTACTAGGCACCGTTGTGGTGTGCTCACTCTACCCTTCTGTACATTTTTGTGCAGAGCTAGGTATTGGAGATATTGGACTTGAGCAGAGTTAAAGCGCGATCGTAAAGTTTCAAGGTAGAGCTGCTTGGCCATCGTAGTCCCTTGGAGTCTTTTCATTTCATTGTACTGTTAATTTGTAATAAAACAGTATTGTATATTCGCTCCTCGTGATCATTCCATGTATTCAGTTAGAGTTTGTGACTCAGTACTACCAGTCTTGGGAGGTTGTATATTCATATTTATTCCGCTACTAGTTTTGATTATTTATTTAATTCAAAAAAAGATGGCTTTAGAATGTAATAGAAATCAGCTTACCTAGTCTTAGAGACTAGGTGTCATCACGACGCCTGTGGTGGGATTTTGGGTCATGACAAGTTGGTATCAGAGCTCTAGGTTCATAGGTTCTATGAGTCACGAACGAGTCTAGTAGAGTCTTGCGGATCGGTACGGAGACGTCTGTACTTATCTTCGAGAGGCTATAGAACTGCTAGGAAATTTCCATTTCTTTCATTCATGTCGTGCGGAATTTGTTGAATTTGGAATTTGAGCCTTTGTATCTCTATTCTCTCACAGATGGTGAGGACACGTACTACCAGGTTAGCTGAACAGGCATCCGCTCATACTGCTAGGGCTGCAAGAGGCCGGGGCCGAGATAGAGGCCGAGGTAGAGGTCGAGGAGGGGCACGTGCTACGACTAGAGCACCTATCAGAACAACAGTTGAGGAGCCACTAGTAGCTCCAGTTGGGGGACAGGTACCAGAAGCACCTGTTGTTACCCCCGAACTTCAGGAGACTTTGGCACAGTTCCTGAGTATGTTTGGTATATTAACTCAGGCGGGATTGATCTCTGTTTCACCAAACATTCCGCAGATTGGGGGAGTAGCTCAGACTCCTATCATAACTCCAGAGCAGCAGGTTCACGTTGATCAGGTTCCGAGTGTAGTACCGGTACAATCATTTATTCCGGTTCGGCCTGAGGCCAGCCCCGAGGCATCATAAGAAGAACAAAAGAGACATGAAAGGTTTAAGAAGTATGATCCACCAACTTTCAGTGGCACAACCACAGAGGTTGCCCAAGAATTTCTAGAGAATTGTCATTGTATTCTCCACACCATGGGTATTGTGGAAGTGAGCGGAGTTGCCTTTACTACATTTTAACTGTCAGGCGCAACGTATCGGTGGTGGAAAATCTATGAAGAAGGTAGACCAGCCGATGCCACACCACCAACTTGGGCTCAATTTTCGAAAATATTCTTGAAAGAGTTTGTTCCCCAGACTCTCAGAGATGCGTGGTGCACAAAGTTTGAACGGTTGCGTCAGGTTACAATGACAATGTCAGAATATGCTATCAGGTTCAGTGAGTTAGCCCATCATGCACCAATCTTAGTTTCGAAAATCAGAGAACGGGTCCGCAGATTCATTGAGGGGCTCGATTATGATATTAAAATATGCATGGCTAGAAAGTTGTAAACTGATGCTCCATTTCAACAAGTAGTGGAAATTGAAAGGAAGATTGAGGGTGTTTTAGGCGAGGAAAGGGAGTCTAAGGAGGCCAAAAGGTCTCGAAGATCTGTAGGTTTTAGTGAATTTTACTCTTCAGCTAGACCCCATTATAGCGGAGGCTCGAGCAGTCGGTCAGCTCAGTCCGCACATCATATTACTCGGAGTGCTCCAGTTTATAGTGAACCACCGACACGAGATTCTTACAGTGGTTATTTCAGTTATACGGCACAGACTCAGTACGAGCAACCGCGACCTCAGAGGGGTTGTTATGAGTGTGGTGATACTAGGCATATTATGAGAGATTGTCCTAGACTTGTGAGGGGTGGATTTCATCAGAACACTCCAGCTACAAGCTTTATTCCAGTTGATACTTCACGTGCACAGTCAGCTAGAGGTGGAGGACAGGCGAGTAGTGAGCGCCTAAGAGATGGAGGCCCGACCCGTTGATTTAATCACTATGATTTGGCTGAGGCCAATACACCAGATGGTGTCGTTACAGGTACGATCCTGATTTTTATTATAAAGGATAATTTTCCTTAATTTGATTCGGTTCTGAATATTGAAGTGAGTCCTCCTATTATGCTCTACTTATGGGTGAGCTTCATAAATTTGTGACCCACTTATATGTTTATCCCTATGGGGAGATTTAAAGATGTGAGCCCGTGTATGTCATTTTATTTTTGGTACACCATTGAGGGCTATAAGCCCAAAAGTAATTTTTATTATTTACTGCAGTGGGTTTAATGTGTTTCATAATAATTGATTCCAATCTGTTTTATGAATTATATGCTCTACCGGTAGGAGGGTTCATTATATGTTGTGAAAATTATTTATGAAATATATTGAAAATAAGAAAGAAAGGAAATTGAAAATTTTAGTTGGCACAATGTGCAAAAATACTCGTGATTCGGAGTTGAGGACGAGATCCTCGAATTTTATATATAATGTGAAATATTTAAATAGGGCTGCAAGCCGTGATGGAAGTTATGTAAGGACGAGGTCCTTGTAGTGAAATATTTATGAGTTTAAAAAAATTTCCCTTTGTGAAATTTATTTGTGCAATAATATTAATAGGGAGTCATGCCTGTTAGGCTTATTTGATAATACTTGTATATTTTATGTTCATATTCATCCATTTTTGTGCTGTAAATATTGAGTTTTTGCCTATGAGGTAAGTGCCCATGTGGCGTTAAATGTGACTCATTAATCCGAGTAAGTAATCATGAGGTCTTCATGCCTCATGTTCTGTTGTCAGTATTGTGAAAATTCGAAACGAGGTGATGATTAATATGAGATTAATTGATGATGTTGGAATTAATTATGAACAGCTTTTAAGACCAGAGATGTGGTGATGAGCATACATATGATGTGTTTCATGTCATGATATCATTATGATCAGGCAATGCTGAGATTAATGTTATTGATATATACCCTGTGATATTTTGTTGGGTTGTGGATATGTTGTTAGGAGTTGTTTAGGTGTTACTCTGGCAGGTGGATAGGCCCAATTACAGGGGAGACTCTGCCAAAATTTCTGAAAAAATTGGGAGTTAGTAAAATTTGAAGGATTGAGAATTGCAAAAGAAGATACAAATTATGTTATGTGTTTGAGGGCGAATGATCCTAAGCAGAGAATAATGCAGCACCCCAAAGGAAGTTTTGAATTACTTCAACACTATCGAGAAAATTTATGCGCGCATAGGCACGAGTTGCTATAGCCAGTTGAGAATAATATTGTGTGTTGTTGTGAGAAATCAGGCCTTTTAAAAATATTGGAGCGTAAGAAAATGCCTTAAAGTTTACAAATATAGATAAAAGAAATAATCTCAAGTGAGATGATGTTGTCGGGTTTATCTCAAATGCGGTAACGTGGAATCAACCGTGAGTTTATGTGTAAAAGTAAAATTATCAACTCGGTAACCTCAGAATAATTCTTAGAACGTTCGAGGACGAACGTTTGTTTAAGAGGTGGAGAATGTAACGACCCGACTTGTCATTTTAAGAATTTATGCCTTGTTCAGTGACTAAGGTCTCTAGCAGCCTCGCAATATGTATTATGACCCGCGTGTGTGGTCGAGTTTCATTTACGGATGATTCAGAGAGATTTGGGACACTTAGTCCCTGAGATGGAAGCTTAAGTCTTAGGATTTTGACCGTAGTCGGAACTGTGTGAAGACGACTCCGAAATGGAGTTCTGTCGGTTCCGTTAGCTCCGTTGGGTGATTTTGAACATAGGAGCATGTCCGGACTCTGAATCTGAGGTCTGTAACCAATTTAGGTTTAAAATGGCGAAAGTCGAATTTTTGGGGAGTTTGACCAGGGGGTTGACTTTTTGATATTCGGAATGCGATTCTGAGAGTTGGAATACCTTCGTTATGTCATTGGAGACGTGCCTCAAAATTTGACGTCATTCCGGGTTGCTTTGATAGGTTTCAGCACGAGTTTTAGAAGGTGGAAGTTTTGAAAATTCATAAGTTCGATTCGTGGTGCGATTTGTATTTTCGGCGTTATTTGAAGTGATTTGAGACCTCGAGCGAGTGCGTGTTAGGTTGTGGAACTTGTTGGTATGTTTAGACAGGGTTCCAGGGGCCTCATGTGTATTTCGGATGGGCAACTGACCATTTCCTTCTATTTTTGAACTGTTGTTTCTGTTTTCTGGTGTTCTTCTTCGCGTTCGCGAAGATCACCTCGCATTCGCGAAGTGTTACTGCTGACCACCTTATACTTTTTCTTCGCGTTCGCGTTCAGCCCATCGCGTACGCGAAGGTTTGTCTTTTCCTCCACCGCATTCGCGATTAGACACTCGCATTCGTGAAGCTCTTTTTGGCAGCCTCATGTTTCTTCTTCGCGTTCGCGAAGAGCATCTCGCGTCGCGAAGGTTTCCTGTTTTTATTCTTCGTGTTTGCGGCCCTTTTGCTCGCGTTCGCGTAAGTCAGTCATGGGCCATTAGATTTTTCCTCTCTGCGTTCGCGAACAACCCGCTGCGTTCGCGAAGCACAACTGGGCAGTTCATTTTTCTTCTTCGCGAACGTGATCCTTTCTCCGTGTTCGCGATGCACAATCACCTGGGCAGAATATAAGATTTTCAAATCGAGGGTTAGGCCATTTTTATCACATTTTAACTTATAGAGCTCGGTTTTGAGCGATTCCTTGTGGGTTTTTCAAGCAAATCGATTGGGTAAGTATTCTTCACTAGAATCTATTTATTTTCATGATTCTATCTTTATGTTTATCATTTAAATTGTGTTTTGAGTTGAGGAAAATGGTGTTTTTTGAAGAAAACTTTTCAAAATAAAAAATCACGATTTGAGAGACGAAATGGTATCGAAATTTGATAAAATTGGTAAGGTTGAACTCGTATCGGAATGGGTGTTCGGATTTCATGAAAATATGTCGGGTTCCGAGGGGCGAGTCCCGCGTTGACTTTTTGGAATAAAATTTTAAGTCGATGTATTATTATCCGGAATTGTTTTTGATGAATTTTAATAAAGTTATACAATTAATTTGGTTAGATTTGAGTTGTCCGGAGGCCAATTCAAGCAAGAAGGCTATTTTGGAATATCGACCTAACTTTAAAAAGGTAAGTGTCTTGCTTAATCTCGAGTGGGGGAATTACCCCTTAGGCATTGAGTCTTATGTGCAACTTGGGTAATTGAAAACCAGGTACGCGAGGTGACGAGTACGTACTTGGTTTATATCTGCAAATTTTACTGAGTTAAAGTCTTGAGCATATTGTGTAGTAAATTGAATAAATGTTGGCATATATTTAATCATCTACTTGTCGTGCCTAAACCCTTGTTGTTGACTCTGTTGTTATATGACAATGTGATGTTATTGTTATTTGATTATTTATGAAATTTCGTGAATTTGCTGGTTTGATAATTATTGGAATTTAATTTTATTTTGGATTTTTTTCCTCTGCAAATAATTAATTAAATGAGCTTAAGAAGAGGTGTTTATATAATTATTGAAAATTTGATCTTTTATGAAGACTTTGCTTTATGTTGAGTAATTTCTATCTTTATTGATTATTTTTGGGTGTTGTACACATTGTGTGGAACATTTGGCTATTTGCTGTGAAATTAATTGACTTGGTTGTAGCTTTGAAATTTGGTTGTGACCATTGGGCAAATTGTGATATGAATTGATTTTTGTTATATTGTTGTGATAATTTTTCGTGTAAATTGTTGTGTTGTGTGAGTTGTTATTTTGGGGAGATAAGGGTGGCATTTCACCTTTGATATTTTGTGGTTATAAGGGTGGCATTTCACTGTTGTGTTTGTTGGCTATTGATATTGTCTGGGCAGAGCGATAAGGGTGGTTATAGGAGCGATAATGGTGGCAATAGGAGCAATAAGGGTGGCTATTGATATTGTCTGGGCGGAGCGATAAGGGTGGCTATAAGAGCGATAAGGGTGGCAATAGGAGCGATAAGGGTGGCAATAGGAGCGATAAGGGTGGCTATTATCAGGGACGATATGTGATGATGTGGGGTTGTGGTGTTGACAATTTTCATGTGATGTTGTGATTTTCTTGTGTTTATTTTTATACCTTGCGCAACTTGTCTTGTTGTTAGTAAATTGATAATAATCTGATTTATGTTGAAATTGGGAGCCTGTGGCTATTGCCAAGCTGTTTATAAAATAAAATGTGGGTACGTGGTACCATAAATTATGATATGAAATGGGGATATTGGCACGTGAATTGTCCGTGCAGTTGTGATATAAAATGTGGGCACGAGATGCTGTGATGAAATGATAATGATATTTGGCACATGAATTGTCTGTGCAATTGTGATATGAAATGAGGGCACGAGGTACCGGACAAATATGATGATTTAATTATGGGCACGAGGTACCGTGGAAATATGAAAATGGGCTGAGACCCGTATTTACGAAAAATATAAAAATGGGCTGAGACCCCGTATTTTGATGATTCTGAAATGAGGTGTCACACGATGACTTTTTAATTGAAAGAATTATATTCAAAATATTTATTTGGAAGGATTTTTACTTAGAAAGTATTAAAATAAAGAATTGTATTTTGAAAGATATTTATTTGAGGAAATTATATTTGAAAAGATTTATTGAAAGAATTATATTTGAAAAATAATTATTTGAGAAAGTTATATTTGAAAGAGAGTTATCTGGAAGAACTATGTGAAAGACATTTATTTGAAGGGCTTGATTTAATTGGGTGTAATTGTGTTTATTAATTGTTGAGTGATATTAATGGTATTCTTGTTGTTTGTTGTGCATATCACTAGTCGTTTTATCCTGCCTTTATTATTATTTATTTCCTATTATTTTTGTATATTATATTGCACAGGTTATTAGACTAGTGAGTGTCTTGACTGTACCTCGTCTCTACTCCATTGAGGTTAGTCTTGATACTTACTGGGCATCGTTGTGGTATGCTCACTCTACCCTTCTGCACATTTTTGTGCAGAGCCAGGTATTGGAGATATCAGACTTGAGCAGAGTTAAAGCGCGATCGTAAAGGTTCAAGGTAGAGCTGCTTGGCCGTCGCAGTCCCTTGGAGTCTTTTCATTTTATTGTACTGTTAATTTATAATAAAATAATATTGTATATTCGCTCCTCGTGATCATTCTATGTATTCTGTTAGAGTTCGTGAATCAGTACTACCACTCTTGGGAGGAGGTTGTATATTCATATTTATTCCGCTGCTAGTTTTGATTATTTATTTAATTCAAAAAAGAATGGCTTCAGAATGTAATAGAAATCGGCTTACATAGTCTTAGAGACTAGGTGCCATCACGATACCTGTGGTGGGATTTTGGGTCGTGACACAATCGCGGAGCACTAAATGAACATTGCCAAATGATACACTATGCGTTCGCGGTACCATGCTCGCGATCGCGATGCGTATCTCAGCCAACCCTCCGTGAACATGAGGGCAACACCACCAGCTCTCATCGCGAACGCGACTCTCTTGTCACGAACGCGATGGAGAAAGTACTCAGCCAATAAACAAGCTTCACAAATGCGGTCCATCACCCGCGAACGCGGTGAACAAATATCCTCCTGTCCAATTCCTTATCCGCGAACATGAAGACTCCCACGCGAACGCGATTCACTGTTGACACCAACAAAAACCAGCAATGCATCATAAGAGAAGATGGTCTGAAACCACCCCAAAACTCGTCCGACCCCCTCGAGACCCCATCTGAACATGCCAACAAGTCCTAAACTATAACACGGACATAATCGAGGCCTCAAATCCCAAAAAGTAATGTTAAAACCATGAATTATCGATCAAAATCAATCTCTTAAGTTCATAAACTTCAAACTTCGAACCAAGCATCCGATTCAAGCCTAACCAATCCGGAATCTAGCCAAACTTTGCACACAAGTTTAAAATAATATAATGAACCTATCCTAACTCCCAAAACAACAATTCGAACCCGACAACATCAAAGTCAACTCCCGGCCAAGCTTATAAACTTTCCAAACGTTCAAATTGTCAATTTTCGCCAATTATAGCCAAAACCTTCTAGAAACATCCAAATGAAATTTCGCGCATACGCCCAAGTCCAGAATCACCATCTGAACCTAACAGAACCATCAAAACTCTGATATGAGGTCAAATACACAAAATTCAAACTTAGTCAACTCTTCCAACTTAAAGCTTCTAAAATGAGAATCATTCTTCCAAATCATTACCAAACCACTTGAAACCCAAAAACGACCATACACGCAAAAGTCATAATACATCATATGAAACTACTCACGACCTCAAACCACCGAAAGAAAAGCAAATGCTCAAAATAATCGATCGGATCGTTACAATATTATATAGTCATAAATAATAATTATGTCATTTGGTCTCTTCCTCTTCTCCTGATTAATTGATATCCATACAATCAACATTTATATCTTGTGTTTACTTGTAATTAAAATAAAACTCTCATTATCAATAGCCATTTTTTCTCCCATCTTCTTATATTCTGGCTTATAAAATTTTGGGTATTAAATTTAACATTGTATGCTAAATCATTAGAGATGTTTACCATCACTACAAGTGGCATGAGTGAGATAAGGTTTACGGCAAGAGCACTTTTCATATAGCCCCTTCAAAAGTCCATAGAGATTGATGTATTTCTATGAGCTACTCATCCAAAGTCCATGCCATGAGTACCTTTGATCAAGTGTGTCAGACTCATATTCAAACACAACTAGTACTTCGTCCAAGAGGAAAAAAAATTTCATGTGTAACTTTGATATTGACTTAGACTCTTGCCTTTTTGTGTGTACGTTTCTCTTAATATTAGAATGTTAAGGTTTTGTCAATTATGAGAAATGATTGAAATATCATTTCTTTCTTTAGGATTTGAGAACAGATTAAATATTATTTTTCTTCCGGGACTCGGTCACGCCCTATACATAGCATTCATATTTTTCTTAGCTTGTTCAAGTACTCTATTCTTTATCTGCCTGTGTTCTCAGTTGACGACCGATCCTTATTATGGGGTAACACGAGTTTATGATAAGTGTCTATAAAATGCTTTACTCTTATTTGTGGAGCCGATTATATTCCCTTTATTTTATATCTCTTGTTATATGTCTATATATTGACTTTTAATATTACAGTATGTAGGTTTACAAAAGTTAATTCCTAATTTAATTTGAGACCATTTTCTTGCAACAATCTTTTTGATAGTATATTTTGCTCTCCTAGTCAGTATCATCACAAAGTTGTGCTAATGATTGATTAACTAAAAGGGTAGAAGGGAACATACACAAAAGACCAATTAATATATTTGTAACTCATAAAATAAAATTATAATAATTGAAAATAACATTTGACTAACTTAATTTAATTGTTCAAGGCAGGTTTCGTATTCAAATTTTAAGCCACTGAAATCAAATTATGTTCATGACATACTTTAAGTTCAAATGCTTAGTTCATTTGTAACTTTTATTACTTAAAATTTAGTATTCATCGATATGAAGAATACGCGCAACGTATGTGTTCAGAGACTAATTACATAAATGGCCAAAGGCCTTAATTGAAAGCTTCACAAAATAACCGATTTGCAAAATGGTCACATGCAACCCCTCTTGGCCTTGATCCTTGGCCTCTTGTAGCCCTATAAAGCTTGAACGTCTTCATTAATTAGTCCCACGTTGTGTGTCTTAGGCCGGATTGTATCACAAATGTTCTTATCCTACAAAGCAGGATAACATAACTTCAAAAGTTAATTTGAATAATACTTGAAAGGTTATTTCAACAACTTTTAAATATTCATTTCATCAACTTCAATTTAAAAAACTTTGTTGTCTTAAAATTTCAAAAGTGTGTCTTAAGTAAAAATGTCAAGTAAGTTATGCACAAGACAAAGACAAGACAAACAAAGAGTCGCACAGGAAAAGGAGAAAAAGAGAGAGCCTTATCGCTATCCGCAAGGGGCAGTGGGACACGATCAGAATAAACCCATCACCCTCTAGAAGACGTATATTTTGGACCGATGGAAAAAGATCGGATCAGAAGCAGATTACAATAAGGAGATGGTGAGCCAGTGAGGCATACACCAACCTCGAGCACTGTGCCGCGCCATTCTAGCCATTTTCCAACTTCCTCATCAATCACTGGGGTACTGGGTGCGACAGGATATGCATTGAGGATATACTAATATACTCACTTTACTAACTGAGGAGAGCTCTTGGTCTAACCGGTAAAGTTGTTACCACGTGATCACCTGGTCACGGGTTTGAGTCGTGGAAATAGACTTTTACATTTATCGGGTTTGAGCCGTGGAAACAGACTTTTGCATAAATGTAGGGTAAGACTGCGTACAATAGACTTATATGATCCGGCCCTTCTTCAAATTCCGCACATAACGGGAGCTTAGTGCACCAACTGCCCATTACTCACTATACTAACTCCCATCTTTCTTCCTTTATCATTTATCTTCTGGAAAAAATAAGAGCAAGTAAAGAGAAGCATCCCATTTATTTGAAGCTACCAAGCTTCCGTTTGGCAATAGATTTTGACTAATTTTTCAAAAAAAATTAAAAATATTATTTGTTCATGGAATATGATTTTTTAAAAAATATTTGAATTGTTTTCAATTTTTCAAAACCCAGTTTAGGGCAATTTTTGGGTGAAAATTTTTCTTTCACTCATAAAATTTTAAATTTTTTTCAAATAAAATGCATGTCCAAACACAATTTCAAAAACTCTTTTTTCAAGTTTCAACTAAATTTATGTCCAAACGCTAGTTAATACACTACTTCAGAGGCATTGTGACTAGTTCAAATTCAGTGATTCCTCAAACAGTATTATTCCCTAATACGGTTTTGCTTATTTTCTTGGCAACCCAATTCACAAAGCATCACACATTCATGCAGGGTCCATAAAAAGGCCGCACCCAAAGAGTAATGATGTCCGAGAGGTTTTGCTTATTACCTTGTATTTTTAAAAAGGGAAAATATGAAACCTCAACCTAAAGAATCCAAGGACATTGTACTATGTCAAAATGACAAGAACTAGCACTGGTGTTGTTCAATTCTTCATGCTGAAATTTGTATGTGTGTTAGCAATTACCATAGTATCAATTTGGTTTTATCTACGGGTATCAAACACTTGCGGGTAGAATGTGACAATAAAGTGGCTTTGACATGATTAAGCAGAATTGTGCTCTTGCGGGTCTCATCAGCACTATTGCTCAAGCCATGAGTTTCTTCGATCAAATTTTGGTCTCTCGTTTTCATCAAGAAGCAAACTTCTGAATAAATTTTATGTCTCAGTTCACTTATAGCCTATTTGGCCAATCTTTTCCAATTCTAGAAACGGTACTTTTTTTTTCAAAGTTGAAGTGTTTGGCCAAATTTTTGGAAGAAAAAAAAATACTTTTGAGAAGAAGCAGAAGTAATTTTGGAGAAGTAGAAAAAGTAGTTTATCTTCAAAAAATACTTTTTTGAAAAGTACTTTTGAGAAAAATACACTTAGAAGAAGTTTTTAAAAGCTTGGCCAAATACTAATTACTGCTCAGAAGTGCTTTTCAAATTAATTATCAAGCACAAATTGCTTCTCACCAAAAGTACTAAGTACTTTTGAAAAAAGAATACTGATTTTTAAAGCTTGTCCAAACAGGCTATTATTCTTGCAGCCCTAAATTCCTAATGAATGGCTTAGGTTCCTGGTTTTTCATACTTCTATAGGAGTCTCGCGTTAGTCTTGTTGTTTTGGGGGGTATCATGTCTACATTTTCTTACCAAAAGAAAAACATTAAACTAAATGAGACGAACTCGGATACAAATGGCAACATGCTACAGACATTCAGTTGCATATCCATTTCAACTCGTGAAATCATTAGGGTAAATGGAATTTAGGAAAAGAATAATAGCAAATGGATTCAATTTCAAGTCTAGAGAAGCTAAACTGAATCTTGCTAAAAGACAGTAGTACACCGAATCAGATCCAGATAAATTTAAATATATCAATTGGTAAACAAAGATTTTAAGTAATCAAGGGGAATATGCGTGACTCTGTCAAGATGTGGGAACAGCTAGCCAATCACGTGAGAATAACGTACTTACTGAAGAGTAACCTTCCTCAAAGGTAGGATGTTTTCATACGGTAATTATTCATCGAGTTCTCCGCACACGATCATGTCCCGGGCTTGCCGGCTATAAAAAGGACTTGGTAACAACCTCTCTTTTCGAAGCTTCCTTGTCTTGTGCAACTCCAAAAATAGGGGCAAGTTTTCTCCATCCCATTTTCTGCACCATGGCCGACGCAGCAGCCAAGCCACCTACTGATGCAGTAAGTACACCATGCCTTTTTCGTCTACTCTCCCCAACGCCATAACAAACTTATAGTTTCGTACTTTCGTATTTTCTCTAATTTGTATTTATTTAGGCAGTACTTGCATACGACCACCACTATTTTTTATTGTCTTACATTTAGTGATTGATTTGTTATCTTCTTATATAGTTTTCAACAATTTTCGACTCACGAGATAACTTTTGAAAAATTGGGATTAAGTCAGGCCAATGTTCATTTTGTGCTAGAGTCAAATTTATTGAAATCTCAAAGCCTCATGTTATGTTGTCCACACCTTATACGTTCAGATCTAAACGTGCTAGATGTGTTAAATTATCTCATACTAGTAATTGAGGAAATGCATTATTGCCTTCTTAAACGGACCTGACAATTTTTATCTCATGAGTAAGCTTTTGAAATTGAATTGGCCCAAATTTTACTTTCTTAACACATCCTAAATGAATCCTTATGAACAAAGGTTTCTCTAACAGATTAATTTATGCATGTCGCATAAGTAGAGTAGTATACTCAGTTGCCTTTTCCTTTTTCCCGGTACGTTCATTCTTAAATGTAGCTGTGTTTTCACATGTCAATCGCAAACCATATGCTGAGATTCAGAAATTTAACTTTGTGTCTAATTGTTTATAATTGAAGGTTGCAGAGGATGAGAGGAAACTCAAATATCTGGATTTCGTTCAAGTTACAGCGATCTATGTGATAGTTTGCTTCTCCACTTTGTACGAATACGCTAAAGGAAACTCCGGGCCACTGAAACCTGGTGTCGAAGCTGTAGAAACCACTGTTAAAACCGTCATCGGACCCATTTACGAAAAATTCCACGACGTGCCTTTCGATCTCCTCAAGTTCGTCGACTTCAAGGTTTCATATTCTTAAAATATAAATACTCATTTGACACTTTTTCATTATAAAGTGAAAGTATGGTCAGGTTGTACAAAGTATGGGTACGTATGGGCAAATTGAATAGGATGCGTATGGGCAAATTGAATAGGGTGCGTATGGGCAGCGTGTACAAAGTATTTTTTTTTTCTTGTTTCAATTCATTTGGCACTTTTTCATTATAAAGTGAAAAATTAATTGATTTTCAAAATTAAATTGGACTAAATTGATTCATTTTTCAAATTAAATTTTAGACAAATATATTTAGAACTTAAGGAAAAATACTAGTATAATTTGCGCTTTTGTCTTATTAAAATATTAAAAAAACATTGTTTGAATCTGGAAAATTCTCAATGTTCAGACTTGTATTAGAAGTTGAAGTTCAAAAAAAATTGTGGAAGATAGAAAATTTTGGGAGTGGGAGTTGAATAGTTGAAATATAGCTTCAAATCACAACTTCGACTTGAATTTTGTCTTTTAAGTTTTGATTTCGAACTTTGCTTTCAATTTTATATGAAATGTTAACTTGGAAGCTCGAATCTGTGAATCCACAAACAAATTCCGCCTAAAAGTATCAAATATTTTAAACGGATTGTTATCTGATCAGCGAGTGACGAAATATGCAGGTTGAAGATTTGATGAACGAAGTAGATCGCCATGTACCTTATTTACTGAAGCAGACGTCATGCCAAGCTCTGTTGCTGGCTCAGAAGGCTCCTGAATTAGCTCGAGATCTCGCCGGCGAGGTACAGCGTGATGGCTTGGTTGACACGGCGAGCAGCGTAGCCAAAGCGCTTTACAAAAAGTACGAACCTACAGCCAAAGAGTTATACGAAAAGTACGAGCCACTAGCAGAGAAGAATGCGGTTTCGGCTTGGCGGTCTTTGAACAGGCTTCCGCTGTTCCCTCAAGTGGCTCAGATTTTGGTGCCGACAGCTGCTTATTGGAGCGAGAAATACAATCAAGCTGTAGCGTATGCGTCGGAGAGAGGCTACGCGGCGGCGTATTATTTTCCGATTATTCCTCTGGAGAGGATCGCGAAGGTGTTCGAAGGCGGCGCTGCCGCGGAGAACGGGCATTCCGTTTCCATTAATGACGGCTCTGTTACCTTGGCGCAATGACCATTTTTGCGTTTCTTTAATTGTTTTCAGTATGTCAGTACGGGTGGACTGGAGGATGGCCCGTTGGGCTTTAATGGACCGCTGGGTTAATAACTTTGGCCTTGTTTGTTACCTACATTATTATCTGTAGTGAAAAAAAGTAGTAATTGTTATCTTTATATCATAAGCCATTTGTTTAATTCCTTCATATACTGTATTAGTTGCTCATATTTCTTGCTTCTGAAATTCCACTGAGTAACTGGTTATTTCGTCTGTTTTAGGGTCTTAAGCAGTGTTTAAAAGGATGGGTGCAGGACAGAGCGTTTTACTTATCATGGGGTGAGACGTTAGCTAGGAGGAATGGGCGAGCTCCAACAAATTTACGCTCTGGAATTTAACAAAGTACATGTTCAATAATATTCTAAATCACCATATTTTAGATTATGGAACAAAACCATATTATATCAAGTTTTAATCTAATACTTGAACAAAATATAAGAATTTAGAGGTTTTAGAGTTTATCTAGCAAACATTCCAAGGAACAAAGCGCCACTGGTTGAACATGGGACATATTAGTCTCGTGAGCGTCCTAGAACGTCAAGAAGCTTCGTCACTGGGATTTTTGCCTTCTCGTAACATATTGTTTTTAAGTTTTAGCATTAGTGGGAATTTAGATTTCGTTCAGTGATTATCATCACTTGTTCCAAAAACAGAGAAGGTTTGACAATTAGGTACTATTGGAATATTTGTTGGGTCTCTCACATCGGCTAAGGAATGGGGAATTTGGTCTCCTTTTATGGCTCAAAGAATTCTCACCTCATGAATTAGCTTTTAGAGTTGGGTAGGTCTATGGTTCATTTCCTTGTCATGGTATTAGAGTCGGATTCTTTGTACCATTGTTGGACCTCATATTATATTACTCATGCTTCAACATTGGCTAAGGAATGAGGGACTTGGGCAATCCTCGTATCATGAACTAGCTTTTAGAGTTGAGTTAGGCCGAGATTCATTTATTAGTCATTACTTAATCCTGAAAGAACAGAGACGGCTTTTTTAAGTTTCGAACAATAATATTTCTCAATTAATCTTAGCTTCGCCAAGTAGAAACCCGATTTTGATTCACTTCAAGCTCAAAAGTTAAAAGTGTTGCTCATGGGGCAAGCGAGAGACAACACTTGTTAAACTTGAAGTTCTACCAATTGAGCAAGCGGAAACAAAAATTCAAGATCATCTACTTTTAGGGTTATTTGTGTACTTCATCCCATTGAGGTGAAGGGTTCAAAACCCATCGGTAAAGGTAACATCCCTTTCCCCCCTACCCTAAAGTAGTAATTAAAAAGTAAAAAGAAAATAGAAAACAGTGCTGCTTGTAATGTGAGAAAATGGAAAACAGTGCTGCTTGAATTTGCAAACTCGGTTTTGGAAAAAATTTAAAAAAAGCCTTCTGTAACAAAATGCATCTAAAATGTCTCCCTCCCTCACTGTTACCCAGAATAAGTCACAAATATACAAGGCTCGAAGACCTAACCAAGTTATCCTGAAATATTGGACCTTGTAACATGACCACTCAAAAAGTGTCACTTTGACCAATTAACATCTTATAAATATCAAAAGAATCAAGGATGCTCTTTGTCATGTCCTTTGGGACCCTCTTTCTAGGACGTTGTTGAATAAAAGCAAATTAAATGACAACATTTGAAAGCAGAATAAACTCGTATCAGTAAACGAAAAAAGAAGGTAACACAACTACTTAAATTGCTTTCTTCAAAACAAAAGGTAACACAACTAACAAAGAGCATTTAAGCAACACGAACCTCTTGATTTCATCTTGTAAAAGAGCACATTTAATCACGCAAAACTGATACGAGTAGGAATCCTACATGAATGGATAAATGACAGAAGCATTATTCAATAGAATGACAAGATAATACGCCATTACAAAGTTCAATTAACCAAAAATGCTGAAATGAAAATGAAATTTAGTAGATCGAGTACTTCTCGCCAGAATCAGGCCAAAGTTTCCTGTAGATGCCAATTGCAGTTGGAATTATAGCAGAAAGTGCAAGAGAGAGGTGGTCTGAACTGCTTGTCCTCACAGTTATTTGCCCACTGAGCTTGTTATTGATTCCTGCTCGAACAGCTACCTTAGAATTACGCCCAACCGCGAATTGCGCCATACTGTTGAATCCTAGAGCCAAATCACCTCTCCACTTTATGACAGACATAGACAATGTAGATTGCACCTGACCAATTGGAAAATCTGCCTCCCTTCTCTGCAGTTCAAAGTTGGCACCATAAGCTGTGTCACTCTGAGATCGAACAGTGCCAGCGCTGCCAACTAGAACGTATTGCTTGCCTAGGGTGATCTGGTCTTCAACTTTAAGTCCGGTAACCACATTTTCACCTAAAAATGTGACAGAAATTCCACCAGCAGTTTTGTTCTTCTTCAAAATTTTGAATTTGGTTTCTCCCCTGACAATATATGCAAGTTGCTTTCCTATGCTTTGAATATCAAAGCCAGCCATGGTGGATCCATTATCTCCATGCTTAGCAGAAATAGAAGAGTCCAAATTGATACTGAAATCTTTCTTATCTTTGGTGATTTGGACAGTAACTGCAGCAGGGAAACGACTTGCAATGGCTAAACTCTGTTCCACGTTAACACCATCATAACCACAATCATGATCCCAACCATGCGTGTCCAGGACAGGCCTTGCAAGAAACTGTGAAGTGGGCTCCAAAAAGCGGTACCTGTAGGCAGGATTATCACTATCAAAAGAAGGAGGGAGGACCATGTCGGGTAGGGGAACTGCTACAGGAGCTGCTGCCCCTGTATCAGCTTCTTCCTCTGCATAACCATACTCAATTGCCGCCTCTTTTCCCTTGTTATTTTTCATTTCTCTCATTCTTCTCAACTCTTCTCTCCACTGCTTCTTCTGAAGGAGCTTGACCCTATAGTCGTACTCCTCAAAATACGCCTTCCTCTGTTCTTTGCTGAGCTTAGCGAGTTGAGCCTTCCGAAGAGGCTTAAACGGAGGAAGCTGGTCGTACTCATCCTCTTCTTCTTCTTTATCAGAGTCTGACAAATCATCCAAGTCAATGTCTGAATCACCATTATCACCACCCTGCTCAGCGGAAAGCTTGGGATGTGCACGTGACTGCAGCATTGAGGACAGCATGTAGGGGAGAGGTGGTGAGCGTGTGCGGAAACCAAAGAGCTTACGGTGATCGAATGGATCTTCAGGCTTTGAAAGTGCACTTGCTTCAGACAAGATCTTCATTGAGTAGCATAACAGCAGTAATTGAGGCCTCCAGCTCTGGCCATTAGGTAGTATCTTCTGCCCTTCCCTATTCTTCCTACAAGATGGATGATTCTCTACCAGAGAAACAGGGTTCATCAAACTTGGACTCATCATTCGTAAATCGCCTACTGCTTGACCAATAGACTGCTGAACAACATGAGACCTTTGAGTAACAAACACCTCATAACTTAAAGGGGAGCCTGAAGGTCCATCTGGAGGTGCAGAAGCTCCATGTGTGAGGGTGACTATGGCACTTCGCCATACTGAAGGACCAAGACAACTTGTGACAGTCTTCAGCATAGGAAGATCATTGAGATCTCTAGTTTGGGCATCTAGTCGATCAACGTAGAGGAAAATATCAGGGGGGTTCTTCTTAGTAAACTTCTTTGCTGAAGACAAGACACTGCGGTTGAAACTCTGTTCCATCACAGAGGACTTGAGACCGGGTGTATCAAATACCCGAATCTTAACACCCTCTACAACACCACTAATCTCTTTCACACTGGTGGTAGCTGGTCCAAATGCATTAATTGGAGTTTTTTCTTCTCCAAAGATCGAATTTATGGTAGCGCTCTTACCCACTCCTGATTTTCCAATAACCTGGATATTCACAGAAAAGTCCAAATCATCTTCCCCCTCTGCTTCAAGCTGGAGAGCTCTCATCTTGGCAGCCTCCAGGCTGAAAAGTGGACTGTTTTGCCTTCGTGCAATAAGTGCCAGCCGGTACAATACTTGAGCAGCTATGGACTCATCAGAAGAAAGCCCTAACCTGTGAATAAGCCTCAAAAACTTGACCCTAATCTGCTGTAATTTCTCCAGTTTCTTCTTTTCTTCTTCACTCAAGTTATTCTCAGATTCTCCACTATTCTGAAGACTGGAAGGAGTAAAAAGATTGGGGCGGTTTGGTTGGGGAGCTGGCCTCAGCGACCGGAGTGATGACCCAAGACCAGCAGGTCGTTCAACAGAGAATAGCCTTGACCCATCTTGAGACGTGATTGTGATGTTTCCACCATCAGAATCAGCACCTGTTGCTGCTTTTAAAAGGGCAGCTAAGGCAGCTGAATCGAACAACTCCTTCCCATCTCCTTCTTCATCAGTATCAGCCTCCTCATCTGAGTCGGTGACGATCTGACCATCAATTTCCTGTGAATGATCATGTGAAGCCTCAGCACCAGTATAGGAATCACCACCGGATTCCCTTTCCAGCTCCTCAATAAACTGTCTGGCAGCTTCAGAGCTTCCAAAGATCATACCGTCTGTCTCTCCATCTGAAATTGAGCCTTCAAGCTCAGCTTCTTCATCTATTTGATCTTTAGCTTCTCCATCTGCTTCCAGTATTTGCTGTGAGCCACTGATTGACCTTGATATGGCAGATGACTGACCTGAGACTTCAGCTTCCACTACATCTCCCTCAATGCTTCCTTCGGAAAGGTCACCGTTGGCATAAATAGTTTCAGACACTGCCTGCTCAGGTTCCTTTTCGACATCCTTCACGTCCGGACTTTTATTACCACTTTCAGGATCTGCTTCTTTGATTTCCTCGGTAGCAGCTACCGCATCACCAGTCTGAACATCTCCAGCATCTAGTTTTCCATCACTTCCAGCACCAACAATGTTATCCACAGGCTTGGATTCTGCAGCTGCAACATTATCATCCACCGCAGGCTTAGAGTTCTGAACATCTACTTCATCAACTGTCATATTAGCCACTTCTTCAATAAGTTGTCTGGTATCACCAACACCATTTACTGATGTCACATTCTCATCAGCAGTACCTTCCACATGTTCGTCCACTTCCTTGCTCTCTTCCACATCTCCGACAACAGCAACCCCTAGCCCTGAGACGTTGACATCAATAGCATCCACAACTGCATCTCCCTCCGAAGTAAATTTCTCACCATCTGCTCCAACCAACAAAGACTCTGACACGTCAATAGTACTTTCAACATGTTGTTCCACTTCCTTGCTCTCTTCCACATCTCCAGCAACAACCCCTGACCCTGACACATTCACCTCACTCTCTTCCACATCTCCAACGACAGCAACCCCTGGCGCAGACACATTCACTTCACTCTCGTCCACATCTCCAACAACAGCAACCCCTGGCGCTGCCACATTCACTTTACTCTCTTCCACATCTCCAACAACAGCAACCCCTGGCGCAGACACATTGACATTGACATCAATAGCATCCACAACTGCATCTCCTTCCAGAGTAAATTTCTCACCATCTGCTCCAACCAACAAAGACTCCGACGGTTCAACAACCTCCTTATTGGGTTTTGCGGCATCATCACTAGGAATAGCACTCTCTTCCACATCTCCCACAACAGCAACGCCTGGTGCTGACACATTGACATTGACATCAATAGCATCCACAACCGCATCTCCTTCTGGAGTAAATTTCTCACCATCTGCTCCAACGAACAAAGACTCTGTCGGTTCAACAACCGCTTTATTGGGTTTTTCGGCATCATCACTATAAATAGCACTCTCTTCAACGACCACCTTATCAGGTTCCTCAGCTCCTTTTAAATTAGATGAAGCAACACTAGTTAAAGCTTCATCCTTTCCATTCTCCTCAGTTTCCTTCACCTCCGCTTGAGTGGAACTATCCTCACCACCTTTCAATTCTGTACCTACTGCAATCTCACCACCACTTTCTTTCACCTGCTCAATGGAATTCGACTCATCAACTGAGTTTAATTCTTCAGTATTTCCCTCCGAAACCTCGATTCCCATACCCACAGAATCACCAGCATATCCACCAACCCCACCAGAATCCTCATTCAACATAACCCTTTCACCATTTTCTCCCCCCAAAACCTCAACTTTATCAACTTTTTCGACACCATCAATCATAGAAACCTCAGAAACAGGCTTCACTGACTTCAGCATCGAAATTTCCGCAGAATCATTGGGCTGCTCTTCACCAACGGATTTTGCTAGGGTTTTCTCATCTGGGTCAGCAAGAACGGGCTTTTCAGAGCCCGTAACAATCTTTTCTTGCTGACCACCACTCACAAGTGTTCCATCATCACCAACGCCGTTACTATTATAACTATTATTATTATTATTAATTTCGGTATCAGTGTTTGCAACGTTATTTTGAATTTGGGAATCAAGAGAAGAGGAGGAATTGTTGATAGGAGAAGAACCTGGAGGAGGAGGAGAAGAGACTAGAGGTGGAAACGACGTCGCTTCTTCTTTGGAGTCCATACCGTCAACAACTCCTCGCTTCTCAATTGAAGGGATAAAGTAAAAAAAGATAGTAAGAGATAGGGGAAGTTCTCTGTGGAGAGAACAACAAAGAGGGGTTTTGGTGCAGAGAGGAGGGGAGATAGATAGAGTAGACGATAAGGTTTATAGTATTAGCTCTATTTCTTTAGGCACTCCTATGGGCTTTGGGGTTTTGAAGCATTTTCACTTTTTAGAAAGAAAAGATTAAAATCTAATTTTACACGGACATTGTAAATTGTTTTATACCACTTGGTTAATGTAACCTGCAACAGTATCTAACTATCTTTATCTATAATAAATTTAACTTAAATTTTAAAATAAAGCAAATAACGTACTATAATCTAGTAAAATATTGATGATATAAAAATTTAATACGATTTTAAAATATATAGAGAGATAAATAATTATTTTGTTTACTATATGGTGTTCGGTACTGGAATACATTAATTCATATTTGTGACGCGCAAAGCTAGTTGAAAAAGGAAGTGCTCTTTAGATAGGTCCTATTCAGCCTAATGCAACTTGGTGGTCAAATAAACAAAAGTAATACTATTCCAATAATATCACACTTATTATGCTAAAATAATTTTGGTGTTCCTTTTGGGAATTACAGGGCTAAAACTGCAATTTTGCACTATCACACCCCTTTTTACCCCCCCACAAAAATTAAATATGTATTATGGATGGTGGGTTAAAGAATTTTTCCAATTAAAGTGACAAATTTGATTAGGAATTATTTTATTTATAGAGTCGCCACTTGGAATTGAGTTTTGGGGTGTTCCAAGTCACCTTTTATTTGAATCCCTAGTCAAAGGAAGATTTGACTCTATTATTATTGGTCTGCGAAAATAAAGTCTGGGTAAGGAATTCTGTTGACCGGGGAGAAGGTGTAAAGCACTCCCTGAGTCCCGTGGCTCTAGCACGGTCGCTTTATTGACTATATTTGGCTTATATTATTTTTGGATAAACTGTGATTTATTGATTTTCATATTTTATCTATCTGCTTTCAATCATTAGAATATAGTATTATTTTTTACACGAATTACGTGTGTGAATCCATTTTATTTATTGTGCCACAATCATGTTACGTGTACGTGTACACAATTAATAACATTTTATTATATAAGAATGTTTTTGGTCAAAGTTTTGCGGACGCGTACCTTGATTTATTTTGGGATCATAGTTACGTCACGCGAACATATAAAATAACCACGATAATCTATTAAAGCGCGCCTAAAGCAACTACGAATGTTCAAAGATATTATCCTAAACTAATTTGAGATTATTGTGAGGACACGTGCGTTAAGAATAAGTAATTATTATGGAAGATACTGATGAACTCTAGTTTTTATGAGCAACATTAATGATTTTAAACCTACTTAATCAAAATTTCAACTCAAAGTTGTGCTTAAGGTTTACTAAAATTCTTCTTATTCATGCTATATGACCTACTGTATTAGCAAGGCCTAACTTAATTAATTCTCATCTTAAAATTGGCAATCAAAAGACATGAATAGTGAATGCTCCTCACAAAATTACAATTAGCATCTTTCTATACCATAAGCAAATCAATAGAATATAACCCAACTCATGAAATCTTTAGAAAAGAAAACTTTCGAACAAATCTGAGAAGTTAAAATCGATACAATGTGCTCACCCAACTAAAAGTAAATATTTAAACTAAAATATGAAACATGAGTAAGATGAAGTATAATCTGTATTTAGCAAATGAAGACCTAACCAACAGAACTTAACCAAATGTTGTAGCATCAAATAGACGTGAAAAGAAAATTATTGAACTATTAAACTATTATGCTCACATTCATCAATCCAAAGACATAAATTAAAAGATAATCAGTAAAGCAAAACATGAACTTTCATATTATCCAAATCTGAAAAAGTACAAGTTTAGGGAGGACATACCCAATGGTGCAAGGACCAAATTTAAACCAAATAAAGGCAAAAAAAAATAGCTGGTTGGAGCTCAGCAGCATAAATCCGACAGCAAACAGCTGAACCGATCAGTGGCTTGAGGCTAAATCGCCTCTTTTAAATTCAGAACTTTGATTATTTTTTTTTACTTCTTTCTTTCTTTATTTTTTTCGTTTGTTGCTCAGTCCTCTTTTTTTTTTTTTGTGTATGTGTGTGTTTTATAGCTGAAAATGGGGTATGGGGTTTGTGATAGGAGACAAGCATGGGGGACAAGGAGTGGAGAACAATGGAGAGTGGAGTAGGGAGCAAAGTGTGAGGGGGACAAGCATGGGGGACAAATGAAAGTGGAGTGGGGACACGTCTGGGAAGATGGGAGCGGGAAATATTCAAGCACGGTAAAACATTAGGAGCTCACAGCATGCCCCTCTTTGCTTGGAAATATTAAAAGTTTTCAGACAAAGATAAAGTGAGCCGTGTGACTAAATTTTGACCATATCGTTACTCAAAAGAGGAAGAAAAAAAAAGGGTGCAACCGAGTCCTGATTTTGGACAGCCTACATATCTCCGGGTTATAAGGGAATCAGGACGTGTGTAGTTCAAGAAAAGTGATGGAATGATGAGTTGGAGAGTCGAGTGAGGTTCCGTCGAGGCTCCGGTCTGTGGTCTTGCTATTACATCAAAATTGAAAGAAACTAACCAAGCCTATCAACTATGAGTTACAAGATTCTTATCTATAAGTCTTTTGAAGCTTGATCTTGAATCTTGACTGGTTGTTCATGTAAACTCTGATCTGAACCTTGATGCTTGCTAGTTGTAAGTGCTAGTTCATTCTTCTACGATTTCTTCTGAGCAAAACGGGAAATGTGAAGCTCGTAACTTCAGTCATGTCTTGAATAGTCCGTATCCTTTCCATCTGCTTCTGTATTTGGATTCACTTTTTTTACTTTACTTTTCTTTATTTTGGATTGAGACTTTTTCTTTTGTTCATCTCGAACACTGTGCCTCGAGGTAAAACCTGCTCAGACATCATAACAAACAAACGAACGAAATTTTTCTGCCCAAGTTTTTCACCAAAAGAAATTTCGTGAGTTATTGTAACAAAATTCTAAACTACTTGTTTATTGAAAGCAATAAAAAAAACGGGAATGGTGTATCCTGAAAAGGTCATGATCCCAAAAGAATGTCTCAACTAAGTATTGGTGTACCTTATGTTGGGAAAATGTGGCAAGGTAATGGGATACCCTATATTGGCAATGATATCAGGAACTGGTGTACCATGCATTTAAGCTCAAATCAACTAGGGAATGAAGTATCCTAAGTTGGATAACACAGTTAGGGATTGGTGTAGCCTATACTGGTAAGGAGATCGGGGATTGGTGTACCCTATACTGAAAAGGAAATGTAACCAGGGGTTGGTGCCCTGTATTACTGAAAAGGAAATATAACCAGGGGTTGGTGCCCTATAGTACTGAGAAGGAAATGTAACCAGGGGTTGGCGCCCTGTATTACTGAAAAGCAAATGTAACCAGGGGTTGGCGCCCTGTATTACTAAATAAAAAATATAACCAGGGGTTTATGCCCTGTGTTACTGAAAAGGAAATGTAACCAGGGGTTGGCACCCTGTATTACTGAAAAAAAATACTGAATTCCCGGGGCGAAAAAGGTCTATCTGGGTTAAACTACGAAAAGCAAATATGGGCGAAAAGTACTTCTACTCGGAACTATGAGCTGGATCGCCCTAGGCAAAATGGTTCTACCTTGGTTAAGCTACGTAAAACAACCTGAGTGACAAGTACTTCTACCCAGAACCGTGAGCTGGATTCCCCTAGGCGAAAAATGTTCTACCTGGGTTAAGCTACGTAAAACATCCTGAGCAAAGAGTATTTATACCCGGAACTATGAGCTGGATCCCCCTAGGCAAAAAAGGTTCTACCTGGGTTGAGCTACGAAAAATAACCTGGGCGAAAAGTACTTCTACTCGGAACATGAGCTGGATCGCCCTAGACAAAATGGTTCTACCTCGGTCAAGCTACGTAAAACAACCTGAGTGAAAAGTACTTCTACCCGGAACTATGAGCTGGATCCCCTTAGGCGAAAAATGTTCTACCTGGGTTAAGCTACGTAAAACATCCTGAGCAAAGAGTACTTATACCCGAAACTATGAGCTGGATCCCCCTAGGCGAAAAGGATCTACCTGGGTTGAGCTACGAAAAACAACCTGGGTGAAGAGTACTTCTACCCGGAATATGAGTTGGATCCCCCTAGGTAAAAAAGTTCTACCTGAGTTAAGCCATGTAAAACATCTTGAGCGAAGAATACTTCTACCCGGAACTATGAGCTGGATCCCCCTAGGCGAAAAGGTTCTAACTGGGTTAAGCTATTTATAACAACCTAAGCGAAGAGTACTTCTACCCGAAAATATTAGCTGGATCCCCCTAGGCGAAAAGATCTACCTGGGTTAAGCTACGTAAAACAACCTGAGCGAAGAGTACTTCTACCCGGAACTATGAGCTGGATCTCCCTAGGTGAAAAGGTTCTGCCTGGGTTAAGCTATGATTAAAAAGCTGAGCGAAGAGTACTTCTACTCGCAAATATGAGATGGATCCCCTAGGCGAAATGATTCTACCTGGGTTAAGCTATGTATAAAAACCTGAGCGAAGAGTACTTCTAGCCAGAAATATGAGTTGGATCCCCCTAGGCGAAAAAGTTCTACCTGGGTTAAGCTACGAAAAATAACCTGAGCGAAGTGTACTTCTACCCGGAACTATGAGTTGGATCCCCCTAGGCGAAAAGGCTCTACCTGGGTTAAGCTACGTAAAACAACTTGAGCGAAGAGTACTTCTACCCGGGACTATGAGCTGGATCCCCCTAGGCGAAAAGGTTCTACCTGGGTTAAGCTACTTAAAACATCCTGAGCGAAGATTACTTATACCCGAAACTAGGAGCTAGATCCCCCTAGGCGAAAAGGTTCTACCCGGGTTAAGCTACGTAAAACATCCTGAGCCCCGGAACTATGAGCTGGATCCCCCTAGGCGAAATGGTTCTACCTGGGTTAAGCTACTTAAAACATCCTGAGCGAAGATTACTTATACCCGGAACTAGGAGCTGGATCCCCCTAGGCGAAAAGGTTCTACCTGGGTTAAGCTACGTAAAACATCTTGAGCGAAGAGTACTTCTACCCGGAACTATGAGCTGGATCCCCTAGGCGAAATAGTTCTACCTGGGTTAAGCTACTTAAAACATCCCGAGCGAAGATTACTTATACCCGGAACTAGGAGCTGGATCCCCCTAGGAAAAAAGGTTCTACCTGTGTTAAGATACGTAAATGGGAGGTATGGACAGTAATGATGCATGCTGCAAATAAAGGAAAGTTGAGATTTCGCGAAAACTTACCTTTGGTGACATTCGCCCTTTGAAAATCGCCATTCTGCATTGCTTTGATCGTGCTTCAAACAAAGAAAAAATTGTGAGTTTTTAAAGTGGTGGTCGGTTTGCGGCCTTGATGCCCTTAGTAGTTTGAATTCACCCCTCCGCTGTCGAAGAACTGATTTTGTCAGTGTGATACCGAGGTTCCCGAATACTCTGTATCGCTTTCTAGAGATATTGTCTTTCTGACGTTGCCCCTGGCTGTTTCATACCCGGATGTCCATGGTACCGCTAATCCTTGTCCCTAAGGCAAGGCAATTTTCCTTTAAAATCAAACTTAGTTGTCTTTCACCTAGAACCAATGTTTGTCTGTAGTGTTTATCAGCTTTTCCCATGAAGCAAGTCTTGCTTAAGCGACCTTTTCAGTTTCTTTGAGACACTTTGTCCGCCTTATCAAAAGAGATTACATATGGATTCCTGCCTTTGTCAATGTCGTATATGCTCCAAATTATGCTCGGTATTACGGGGAAACTGTAGCCATTTTTGCAGCCATTTTTGCTTTGCTTTTGATGCAAGATTAGACCAAAAGGGAATCTAAGAAAAATTATGGAAAATAATAGAAGAGCAATTGGAAATGAAAAAGGAATTGTGTCTAAATAAAAGGTATCCCTTTCGGGGAGAGAAATAAGGAGACTTATCTGGAGATATGTTCCGACTTCAATGAATCATGACATGCATTTTGGATTGGACGCCTGATCTGTCTGAGCTATCTAATTCTCAAAATACGTCGCACATATTTAATCCTGAAACTGTCTTAGTTGTGCTCATGCCGGAGCATGGAAGACCCTCATCCGGCTAGTAGCGCCCTTTGCGGGTTTTCACTAACTGACCTCTCTCATTTATCTAATCACTGTCGCCTTACAGTGCCCATACGGGTTTTCACCAATAAGACTCTCTCTTTTTTTTTTACTAAGATACGACACGCGGAAGGTTGGCTGATGCCCCTAGCATGGGGACTTCAAGTATTCTCAAAGATCGATGAGAATTTCTTAACAGGAAAAGGCGAAAGGAACCTTGAACTGAATTACAACCTTTGGAACTGTTTCTACAGGAAAAATCGTAAAATAAAAACAAACTTCTGCCCCAGTTTTAGAGTATTGGGAATATGGATTTTTGTTGCAATGGGATCGAACCCAGGGTAAGGCTGCCTACGTATCCTTTCGGAATCAGGTCGGACGTAGTTCAATGACTCAGAAAATTTGTTCAATGATTAAGAATATATATATTTTTTTTAAGTACACATGTTCCAAAAAGTGGAAAACAAGGAAGAAGAAAAATACAGCTTAAAATGGGTAACAAAAAGGTGACACTTGCTTGGAATAGCGAGCAATGGTAGCCTTCGTCATCTCGATCTAAGAAAAATCATGCGCGAAAGTTCCACAGTGGGTATATATCAGACATAATATCTTTTGACTGCATCTGCATTAATGGTCATGTCTAGTACCCGTCCTTCTTCATCTACCAAGTGCAAGGCCCCTTTGTAACACTTTCTTGATGATGTAGGGTCCTTTCCAGTTTGGGGCGAACTTTCCTTTAGCTTCTACTTGGTGTGGAAGAACGCATTTCAGAACGTGTTGGCCTACCTCTAAGTACCTTGGACGCACTTTCTTGTTGTAAGCGCGTGCCATTCTGCTGGTATAACTGGCCAAAGCACACTGCTGCTAGCTGTTTCTCATCAATCAACATTAGTTGTTCTAATCGGGTCTTTACCCATTCTGCATCTTCAATCTCCGACTCCACAATGATTTGAAGAGAGGGAATTTCGACTTCAGCCGGTATTACAACTTCTGTCCCATATACCAACAGATAAGGAGTTGCACCAACAGATGTGCGAGCAGTCGTGTGGTATCCCAGAAGAGCAAAAGGCAACTTTTCATGCCATTATCTCGAACCTTGGATCATTTTCCTAAGAATCTTCTTGATGTTCTTGTTCATTGCTTCAACGGCTCCATTGGCTTTTGGCTGGTAAGGGGTAGAATGGCGATGTATAATTTTAAATTGCTCGCATACCTCCTTCATCAAATGACTATTGAGATTGGCTGCATTGTCAGTGATAATGGTATTTGGGATACCAAAGCAGCAGATGATGTTGGTATGAACAAAGTCTATCACAGCTTTCTTGGTGACTGATCCGAAAGTGACGGCCTCCACCCACTTGGTGAAGTAATCAATGTAAACCAAAATGAATCTATGCCCATTTGAAGCCTTTGGCTCAATTGGCCCAATAACATCCATTCCCCATGCAATGAAAGGCCAAGGAGATGACATGGGATGCAACTCCGAAGGTGGCGAGTGAATCAGGTCACCATGAATCTGACATTGGTGACACTTGTGAACAAAACTGAAGCAATCTCGCTCCATTGTAAGCCAATAATACCCTGCCCGCAGAATCTTCTTCGCCAAAACATATCCATTCATGTGAGGCCCGCATACCCCCGAATGCACTTCACTCATGATCCGCTCAGCTTCTGTGGCATCTACGCATCTCAACAAGTTCAAATCTGGGGTCCTTTTGTACAAAATTTCCCCATTCAGGAAGAAACCGCTAGCGAGCCTCCTTATAGTTCTTTTTTGATCTCCCTTGGCGTGCTCTGGGTATTCTCTCATTTTCAGGAATCGTTTTATGTCATGATACCATGGTTCACCATCTGGTTCTGTCTCAATTGTATTGTAGTAACCGTGTTGATTCCAAACTTGGATTTCTAGTGGATCGATATGGGTGTTTCCCGGATAAGGGAGCATCGAGGCTAAAGTAGCCAAAGCATCGGCTAGCTCGTTGTGAAACCTGGGAATGTACCTGAACTCGATGGATTTGAATCTTTTGCTCAAATCTTGTACACATTGTCTGTATGGAATAAGCTTGATATCTCGAGTGTCCCATTCACCTTGGGCTTGCCGGATAAGCAAGTCAGAATCTCCCATAACCAATAGTTCATGCACATCCAGATCTAGGGCCATTTTCAAACCCATGATACAGGATTCGTATTCTGCCGTATTATTGGCACACAAGAACCAAAGCCGGGCTATTGCAGGGTAATACTGTCCAATAGGTGAGATGAGGATTGCCCCGATCCCAACTCCTTTGATATTGATAGCTCCATCAAAATGCATTTTCCATAGAGGGTTGTCGTATGAAACTACTTCCTCTATTGAGTTGACCTCTTTGTCTGGGAAGTATGTGATAAGTGGCTTGTACTCATCATCAACTGGATTCTCTGCCAAATGATCGGCCAGAGCCTGTGCTTTCATTGCGGTGCGAGTGACATAGACGATGTCGAACTCTGTGAGCAGGATTTGCCATTTTGCGAGCCTGCCGGTGGGCATTGGCTTTTGGAAGATATACTTCAGAGGATCCATTCTGGATATGAGGTAAGTAGTATAGGCCAAAAGATAATGTCTCAACTTCTGAGCGACCCAAGTCAAGGCACAACATGTCCTTTCTAAAAGGGTGTACTTAACCTCATAATTGGTGAACTTCTTGCTCAAATAATATATCGCTTGTTCCTTTTTGCCTGTCACATCATGTTGCCCCAGAACGCATCCAAAGAAATTATCCATCACCGATAGATATAAAAACAAAGGCCTACCAGGTTCAGGTGGGACCAGTACAGGGGGTTTTGATAAATAATCTTTGATCCTGTCAAAAGCATTTTGGCAATCGTCTGTCCACTTGATTGCAGCATCCTTTTTTAGCAACTTAAAGATGGGCTCGCACGTGGTTGTGAGCTGAGCAATGAACCTACTAATATAGTTCAACCTTCCGAGCAAACTCATGGCCTCTTTTTTGTTCTTCGGGGGTGGCAGATCTCGAATGGACTTTATCTTAGATGGATCCAATTCGATGCCTCTCCGACTGACTATAAAACTGAGGAGTTTCCCAGATGGAACCCCAAATGTACATTTGGCTGGATTGAGCTTAAGGTCATACCTTCGAAGTCGTTCGAAGAACTTTTTCAAATCATTCATGTGATCAGCCTGTGTCTTTGATTTTATGATGACATCATCGACATATACTTCAATCTCTTTGTGCATCATGTCGTGAAAAATGGTGGTCATGGCCCTCATGTAAGTTGCCCATGCATTCTTTAAACCGAATGGCATGACCTTGTAACAATAGGTACCCCACGGAGTGGTGAAAGCTGTCTTTTTTGCATCACCCTCATCCATTAGAATCTGTGGTACCCAGCATAGCAATCCACGAACGACTATATCTCATGCTTTGCGCAATTATCTACATGAATATGGATGTTCGGCAAAGGAAAATTATCCTTCAGACTTGCTTTGTTCAGGTCTCTGTAGTCAACACAGACTCTAGTTTTTCCATCTTTCTTTGGCACGGGCGCACCATTTGCCACCCAGGTGGTGTATCGTACGGCTCTAACAACATTGGCGCTCAATTGCTTCATTATTTCCTCTTTGATTTAATCACTCATGTCTGTTTTAAATTTTCGCTGCTTCTGTTGGACTGGTGGAAAATTAGGATACGTGGGAAGCTTATGAACCACTAAATCGGTGCTTAAACCAGGCATATCATCATAAGACCAGGCAAACACATCTCTATACTCAAATAAAAGTTGAATCAAGGCATCTCTGATTTTTTTGTTCTGTGTGAATGCTTATCTTTGTTTCTCTGACTTCTTCATGACCTCCGATATTAATTGGCTCAGTTTCATTGAGGTTGGCCTAGGTTTGTTTTCAAACTATTCCAACTCTCTTTTTATTTCATCAAAAACCTTATCTTCATCATATTCGACCTCTTGATGCATTATTTTGAAATTAGACAGCTTTTTGAGATCTGGGCGTGAATTCCGCATGCATGTCATGTTATTAAAGCCGACATTAACAAAACTGAAATGGAAATAAAATGGCAGGAATTAGGAAAAGGAAAAGATACAAAATTTAATACGAAACTGAACTGCATTTCATTGAATTTGAAAGGATAGAAGGGTTAACGTCAAAATAAAATAATCATACTAAGATATTTGGATTACAACCCTGAAAGTAACCCAAAGTAGAAAATAAAGAAGCTGCAAAAGTCAACTAACCAAGACTCCTTCCTTGTGGGGAGAGGAGTTGCTTCCTAGTTATTGAGAACGGTTTCTGGGCCAATTAGTTGCATATCGGCATGACTAGTGCCTTCACCTGCCTGGATCATATTCACTTCAGAAAACATCTGCCTAAGGTCATGGCAAATTTCATCAATGTTTGCATGCGCCAAGGAATTTTGACCATGTTTGAATCGTGGCTCGACAAAAGTGTAGAAAATATGAGGGATAGGTTGCTGCAAGACCCACCCGTGCTTTTTGCGGTGCTTGGCTTTGTCTTCGTCTGCTTGTGTTGGCCTGAAGCCTAAACCAAAAGTACCCTTGTTACTGAACGGAGAAATAGGTTCTGAAATTTCTTGCAATGATGCCCCCAAGCCTTTTCCTGGCTCATAACCTTGTCTCATCATAAGTACAGCCACCATCATAGATATGGCGGAGAGACGATGATGCAGAATGGGCTTTCCTTCCTCAACATGGTCCACAACAACCACTTCGAAAGCCTGATAGACAATAGACTCACATCTTTCCTTGGCCTTAATACATGGGATTAACGGGTCTTTATAAATGGATGACTCGTCTTCTCCGTGAACAATAATTTCTTGCATGTCGTGCTTGAATTTGAGCATCTAATGCAAGGTGGATGGCACAGCTCGGGCCGTATGGATCCATGGCCTTCCAAGAAGAAAGTTATAAGAAGTTTCCATGTCCACTACTTGGAAGGCCATTTCAAAATCAACAAGCCCAATCGTCATGGTGAGGTTGATCTCCCCAATGGTATCTCTCGCTGAGCCATCAAAAGGCCGGATGCAAATATTGCTGGGTCGGATCCTGTCTGTATTGATCTTCATACTTTGCAAGGTGGAGAGGGGGCATACATCTACACTCGAGCCTCCGTCAACCATGACTCACTTCACGTAATTCCCCTCACATTTGACAATCAAGTGCAAAGCCCTATTGTGACCGGATCCCTCCTCAGGAAGTTCATCATCAGTAAAGGAAATTTTATTCACCTCAAAAAATCTATTGGCCATCTTCTCTAACTGATTCACGGTGGTATTCTCTGAGACATGTGCCTCGTTCAGGATTTTGATTAGTACACGGGCATGCTCTCCTGAGTGTATGAGCAGAGATAACAGAGAGATTTGGGCAGGAGTCTTTCTCAGCTGGTCAATGATTGAGTAATCCTGAACTTTCATCTTTTTCAAAAACTCCTCCGCCTCTTCTTCAGTGACCGGTTTCTTTATTGGCATTTGGCCTTCTCTGATTTGCTTAGCCTTTCTCAACTCTTCTGGAGAGTAACACCTCCCTGATCGAGTCAAACCTCCAGTTTCCCCCACTTCTTCTATGATTTCCTTGCCTTTGTAGGTTACTACAGTTTTGTTGTAGTTCTAAGGGATGGTTTTCATATTTGTTACACGGGGTTGTGTGGCAGGCTTGATTATGATCGGTTCTATTATACCCGTCGTATCGCCCTGATTCTGCTTTGTGATGGGGTGACCTCCAAGGACGTATAACTTTGGGTTTGGAACATTGGAGCGAACTTCCAACCTCGAGATTTTTGGAACAAATAAAGTTACCCTCTCTGAGCTCTGGGTGCCTTTCACAATCAACGGTGCATCTAGCCTTGGACTTACTTCTAGTTTGGTTCCCTCTTGAATCGTTACCACTGTCATTTCTGCTCGACCAACCGGCTTGTATTCATGATCTCAGCCAATCATTCCCACAAAATGAACATCATTGTGTACTGGCAACAGGTTATTGGTCACATTAGGAGGGTCCTCGCCATTTGTGACTACCATTAATTTTTCAACAATGAGTCTTTCTATGGCTCTTTTCAGGGTCCAACAGTCATCAGTGCTATGTCTCGGAGCACCTGAATGATATTCACATCTAGCATTTGCTTGAAATTCGTGTGAATCGGGATGCATATGGTGGGGAGCGATGGGTCCAATCACGCCCATCTGCTTCAACTTCTGGAACAGACTAGAGTATGATTCAGCCAATGGAGTAAATTTTTCCACCGGCCTCTGCTCTCGACCATAATCCTGCCTAGGACGAGCATTGTAAGGTGCCCGAAAATTTTGCTGCTGAGGTCGGGGGATTCTTGGAGCTGGTGCCCGTAACTGTTGATTGGGAGGACGAGCATATGATTGAGCATTAAACACTGTATATTGTGGCGGTCCCACAGAGTACTGAGAAATTGGTGGGGGATAGTAATGTTGAGGGTAGCTGGATTGCTCCTGCTGAACTTGCACATAAGGATGCGATGCCCCTCTTTAAACTTCCCTAGATCCCGAAGTCATCATGGACCCTTCATCTCTCTTCTTTCTATTTGCCAAACTTCCCGACCCATTTTGGATAGCTAGGGTGGTGGCTTTGAGAGCAGCTTGGCTTATAATTCTGCCAGTCTTGAGGCCATTTTCGACCATTTCTCCTATTTTGATCGCTTCCGCAAAAGGTCTACCCATTGCGGACATCATGTTCTGAAAGTAATCAGGCTCTTGGGCCTCCAGAAAAACAGTGATCAACTCGTGGTTATCCATGGGTGGCTTAACTCTAGCTGCTTGCTCCCTCCACTTGATTGCATACTCCCTAAAGCTTTCAGTCGGCTTTTTCTTCATATTGGACAGGGAATTGCGATCCGGCGCAATATCTATGTTGTATTGAAATTGTTTGACGAAGGCTTGGGCCATGTCGTCCCAGACATGCCAGTGAGAGATATCTTGGTCAATGAACCATTCGGAGGCTACCCCCACAAGACTTTCCCCAAAATAAGCCATCAGTAATTCTTCTTTTCCACCTGCACCCCTCAGGTGGTCGCAGTACCTTTTCAAATAGGCGATAGGGTCGCCGTGTCCATCATACTTCTCGAATTTTGGGGTCTTGAAACCTGGTGGCAAATGGATGTGAGGGAACATGCATAGATCACTGAACAAAATACTTTTGTGACCCCCTAGTCCCTGTATGTTCTTTATGTTCTGTTCAAGACTTTTCATTTTCCTGGCCATCTCATCCGGCTCAACCGTCTTGGCAAGATTTTCATTTTCCATTGGTGACTCGTACTAAGGAGTCTGATTATATGGAGCCGAGACCCCGAAAGCCATATTTGGAGAGTAGTATTGGCCATCATAAGCATGAGATGGTGGCTCATTGATTGGCCTCATCACAGGAGGTGGAGGCGGGATTGTGTATGCCGGTGCGCCAGACACGACTAGAGGAGTGTTCCTGACCGGTGCGGCTGGAGGTCGCACATTAGAGGTACCAGGAGCAACGTGGAGGTTGTAGTTTGGCACATACCCTGGTGGTAGGACGTGGTCGCTCGTTGTATGGAGCGGTGGTTGAGTAGCCAGGGGTATGGTGGAAGTTCCCTCTGAGGGACCACGGGGTGGAGGCTGACCAGACACCCAAGCTTGATATACATCAGACAATTGCTGTCTCAATTTTCTTATTTCCTCTGACTCTTGTTCAACTGATTGACCCTGGGGGTCATCACTGATCAGCTCGATCTCATCATCGTTGGCCATTACTACTGCTCCCTTAGATCTAGTGAAGTAATGGTGTGTTGCCAGTTTCACCACAAACCAACCACCTTAAGCTTACCAATGTAAGAGACAGCAAACATGTTAGGGTTAAACATTTTATAGATATGAAATCACACATAATGTGCAATGCTCCTATCATTGTCACTATTTCTAACATGCTTTTGGAGGCTTCATGTTTCATTCGAGCTTATGAGGTTGCTTCTTATTGTCGCTCTTATTTTCTTCTCATTTTTTTACTCACGCCTCATTTTGATCCCTCATATTAGAATCATTGAAAAATATTTTGATCGAACCTTTTATGGGTTGCCTACGTATCATGTCGCCACATGAATCAGATCATTACGTAGTTCAGGGGGAAATAATAATAATTTTGATTTTTTTTAAAATTATTATTATTCAAATTGACTCTAAAGACATAAATATGACTGAAAATGCGACAAATATAAAATTACAAATACGACAAATGAAAAATGAAACTAAAAACTAATTGACTGTACTAAAACTTTAATCTTCAATGGCATTCTTTCTTAAGCTGATATCATAAATGGTCTGCATCCCTTGGCCTCCACTCTCCCCCCAACATCTCGTACAAATTCTGAAACACTCCCGGTAATTGTGTAACGAGGGCACGTGCCTGTTGACCAACTTTCTCATTGTTTAGATGACGATGATCGTCATGAATATATGCTGCTTTCTCTGCCAATTGAAGTACTTGCTCTCTAGCTTGCCCCATATTCACGTGATAATTCTGCAACCATATCTGGGTAGTCTTGAGGGCGTTACCCATCTCAGTCTCGCGTCCCTCGTATTCTTCAATACGGCGGTTTAGCACAGCTCTCTCAATCATCCACTGACGCCGCTCTACCTCAAAATCTGCATGTTGATGACCTCCCTTATGCCTTTTTATTTCTTCCAAATGTGCAAGAAACTGACCCTTTGAGCGTATCCAATGGGCCCTTTCTCTTTCAAACTGCTCTCTCTGCTGATCAAACTCCAATTGTTGTTGGTGCGCATCCTCTTCAATGATACTCAAGTCTTCTTGCAGCTTATGCATTTCAGCATTTTTATTTGCCTCAACTCTTCTAACTAAACCAATAGTGCTTGCCAATTCTTCTTCTAGGCGGGCCGCCTCAGTTTTAGCATGCTTTAGATCTTTATCCATTCCCCGTAAGGCCGATTGATAATCTTTCTCAATATTTAAACTAATCTGAGCGACTCCGGCTTGCAGTTGGGTTTGTTGTTTAGATATTGTCATCCGGGAATGCTCCAATTCCTCTTTTAACCTTTCTATAGCTCTTTGATCATTTCTCCTCATGTTGGATCCTTCAGGCCTATCTCTAAGTGACGAAGGGTCATGAAACCAGGTAATATATTCAGGGATCATCTCTCCATGATCTCGGTCTTCTACCATATCAGTCAACTCCGAGACTTTACTTACATACCAAATTTTCATAATTTCTTCTTCGTTATGAGGTTGATCTTTACCAAAATCATAACAGAACTTTCTCATATCTCGTGTTGGTGGCACCTCCTGTAGTCGTGCAAATTGGCGCATTACCCGAAGTGGAGCATAAGACTGAACACCATCCAATCCTATGAGTACCAAATAAGAATGGTATGCAGACTCACAAATGACCTCTTTAGAGGAGAACCAATCGTAGTTCCAAGTGATCCGTTTGGCAGACAGAGTAAGGAGTAGTTCTTTCCATGCGCCAATCCCCTCTGGTAAGTCACATTCGTCAATTCTTTTCTGGTGATCATAAGTATGATTGGGCCATAGCTCACTAAAATTAGTGATCGTAGGATGGCGATAGAAATGCTCCAAAAACCATATCTATAACAAAATGTTGCAACCATCAAAGTTTCGCCCGCCCATTTTACATCTAGTTAAAGCACGGAAAATGCAAGAAAGAATCATAGGGACCAAAGTATAATCACCCCTTTCTGAGGCCAGAGCCTCAACTACACCTGCCAAGCGGATGTCAATGCGTCCCTCTCTTTCCGGGAAAACTACACGCCCCAAAAAAGTGACCATAAATGCAAACCTTCTATGTACCTTCCATGTTTCCTTATCTTCCTTTGATTTTAATTTTCCCACATTCCTTTCGAAATTGCATTCTAGGCCATACAACTGAAACAAAAAGCCCAACTTAACCTATTTGCCTCCTAGACCTTCATATTGTCCGTAATTTATGTTCAAAAGTTTCAGAAACCTACCCTCGTTCATATTTTTTGGTACTATGGGCCTTTGGCAGCGAAGATTGCGGCCCCACCCCTGGAAATGAGCGATTTTCTCCAAGGTCGGAGTCATTTCACAGTCGTTAAAACGGAACACATTATTTTCAGGATCCCAGTGCGGAATTTAAACTTCAATCACATCCCTCCTCGGCTTTATCTTAATCATGTGAACCAAATGTCCCAAGTATTTCTTTATCTGGTTTCGCTCATATTCCTTAAAGTCTCTCCACCAATCCCATAACAACTGTGGTATCTGATCGATAATGAGAAAATCTGGTATCCCTTCTGATGTGGGCCTCTTTTCAGACTTACCTCTTTCCCTACTCATGGTATACCTGGCTAACCAGACACGGGGTTAGGCTTTGATCAAACATATTATTGACACACAAAATTTTTGATTTTTCGGGTTTTGACTCTATAAAAGAATATAAATAAATAAAAGCTAAACTGTGGGACTAAAAAAAAATAAAAATATTTTTGGATTTAGTATTTTTTTTTTTTGGTTTTCTAAGGAAAGAATTGTAAATAGGGAATTAAGGAAAAGAAAAATATTTTTGATTTTTTTTTAAAAAAAATTAGGGCCGGAACCGATGAGGTTTGCTTACGTATCTCACATCCGGTGAGAATCAGACCCGCGTAGTTCGGTTAAAACCGACTATGTTCTTTCTTCTTCTTTTTTTTTTTTGATTTTTTTTTTGAAAATTAATCTTTAAAAATCGTATGCACTAGACCACATCATTTTTTCTCTGTTTGTTCAACTGATTTATGCTAAAGTCGGTCGACATATCAGCCTCCCAAATAATGCAACAAGTAGCACATAACATGACATAATGATCTCAACAAGGTACTTGTCTTAAAACAGAACTCGACCCTGCGTCGAGCGGTGCTAAGTCAAATGCACATGATACAAATAAAGCGTAGCCTACTAGGGATATTCATTACTTGTGGCTTGTTCTTCTAAGTTTGTAAATCCTAAATGAGATGGTATCTAGACCTGGCTTACCTGGGTGGACAACCCGAGCCGAGGAGCGTCAAGCGTCACCAGTAGTAGAACAACACTGGCTAGCTAACGGCTCTCCTGCCTAAACACGTGTGACTAAATCCTTCATCAGAAGCTGGTAGGCTAACTGGCTTTATCTCAAGACAGAAACTTTGTGATGTTGGTAGGCAAACACAACATAATAATTATCAGAAGACTCAGAGGGATGCGAGAGAAGATACAATTTATATGTACAGTTCAACAATATCAAAACGGTAAAAACTCAACAAGTAACATATTATGCCCAAATAAATCACAATATATACAAAATTAATAAAGTCAAATAAAATCAATGTACAAGCTCGAATTCTTGAAGTTCCCCAGCAGAGTCGCCAGAGCTGTCACACCCCTTTTTACCCCCCACAAAAGATAAATATGTATTATGGATGGTGGGTTAAAGAGTTTTTCCAATTAAAGTGACAAACTTGATTAGGAATTATTTTATTTACAGACTCGTCACTTGGAATTGAGTTTTGGGGCGTTCCAAGTCACCTTTTATTTGAATCCCTAGTCAAAGGAAGATTTAACTCTATTATTATTGGTCTGCGAAAACAAAGTCCAGGTAAAGAATTCTGTTGACCGGGGAGAAGGTGTAAAGCACTCCCCGAGTCCCGTGGCTCTAGCACGGTCGCTTTATTGACTATATTTGGCTTATATTATTTTTGGATAAACTGTGATTTATTGATTTTCATATTTTATCTATCTGCTTTCAATCATTAGAATATAGTATTATTTTTTAAACGAATCATGTGTGTGAATCCATTTTATTTATTGTGCCACAATCATGTTATGCGTACGTGTACACAATTAATAATATTTTATTATATAAGAATGTTTTTGATCAAAGCTGCGCGGACGCGTACCTTGATTTATTTTGGGATTATAGTTACGTCACGCGAACGTATAAAATAACCACGATAATCTATTAAAGCGCGCCTAAAGCAACTACGAATGTTCAAAGATATTATCCTAAACTAATTTGAGATTATTGTGAGGACACGTGCGTTAAGAATAAATAATTATTATGGAAGATACTGATGAACTCTAGTTTTTATGAGCAACACTAATGATTTTAAACCTACTTAATCAAAATTTCAACTCAAAGCTGTGCTTAAAGTTTACTAAAATTCTTCTTATTCATGCTATATGACCTTCTGTATTAGCAACGCCTAAATTAATTCTCATCTTAAAATTGGCAATCCAAAGACATGAATAGTGAATGCTTCTCACAAAATTACAATTAGCATCTTTCTATACCATAAGCAAATCAATAGAATATAACCCAACTCATGAAATCTTTAGAAAAGAAAGCTTTCGAACAAATCTCAGAAGCTAAAATCGATACAGTGTGCTCACCCAACTAAAAGTAAATATTTAAACTAAAATATGAAACATGAGTAAGATGAAGTATAATCTGTATTTAGCAAATGAAGACCTAACCAACAGAACTTAACCAAATGTTGTAGCATCAAATAGACTTGAAAAGAAAATTATTGAACTATTAAACTATTAGGCTCACATTCATCAATCCAAAGACATAAATTAAAAGATAATCAGTAAAGCAAAACATGAACCTTCATATTATCCAAATCTGAAAAAGTACAAGTTTAGGGAGGACATACCCAATGGTGCAAGGACCAAATTTAAACCAAATAAAGGCAAAAAAACACAGCTGGTTGGAGCTCAGCAGTATAAATCCGACAGTAAACATCTGAACCGATCAGTGGCTTGAGGCTAAATCGCCTCTTTTAAATTCAGAACTTCGATTTTTTTTTACTTCTTTCTTTCTTTTTTTTTTCGTTTGTTGCTCAGTCCTCTCTTTTTTTTTTTTTTTGTGTATGTGTGTGTTTTATAGCTGAAAATGGGGTATGAGGTTTGTGATAGGAGACAAGCACGGAGGACAAGGAGTGGGGAACAATGGAGAGTGGAGTAAAGAGCAAAGTGTGGGGGGAGAAGCATGGGAACAAATGAAAGTGAAGTGGGGACATGTCTGGAAAGATGTGAGCGAAAAATATTCAAACACGATAAAAATTTAGGAGCTCACATACACTAGGTAATAATACACTACTACTGCTGCATCTAATTTCATTTTACATGACAATATTACGTATGTAGGGAATGGACAATTTTTCTTGAACCGCGAGTTTTAGGTACTTTCTAAATATTTAAAATTAAAGAAATCATGATCTGTGGTAATTTCTTTACTTACCGAATGTGTCGATTCATTTTTAAAAGACAAATTACGAAAGCAACATATGACTTCACATAAATTAGATACTTTGACAGACTTCAATCTTTTTTATAACAAAAAAGTGATGGGCAAGTATCCAACAAAATAGTCGCTTTTTGGATGAAGAAATGGAAAATTATTAAAGGAGATATGGAAGATAAAAATAAAGGCAATTTTATGAAATTTCCTAGGCCAATTTTCTAATTAAAACGATGCAAATTTGTTGAGTTCATAAAGAAAGGAAGGGACAGTGACATACTTCTTAAATATTAAGTAACATTGTTAATTTTTTCAGTTCTGATTTGTTCACTTGATGAGTATTTTCAAAATATCCATTGTTATGTGTCAATATTTAAGAAGTTTTAAAAATCAACTCGTTAATGTTTTTCCAACGCGATCATAAGATGAAGACATTATTTCATCACTGTGTGGTGAATTTGTTTAAACCTTGCTCATTTTGTACTGAAATTAATAAGACAATAATAAAAAGCGTAGCAGTTTGCTAGTAAGTTTTAGACCCTGAGATATCAATAGTCCATCTATTTTATGTGCAAAGTTGCACAGAAACAGGAGAGAAGAGATCGTTTAAGGTCAAAGTAAAATTCAGTGACAGATTCAGGATTTAAATTTAATAGGTTCACTTTTTAAGTATTTTAACATTGAACTCATGTTGTTAAAATTATGGATTCAAATCGAATACTTGTTAAGATTTTAGTAAAATTTTTAAATATAAATTTATATTTCGTATTAAAAGTTATGGGATCAGTAGTCGTAAGGCTAATCCCCTATAAAAACATCATGCAAACACAGTTCTTGCACAATACTCAAGATTCTTATGAATGTAATTGTGTTTTCCGTCATGATTTTAGATGTAGTATTGTCAAATCGCTTTGCTCATAATAACCTTTGCATAACTAACCTAATTGGGATTTCTATTTTTTTTCATTTTCGGGGTGGGAGCCTAAATAATGACAGTAAAAGAAAGTTACAGAAGACACGAAGATGAGCTCATCGTTAAGTTAAAAGTTCCGGTCACGTGAAGAAAAAGTAAAAACATTGTTAATACTTTTAGCTAGCGTTTGTACATCGATAAAATGAGTTTTGAAAATAAAATAAAAAATAATTTTTAAAAGTTAAAATTGTGTTTGGACGTACATTTTACTTGAAAAGAATTTGAAGTTTTGTGACTAGATAACTTCAAAAACTATTCTAGAGCTGTTTTGGGATTTGAAGATTTTGTTTTCTAAATCTACTAAAAAATGGTTAAAATCTATAAACAAACATATATTTGAAAACAAAATTTGAAAAAAAAAACTACCAAATTTTATGGCAAAATGGGAGCTTAGAACATGGGATTAAAGATTAAAAGTAGATAACGTCGTTGAGTAATTTAAAACTTGTTCTTCGGTACATGAGATAAATTAAAATATAATCCAAATCGACTCTTTTTTCTCTCTCTTTTCTTTTTAATTTTTCCAACATGGGGAGTCTGTGTAGAAGGTGGGGGCAAGGGAAAGGGAAAGAAAACTTTTTAAGAACTTACGGAAAATGTCCAAATATGCTCTTATACTATACGAAATTGAGCACATTTGCCCTTCGTTAATATTTTAGCTCAAATATACCCTTACCGTCACATAGTTGGTCCATATATACCCTTAGAGTTACACAGTAGGCCCATATATGTCCTTTTCAAAACGGAATCCACCCAAACTAATTAGCTCTTTCGTTAATTGTATTAAAGTGTATTACAAACACAATTTCCTTTTTATTAGTACTTTTTTTCTTTACCTTTCTCTTTTCTTTCATCTTTTTTCTTTTCTTCTCTTTTTTTGTTTCCTTTTTCTTTCTCCCTTATCCGATTTCCTCCATTACTGATGTCTTCTCCATTTTCATCACCAATTTCACTTGACAAAACTCATAAATTCCAATTACTAAAAAAATTCTCCCATAAGAATATTTTTATAGATCATATATTTTTTAATTTTTAATTGTTACTGAACATATATTTAGTTCTAAAAAATTTAATAAAGTAAGATTGAAATAATATTTATGTAATAAAAAATCTGAAAATCCAACAAAACTGAACAAACCAAACCGATATAATTGGTTTGGTTTGATTTTGATAAAAAATCGAACCAACCCGTTCCATGTACACCCCTAATTTACATAGTTAATTAAAAAAAAAATGTCCAGATAAAAAAAGACTAACAACTCAAATTTAAAATACTACAACTTGAACTCTAGGCTTTTAATCATTAAATTATCTTTCTGGAAATAATTTAAATATTTTGGTCTTTTGAGTATTGTTAAAGGTTGAGATATTTTTATTATTTTAAAGTTTAAACCATAATTTTTGAAATAATTTAATTTCATTTATTTAGAGGGTCAGTGAAATTGAAACTTGATTATCTTATGGGAGAATTTTCTTAGTAATTGGAATTTATGAGTTTTGTCAAGTGAAATTGGTGATGAAAATGGAGAAGACATCAATAATGGAGGAAATCGGATAAGGGGGAAAGAAAAAGGAAAAAAAAAAGAGAAGAAAAGAAAAAAGATGAAAGAAAAGAGAAAGGTAAAGAAAAAAAATACTAATATAAAAAAATAGTGTTTGTAATACACTTTAATACAATTAAAAAAAGAGCTAATTAGTTTGGGTGAATTCAGTTTCGAAAATGGCATATATGGGCCAACTGTGTAACTCTAAGGGCATATATGGACCAACTATGTGACGGTAAAAGTATATTTGAGCTAAAGTATTAACAAATGACAAATGTGCTCAATTTCGTATAGTATAAGGGCATATTTGGACCTTTGCCCAAAAACTTATTGATGCATTTGCGAAATATGTGACAAACCAATATGCATTACCATTCTAGGGGAAACAAAGCTGCAATACCAAAAAGTAGAGCAATAATCAATGAAATGAACAAGTGACAAAGGAAACGTTCGTGCATATACTCAAAACTCAAAAGTAGGGCCCGTAAGCAACACGAGGAAAGCAATGAATTGCTTGATTGATTCAATGAAAGTATTGCCTTAATTACTACATCATTCCTAGCTTTCGAAATGACATGACCCCATAATTTTGTTATATATATAACAAGCCGTCCAAATAAATTATCGCAAGTTCATTTGTGTAGTTAAGTTTACCTATGTTTGGCAGATTTGTCTTTTTGTTTTTACTTGTTTTTCGAATTCATAGCTTTGCTATGACAGTGAAAACATATACTAGCACATTACGAGTTTGAATGAACTAAAGTTTAATAAGGCAGAGGGACAAATAACTTAGTATAAACATATTGGGTTATAAACCGTGCAATTAATTGTCATTCGAAATTTCTTAGTTATCAAAATAGAATTAAAATAATATAACTATCAAATGATTATTACGCAATGCATCCAATTTTTTGTTACATATATGGTTATCGAACAATCATTTGGTTATCTGAACTTTCACTTTATTGGGAGGACTCGATTCCTTTCTCCCTATTTCTCCTTCCCTACCTGTATGTAGTAAAAATATTTTAAAAGTTAGGTAAAAGATATCACGTTTAAAATTGGTCATTACGGAAGAAGAGTTCTTTTTTTTTCTTTTTGTAAAATATCCATTGACGAATCATAATGATGGAATTCTTGTAGAAAAATGGATTTACAGTCGTATACTAACAAGATAGAGTGGAAAGCTAGGGTTTGGGAAGGACTTAAGAAATGTCGCAATCTTACTGAAGATTTTGGATTTGCACATTTGTTTGGTTGCAACTGCAGGCTTTCGATGGCGATGATGATAATGATAATATCTTTGGGGATCTATTTCCTCTTTTTTCTTTTCCTTTTTTTGTTTGAATGTGCATCCTTTTCTTTTCAAAAATGTCATAACGTGGACCTCTACTTCCTCATCTCTAATGTATGGTTGCCTATTTTCCAGCTTCCATGCAATTCTAATAGGTATTTTGTATAAATTGCTCTAAACAAATATCATGAAATCTTTGCTAGGAGTCCTTTTTGTATTAATGGATAGTAAATGATCATTTTTTTATTTCTCTTATAATTAGTTAACCTTTTAGACCATGGTCTAAAGATTTTTTTTGAGCAAACAAAAAAACAGTATAACAAAACGTCACGGCAGACCATGGTATAAAATTTGTAAGTAAAAATTGCACGGGGCACCCTATTTGGTCGCCCCCATTTAACCTATACTCACTTTTTAAAAAAGTTTTAACTTGTTTCCACTTTTTAAATAACTTCAGGTCTCTTTCTCCTCCTCCTTCTCCTCTTTCGTTTTCTTCTTCTCCTCCTTCTTCTTCTTCTTCGGGTGACAATTATTTTATATGGTGGTTGTGAATATATTTTAATATAGTTTATGATGTTTTACAATGGTGAGACGCTTTATTTTTTACTATTGCTTAGGGTTTCTTCTTCTTCATTTCCTAGTTGCAAAATGAGTTCATTAGATTTATTGTTGTTTTGACAAATTGATGATTGGGGTTTGTTTCTGATGATATTTGGAGGTTATGTTTCAAATTTGTGCTCATTTGGAGTAGATTTAAGTATTAAATCTTATATTGGATTGTTGTAATTCGAAGAGCAAATTTCTGTTTCTGGACAATTTGCACTTCACGCCTATTTGGCCTTAAGTGCATAAAAACATTGGTTGCACTTCAGATCTTTTGGCCTTAAGTGCATCTGAAGTGCAATTTTTTATTTTAGACTTATTGGCCTTAAGTGTACAAAACGGTTGTTGCACTTCAGACCTTTTGGCCTTAAGTGCATCTGAAGTGCAATTTTTCACTTCAGACTTATTGGCCTTAAGTGTAGCAAAACACTTGTTGGCCTTAAGTGTAGCAAAACACTTGTTGGCCTTAAGTGTAGCAAAACACTTGTTGGCCTTAAGTGCATCTGAAGTGCAATTTTCCACTTCAGACTTATAGGCTTTAAGTGCATCTGAAGTGTAATTTTTCACTTCAGATTTATTGGCCTTAAGTGCATGAAACCATTGGTTACACTTCAGACCTATTTGGCCTTAAGTGCATATGAAGTGCAAATTTTCACTTCAAACTTATTGGCCTTAAGTGAATGAAAACGTTTGTTGCACTTTAGACTTATTGGCCTTAAGTGCATCTGAAGTGCAATTTTTCACTTTAGACTTATTGGCCTTAAGCGCATCTGAAGTGCAATTTTTCACTTCAGACATTAGCCTTAAGTGCATGAAACCATTGGTTGCACTTTAGACATATTTGGCCTTAAGTGCATATGAAGTGCAACTTTTCACTTTAGACTAATTTTTTTTAACTTCAGACCTGATAAGTCTGAAGTTGATCGTAAACTGGGTACGCTTGCAAACTTTTTTGCAAAGTGGGTATAGGTTCAATTGTGACCCCAAAACCGGATATAGATGCAAAAGCCCCAATTTGTAAGTTAATGCAAATATTAGATCATAGTTTAATGTTTTGTGACCAAATTAAAAGTTATACAAGTCTAATGTTAATGAAGTAATAATTTTTCTATAATTATATTTACGCAACTTCTTAAAATAGGCACAAAAACTAAATAGTATCATAAAAAGGAGTAAATTTTTCATGTAGTATCCAGTTTTGCATCACCCATTGAATTTATACTTATTTTTTTTTAAAAAGTTTAACTGATACCCAATATTTGAATAACTTCAAATACATACACTTTTATGTTCTTCTTTACTGTTGTTTTTTTCTTTTTTGTGCTTAGAATTTTTTCTTCCTCTTCTTAGTTGCAAAATAAATTTGTTAAATTTGTTGTTGTTGTTTTGACAATTTGATGATTGAGATTTGATCTTTATGATATTTGAAAGTTATATTTCAAATTTGAGCTCATCTGAAATAGATTTAAGCATTGAATCGTGTATTGGAATGTTGAAATTCGAAGAACAAGTTTATGTTTTGGAACTTAATATTCGACATCTGAAGTTGGATTCAATAGATTAAACTACTTAAGATTCGAATTTCTAAAGTTATATTTGAAAAATAGAAGAACTTCAGATTTGATTTTTGAAGTTGTATTGAAGAGATTGAACTATTTCAGATTCGAATTTCTAAAATTGCATTTAAAAGATAGAAGAACTTCAGATTTAATTTCTGATGTTGCATTGAAGAGATTGAACTACTTCATATCCAAATGGGTACACTTCATAAAATTTTCTAGAATACGGATATAATTTCAATAGTGGCCCCAAAAGTGAGAATATATAAAAATGCCCCTAAAAAGGACACATTTGCTTAAATCGCCATTTTGGGCTTTTTAGTGCACATAGATCAAGGTCCAACTTTATTGGGCATCTAATCATATCTTTCAACAGATTTTTACATTCCTATATAGTATTTCATACTTTATTACCCTCCCTACTCAAGTTTTAATCTAATTACATAATATATACAAAATTACCAATTATATACATTTTTGGACATTTAATGATAATAATTAAATCCTAAAATCACTCTAACATCTATATCCACTCCCCCACGTTTCTCTCTCCACACCCCTCACGTATCTTCAGTATCTCCCTCCATTAATGCCTGTTTTCACTCTTCTTCAAAAATACCTCTACATTTTTTACTCTTCTTCAAAAATACCTCTATATTTTTATAGATTCAAGCTCTAAATACTCTACCACACACCTCCATTAAAAGGTGCTCAAATAGTCTGTCCACAGAAGTTTTCTGTAAATTCTTGGAATTAGCTTAAAAAACTAATGGGATATGAAGGACCTTTTGGTAAACATGAAAATAGATTTAGGAACTTGGAATTATTAGCAGGCATTTAATAGGTGGGACTCCAGGGCCCCAATTAATACAATTATTTACTTTATTGATTACTGAATAATCTACAGAATTGAGTGGTGGAGCAGTTCTTATTATTAAGTCTCATTGTACCCAACGACTCGGAGAAGGAGGTAGCCCCACCCAACTAAAGCAACTAAATAAGTAGTTGATGCCAGGGAGAAAAGAAATATAATAGTCCTTTCCATTTTATATGATTGTGTTTGACCTAACACGGAATTTACTAAAGCCATTAAAAAGTTTTGAAGCTTTGAATTCGAATTTGGGTTTTCAAAAACTATTATTTGTTTGAGTGTATTTTGGTGAAGAATAGACTTGATTTTGGCTGAATTTCAGATTGAAACTCGAAGAAGAAGAAGAAGAAGAAGAAGAAGAAGAAGAAGACATGACATACATTATACTTACGAAATTGTAGTAAAGTTGTAGTAAAATTGTAGAAAAATTGTATTTTGTTGTTTATATATATTTTTTTATTTAAATATTGTATGAATGTTGTATAAAATTTGTATAAAAATTATATTTAAGTTGTATGATATTGTAGTTATATATAACTGGGTAAAAATGATGTATGAAAGGTGTAGATAAATTGTAGATAAGTTGTATAATATATATCGAGCCTAAAAATCGAGCCCAGAATCGAGCCCATCATCGAGGGCCATGATCGAAGCCACGATTGAAGGACAGGGTCGAGGGCCATGATCGAAGCCATGATTGAGGCCTAGGATCGAGGACAACGATCGAAGGCCGAGATCGAGGCTGGACTAAGGGCTATCTGGGCAGAATTATAAAGCAGGGGATTTCGTCCCATTCGCCATTTTTGACAAATTGGAGCTTGAGGAGAGGCGATTTTTGATAAATTTTCAAGGAAAACTTGAGGTAAGTCCCTTGTGATCATTTCTACTCCATAATATTGAATTATTATCGAATAATCCGACTAGATTACATATTTTTGAGGTGTAAATCGTAGATTTGAACTTAGAAATTTGAAAATAAGATTTGATGATTTGGAGGTCGAGTTAAGGCCGGATTTTGGTAAAATTAGTATGGGTAGACTCGTGGTAGAATGGGCTTTTGGCTTTTATAACTTTTGTCTAGTTCCGAGACGTGGGCACCACGAGCGATTTTTGAGTTAATTTTTGGATTTTTGTGAAAAAATTATATTTTCATGTGGAATTAATTCCAATAAATTTTATTGACAGAATCAAATTATTTATGGCTAGATCCGAGGCTTTTGGAGGCCAATTCACGAGACAAAGACTTATTGGAATAAAGAATTGCTCGGAGTGAGGTAAGTAACAGTTATAAATCTGGTCCTGAGGGTATGAAACCCCAGATTTTTGTATCATGTGATTATTTTGTAGGTGACGCACATGCTAGGTGACGGGCGTGTGGGCGTGCACCGAGGGGATGGTGACTTGGTCCGTCCCATGAAACTGTAAAGTTGAATAACTTGTTGTTAGCTATATGCTCTCTATGTATTGAAGAAATTTGAGTGTAAATCATGTTAGAAATCATACTTAGGCTATGTGATAGTAGTGTTGGGACCCGCATATGTCGCGCACTTGTTGAATTATTTACTAATTCCTGTCTTGTACTCAGTCATGATTTTACTTGCATATCATACCTCAGTCCTTCTTAATTTTGTTGATACACTATCTTATCTTTGTTTGGGCTGATCTTTGTGATTTTCGAGAGCCGATAGACTAGAGAGGTTGAGGACTGAGTAAGACCGAGGGCTTGTCGGTGAGGTAAGGATACTATGGCACGTGAGTTGTCCGTGCAGGATATTATAGCATGTGAGTTGTTCGTGCGGATTTTGGCGCTTGGGTTGTAGGAGCCCCTCCGAAGTCTGTACACCCCCAATGAGCGCAGGTACCCATTGAGTGTGAGTGTTGAGGGCTGGGAGCCCAGTGAGTGATTGTTGTCCTAAGAGGTTGTACTTGCTTTTTATTTGTTGTTACACCTAATTGCTATCTGTCATTGTTGTGAAGTTTTCTGAAAGATTCTATATCCGGAATACATGAACTTGAACTACATAGAACTAATTTGACTTAAAATGCTGGATTTGGAAACATGTCTTCTCTTTGCTGGAATTACTGAAAATGAACTATAACTGTGTAGCTCGTCACTATCTTCAGTTCCGTATTTATTATTGTTACTTACTGAGTTGGTTGTACTCATACTACACCCTGCACTTCGTGTTCAGATCCATGTGTTCCTGGACATAGCGGGTTTTAATTCTTTTGCGCAGTTGATTTTTTCGGAGATTCTGAGGTAGTTGGCGTGTTTCGCAGACCTTGTCTCTCTTTTCCTATCTCCTTGTTTACTGTATTTTGGTCTCGGACTATCATAGACCGTATTTTCCAGACTTGTAATCATATTAGATGCTCATGTACTCAGTGACACCAGGTTTTGGGAGTATTTATATTTGTACCTGTGAGATTTCTTCCGCTGAATTTAATCATTCTCTTTTCAAATTTAAAAGAATATGTGAGATTGTCGGCTTGCCTAGTATTGAGATAGGCGCCATCATGACGGGTGGGATTTTGGGTCGTGACAAGTTGGTATCAGAGCCTAGGTTACATAGGTCTCACGAGTCATGAGCAGGTTTCGTAGAGTCTTGTGGATCGGTACGGAGATGTCTGTACTTATCTTCAAGAGGATGTAGAACCCTTAGGAAAATTTCACTTTCTTGTATTCTGTCGTGCGGATTTGTTGGTTCCGGAAACTAAATTTCTGTTATTCTATTCTCTCACAGATGGTGAGGACACGTATTACTGGATCAGACGGTCAGCCACTAGTGCCACCAGTTAGGGCCGCGAGAGGCCAGGGCCGTGGTAGAGGCCGGGGCCGAGGTAGAGGTCGAGGTGTAGCTCGTACCACAGTTGGACCAACACCTGTAGTACCACCAGTTGCTCTAGCTCAGGAGCAAATTCTAGATATACTGAGCCGACATGACCAACTTAGGCACCAGCTGTGCCCATCGAGATTCCAGGCCTTCAAGAGACTTTGGCCCATATACTGACAGCTTGCACTGGTCTTGCTCAGGTGGTTTCGGCTCAGGCCGCACCTGCCACTTCTCAGGCCAAGGGAGGTACTCATACCCCTATTGCCCATACTCCAGACCAGGTAGTACATGGACTTCATATACCGGGGGAACTAGCAGCCCAGTCGGTTGCAGCTGCTCAGGCCCCGGTAGTTCCTGTTATGGCAGATGATGAACAGAGGAGACTTGAGAGATTTGAGAGGCTTCGACCTCCACCATTCATCGGTGCTGATTCAGAGGATGCTCAGGGTTTTCTGGATAAGTGTCAACGGATGCTTCGGATAACGGGTATTTTGGAGACCAGTAGGGTCTCGTTCACTACTTTTTAGTTTTCTGGGGCTGCCTTCAGATGGTGGGAGGCTTACGAGAGGCGTAGGCCGGTCGGTGAAGCACCCCTTACCTGGCAGCAGTTCTCCGGTCTATTCCTAGAGAAGTTCGTGCCTCAGTCCCGCAAAGAGGAGCTGCGTAGACAGTTCGAGCAGCTTTGTCAGGGTGATACGTCTGTGACACAATATGAGATGAGATTTTTAGAGTTGGCCCGCCATCCTATCTGGTTGATTCCCACAGACAGGGAGAGGATTAGAAGGTTCATAGATGGCCTCACTTTTCAGCTACGATTACTCATGACTAGAGAGAGACTGTCTTGTGCTACTTTCGATGAGGTGTACGACATTACTCGTCAGATTGAGATTGTTCGCAGCTAGGAGCGAGTTGAAAGGGAGGCTAAGAGGCCTCGTGGTTCAGGTGATTTAAGCGGTGTTCCTTCAGGGGGTCAGTTTTACCGCGGTAGGGGTCGTTCTTACAGACACATTCAGACAGGTCGTCCAGCTCATCGTGGTACATCAGCTAGCCATGGTTGTTACAGCGCTCACTCAGGCCAGTCTTAATTCAGTGCACTACCAGCATAGAGTTCTCATCATGTCTCGTCCTCTTAGGCTTCTACAGGTAATTCCTCAGGTTATCAGGAGCAGCAGTTCCATCAGAGGAGGGGTTGTTTCGAGTGCGGAGAATTAGGTCATTTCAAGAGAGATACTCCTATGCTGTTGAGTGGGGATCTACAGTAGAGTTCTCGACCAATGTCACCAACACCAGCAGTTACACCACCCGTTCAGCCAGCTCGGGGTGGGGGTTAGGCAGCTAGGGGTCGCCCAAGAGGGGGAGGTCGATCAGGTGGCGGTGAGGACCGATTCTATGCTTTTTCTGCCAGGCCAGATGTTGTTGCTTCAGATGCAGTGATCACAAGTATTGTTTCAGTGTGCCATAGGGAGGCTTCTATATTATTTGACCCTGGTTCCACTTATTCATATGTATCATCGTGTTTTTCTCATTATTTGGATATGCCCTGTGAGTCCTTAGTTTCACATGTTTGTGTATCTACACCAGTGGACGATATTATTACTGTGGACCGTGTGTATCGGTCATGTGTGGTAACTATTGGGGAACTAGAGACCAGAGTTGATCTCTTATTACTCGGTATGATTGGTTTCAATGTAATCCTGGGTATGGATTGGTTGTCTCCATGTCATGCTATTATGGACTGTCGCGTAAACACCGTGACGTTGACAATATCGGGGTTACCAAAGGTTGAATGGAGAGGTTCTCTAGATTTTGTTCCTAGCATGGTAATTTCTTATTTGAAGGCCCAACGTATGGTTGGAAAGGGATGTTTGTCATATTTGGCCTTTGTGAGAGATGTTGATGCAAATACTCCTATTATTGATTCATTACCGGTCATGCAAGACTTTCCGAATGTATTTCCTGCAGACCTGCCGGGTATGCCACCCGACAGAGATATTGATTTTGGTATTGACTTGGTGCAGGGCACTCAACCCATTTCTATTCCTTCATATCGTATGGCACCAGCTGAGTTAAAAGAATTGAAAGAGCAACTTCAGGAACTCCTTGAAAAGGGGTTTATTAGGCCTAGTGTGTCGCCTTGGAGTGCACCAGTTCTGTTTGTGAAAAAGAAAGATGGTACTATACGGATGTGCATCGATTATAGGCAGTTGAACAAAGTTACAATCAAGAATAAATATCCCTTGCCGCGTATTGATGAATTATTTGACTAGCTTTAGGGGGCGAGGGTGTTCTCCAAAATTGATTTGAGGTCTGGTTATCACCAGTTGAAAATTCGGGATTCGTATATTCTAAAGACGGCATTCAGAACTTGTTATGGCCATTATGAATTTCTTGTGATGTCTTTTGGGCTAACCAATGCTCCAACAACATTTATGCATTTGATGAATAATGTATTCCATCTATATCTTGATTTATTTGTCGTAGTGTTTATTGATGATATTCTGGTGTACTCACATAGCTAGGAGGAGCATGCACAACACTTGGGCATTGTATTACCGAGGCTGAGAAAGGAGAGACTTTATGCCAAATTCTCTAAGTGTGAGTTCTGGCTTAATTCAGTGGCATTCTTGGGGCATATAGTGTCCAGTGAAGGAATTTAAGGTGGATCCGAAGAAAATAGAGATAGTTCAGAGTTGGCCCAGGCCATCTTCAGTTATTGAGATTCGGAGTTTTCTCGGCCTGGCCGATTATTATCGTCGCTTCATGGAGGGTTTCTCGTCTATTGCATCGCCTATGACTAAATTGACCTAGAAAGGTGCTCCATTCAGGTGGTCGGATGAATGTGAAGAGAGCTTTCAGAAGCTCAAAGCAACTTTGACTACATCTCCAGTATTGGTGTTGCCTACAGGTTTAGAGTCTTATACTGTGTATTGTGACGCGTCACGTATTGGTCTCAGCGCAGTGCTTATGCAAGACGGTAGGGTGATTGCCTGTGCGTCCAGACAGTTAAAGGCACATAAGAAGAATTATCCGGTCCACGACCTTGAGTTAGCAGCTATTGCTTATGCCTTGAAGATTTGGCGGCACTATTTGTACGGTGTCCATTGTGAGGTTTATACCGATTACCGGAGTCTACAACATCTATTCAAATAGAAAGATTTTAATTTGCGGCAGCGGAGGTGGTTAGAGTTACTTAAGGATTATGATATCATCATTCTCTATCATCCCAGAAAGGCCAATGTAATGGCCGATACCTTGAGTCATAAGGCGGAGAGTTTGGGCAGATTAGCATACTTACCTGTAGCAGAGAGGACTTTAGCCTTGGATGTTCATGCCTTGGTCAACCAGTTTGTTAGATTGGATATTTTCGAGCCGAATCGAGTTTTGGCTTGTGTGGTTTCTCGGTCTTCTTTATAAGATTACATCAGAGAGCGCCAGTATGATGATCCCTATCTACTCGTCCTTAAGGACACGGTTCAGCACGGTGATGCCAAGGAAGTCACTATTGGGGATGATGGTGTATTATGGATGCAGGGCAGGCTATGTGTGCCTAATGTAGATGGTTTGCATGAGTTGATTCTCGAGAAAGCTCACAGTTCGCGATACTCTATTCATCAAGGTGCCGCAAAGATGTATCAGGATTTGAGGCAACAATATTGGTGGAGGCGAATAAAGAAAGATATAGTTAGATTTGTAGCTCGGTGTTTAAATTGTCAACAGGTAAAGTATGAGAATCAGAGACCGGGCGGATTACTTCAGAAACTTGAAATTTTGGAGTGGAAGTGGGAGCGTATTACCGTAGACTTCGTAGTTGGGCTCCAACGGACTTTGAGAAAGTTTGCTATTATTTGGGTGATAGTAGATCGGTTGACCAAATCTGCGCATTTTATCCCAGTTGGTACTAATTATTCTTCGGAGTGGTTGCCTGGGATTTATATTCGCGAGATTGTTCGCCTACACGGTGTGTCAGTGTCCATCATTTTAGATCAGGGTACGCAGTTTATATCACAGTTTTGGAGAGCAGTGCAGCGAGAATTGGGCACACAGGTTCAGTTGAGTACAACATTTCATCCTCAGACATACGGACAGTCCGAACACACTATTCAGATATTAGAGGATATGCTACGCGCTTGTGTCATTGATTTCGGGGGTTCTTGGGATCAATTTCTGCCACTAGCAGAGTTTGCTTATAATAATAGCTACCAGTCGAGTATTCAGATGGCTCCGTATGAGGCTTTGTATGGGAGACGGTGTCGGTCCCCGGTGGGTTGGTTTGAGCCAGGTGAGGCTAGGCTATTGGGTACTGACTTGGTTCAGGATGCTTTAGAAAACGTCAAAGTGATTCAGGAACGGCTTCACACGGCACAGTCTAGACAAAAGAGTTATGTCGATAGGAAGGTTCGTGATGTTGTTTACATGGTTGGGAGAAGGTTCTGCTCAAGATTTCACCCATGAAGGGTGTGTTGAGGTTCGGGAAGAAGGGCAAGTTGAGCCCTCGGTATATTAGGCCTTTTGAGATACTTAAGAAAATTGGAGAGGTGGCTTATGAACTTGCCTTTCCACCTAGTCTATCAGGTGTTCATCCAGTGTTCCATGTATCCATGCTCCGAAAGTATGTTGGGGATCCGTCTCATATTCTGGATTGCAGTACAGTGCAGCTAGACGGTAATTTGACTTATTATGTGGAGCCAGTGGCTATTTTAGACCAGCAGGTTTGAAAGCTGAGGTCAAAAGACATAGCATCAGTGAAGGTACAGTAGAGAGGCCAGCCAGTCGGAGAAGCTACTTGGGAGATTGAGCAGGAAATGCAGAGCAAATATCCACGCTTATTTGAGACTCCGGGTATTATTCAAAACCCATTCGAGGACGAACGTTTGTTTAAGAGGGGGAGAATGTAACGACCCGGCAGTCGTTTTGAGTATTATAACCTCGTTTCCCCATTTACTGCTCAATTTATGCTTTACAGTAATTTTATAACTTACCGAGTTAGTTAGTTCGGGTCCGAAGGAATTCGGAGTGACACGAGATACTTAGTCTCATAATTGAAAATTTAAGTTAGAAAAGTTGACCGGATGTGAACTTATGTGTAAACGACCTCGGATCTGAATTTTTATGATTCCAACAACTCCATATAGTGATTTTGTACTTAGAAGTATGTTCGGAAAATTATTTGGAGGTCCGTAGAGGAATTAGGCTTGAAATACCGAAAGTTGAATTTTTGGGAAGTTTGACCCGGGGGTTGACTTTTTGATATCGGGGTCGAAATCCGATTCTGAAAATTTTAATAGGTTCATTATGTCATTTATGACTTGTGTGCAAAATTTGAGGTCAATCAGACGTGATTTGATAGGTTTCGGCGTTGTTTGTAGAAATGAAAAGTTTCAAAGTTCATTAGGCTTGAATCTATGTGTGATTCATGTTTTTAGCGTTGTTGAATATGATTTGAAGACTAGACTAAGTTCCTATAATGTTTTAGGACTTGTTGGTATATTTTGTTGAGGTTCTGAGGGCCTCGGGTGAATTTTGGATGGTTAACGGATCAAAAGTTAGACTAAAACAGCTATTGCAATTTCCTTCTGCTCTAAATTCGGGGAGCTCAGGATCGAGGGTCATGATCGAAGCCAGGATCGAAGCCACGATCGAAGGCAGGGTCGAGGGCCATGATCGAAGCAAGGATCGAAGCCACGATCGAAGGCCAGGGTCGAGGGCCATGATCGAAGCCAGGATCGAGGGCCAGGATCTAGGGTCAGGATCGAGGCCCAGGATCGAGGACAACGATCAAAGGCTGAGATCGAGGCAGGACCGGGGGCTGTCTGGGCAGAATTATAAAGCAGGAGACTTCGTCCCATTCGCCATTTTTTGACAAATGGGAGCTTGAGGAGAGGCGGTTTTTGATAGATTTTCAAGAAAAACTTGAGGTAAGTCCCTTGTGATCATTTCTACTCCATAATATTGAATTATCATCGAATAATCCGACTAGATTACATGTTTTTGAGGTGTAAATCGGAGATTTGAACCTAGAAATTTGGAAATAAGATTTGATGATTTGGAGGTCGAGTTGAGGTCGGATTTAGGTAAAATTAGTATGTGTAGACTCGTGGTGGAATGAGATTTTGGATTTTGTAACTTTTGTCGGGTTCCGAGATGCGGGCTCCACGGGTAATTTTTGAGTTAAATTTCGGGTTTTTGTGAAAACATTGTATTTTCATATGGAATTAATTCCAATAAATTTTATTGACTGAATCAAATTATTTATGGATAGATTCGAGGCATTTGAAGGCCAATTCGCGAGGCAACGGCTTATTGGAATAAATAATTGCTCGGAGTGAGGTAAGTAATAGCTATAAATCTGGTCCTGAGGGTATGAAACCCCGAATTTTTATATTATGTGATTATTTTGTAGGTGACGCACATGCTAGGTGACGGGCTATGGGTGTGCACCGAGGGGATTGTGACTTGGTCCGTCCCATGAAACTGTAAAGTTGAATAACTTGTTGTAAGCTATATGCTCTCTATATATTGAAGAAATTTGACTATAAATCATGTTAGAAATCATGCTTAGGCTATGTGATAGTAGTGTTGGGACCCGCATAGGTCGCGTACTTGTTGAATTATTTGCTAATCGTTATCTTGTACTCAGTCATGATTTTACTTGCGTATCATACCTCAGTCCTTCTTGATTTTGTTGATACACTATGTTATCTTTGTTGGGGCTGATCTTTGTGATTTTCGAGAGCCGAGAGACTAGAGAGGTTGAGGACTGAGTAAGGCCGAGGGCCTGCTGGTGAGGTAAGGATACTATGGCATGTGAGTTATCCGTGCAGGATATTATAGCACGTGAGTTATCCGTGCAGCACGTGAGTTGTCCGTGCGGATTATGGAGCTTGGGTTGTAGGAGCCCCTCCGGAGTCTGTACACCCCCAGTGAGCGCGGGTACCCATTGAGTGTGAGTGCTGAGGGTTGGGAGCCCAGTAAGTGATTGTTGTCCTGAGAGGCTGTACTTGCTTTTCATTTGTTGTTGCACTTAGTTGCTATCTGTCTTTGTTGTGAAATTTTCTGAAAGATTTTATATCTGGAATACATGAACTTGAACTGCATAGAACTGATTTGACTTAAAATGTTGGATTTGGAAGCATGTCTTTTCTTTGCTGGAATTACTGAAAATGAACTATAACTGTGTAGCTCGTCACTATCTTCAGTTCCTTATTTATTATTGTTACTTACTGAGTTGGTTATACTCATACTACACCCTGCACTTCGTGTGCAGATCCAGGTATTTTCGGACATAGCGGGTGTTGATTCTTTCGCGTAGTTGATTTTTTCGGAGATTCTGAGGTAGTTGTCGTATTTCACAAACCTTGTCTCTCTTTCCCTATCTCCTTGTTTACTGTATTTGGTCTGAGACTATCATAGACCGCATTTTCCAGACTTATAATCATATTAGATGCTCATGTACTCAGTGACACCAGGTTTTGGGAGTATTTATATTTGTACTTGTGAGATTTCTTTCGCTGAATTTAATCATTCTCTTTTCAAAATCAAAAGAATACGTGGTTTATTGAGATTGTCGGCTTGCCTAGTATTGAGATAGGCGCCATCACGACGGGTGAAATTTTAGGTCGTGATAGCTAGCTACCAAAAATTCTCTGTATCTTCTATATTAATCTCTTGCGTAATGTCTATGTCGATCTTCAACTTAAAGTTTCTTTTAAAAAGTTTAAAAAAAATTAGAAAAAGCCTACAATGATACAGTACTGTTTAGATTTGTGTTTTTAAATACATAACAGGAGAATGATGAACATTTTGATTAATCATATTTATATTAAGTTTGGCTTTGTTAATTATGTGATATCTTGATCATCAAGCAACTATTTTTATGAAATTTTAACTGTTACAACTATATTTTTTTTGGAAACAAAAATAAACAGAAATAATAAGTGCTGAACTTGCTAGAAAAGAAAAGCACTTATATTCATCCCCCATTTTTCTTTTTCTTTTTTCTCGTTTTGGCAACAAATAGTTCTATTAATCTTTTTTAACAATTATGAAAGTTCTATACATCACCACGAATGAGCAAAAATTCAAGTTGAAAGAGATATAAACGGTCCAGATCATCCCATCAAGTATTGATCCTATTCCTAACCTGAAAGGGAAAAAAATTACTAACTCCTACTTCCGGTCATTATAGGAAACCTTATCGTATAACTATATTTCACTTCGCCATAAGGCGCATAAGAAGGAAAAAGAGTACGGTTGTTTAATTAGGATTAGTGTGAGAGAAATTCATTACTTCTACTGTTTGGAGAGAAGAAGGGAGAGAGGAGAGAAAAAAGGAAAAAGAATGTAATTAAATCTCTTGATTGAAGGCACAAATAATGGATTAGGAGCCTTTTAAGGTGAATTGAATATATTTTGTAACTAAAATATATTTAGGTCGGGTAAATACCAAAATATGAATATTTTTCGTAATAAGGTTTCAAATAGTGTATAGGAATTGAGGCGTCTAGCATAACATTTGGCTCGGTTCTTCTATGTTTTTCTTTTCTTTCACCTTTTAATTGGTAGCGTTGAAAGAAATAACTTTCATATAAAACAGTACATTGTTAACACATTGTTTGATCATTATTTTTCCTTTTTGAATAACTAATACTCAAAGTCAAGTAGTTTTTATCTGATATAGTATGGAACAAAAGCAGGGATATACAATATTACATAGATTAAACAACTAAAATTACAAAATAACCTTTATATCTTAAACAAACTATTAATTTGTACTAGTCCTAGAGTACGCGCGTTGCGCGTGTAACCCAACTCAACGAATAAAGATTTTATAGAAATTACATAGATCTTATTTTAAAACAAAAAGTATTTGAATTAAATAATAATTGAAGAAGAAGTCTGATTCCTTAAAATGATAGATGTTGATAATTCTCAAAATGGAGAGAATGTACATGTTGATAATCGTTGTTATTTCATTTGGCTAAATAGTGGTGACCAACTATTTCTATTCGCTAAATTGTCACGACCCAATTTCCTCTCCGTGTGACGTCGTGACGGCACATAATCTCTACAACTAGATAAGCCTAACATTTTTGCAGAATAGTGAAATAAAAATATAAATTTAACCAACTGTTCAAAAATACACAACAAATCCCAAAACCTGGAACATCGTGAATCACAAACTACAGAAGGAAATATCTAGTGTCTCTATACATTAGAGTCTAACAAGAAAAAACACAAAAGATAATGGACATAAGAAAGAGTGGAAGGGGACTCCGAGGTCTGCGGACACGACAGATATACCTTGAAGTCTCCAAAGCTGTCCCGGCTCACTGATAGAGCGGCTGATAAGGTGCACCTGGATCTGCACACGAACAATATGTGCAGAGAGTAGCATGAGTACACCACAATCGGTACCCAGTAAGTGCCAAGCCTAACCTCGGTCGAGTAGTGACGAGGTCAGGTCAGGGCTCTACTGGTAAATATATAATAAAATAATATAGAATGAAATACCGCAATAAAATAAAGGCTGAAATTTAACAACAATGAAATCATAGAAGGTAACATCTCAGTATACAGAAACACAACAGGGGATCTCCCAAGATACCATCTCATAGTCCCAACGTAAATGTGCAGGGGGATCTCCTGGAATACCGTTCCGTAGTCCCAAAGTAAATATGCAAGACAGGGCGATCTCCCGGAATACCGTTCCGTAGTCCCAAAGTAAATATATGCAGTACAGGGGGATCTCCCGGAATACCGTTCCGTAGTCCCAAAGTAAATATACAGTACAGGGGGATCTCCCGGAATACCGTTCCGTAGTCCCAAAGTAAATATGTAGCGCAAATAATAGAAATACAACTACATCACGAAATCTTACGATTTAGACTAAGTACCAGTCAAGGAAGAAGCAGGAAATTCACTAAGCATGTTGCACAGAATTCACATAAACAATTAAGACACGTAGACATGCTGTATTAGACTAAACAATATAGCTACACATATTGGAATCACTCAATTAAGAATGAAAATAGATTAATACTCATTAAAATGGTATAACTCAAAATAAAAGGAAAACATGTTGCTCCTCAGTAAGAAAATTGGGTTTTACCATAACTAGCCCGTGTACGTACTCGTCACCTCACGTACACGGCGCTCACATATCACAATAGTTTCAAATCTTAAGGGAATTTCTCCCATACAAAGTTAGGCAAGCCACTTACTTCGAACCAAGCTCAATCAATCGGTAAGAATGCCTTTCCCATGAATATCCGGCTCCGAATGGACCAAATCTAGCCAAAAGCAATTACATATCATAAGTACAACCATAACAGACTCATCTAATTAATTAAATTATTACTTTAACAAAAATTCTGAAATTCGCCCTAAAAAGTTGACCCGCCCATGTCTCAGAATCGGGTAAAAGTCACAAAATCTGAAAGCCCATTCACTCACGAGTCTAACCATATCAAATTTACTAAAATCCGACAGGAAATAGTCCTTCAAATCCTCAAATCAAACTTTCCAAATCCCTAGTCTCAAACTCCCAAATTTCACCTTAAATACACACTAACTAGGTGGAAAAATAAATGGGGAAGCAAGATTATTGATCAACAATAAGCATAAGGGAATTACCTCAAGAAACCCCTTAGAAATGCTCTCAAGAAATCGCCAAACCCGAGCTCAAATTGTTAAAAATGAGCAAAAATCGCGAACCCTTGCATTTAAATGTTCTGTCCAGAAATCTCGCACCTGCGGCCCATAGTCGCACCTGCGGCCCATAGTCGCACCTGCGACGCCGCACTTGTGGAATTTCCAGCGCAGGTGCAGAAATGACTTTAAGGGACTGGGTCCGCATCTGCGAGCAATGGGCCACACCTGCGCGCCTGCTCCTGCGATCCTTCACGCCCTGGCCCCTTTCGCTTCTGCGCTCCATCTTCCGCATCTGCGGATGCGCAGATGCGGTTATACCTCCGCACATGCGACCTATGGACTCTTCCTTCCAAACCACACCTGCGTCTATTGGCTCGCTTCTGCGGGCTCGCACCTGTGGTCAATGTTGCGCAGGTGCGATTACACCAGGTGCAACAGCTTCAGTTATTCTGTTAACCATCCGAAACACACCCGAGGCCCTCGGGACTTCAACCAAATACACCCACAAGTCCTAAAACACCATGCAAACTTAGTCGAGACCTCAAATCACATCAAACAACGCTAAAATCACAAATTACCTTCCGATTCAAACTTAATGAACTTGAAACTATAAACTTCTACAACCGATGCCGAAACCTATCAAATCACGTCCGATTGACCTCAAATTTTGCACACAAGCCATATTAATATTACGGACCTACTCCAACTTCCGGAATCAGAATCCGACCCCGATATGAAAATTTTCACTACCGGTCCAAATCTCCAAAAATTCGACTTTCGCCACTTCAAGCCTAAATAAAGTTCGGACCTCTAAAACACAATCCGGACAAGCTCCTAAGTCCAAAATCACCCAACGGCGCAAACGGAACCGACGAAACTTCATTCCAAAGTCGTCTTCACACAGTTCTGACTACGGTCCAAATCCTAAAGTTTAAATCTCCATTTAGGGACTAAGTATCCCAAAACACTCCAGAAACCAAAATGAAACCTCCTGGCAAGTGACAATAGTAGAAATAGATATGAGAGAAACAGTAAATAGGGGATCAAGGCTATTACTCTCAAAATGATCGGCTAGGTTGTTATATCCTCCCCCTCTTAAAACAATCATTCGTCCTCGAACGAGCATAGAGACATACCTGAAGTGGTGAAAAGATGAGGATAACGGCTGCGCATATCTTACTCGATCTCCCAAGTCGCCCCCTCGACCGGCTGTTCCCTCCACTGAACCTTCACGGAAGCAATGTTCTTTGACCTTAGCTTTCTGACCTGCCTATCTAAAATAGCCATTGGCTCTTCAACATAAGATAGATCCTTGTCCAATTGGAGTGAGCTGAAATCCAATACGTGAGCCGGGTCACCGTGATACTTCCGGAGCATCGAAACATGAAATACTGGATGAACTCCTGCTAGGCTGGGAGGTAAGGCAAGCTCATAAGCAACCTCCCCAACACGCCACAACACCTCAAAAGGACCAATGAACCTTGGGCTCAGCTTGTCCTTCTTTCCGAATCTCATAATGCCCTTCATAGGCGAAACCCGGAGCAAGGCCTGCTCTCCAACCATGAATTCAACATCGCGAACCTTTTGGTCTGCGTAACCCTTCTGTCTGGACTGGGCTGTGTGAAGTCTATCCTGAATCACCTTAACCTTTTCCAAGGCTTCGTGAACCAAGTTCGTACCCAATAATCTGGCCTCCCCCGACTCGAACCAACCCACTGGGGACCGACACCGCCTACCATACAGAGCCTCATATGGTGCCATCTGAATGATGGACTGATAATTGTTGTTGTAGGCAAACTCTGCAAGTGGCAAGAACTGGTCCCAAGCACCCCCAAAATCTATCACACACGCACAAAGCATATCCTCCAATATCTGAATAGTGCGCTCGAACTGCCCGTCCGTCTGAGGGTGAAATGCTGTGCTCAACTCAATTCGAGTACCCAACTCATACTGTACATCTCTCCAGAACTGTGATGTAAACTGTGTACCCCAGTCAGAGATAATAGATACTGGTACGCCATGAATCCTGAAGATCTCATGGATGTAGATTCGAGCTAGCTGCTCGGAAGAATAGGTAGTCATCACAGGAATGAAATGAGTCGACTTGGTCAGCCTATCCACAATCACCCAAACTACATCAAACCTCCGTTGAGTCCGTGGGAGTCCAACAACGAAATCCATAGTGATTCGCTCCCATTTCCATTCCGGAATCTCCAGTTTCTGAAGCAACCCACCTGGTCGCTGATGCTCATACTTCACCTGCTGGCAATTTAGGCACCAAGCCACATATTCTATTATGTCCTTCTTCATTCTCCTCCACCAGTAATGCTACCTCAAGTCCTGATACATCTTCGCGGTGCCCACTGTGAGCCTCCTGGAGAATCAACTCACGCAAACCATCTACATTGGGCACACAAAGCATGCCCTGCATCCTCAATGCACCATCATCTCAAATAGTGACCTCCTTAGCATCACCGTACTGGACCGTGTCCTTAAGGACAAGCAGACGGGGGTCATCATATTGACGCTCCCTGATACGATCATAAAGAGAAGACCGAGAGACCACACAAGCCAATACTCGACTCAACTCAGAAATATCCAATCTCACAAACTGGCTTGCTAAGGCATGAACATCCAACGCCAATGGCCTCTCTGATGTTTGTAGATATGCTAAACTCCCCAAACTCTCTGCCCGATGACTCAAAGCATCGGCCACCACATTGGCCTTCCCAGGGTGGTACACAATAGTGATATCATAATCCTTAAGCAGCTCCAACCACCTCTGCTGACGTAAGTTAAGATATTTCTGCTTAAACAGATGCTGCAAACTCCGATGATCGGTGTAAATCTCAAAAGGAACACTGTACAAATATTGTTGCCATATCTTCAAGGCATGGACAACAGCTGCTAACTCAAGGTCGTGGACATGATAGTTCTTTTCGTGCACCTTCAGCTGTCTGGACGCGTAGGCAATCACCCTACCCTCCTGCATCAACACCATGCTGAGACCAATACGCGATGCATCACAATATACAGTATAAGACCCCTAACCTGTAGGTAATACCAATACTGGGGCTGTAGTCAAAGCTATCTTAAGCTTCTGAAAGCTCTCCTCACATTCCTCTGTCCACCTGAACGGAGCACCCTTCTGGGTCAGCCTGGTCATAGGTGCTGCAATAGATGAGAAACCCTCTACAAATCAACGGTAATACCCCGCCAAACCAAGAAAACTCCGGATCTCTATAGCTGAGGACGGTCTGAACCAACTCTGCACTACTTTAATCTTCCTCGGATCCGCCTGGATCCCATCACTCGATACTATATGACCTAAGAATGCCACTGAGTCTAGCCAAAATTCACACTTTGAAAATTTTGCATATAATTTCTTTTCTCTCCAGGTCTGAAGTGCAGTCCTCAGGTGCTGTTCATGATCCTCCCAACTCCGGGAGTATACCAGAATATTGTCAATAAACACAATGATGAATGAGTCAATATAGGGCCGGAACACACTGTGCATCAAGTGCATAAAAGCTGCTGGGGCATTGGTCAGCCCAAAAGACATCACAAGAAACTTATAGTGACCATATTTGGTCCTAAAAGCAGTCTTCGGGATGAGTCCCTCAATAAACCGTCGAACCCTCTCTCGAACTGTGGCAACTAAGGCTGGTGCATGTCAAGCCAAATCACTGAAGCAAACTGCATACTCTGACACAGTCATAACACCCTGGCGTAGCTGCTCAAACTCCGCGCGCCATGAGTCCTTGAGGCTCTGAGGGACATACTCTCTCAAAAATATATACGAGAACTGAGTACATGCAAGTGAAACTGCCTCAACCGGACTACTCAGCCCATAAGCATGCCACCACTAATAGGCTGCTCCTCTAAGATGGAATGTAGTAAAAGAAACCCCGTGCGTCTCCGCTACGCCCATAGTACAGAGAATACGATGACACTCCTCTAGAAAACCCTGAGCATCATCTATAGCCAATCCGCTGAAAGTAGGTAGGTGGTACTTCTTTTACCTCTCAAGTCTGAGCTGCTCCACCTCAAAAGATGCTGCCCTAACCTCGGGCTGAGCTGGAGCTACCGGCTGTATTGGTACAACCTCTGGAACTTGGTTGACCTGAACCCGCTGCTCTGGAGTACCGGCGACAGAGTCTGTGCTCCTCCCCCGGCCTGAGATATGGCAGGAGCAAGTGGAATCAATCCAGCCTGAGCTAAGGTGCTAAACATGCTCAGAAACTGGGCTAGAGTCTTTTGGAGGGTTGGTGCAGAAACAGTACCTCAGGTGTCTGCCCTCTAGCTAGAGCTACTGGGGGCTCCTCTGTAGCAGCTCGTGCGGGTGCTCTGGCTGCACCACGTTGACATCCTCGGCCTCTACCCCAGCCCCGGCCTCTCGCGGCACTAGCAGGGGGTGCAGGTGCTTGGTCATCGGATCCGCTTGTACGTGTCCTCACCATCTGTGAGAGAATAGAATACAAAAGTTTAGAATCTTTGAAGTCAACAATTATCGCACGACAAGGAATCAAGGTAGTGAAATTTTCCTAACAAATCCATAGCCTCCCGAAGATAAGTACAGTTGTCTTCGTATTGATCCGCGAGACTCTAATAAATCGGCTTGTGACTCACGACACCTATGAACCTAGCAGCTCTGATACCAACTTGTCACGACCTAATTTCCCCTCCGTGTGACGTCGTGACGGCACCTAATCTCTACAACTAGGTAAGCCTAATATTTTTGCAGAATAGTGAAATAAAAATATAAATTTAACCAACTGTTCAAAAATACACAACAAATCCCAAAACCCGAAACATCGTGAATCCCAAACTACAGAAGGAAATATCTAGTGTCTATATACATTAGAGTCTAACAAGGAAAAATACAGAAGATAATGGACATGAGAAAGAGTGGAAGGGGACTCTGAGGTCTGCGGACGCGAAAAATATACCTTGAAGTCTCCAAAACTGTCCCGGCTCACTGATAGTGCAGCTGATAAGGTGCATCTAGATCTGCACATGAAAAACATGTGCAGAGAGTAGCATGAGTACACCGCAATCGGTACCCAGTAAATGCTAAGCCTAACCTCGGTCGAGTGGTGACGAGGTCAGGTCAGGGCTCTACTAGAATATATATAATAAAACAATATAGAGTGAAATACCGCAATAAAATAAAGGCTGAAATTTAACAACAATGAAATCATAGAAGGTAACATCTCAGTATACAGAAACATAACAGGGGATCTCCCGAGATATCGTCTCGTAGTCCCAACGTAAATGTGCAGGGGGATCTCCCGGAATACCGTTCAGTAGTCCCAAAGTAAATATGCAAGACAGGGGAATCTCCCGGAATACCGTTCCGTAGTCCCAAAGTAAATATGTAGTACAGGGAGATCTCCCGAAATACCGTTCCATAGTCTCAAAGTAAATATACCGCGCAATAGAAATACAACTACTTCACGAAATCTTATGATTTAGACTAAGTACCAGTCAAGGAAGAAGCAGGAAATTCACTAAGCATGCTGCACAGAATTCACACAAACAATTAAGACACGTAGACATGCTGTATTAGACTAAACAGTATAGCTACACATATTGGAATCACTCAATTAAGAATGAAAATAGACTAATACTCATTAAAATGATATAACTCAAAATAAAATGAAAACATGTTGCTCCTTAGTAAGAAAATCGGATTTTACCACAACTAGCCCGTGTACGTACTCGTCACCTCACGTACACGGCGCTCACATATCACAATAGTTCCAAATCTTAAGAGGATTTCCCCCACACAAAGTTAGGCAAGCCACTACCTCAAACAAAGCTTAATCAATCGGTAAGAATGCCTTTCCCATGAATATCCGGCTCCGAATGGACCAAATCTAGCCAAAAGCAATTACATATCATAAATACAACCGTAATAGACTCATCTAATTAATTTAATCAATACTTTAAAAAAATTCCAAAATTCGCCCTAGAAAGTCGAACCGGACCCACGTCTCAAAATCGGGTAAAAGTCACAAAATCCAAAAGCCCATTCACTCACGAGTTTAACCATAAAAAATTTACTAAAATCCGATAGGAAATGGTCCTTCAAATCCTCAAATCAAACTTTCTAAATCCCTAGTCTCAAACTCCTAAATTCCACCTTAAATATACACTAACTAGGTGGAAAATTAAATAGGGAAGCAAGATTATTGATCAACAATAAGCACAAGGGACTTACTTCAAGAAACCCCTCAGAAATGCTCTCAAGAAATCGCCAAACCCGAGCTCAAAATGTTAAAAATGAGCATAAATCGCGAACCCTTGCATTTAAGTGTTTTGTCCAGAAATCTCGCACATGCGGCCCATAGTCGCACCTGCGATGCCGCACCTGCGGAATTTCCATCCCAGGTGTGGAAATGACTTAAAGGGACTGGGTACGCATCTGCGAGAATTGGGCCGCACCTGCGCGCCCGCTCCTGTGGAATTTTTCCGCTTCTGCGATCCTTCACGCCCTGGCCCCTTCCGCTTCTGCGCTCCATCTTCTGCATTTGCGGATGCGCAGATGCGGTTATACCTCCGCACCTGTGACCTCTGGACTCTTCCTTCCAAACCGCACCTGCGTACATTAGCTCGCTTCTGTGGGCTCGCACCTCCGGTCAATGTTGCGCAGGTGCGATTAAACCAGGTGCAGCAGCTTCAGCTATTCTTCCAAAACCAAATTTGATCTGTTAACCATTCGAAACACACCCGAGGCCCCCGGGACCTCAACCCAATACACCCACAAGTCCTAAAACATCATGAAAACTTAGTCGATCCCGCAAATTACATCAAACAACGCTAAAATCACAAATCACCCTCCGATTCAAACTTAATGAACTTGAAACTATAAACTTCTACAACCGATGCTGAAACCTATCAAATCACGTCCGATTGACCTCAAATTTTGCACACAAGTCATAATTAACATTACGGACCTACTCCAACTTCCAGAATCGAAATCCGACCCCGATATCAAAATTTCCACTACCGGTCCAAATCTCCAAAAATTTGACTTTCGCCATTTCAAGCCTAAATAAGCTACAGACTTCCAAAACACAATCCGGACACGCTCCTGAGTCCAAAATCACCCAACGGAGCTAATGGAACCGACAAAACTCTATTACGAAGTCATCTTCACACAGTTCTGACTACGGTCCAAATCCTAAAGCTTAAACCTCCATTTAGGGACTAAGTGTCCCAAAACACTCCAAAAATCAAAACGAAACCTCCCAGCAAGTCACAATAGCAGAAATAGATATGGGAAAAGCAGTAACTAGGGGATCAGGGCTATTACTCTCAAAACGACCGGCCGGGTCGTTATATAAATAGTTTGATCTCTGTTTACTATGTAATAGCTATTCGACAAATAAATTTATTGTCAACTGGACAACTAATGAAGCTTTACTGTTATAATTACGCACTAGTATTAGCACTCGCACGGATGCGCGGACACTAATCATGTTAAATATTTAAGTTATTTGGATTATAAGTAAATAATCTTATAATTTAATCTTTCTCGTTAATATAGATAGTCATTGGATATTAATAAAAAACACTGCATGAAAAAAATTAAAATTTTTTTTAGTTTTTTTTTATACCATTCTCGTCGGTGTCATTAGATCCTAAAAATAGTAAGGAAGCAAATTAATAACTCATATTTATGGTAATACAATCAAATGTTGAGACTATGAATATCATGACCCGAAATTCCCAACTTCGGAACTGTTATGGCGCCTAACATTTCACTTGTTAGGCAAGCCAACGTTAGATTTTAATTAGCCATTTTAACAAAATTTTAAATTAATTAATAACAAGAAAACAAATGCGGAAATAAAGTCTGAAATAAAGTGAATAATCCATAATAATAATCAGGATATCTAAATACCATCCTAGAACTGGAGTCACAAATGCACTAGGTACTAGAATAATACAAATAAAGGTCTGAATAAAATTCAAGCTGTTTGAAATATAATACACAGCTGAGATAAGGTAGAAGGGGACTTCAAAACTGCGAACGCTGTGCAGTTATACCTCAAGTCTCCACTGGTAGCTGTATCCGGGCAAATCAACAGTACGTCGCTAGGACCAACTCCGAAATTTGTACAAGAAGTACAGAGTGTAATATCAGTACAACTGACCCCATGTACTGGTAAGTGCCGAGTCTAACCTCGACGAAGTAGTGACGAGGCTAAGGCAGGTCATTTACATTAACCTATACATAATAATAATAACAATAATGGGAATAGCAGTAAGACCGGTAAATAATATCAATACTTGAAATCAATTCAGCAGTCACAATCCCTCAACTTGTTTCCACTGCGGCGTGCAACCCGATCCCCCCAATATAAACTTAGAATAAATCTATTGCGGCGTGCAAACCGATCCCCCAATATAAACTTTAAATTAATCTGTTGCGGCGTGCAACCCGATCCCCCAATATATTTATTTTCATTTTCATTGCGGCGTGCAACCCGATCCCACAATATATTCATTTTTATTTAATCCCGTTGCGGCGTGTAACCTGATCCTTAATATATCTTTTCATTTAATTCTGTTGCGGCGTGCAACCCGCTCCTCCAATATATTCACTTTCATTTCTGTTACGGCGTGCAACCCGCTCCTCAATTAATATAATTTATCAATTCTTATAAAAAAAAATTACTCCAATAAATGCAATAATTAATATAAAATTATAAGACAACAAGCATACAATAATTATGATTTATTAGAAATAAGTAACTATAAGTAGCAATTAATTGTGGAAATTAAGGAGAAAATAGGTAATTTAATAATTAGTATGCTAAATGTCAAGTAGCAATTAAGTCACATAAATCAATTAAGCATATAGCAACTATAGTATAGATTCAGGGCATAATATTGAGCAAGGAATATGAGAGAAATAATTAATATAATAATTAATTCATGATTTAAAATAATTTATGATTTTTAAATAATTAGGCAACCAATTAATTTGACAAAGTATAGGCACTCGTCACCTTGCCTATACATCGTTACATATGAAATTCACATAGCAAATAATTCAAGGGTTCTATTCCCTCAAGTCAAGGTTAACGACGGCACTTACCTCGCTTTGCAACCAAATTCAAGAATCCAATAAACCTTTACCTCGCGAATTCGTGTCCAAAATCCTCAAATCTAATCATAAACAGTTTAATATACTCAATACAAATCGCAGGAATTAATTTCATATGAATTTACTAATTTTTCGGATTAAAATCCAAAATTCATTTTAAAAATCGACAGTGGGGCCCACGTCTTGAATCTCGGAAAAACTTACGAAATCCGAACACACCGTTCCGATACGAGTTCAACCATATAAAAATTATCAAATTCCGATGTCAAATGGACCTTCAAATCTTAAATTTTCATTTTTGGAAAGTCTTACAAAAAATTCAATTTCTTCCATCTAAATCCGAAATAAACGATGAATAAAATCATAGATTCATGAAATATAAACACTTTAGGATATAGAACACTTACCCCAATCCATATGATAAAAATCGCCTGAACAATCGCTTCAATCCGAGCTCCATAGCTCTAAATATGTTAAAAATGATTGAGACCTCGAAATATAGCTACTGCCCAGGTATTTACTCTTCGCGATCGCGAAGCACAACTTTTCTCAGCCCAAAATTTGCCTTTTGCGATTGCGAAGAACAAGTGCCCACCTCTTCGAGACAACCTCTAGTATAATAGTCATAACTTTTTGTAAGAAATTCTAAATTGTAAATGGTTTAACTTTCTGGAAACTAGACACCAAGATCTATTACATTAATTTGCTGTTCATCTCCCAATTCCTTGTAGAGTGTGAGATATAAGCTTCCAAAGTCAGCCCTGTGCAACAGAGATTTCCAAACTCTTCCCAGACAATCTATAGTTTATCCAACATAACCTTTTGTACAAAACTCCAAATGATAAATGGTTTACTTTTCTGAAAACTAGAAACAAAGGGCTACAATTTTTATTTTTGGATCATTTCCAAATTCGTTATAGATTGAGAGATATAAGCTTCCAAATTCGAGTTAGTGCAACAGGATTTTCCTCTACGTGATCGCAAAAAGGCTTCCACAATCGCGATTCACAGTGTCCAAACAGCAAAACTGCTCTTCGCGATCGTGACCGTATGTCCGCGATTGCGATGCATACCTATGTGGCCAAAAAGCAGCAATTAAAAATGACCTAAAAATGGTCCGAAACCACCCCAAAACTCACCCGAGCCATTCGGGATCCCGTCCGAACATACCAACAAGTCTCAAAATATATTATGGACTTAGGCGAAACCTCAAATCACATCAAACAACGCTAAAACCACGAATCATACCCCAATTCAAGCTTAATGAAACTAAAAAATTTCAACTTCTACATTCGACGCCGAAACCTATCAAATCAAGTCCGATTTACCTCAAATTTTGCACACTAGTCATAAATGACATAACGGACCTACTCCAACTTTCGGAATCGAAATCCGACCTCGATATCAAAAAGTCAAATCCGTGGTCAAACTTTGAAAATCCTTAGCCTTTAAATTTCTAGTTTCCATCAAATGGCCATAACTTGAGCTAGGGACTTCCAATTTAAATTCCGGGCATACGCCCAAGTCCTAAATTATGATACGGACCTACCGGAACTGTCAAAACACTGATCCAGGTTTGTTTACTCAAAATTTTGACCGAAGTCAACTTAGTTGAGTTTTAAAGCTTTATTTCACATTTTAATCCATTTTTCACATAAAAATTTTTGAAAAATTATACGGATTGCGCACGCAAGTCGAGGGATGATAATTATTGCTTTTCGAGGTCTTAGATCACCGAATTAACTATTAAATTTAAAGATGCCTTTTGGGTCATCACATTCTCCACCTCTAAAACAAATGTTCGTCCTCGAACGGAATTTGAAAAGTACTCGAGCTGGTGAAAAGGTGTGGATATTTACTCCACATGTCCGACTCGGACTCCGAGGTAGCTGCTTATACCTGCTGACCCCTCCATTGCACTCGAACTGATGGATAACTCTTAGACCTCAACTGTCGTACCTGCCGGGCTAGAATAACTACCGGCTCCTCTTCGTAAGTCAAATCCTTGTCCAATTGGACTGAGCTGAAATCTAACACATGGGACGGGTCACCATGATATTTTCGGAGCATAGATACATGAAACACCGGATGAACCATTGCTAAACTAGGTGGTAATGCAAGCCTGTAAACTACTTCGCCCATCCTTTCAAGAATTTTGAAGGGCCTATATACCTAGGGCTCAACTTGCCCTTATTTCCAAACCTCATTACACCTTTCGTTGGTGAAACCCGGAGCAATACTCTTTCTCCTACCATGAATGCAATATACGAATCTTACGATTGGCATAACTCTTTTGCCTAGATGAAAATGTACGAAGTGGATCCTGAATAACTTTGACCTTATCCAAGGCATCCTGTACCAAATCGATACCCAATAACCGAGCCTCTCCTGGTTCAAACCATCCAACTGGAGAACGACACCGTCTCCCATATAATGCTTCATATGGAGCTATCTGAATGCTCGACTGGTAGTTGTTATTATAGGCAAACTCCGCAAGTGGCAAGAACTGATCCCAAGGACCTCTAAAGTCTATAACACAAGCGCAAAGCATATCTTCCAATATCTGAATAGTGCGCTCTGACTGTCTGTCTGTCTGTGGATAAAATATTGTACTCAACTCAGCCCGTGTGCCTAACTCACATTGTACAACCCTCCAAAAGTGTAAGGTAAACTGCGTACCTCGATCTAAAATAATAGACACAGGCACACCGTGAAGGCGGACAATCTCATGAATGTAAATTTCAGCTAACCGCTCTGAAGAATAGGTGACTGCCACTAGAATGAAATGTACTGACTTGTTCAACCTGTCCACAATGACCCTAACTGCGTCAAATTTTCTTTAAGTCCGTGGGAGCCCAATCCATAGTGATACGCTCCCACTTCTACTCAGGAATTTCTAACTTCTGAAGCAAACCACCAGGTCTCTAATGCTCGTACTTGACTTGTTGACAATTTAGACACCGAGCTACATATGCTACTATATCCTTCTTCATTATCCTCCACCAATAATTTTTCCGTAAATCTTGATACATTTCGGCGGCACTTGGATGAATAGAATACCATGAACTGTGTGCCTCTTCAAGAATTAATTCACGAAGCCCATCCACATTAGGCACACAAATGCGACTCTGCATCCGCAGAACTCCATCTTCCCCCACAGCAACCTGTTTGGCACCACCATGCCGCACCATGTCCTTAAGGACAAGTAAATGAGGATCATCATATTGTCGCTCTATGACGCGCTCATATAAAAAAGACCGAGCGACTGTGCAGGCTAGAACCCGACTAGGCTCAGAAATATCTAACCTCACGAACTGATTAGCCAAAGTCCGAACATCTGCAGCTAACGACCTCTCACCAATCGAAATATATGCAAGACTCCCCATACTCACAACCTTTCTACTCAAAGCATCGGCCACCACATTGGCCTTTTCGGGGTGATACAAAATAGTGATATCATAGTCCTTTAACAGCTCCAACCATCTTCTCTGCCACAAATTGAGATCCTTTTGTTTGAATAGATATTGTAAGCTACGATGATCAGTAAATACCTCACACGAGACAACCGTTAAGGTAGTGCCTCCAAATCTTCAGCGTATAAACAATGGCTGCCAATTCTAAGTCATGAACATGATAATTCTTCTCGTGAACTTTCAACTGCCGCGACGCATATGCAATCACCCTGCCATCTTGCATCAATACTGCACGAAGCCTAATGCGAGATGCATCACAATACACCGTATAGGATTCTGAACCTGTGGGTAATACCAACACTAGCGCCGTAGTCAAAGCGGTCTTGAGCTTCTAAAAGCTCAACTCATACTCATCTGACCCTGTAAATGGAGCACCCTTCTGGGTCAATCTGGTCTTAATAGTTATTCATAATCAATTACAGAATCGTCAATTAACCTCATGTTAACAAAAATCTCGTTGCAAACCTTCACAATACTGATAATGAGATGTAAGGAATGAAGACCTCATAATTATTTACCCGAATTAACGAGTAACATTTAACGCCACCTGGGCGAGCACCTACCTCGTAGGTTAAAACTCAATAATTACAAACACGAATTTGGCAAATATGAACAGAGAATTTCATACAAGAATTTTCAAATAAGCCTGACAGGCATGACTCCCTATTAGTACTATAGTACAAATTTAATTTCACAAGAGAGCTTAAACACAAGAATTTTCATCACAAGGATCTCGTCCTTATATAACTTCCACCGCAGCTCGTAGCCCAGATTAAACATATCAATTTTATTAAAATGGGAGGATCTCATCCTCAGTTCTGAATCACAAGTAATATGTAATTCGTGCCAATTGAAACTTTCCATTTTCTCCTTTAAAATATTTTATGTTAAACAAAATCACAACACATAATGAACCCCACACTGGCAGGGCATATAATTCACAATTTGTAATTAATTATCCGGAAATTACATCAAAACTTACCGAAATGAGTAGCAGAAAGCTACCTTTAGCCTTGCAAATCTTATTAGTGGAAAACATGGAATGATAGGCATAGTTATCTCCATAATATCTCCTAACAGGAGTAAACACATAAGTAGTTTATAGAATTACGAAGCTCACTCATAAATTGTAGCACAATAGGAGGACGTCTTGATACTCAGAACCGAATCAAGTTAAGGAAATTATTATTTTATTTTATATCGCGATCGTACCTGTAATAACACCATCTGATGTAGCGACCTTAGCCATACCATAAAACAAATATATCAACGGGTTGGGCCTCCACCTCTAGGACGCCCTCTACCCACCTGTCCTCCTCCCCTAACTCGTTGTGTAGGTGGTGCAGTAACTGCAATGGTGCACGTAGCCTGATTTCTTTGATGAAATATGTCTCTCCCAAGTCTGGGACAATTTCCTCATGATGTGCCTAGTATCACCACAATCATAACAACCCATTTGCGGGTTTGGATGCTCTTACTGAGTCTATGCCAAATAACTAGAATAACCATTGCAGGAAACTCATGTCAGTGGTGCATTAAAAGAACTTACTGGAGCACCCCGAGTAATCCGATGTACGGGCTAGGCTGGTCGACCGCCCTAGCCCCCGCCATAATGATTTATACTTGCAGAGTAGACTCCACTGAATCCTCCAGAATCTCGAGACCTCTTGGTCTCCGTAGTTTCATTTTTCTTCACCCTGAACACGTTCTAATATCTTTGAAAATTCTACCACTAGCGGAAATGAAGTATCAACCTGTAGCTCCTGAGTCGTACAAATTTTTTACGATTATAGTTGAGTCCTTTAATGAGTCTGTAGACTCATTGTCTAGTTATAGGAACTAAATTAGGAGTATGATAGGCTAACTTAATGAATCTGATGGTATATTCTGACATCGTCATGGTGACTTGACGCAACCGTTCAAACCCTATGCACCACGCATTACGGAGAGTCTGGGAAACAAACTCTTTCAAAAGCTTTTCTGAGAACTGAGACAAGTGGACGGTATTGTATTGGCTGGTCTGCCCTCTTCACAGGCTTGCCACAAACACCGTTGGAGAATTATCTCTGCCAAGGCCAATTTCTTCTTTTGTTATGCTGACTCAACACTGCTGAGCTGACCCATTTCTTAACATACTCTTCGATTCTTCTTTGGGGTAACCCTTACCCCTATTTATACACAACGACCACAAAAGTAGAGCTCCATACAGACAAATCATGCCACGAACCACATAGTCCAGAATCTCGTCAACCACTATACTTCCTCCGAAGCACCCCAAAATCCGCAACCGTGACGTCTCTGCTGAGTAGACCTTCTAAAAATTTAAAGTTGTTTCTCTAATTCCTCTAGTACTGAAGTATAGGATTATTAAGGAGGCGGACATACCGCAAGTTCCTACCTCATCCTCTACAAAATCTCAGGCCTTAAACGTGTGTAATTTTGGGGAATCTTTAAGCACCACATATATATATTTCAAGCCAAAACTGATATAACACATGACCTCGCAATCTATCCATTGATAATGGACTCCCACATTGGCGCGAAGTCATAGGTCACAACGTTCGATGATCCATAATATTAACCTTCGCAGCTCGTATAAATCAATCAGATGTCAACGTCCGTTGCACCCCCCGTATGATTTACCAGGTGGTCTCTCAATATGTCTGCATCTTCTGTCGGAACTACACGTTGAGGAAATGTTTGAGCATCTCTGGCTCCCTCGTAGTCCATCTGCGGCATCACGAACCGTCGAAGCACAACTGATACCGAGTGCGCAATGACATACACGAGTGGATATAAAGGAATATGAGGTATATGTTTCAAGCAAAATTATGCCGCACGATAAGGGATGAAAAAATGGAATTATTCCTAAACTCTGTAGCCTCCGGAAGATAAGTACAAACGTCTTCGTACCGATCCTTCAGATTCTACTAAGCTTGCTCATGACTAGTGAGACCTAAGTAACCTAGTGCTCTGATACCAACTGTCACGACCCGCAATTCCCACCTTCGGGACCGTGATGGCGCCTAACATTTCACTTGCGAGACAAGCCAATGTTAGATTTTAATTAGCCATTTTAACAAAATTTTAAATTAATTAATAACAAGAAAACAAATGTGGAAATAAATTGAATAATCCAATAATAATCGCGATATCTAAATACCATCCCAGAACTGGAGTCACAAATGCACGAGCTACTAGAATAATACAAATAAAGGTCTGAATAAAATTCAAGCTGTTTGAAATAAAATGCACAACTGAGATAAGGTAGAAGGGGACTTCAAAACTGCGAACGCTGTGCAGTTATAACTCAAGTCTCCACTGGTAGCTGTATCCAGGCAAATCAACAGTACGCCGCTGGGACCAACTCCGAAATCTGCTCAAGATGTGCAGAGTGTTGTATCAGTACAACCGACCCCATGTATTGGTAAGTGTCGAGCCTAACCTCGACTAAGTTGTGACGAGGCTAAGGCAAGTCGTTTACATTAACCTGTACACAATAACAATAACAATAACGGGAATAGTAGTAAGACCGGTAAATAATATCAATACTTGAAGTCAATTCAGCAGTCACAATCCCTCAACTTGTTTCCATTACGGCGTGCAACCCGATCCCCCAATATAAACTTATAATAAATCTGTTGCGGCGTGCAACCCGATCCCCCAATATAAACTTTAAATTAATCTATTACGACGTGCAACCCGATCCCCCAATATATTTATTTTCATTTCCGTTGCGGCGTGAAACCCGATCCCACAATATATTCATTTTCATTTAATCCCGTTGCGGCGTGCAACCCGATCCTCAATATATCTTTTCATTCAATTCTGTTGCAGCGTGCAACCCGCTCCTCCTATATATTCATTTCAATCAATTCCATTGCGGCGTGCAACCCGCTCCTCCAATATATTCACTTTCATTTCTGTTGCGGCGCACAACCCGCTCCTCAATTAATATAATTTATCATCTTTTATAAAAGAAATTACTCCAATAAATGCAACAATTAATATGAAATTTTAAGACAACAAGGATACAATAATTATTATTTATTTAGAAATAAGTAACGACAAGTAGCAATTAATTGTGGAAATTAAGGAGAAAATAGGCAATTTAATAATTAGTATGCTAAATGTCAAGTAGCAATTAAATCACATAAATTAATTAAGCATGTAGCAACTATAGTATGGATTCAGGGCATAATATTGAGCAAGTAATATGAGAGAAACAATTAATCTAATAATTAATTCATGATTTAAAATAATTTATAATTTTTAAATAATTAGGAAACCAATTAATTTGACAAAGTATAGGCACTCGTCACCTTGCCTATACATCGTTACATATGAAATTCACATAGCAAATAATTCAAGGGTTCTATTCCCTCAAGTCAAGGTTAACGACGGCACTTACCTCGCTTTGCAACAAAATTCAAAAATTCAATAAACCTTTGCCTCGCAAATTCGTGTCTGAAATCCTCAAATCTAATCATAAACAGTTTAATATACTCAATACAAATCGTAGGAATTAATTCCATATGAATTTACTAATTTTTTGGATTAAAATCCGAAATTCATTTTAAAAATCGACAGTGGAGCCCACGTATTGAATCTCGAAAAAACTTACAAAATCTGAACACCCGTTTCGATACGAGTTCAACCATATAAAAATTATCAAATTCTGATGTCAAATGGACCTTCAAATCATAAATTTTCGTTTTTGGAAAGTTTTACAAAAAATCCAATTTCTTCCATCTAAATTCGAAATAAACGATGAATAAAATCATAGATTCATGAAATATAAACACTTTAGGATATAGAACACTTACCCCAATCCCATCAAACAACGCTAAAAACACGAATCATACCCCAATTCAAGCTTAATGAAACTAAGAAATTTCAACTTCTACATTCGACGCCGAAACCTATCAAATCAAGTCCGATTGACCTCAAATTTTGCACACTAGTCATAAATAACATAACAGACCTATTCCAACTTTCGGAATCAGAATCTGACCCCGATATCAAAGAGTCAAATCCGCAATCAAACTTTGAAAATCCTTAGCCTTTAAATTTCTAGTTTCTGTCAAATGGCCATAACTTGAGCTAGGGACCTCCAATTTAAATTTCGGGTATACGCCCAAGTCCCAAATTATGATACGGACCTACCGGAACTGTCAAAATATTAATCCGAGTTCGTTTACTCAAAATGTTGACCTAAGTCAACTCAGGTGAGTTTTAAAGCTTTATTTCATATTTTAATCCATTTTTCACATAAAAACTTTTCGGGAAATTATACGGACTGCGTACGCAAGTCGAAGGATGATACTTAATGCTTTTCGAGGTCTTAGATCACTAAATTAACTATTAAATTTAAAGATGACCTTTTGGGTCATCACAATGAATGACTCTTTTACTACTACTTGAACTCTTATTTGGTGTGTTGATATCTCTTAAAAAATTTCTTTTTTAAAATATCAGTTTCTAAAACTTTATTTTTCAATAATAATTATTTTTATATGTAATGACCCGGCCGGTCGTTTTGAGTGTATTAGCCCCGATCCCCTATTTACAGCTTTTTCTGTATATGTTTCTGCTTATGTGACTTGCCGGGAGGTCTAGTTTTTGGGTACGGAGTGTTTTGAGACACTTAGTCTCTAAAACGAAAGTTTAAGTCTCAGGATTTTGACTGTAGTCAGAATTGTGTGAAGACGACTCCGGAATGGAGTTTTGTCGGTTCCGTTAGCTCCGCTGGGTGATTTGGGACTTAGGAGCGTGTCCGGATTGTGAATTTGAGGTCTGTAGCTAATTTAGGCTTGAAATGGCGAAAGTTAAATTTTTAAGAAATTTGACCGGGGGGTTGACTTTTTGATATCGGGGTCGGATTCTGATTCCGAAAGTTGGAATAGGTTCGTAATATTGAATATGACCTCTGTGCAAAATTTGAGGTCAATCGGACGTGGTTTTGTAGATTTTAGTGTCGTTTGCAGAATTCGGAAGTTTAGAAGTTCTTTAGGCTTGAATCCAAGTGTAATCGGTGTTTTGATGTTGGTTTGAGTGATTTGAAGGTTCGACTAAGTTCGTATTGGGTTATATGACTTGTTGACATGTTTGGTTGAGGTCCCGGGGGCCTCAGGTGGAATTCGGGAGGTTTCGGACTTGGTTTTGGATTTGAAAGGGGAACTGAAGGGCTGTTGTTTCTAGTGTAATCGCACCTACGGAGTGGGAACCGCAGGCGCGAGCTTGCAGAAGCGGGGATGGGACCACAGAGGCAGCCAAAGATGAGTTGAGCAGAAGCTGCAGGTGCGAAGAGTTTCCCGCACCTGCGATGGTCGCAAAAAGCGAGCAGCTGGGCGTAGATGCGATGGGTTTCCGCACCTGCGATAGGCGCAGATGCGGTCTTGTAGCCGCAGGAGCGGAATCTAGGAATCTAAGTGGAATCTGCACCTGCGATGGATTTTCCTCAAGTGCGGCGTCGCAGATACGACAGTGGATCCGCAGATGCGAAAAGTCTAAGCAGAAGGGTTAAAAGCAAGGGTTCGCGATTTTAGTCTTGTTTCACCATTTCAGACTCGGATTTAGGCTATTTTGGAGAAGATTTTCATGGGGATTATTTAGGTAAGCTTCTTGTACTCATTTTTTTTTAATCATAAATCTTGATTTACCTACCTAATTAGTGAGATTTTGAAGTAAAATTTGGGGGTTTAGGGCTTGAGAATTGGAGAGTAATTTTGGGGATTTGGAGGACCAAATGATGTCAGATTTTGATGAATCTAGTGTGGTTAGACTTGTGAGTGAATGGGACTTCGGGTTTTGTGACTTTTATCGTATTTCGAGACGTGGGCCCGGGGGTGGGTTTGAGCCGATTTCGTATTTTGGCTTATAATTTTGTGTTTTTCTTGTGGAATTGATTCTTTTAGCCTATATTAATTATATTGTACTACTTGTGGCTAGATTTGGGGCATTTGGAGATTGATTCGAGGGGCAAGGGCATTGCGGAGTAGGATTTTGCGCGGTTTGAGGTAAGTAATAGTTTTAAATCTGGTCCCGAGGGTATGAAACCCCGGATTTTGGTATGATGTGATTATTTTGGAGGTGACGGGCATGTAGGCGTGCACCGTGGGGGATTGTGACTTGGTCCGTCCCGTGAGACTATAAAGTCAAATAACCTATTGTTAATTTCCTGTTCTCTCAGTCTTCTAGAAATTTGACTGTTATTCGTGTTAGAAACCATGCTTAGGCCATGTGATATCACTGTTGGGACCCTCAGTGGTCGGGTTCTTGTTGAATTAGCCGCTATTTGCTGTCTTGTACTCAGTCACAATCTTACTTGCGTGTCATATCTCTGTTTCCTCTTGTTTTCTAGTTGATACTTGTTATTATCTCTTTTGGCTGATTTGTATGATTTCTGAAACCCTGAGAGGGCTAGAAAGGTTAGTGACTGAGTTAGGGCCTGAGTCCCGAGCTGTGAGCTATGTGAGGTATATGGATCGGGTTACATGCCGCAACGAGCCATATGGCTATTTATGGAATGTGGATCGGGTTGCACGCCGCAACGAGCCTTATGGCTATTTATGGACTGTGGATCGGGTTGCTTGCCGTCACGAGCCTTATGGATACTTATATGATTGGGTCGGGCTGCACGCCGCATCGATATTGTGATGACCCAAAGTGTCATCATTAAATTTAATAAGTAATTCTATGTTCTAAGACCTCGAAAAGCACTATTTATCATTCCTCGACTTGCATGTGTAGTCCGTATAATTTTCCGGAAAGTTTTTGTGTAAAAAATGGATTAAAATGTGAAATAGAGCTTTAAAACTCAACTGAGTTGACTTTGGTCAACATTTTGAGCAAACGGACTCGGATCAATATTTTGACAATTCTGGTAGGTCCGTATCGTGATTTGGGACTTGAGCGTATGCCCGGAATCGAATTCCGAGGTCCCTATCCTTAGATATGGAATTTTGATGAAAAATTAAAAGTTTGAAAGCTTAATGATTTTTAAGAATTTACTGATGTTGGATTTATTGACACCGGGTCCGTATTTTGGTTTCGGAACCCGATATAGGTCCACTATAATATTTGTGACTTCTCTGCTGAAGTTGGTGAGAAATGGAGTTGATTTGATGTGATTCGGACGTCAGGTTGTGAAAATATAAGTTTTAACGTTTTCTTGAAAATTTCATTTGATTTGGGGTTCAATTCGTAGTTCTAGGTGTTATTTTGGTGATTTGATCATGCGAGCAAGTTCGTATGATGTTTTAGGACTTATGTGCATGTTTGGTTTGGAGCCCCGAGGGCTCGGGTTAGTTTCGGATAGGCTACGAGATGATTTTGAACTTAGAAAATCTGGTTTTTGAGCTTCTGCTGTCATCTGGTGCATTGTGCTTCGCGAACGCGAAGCCATTTCTGAGATTGCGAAGAGGAAATTGTGAGCCGTGTGTTTTACCCTTCGCATTCGTGAAGATAGGCACGCGAACGCAGAAGGTTATCTTCCAGTGCACTGAAAACGCGAGGACCAAGCTGCGATCGCGTAAAAGGGATGAGGTAGAAGCTGAAGCACTGAATTTGTGCTACGCGATCACATAAGCCTGTACGCGATCGCGTAAGGTTGAGAAAATATTCTCTGTGATTGCATGGCCATTTACGCGATCGCGTAGAGTTAATATAATGGGCAGCCAATATGTGCTTCGCGATCGCAAACACTTATCCGCGATCACGAAGAGTAAAATGGACACGGTAGAAGTTGTTCTACGTGATCGCGAATGAATTTTCGCGATCGCGATGAATAAAAATCTGAAAAACAGAACTTAAGTTCTAGAAATGGGATTTCGACCCATTTTCAATCATTTTCAATTTTTGAGCTCGGGTAAGGCGATTCTTGGGCGATTTTCACAAAAAAATATTGGGGTAAGTTTTTCTTATCCTATATTGATTATATTTCATGATTCCATACTCATTTATATCATGAATCCGTGAAAGTTTGGGAGAAAAATTAGATTTTTATAAAATCTTCCAAAAATAAAAATTTAAGATTTGAAGGTACATTTGACATCGTAATTGGATAATTTTTGTATGTTTGAACTCGTATCGGAACGGGATTCAGATTTCATAAATTTTTCTGGGATTTGAGACGTGGGTACCACTATCGAATATTAAAATGAATTTCGGATTTTATTCAAAAAATTAGTAAATTCATATGGAATTAATTCCTATGATTCGTATTGAGTATATCGAATTGCTTGTGAATAGATTTGAAGCTTTTGGAGACAAATTCGGGGGGAAAAGTTGTGGTCGAGTAATTGATTGAAATTGCAAAGCGAGGTAAGTGTCATGGTTAACCTTGACTTGAGGGAATAGAACCCTTAAATTATTTGTTATATGAAATGCATGTGAACGACGTATAGGAGAGGTGACAAGTGTCTATACGTCGTCAAATTAATTGTTTGCATAATTATTTGAAAATCCTAAATTTGTTTTAATACACGAATTAATTATTATGATAATTTTTTCTCTCCTATTCTTTGTCAAATATTAATTCTTGAATTCCTGCAATAATTGCTACATGCTGATTTATTTTATGTGCATTAATTGCTACTTGACATTTAGCATATTAAATAGTAAACTGCCTATTTTTTCCCTGATTTCCATAATAAATTACTATTTTTCATTGTTTGTTTCATAATTAAATCATAATTATTGTATGCTTGTTGTCTTAAAATTTTTATATTAATTGTTGCATTTATTGGGGCAATTTCTTCTATAAGAATTGGTAAATGGATATATTGGGGGATCAGATTGCACGCCGCAACAGACTTATTAAAAGTCCATATTAGGGGATCGGATTGCACGCCGCAACAGACTTATTAAAAGTCCATATTGGGGGATCGGGTTGCACGCCGCAATAGACTTGTTTAAAGTCCATATTGGAGGATCGGGTTGCTCGCCGCAACAGACTTATTTAAAAGTCTATATATACTTGATTAAAATAAATATATGGGAGGATTGAAAATGAATATGTTGTGGGAGCGGGTTGCACGCTGCAACGAAAATTGATTGAAATAATAATTGGTTATGACTGATGAGTTGGCTTCAACTATTAGAAATGAGTTACCTGATTTAATTCTATTATTGTGGTTATTACTATTATTGCCTACAGGTTAATGTAAGTGACTTGCCTTAGCCTCGTCACTTCTTCGTCGAGGTTAGGCTCAGCACTTACCAGTACATGGGGTCGGTTGTATTGATACTACATCTGCACTTTTTGTGCTGATTTCGGAGTTGGTCCCAGTGGCGTACCATAGACTTGATCGGATTTCAGCTACCAGAGGAGACTTGAGGTATAACTGCACGGCGTCCGCAGTTCTGAAGTCCCCATCTACATTACTTAAGCTGTGTGTTTGTTTTCAGATAGCTTTATTTTATTCAGACCTTTATTTGTATTATTCTAGAAGCTCGTGCACTTGTGACACCAATTCTGGGATGGTATTTAGACACCGTTATTTTTATGGATTATTCACTACATTTCAGATTTTACTTCCGCATTTGTTTCTTTATTATTAATAGATTTAAAATTGTTTTAAAATAGATAATATTATTCTAACGTTGGCTTGCCTAGCAAGTGAAATGTTAGGCGCCATCACGGTCCGAAGGTGGGAATTTCGGGTCGTGACAGTTGGTATCAGAGCACTAGGTTACATAGGTCTCATGAGTCACGAGTAGTCCGAAGGATCGGTACGGAGACGTCTGTACTTATCTAGCAGAGGCTATGAAGATTAGGAACAATATCACTTCTTTCTTATTCTGTCGTGCGATTTTATTCTATCATCGATGATTGAACCATTCTACTCTTATTCTCTCGCAGATGGTGAGAACACGTAATACATCTACTGATGGACAGGGACCAGAGCCCCCAGTGGCAACTATGGCCAGGGGTAGAGGTCGAGGCCGAGGCCGAGGCCGAGTTCGTGCTAGAGGCCGAGGCAGAGGCAGATGTAGAGCTCAGTTTAGAGCTCGATCAGTTGCACCTGTTGTAGAACCTCAGGTGGATCTTCAGGACGAGGTTCCAGTTCATAATGTGCCAGTCAGACTAGTTCAGGTCCCGGAAGGATTCATAGCTACTCCAGTACTTCATGATGCTCTAGTCCGTTTGGTGAGTCTTATGGAGGGCGTGGCCCAGAATGGTACATTTCCAGTGGCACCAGCCATCTCACAGGCTGGGGGAGGAGCACAAACTCCCACTACTCCCGCTTCGGAGTAGATAGCTCCCTAAAATCAGGCTCCAGCAGCCCCGCCAGTTGGGGTAGTTTAGCCAGTTATTGCGGCACAGACCGGTGATAGGCCCTCCATGTATTTTGAGGCCTTATTAAGACTCGATAAGTTCACTAAGCTATTTCTAGTTCACTTCAGTGGTACACCTTTTGAGGACCCACATGATTATCTTAACCGCTGCCATGAGGTGCTGCGGAACATGGGTATAGTTAAGACCAATGTAGTTGATTTTGTTGTATTTCAGATGACGGGTTATGCCAAGAGGTAGTGGAGAGATTATACATTGACCAGACTATTCGGATCGCCTGCACTTACCTGGGAGCAGTTCTCTCAGCTATTTCTAGAGAAGTTCCTTCCTATCACACTGAGAGAGGATTACCGCAAGCAATTTGAGCATCTACAGTAGGGCAGTATGACTGTTACTCAGTATGAGTCCCGTTTTATGGATCTAGCCCGTCATGCTCTCCTTTTACTACCTGCTGAGGGAGAGAGAGTGAGGAGGTTTATTGAGGGACTCACTCACCCTATTAGGCTTCAGATGGCCAAGGAGACCGGAAGCAAGATTTCTTTTCAGGCAGCTTCTAATATCGCGAGGAGGATCGAGATGGTTCTTGAACAGGAGAGAGGGCAGATGTCTGATAAGAGGCCTCGTCAGTTCGGTGGTTTTAGTGGTGCCTCACCTGGAGGAAGGGGTAATTTTGGTAGGGGTCATCCTCCCAGACCATTTCATTCAGCACTTCGTGCATCTCCCGGTGCTTCAGGGAGTCACGGTCCTATTATGCCTTACTCTGGGTAGCCAGCACTTAGTGCACATTCAGCTCCTATCAGTGCACCACCACTCCAGAGTCACTACAGCGGTTATCCGGCCCATTCGGGTCAGCTTCAGTTTCAGTAGCCACGGCATCTGGATCGGTGTTATGAGTGTGGGAACATTGGTCAAATTATGAGGTATTTCCCTAGGTTGGCGAGTAACAGATCTCGGCAGGATTCTCGTGCCATCATACCGGCACTGGTTGCTTCACTGCCTGCTCAGCCAGCTAGAGGTAGGGGCCAGGCAACTAGAGGTGGAGGTCAGGCCATTAGAGGTGGAGGTCAGGCCATTAGAGGTGGAGGTCAGGCCATTAGAGGTGGAGGTTAGACCGTTAGAAGTGAAGGCCAGCCAGCTAGAGGCCGTCCCAGGGACGCAGTTCAGAGTGGCGGGGCTTAGGTCCGATTTTATGCTTTTCCAGCTAGGCCTGAGGCCGAGTCACTGGATGTTGTGATCACAGGTATTATTCCAGTTTGCCATAGAGATGCTTCAGTTCTATTTGATCCAGGATCTACTTATTCCTATGTGTCCTCCTATTTTGCTTCATATTTGGTTGTGCCTTGTGATTCTATGAGTGCTTCTGTGTGTGTATCTACATCGGTGGGAGACTCTGTTGTAGTAGATCATGTCTATCTTTCGTGTGTGGTTACTATTGATAGTCTTGAGACTAGTGTGGATCTTCTACTTCTTGATATGATAGATTTTGATGTCATCTTGGGTATGGGTTGGCTGTCACCTTATCACACTATATTGGATTGTCATGCCAAGACAGTGACCCTAGCCATGCCAGGGTTACCTCGGTTAGAGTGGAAAGGAACTTCTGGCCATTCGGCCAGCAGGGTTATTTCTTATATGAAAGCTTGGCGTATGGTCGAGAAAGGGTGTCTAGCCTATTTGGATTATATTCGCGATTCCAGCGCAGATGTTCCTTCTATGGACTCAGTACCAGTGGTTCGTGAATTTCTAGAAATATTTTCTGCAGATTTGCCGGGAATGCCACCTGACAGAGATATTAATTTCTGTATTGATTTAGCTCCGGACACTCAGCCATTTCTATTCCGCCATACCGTATGACCCCGCCATCGTTAAAAGAATTGAAGGAGCAGTTACAAGACTTTCTTGATCATGGATTCATTAGACCCAGTGTCTCGCTCTGGGGTGCCCCAGTATTATTTGTTAAGAAGAAAGATGGTTCAATGCGAATGTGTATAGATTATCGGTAGTTGAAAAAAACTACTATTAAGAAAAAATATCCGCTGCCAAGAATTGATGACTTATTTGATCAGCTTCAGGGTGCCAGGGTATTTTCAAAGATCGATTTGAGGTCTGGTTACCATCAGTTGAAGATTAGGGCATCTGATGTCCCTAAAATAGCTTTTTGGACTAGGTTTGGGCATTACGAATTCCTAGTGATGTCATTTGGGTTGACAAATGCCCTAGCAATATTTATGGATTTGATGAATCGGGTGTTCAAGCCTTATTTGGATTCTTTTATGGTCGTATTCATTGATGATATCTTGATTTACTCCAGCAGTCGAGAGGAGCATGAGCTGCATCTTCAAAGTGTGCTTCATACTTTGAAGAATAATTAGCTATATGCCAAATTTTCAAAATGTGAGTTTTGGTTAGACTCAGTTGCCTTTTTGGGGCATGTTGTGTCGGCAAAAGGCACAAAGGTGGATCCTAAGAAGATAGAGGCTATTCAAAATTGGCCTAGACCTACTTGAGTTACAGAGATCCGGAGTTTCCTGGGTTTAGCAGGTTACTATCGCCGGTTCGTGGAAGGGTTTCCATCTATAGCAAGCCCATTGACCAGACTGACCCAAAAATGTGTCTCATTCAGATGGTCAGACGAGTGTGAGTTGAGCTTTCATAAGCTCAAGACCGCTTTGACTACGGCACCAATGTTGGTATTACCCATAGGTTCAGGATCGTATACAGAATATTGTGATGCATCTCACATTGGCCTTGGTGCAGTATTAATGCAAGATGACAGGGTGATTGCATATGCATCGCGGCATTTGAATGTTCACGAGAAGAATTATCCTATTCATGACTTAGAATTGGCAGCCATTGTTCATGCGCTGAAGATTTGGAGGCATTATCTCTACGGTGTCTCGTGTGAGGTATTTACTGATCATCGTAGCTTCAGTATCTGTTCAAACAAAAAGATCTTAATTTGAGGAATAGAAGATGATTGGAATTGTTGAAAGACTATGATATCACTATTTTTTATCACCCCAGAAAGGCCAATGTGGTGGCCGATGCTTTGAGTAGAAAGGCTGTGAGTATGGGCAGTCTTGCGTATATTCCGGTTGGTGAGAGGCTGTTAGCTGTAGATGTTCAGACCTTGGCTAATAAGTTCGTGAGGTTAGATGTTTCAGAACCCAGTCAGATTCTAGCTTGCACAGTCTCTCGGTCTTCTTTATATGAGCGCATCAGAGAGCGGTAATATGGTGATCATCATTTACTTGTCCTTAAGGACACGGTGCGACACGCTGATGCCAAACAGTTTGCTGTAGGGAAAGATGGAGTTCTGCGAATGCATGGTCGTATTTGTGTGCCTAATGTTGACGGGCTTCGTGAATTAATTCTTGAAGAGGCACACAGTTCCAGGTATTCTATTCATCCAGGTACCGCCAAAATATATCAAGATTTACGGCAACATTATTGGTGGAGGGGAATGAAGAAGGATATAGTTGCATATGTAGCTCGATGTCTGAATTGTCAGCAAGTTAAGTACGAGCATCGGAGACCTGGTGGTTTGCTTCAGAAGTTAGAAATTCCAGAGTGGCAATGGGAGCGTATCACTATGGATTTTTTTGTTGGACGACCATGGACTCAGAGAAAATTTGATGCATTTTGGGTCATTGTAGACAGGTTGACCAAGTCAACACATTTCATTCCAGTGGCAGTCAACTATTCTTCAGATAGGTTAGATTAATTTATATTCGTGAGATTGTCCGCCTTCACAGTGCGTCCGTGTCTATTATTTTAGATCGAGGTACGCAGTTTACCTCACACTTCTGGAGGGCTATAGATCATGAGTTAGGCACGCGGGTTGAGTTGAGTACAACATTTCATCCACAGATAGACGGACAGTCAGAGTGCACCATTCAGATATTGGAAGATATGCTTCGCGCTTGTGTTATAGACTTTGGAGGTTCTTGGGATCAGTTTTTGCCACTTACGGAGTTTGCTTATAATAATAGCTACCAGTCGAGTATTCAAATGGCTCCATATGAGGCATTATACGGAAGGTGATATCGTTCGCTAATTGGCTGGTTTGAACCGGAAGAGGCTCGGTTGTTGGGTACCGATTTGGTACAGGATGCTTTGGATAAGGTCAAGATTATTCAGGATCCATTTCGCACAACTCAGTCTAGGCAAAAGAGTTATGCCGACCGTAAAGTTCGTGATATTTCACTCATGGTTGGAGAAAGAATATTGCTCTAGGTTTTACCTATGAAAGGTGTAATGAAGTTCGGAAAGAAGGGCAAGTTGACACCTAGGTATATCGGACCATTTGAAATTCTTGAAAGGGTGGGTGAAGTAGCCTACATGCTTGCATTACCACCTAGTTTATCAACGGTTCATCCGGTGTTCCATGTGTCTATGCTCCGAAAATATCATGGTGATCCGTCCCATGTGTTAAATTTTAGCTCAATCCAATTGGACAAAGATTTGACTTACGAGGAGGAGCCGGTGGCTATTCTAGCCCGGCAGGTCCGACAGTTGAGGTCTAAGAGTTATCCTTTAGTTTGGGTGCAATGGAGAGGTCAGCTAGTAGAGGCATCTACCTGGGAGTCCGAGTCGGATATGCGGAGTAAATATCTACACCTTTTCTCCACCTCAGGTACTTTTTCAAACTCCGTTCGAGGACGAATGTTTGTTTTAGAGGTGGAGAATGTGATGACCCAAAGTGTCATCATTAAATTTAATAAGTAATTCTATGTTCTAAGACCTCGAAAAATACTATTTATCATTCCTCGACTTGCACACGCAATCCGTATAATTTTTTAGAAAGTTTTTGTGTGAAAAATGGATTAAAATATGAAATAGAGCTTTAAAACTCAACTGAGTTGACTTTGGTAAACATTTTGAGCAAACAGACTCGGATCAATGTTTTGACAATTCCAGTGCACTACAAATGCTATAACCAAGTTGCGATCGCGTAGAAGGAATGAGGTAGAAGCTGAAGCACTGCATTTGTGCTACGCGATCGCATAAGCCTGTACGCGATCGCGTAAGGTTGAGAAAATATTCTTGTAACGACCCAGCCGGTCGTTTTGAGAATTTGAGCCCCAATCCCCTAATATCTGCTTTCCCCATATTTGTTTCTGCTTTTGGGATTTACCGGAGTATTTGGTTAAGGAATTCGGGGAGTTTTGGGACACTTAGTCCCTCGCTGTGAGTTTAAGCCTTAGAGTTTGGACGGTAGTCAGAACTGTATGAAGACGGATCTAGAATGGAATTCCGTCGACTACGTTAGCTCCGTTGAGTGATTTTGGGGTTAGGAGCGTGTCCGGAATGTGTTTTGGAGGCATGTAGTAGATTTAGGCTTGAATTGGCGAAAGTTAGTTTTTCGGCGATTTTGGCCGATAATGGAAATTTTGATATCGAGCTCGGAATGGAATTCCGAAAGTGGCTGTAGGTTCGTTATGTCATTTGTGACATGTGTGTAAAATTTGAGGTCATTCAGACTAAAATTGATGTGGTTCGGCGTCGTTTGTAGAATTTGGAAAATTTTAAATTCTTAGGCTTGAATCTGTGCTTAATTCATGATTTTGTTGTTGTTCGATGTGGTTTGAAGGCTCGACTAAGTTCGTATGGTGTTTTAGGATTGATTGGCATGTTTGGTTGAGGTCCTGGGGGCCTCGGGGTATGTTCGGATGCTTAACGGGAAGAAATTTGGACTTAGGAAAATCTGGTGCCTTTGCTGGTTCTAGTGTTTCGCACCTGCGGAAAATAGACCGTAGGTGCGCAAGCCGCACATGCGAAGATGGAAGCATAGATGCGAGAAGTCGAGATTTGGCCTGGGATCACAGGTGCGAGGAAGTTCCACATCTGTGGTGCCCGCAAATGCACAAGGTTGTTCGCAAATACGAAAGATGCGCAGAAGCGGAAGGGACGTCTGCAGGCGCGAGTGCGCAGGTGCGGCCCTTTCGTCGCAAGTGCAAAGGCAGAGGGGGCAAGTGAGTTGCATAGGTGCACACGTTTTTCGCACAAGCACAACCGCAGGTGCGAGCCCAGGTTCCGCAGGTGCGGAAATACCTGGGCAGTGATTAAAATCGAAGGGCTTCGCAATTTTTATCATTTTTGGCTTTGCAAACTCGGGTTAGGGCGATTTGTGAGAGCATTTTCGAGGCATTTCTTGAGGTAAGTTCCTTGTGCTTATTTTTGGTCAATAATCTTGCCTTGCCATGTGTTTTCCCACCTAGTTAATGTGTATTTAAGGTGGAAATTGGAAGTTGGAGGCTAGGGATTTGGAAGTTTGAATTGTGGATTGGAGGACCATTTGGTGTCGGATTTTAGTAAATTTGATATGGTTCGACTCGTGAGTGAATGAGCTTTCTAGTTTCGTGAATTTTGTCGGGTTTCGAGACGTGGGCCAGGGGGCCGGGTTTGAGCCAATTTCGGGTTTTGGCCTAATTTTGTAGTTTTTCTTGTGGGATTCATTCCATTAGCGCGTATTGATGGTATTGTACTGTTTTGAATAGATTCGGGCCATTTGGAGTCGGATACTCGTGGCAAGAATGTGATATCGAGTTGATTTGAGCGGTTTGAGGTAAGTGGCTTGCCTAACCTTGTGTTGGGGACTTCCCCTTAGGATATCTTGATATTATTTGGTGTGTGGGCGCCGTGTACGTAAGGTGATGAGTACGTACACGGGCTATTATTGCAAAAAAAAAAAATCCTGTTTAACCTTTTTAAATCATAAATTGCTTCTCTAATTAAGTTGTGCCAATATGTTTAACTGTGTAGTTTAGACTAGAAAAGCATGCTTACGTGTTTTAACTGCCTAATTGACATTCTGTGCGTCATGTTTAGCTAAGTCCTTATTTGCCTTATCTGTGTCCAGTATAAACTGTATAACTCGATGTCGTACCTGTCATTTCATCTTGCATTGCATATTTACTTTGGGACTACGCACGTATTCCGGGAGATCCCCCAACACTGCATATTTACTTTGGGACTACGGACGTATTCCGGGAGATCCCCCAGCATTGCATATTTACTTTGGGACTACGGAAGGTATTCCGGGAGATCCCCCAGCACTGCATATTTACTTTTGGACTAAGGACGTATTCCGGGAGATCCCCCTGTACTGCATATTCATTTGAAACTATGGGACGGTATCTCAAGAGATTTCCCATTGTGTTTACCTTGTTTTGAGCCGAGAGCTCCCTTAACTGTTAAATTTTTGAGAATTTCTTTAACTGTGTTACCGTAAATTCTACTTATATCTTTTACTGTTTAATTTATTATATTTACTCCGGTAGGGCCTTGACCTGACCTCGTCACTACTTGACCGAGGTTAGGCTTGGCACTTACTGGGTACTATTGTGGTGTACTCATGCCCTTTCCTGCACATGTTTTTGTGTGCAGATCCAGGTATAAGCCATCAGGCTTGGGGTTAGTGCGTGCTGCTGATTCTAGGAGACTTCAAGGTACTTCTTCTTGCATTCGCAGATCTTCGGAGTCCCCTTTTACTCCCTCGTCTAGAGACTTTCCTTATTATCTTCAGACTTTTGTATAGAGATACATAGATTATAGCAACTTGTGACTTAGTGATATTTCGTGTCTTGGGAAACTATTTTGTATATGCCGAGTGGTGCTACTCTTGGCTATTTATAATATGCTGTTTATCTTTAAAATATTGTGTTTTCTTTATATTTTTCGAAATATTAGGCTTACCTAGTCGTAAAGACTAGGTGCCATCACGACCCCTTACAGAGGGATAATTAGGGTCGTGACAAGTTGGTATCAGAGCACTAGGTTCGTAGGAGTCGCGAGTCACAAGCCGGTTTATTAGAGTCTAGCGGATCGGTGTGGAGACGTCTGTACTTATCTTCGGGAAGCTATGTAACTATTAAGAACAATCATATTTCTTTGATTTCCTTGTCGTGCGAGATATTGACACCAAGAAAAAAAACATTCTAAGATTCTATTCTATTCTTTCTCACAGATGGTGAGGACCGACGATCAGGCACTCGAGCCCCCTGCCAGAGCCGCCATAGGCCGGGGTCGGGGTAGAGGACGACCACGCGGTGCAGCCCGAGCACCTGCGAGAGCTGCGTTAGAGGAGCCCCCAACAGCTCCAGCTGGAGGGCCAGCGCCGGTGATCCCTATTGCTACTCCATCCCTCCTGGAGACTTTAGCTCAGTTCTTGAGCATGTTCAGCACTCTGGCTCAGGCTAGACTATTTCTGATAGTTCCCGCTACATCTCAGGCCGGGGGAGGGACACAGACTCCCGCAGCCCGCAGCCCGCACCCCTGAGCAGAGGGTCCAGGTTGATATGGCCCCAGAGTATATTCCTATGCCCCTAGTGGCTCCGGTTTAGCATGAGATCGGGGTAGCTGCTTCTGAGGCAGAGCAGCTCAGACTTGAGAGGTACAAGAAGTACCACCCACCTACTTTCAGCGGACTAGCTTCAGATGATACTTTGGGTTTTCTTGAGGAGTGTCATCGTATTCTCCACACTATGGGCATTGTGGAGACGAGTGGGGTTTCTTTCACCGCTTTCCAGCTGAGGGGAGAATCATATCAGTGGTGGCATGCCTATGAGCTGAGTAGTCCGGACGAGGCAGCCTCACTCACTTGGACTCAGTTTTTAGAGATGTTCTTGTGTGAGTATGTTCCTCAGAGCCTCAAGGATGCTTGGCGCACAGAGATCGAGCATTGCATCAGGGTTCTATGACTGTGTCAGAATATGCAGTCCATTTCAGTGGGTTAGCCCGCCATGCACCGGCTCTGGTTGCTACAGTCAGGGAGAGGGTTCATCGCTTCATTGAGGGACTCTACCCCAGTATTCGGACCAGTATGGCCAGGGAGTTGGAGATGGACATCACTTATCAGCAGGCAGTGAGCATTGCCAGGAGATTGGAGGGCATGTTCGCCCGGGGCAGAGAGGAGAGAGAGGCCAAGAGGTCTCGAGAGACTGGTCATTATTCAGGAGCTCGTGCACCAGCAGCATGCTATGGTAGGGGTTTTGTGAGTCGCCCTGTTCATTCAGCTCTTCCAGCAGCCAGCGGTGTCCCAGCTCCTCCTAGACCTCAGAAGCCCTATTATGCACCGCCAGTATCCAGTATGCCTCCTACTCGAGGTGCTATTACCAGACAGGTTCGAGTCAGTCTCAGCCTCCGCGTCCTCCGAGAGGTTGTTTTGAGTGTGGTGACACTCGTCACCTGGTTAGAGATTGCCCCAGAGCCAGGAGGGGTGCACCTTCACAAGCCTATCAGCCTTCACGTGCTCCACCGGGTCCTCCGGCCATTCTTCCAGCACCAGCTGCTACCCCACCTCCTCAGCCAGCTCAAGGTGGAGGTCGAGGTCGCCCTAGAGGGGGAGGCCAGGCCCAGTACTATGCCCTTCCAGGCCAATCAGAGGCAGTTGCTTCAGATTCAGTCATCACAGGTATCGTCCATGTCTGTCATAGAGATGCATCAGTATTATTTTACCCAGTCTCTACGTAGTTATATGTGTCTTCTTATTTTTCTCCGCATTTGAGGATATCTCAGGATTCTTTGAGTTCCTCTGTTCATGTATCTACTCCCGTGGGAGATTCTCTCATTGTGGACCACGTATATCAGTCGTGTTTGATTGCTCTTAGTGGTTTTGAGACCAGAGCCGATTTGTTATTTCTCAGTATGGTAGATTTTGATGTTATCTTGGGCATGGACTGGTTGTCGCCCCATTATGCTATTCTTGATTGTCACACTAAGATCGTGATGCTGGCTATGCCAGGTTTGCCGAGATTAGAGTGGAGAGGTACCTTAGAGTATACTCCCCGCAGGGTCATTTCATTTCTTAAGGCTCACCGAATGGTTGAGAAGGGGTGTGATGCGTATTTGGCCTATGTGAGAGGTGTCAGTATTGATACCCCTACAGTTGAGTTAGTTCCAGTAGTGAGGGACTTCCCAGATGTGTCTCCGGCTGATCTTCTGGGCATGTCGCCCGACAGAGATATTGATTTTGGCATTGATTTATTGCCGGGCACTCAGCCCATCTCTATTCCTCCATATCATATGGCTCCTCCTAAATTAAAGGAGTTAAAGGACGCGATATGGTCACTATGAGTTTCTTGTCATGTCATTTGGGCTGACCAATACACCAGCAACCTTTATGCATTTGATGAACAATGTATTCTAACCTTATCTTGATTCCTTCGTCATTGTGTTTATAGACAACATCCTGGTATATTCCCGGTCTCAGGAAGATCATGAGCAGCACCTGAGGACCGTGCTTCAGACCTTGAGAGAGAAGAGGTTATATGCAAAATTTTCTAAGTGTGAATTCTGGCTTGATTCAGTGGCATTCTTGGGCCACATAGTGTCTTGTGATGGGATCAAGGTAGATCCGAAGAAGGTGGAGGCAGTGTAGAGTTGGCCTAGACCGTCATCAGGCACGGAGATCCGCAGTTTCCTTGGTTTGGCGGGATATTACCGTCGCTTTGTGGAGGGATTTTTATCCATTGCAGCACCTATAACCAGGTTGACCTAGAAGGGCGCTCCATTCAGGTGGACCGAGGAGTGTGAGCAGAACTTTTAGAAGCTCAAGACAGCTTTGACTACAACCCCAGTATTAGTATTGCCTATAGGTTTGGGGTCCTACACTGTCTATTATGATGCCTCGAGGATTGGCCTCGGAGCGGTATAGATGCAGGACGGTAGGGTGATTGCCTACGCGTCTAGACAGTTGAAGGTGTATGAGAAGAATTATCCGGTTTATGATCTCGAGTTAACAGCTATTGTTCACACCCTGAAGATCTGGTGCCATTATTTGTACGGTGTTCCGTGTAAGATTTACACTGATCACCGGAGTTTGCAGTACTTGTCCAAGCAGAAGGACCTTAATTTGCGTCAAGGGAGGTGGTTGGAGCTACTTAAAGACTATGATATCACTATATTATACCACCCGGGGAAGGCCAATGTAGTGGCCGACGCCTTGAGTCACCGGGCAGAGAGTTTAGGGAGCTTGGCATATCTTCTGGCAGCTGAGAGGCCCTTAGCCTTGGATGTTCAGGCCTTAGCCAGTCAATTCGTGAGATTGGATATTTCAGAGCCTAGCCGGGTATTAGCTTGTATGGTTGCTCGGTCTTCTCTTTATGACCGCATCAGGGAGCGCCAATATGATGATCCTCATCTTCTAGTTCTTCAGGATAGGGTTCGGCTAGGTAATGCCAGAGATGTGACTATTGGTGATGACGGTGTGATGAGGATACAGGGTTGGATCTGTGTGCCCAATGTAGATGGGCTTCAGGAGTTGATTCTTGAGGAGGCCCATAGCTCGCGGTACTCCATTAATCCGGGTGCCGCGAAGATGTACCAAGACTTGAGGCAACACTATTGGTGGAGAAGAATGAAAAAGGATATAGTTGGGTTTGTGGCCAAGTGTCTCAACTGTCAGCAGGTTAAATATGAGCATTAGAGACCGGGTGGATTACTTCAGAGGTTAGAGATCCCAGAGTGGAAGTGGGAGCGGATCACCATAGACTTTGTGGTTGGACTTCCTCGGACTTTGAGAAAGTTCGATGCTATTTGGGTGATCGTGGATCGGTTGACCAAGACAACCCATTTTATTCCGGTGTTGACTACATACTCTTCAGAGAGATTGGCTGAGATTTATATCAAGAGAGATTGTCCGCCTTCATGGTATTCAAGTATCCATCATTTCAGACAGAGGTACACAGTTCATATCCCAGTTTTGGTGAGACGTACAGCAGGAGTTGGGTACTAGGGTAGAGCTGAGCACAGCCTTTCACCCTCAGACGGATGGGCAGTCCGAGCGCACGATTCCGATTCTTGAGGATATGCTCCGTGCCTGTATGATGGAGTTCGGAGGGTCATGGGACCAATACTTTCCATTTGCAGAGTTTGCTTACAACAACAGTTATCAGTCCAGCATTCAGATGGCACCGTATGAGGCTTTGTATGGTAGGCGGTGTCGGTCCCCTGTGGGATGGTTTGAGCCGGCGAGGCCCGATTGTTGGGTACAGATTTGGTCCAGGATGCCCTGAATAAGGTGAAGGTGATTCAGGAGAGACTTCGCACAGCCCAGTCCAGGCAGAAGAGTTATGCAGACAGTAAGGTTTGTGATTTGGCATTTATGGTGGGTAAGCGGGTCTTGCTTCGGGTATCACTTATGAAGGGTGTCATGAGGTTCGGGAAGAAGGGTAAGCTGAGCCCGAGGTTCATTGGTCCTTTTGAGATATTGCGGCGAGTTGGGGAGCCAGTAGCCATTTTGGACACGCAGGTCAGAAAGCTTAGGTCAAAGAATATTGCTTCAGTAAAGGTCCAGTGGAGTGGTCAGCCGGTCGAGGAGGCGACTTGGGAGACCGAGCAGGATATGCGCAGCCAGTACCCTCATCTTTTCACAGTTTCAGGTATGTCTTTATACTCGTTCGAGGACGAACGATTATTTTAAGAGGAGGAGGATGTAACGACCCGGCCGGCCGTTTTGAGAATTTGAGCCCCGATCCCCTAATATCTGCTTTCCCCATATTGTTTTCTACTTTTGGGATTTGCCGGAGTGTTTGGTTATGGAATTCGGGGAGTTTTGGGACACTTAGTCCCTAGTTGTTAGTTTAAGCCTTAGAGTTTGGACGGTAGTCGGAACTATGTGAAGACGGATCTGGAATGGAATTCTGTCGGTCCCGTTAGCTCCGTTGAGTGATTTTGGGATTAGAAGCGCGTCCGAAATGTGTTTTGGAGGTCTGTAGTAGATTTAGGCTTGAATTGGCGAAAGTTAGTTTTTTGACGATTTCGGTCGATAATGGAAATTTTGATATCGAGCTCGGAATGGAATTCCGAAAGTGGCTATAGCTTCGTAGTGTCATTTGTGACATGTGTGTAAAATTTGAGGTCATTCGGACTAAAGTTGATGTGGTTCGGCGTTGTTTGTAGAATTCGGAAAATTTTAAATTCTTAGTCTTGAATCTGTGCTTAATTCATGATTTTGGTGTTGTTCGATGTGGTTTGAAGGCTCGATTAAGTTCGTATGGTGTTTTAGGATTGGTTAAAATGTTTGGTTGAGGTCCCGGGGGCCTCGGGTATGTTTCGGATGCTTAACGGGAAGAAATTTGGACTTAGAAAAATCTGGTGCCTTTGCTCGTTCTGGTGTTTCGCACCTGCGGAAAATAGACCGCAGGTGCGCGAGCCGCACATGCGAAAATGGAAGCGCAGATATGAGAAGTTGAGAGTTGGCCTGGGGTCGCAGGTGAGAGGAAGTTCCGCATCTGCGATGCCCGCAAATGCATAAGCTTGTTCGCAAATGCGCAAGATGCGCAGAAGCGGAAAGGACGTCCGCAGGCGCGAGTGCGCAGGTGTGGCCCTTTCGTCGCAGGTGCGAAGGCAGAGGGGGTAAGTGAGTTGCGCAGGTGTGCACGTTTTCTGCACAAGTGCACCCGCAGGTGCGAGCCCAGGTTCCGCAGGTGCGGAAATACCTGGGCAGTGATTAAAACCGAAGGGCTTCGCGATTTTTATCATTTTTGGCTTTGCAAACTCGGGTTAGGGCGATTTGTGAGAGCATTTTTGAGGCATTTCTTGAGGTAAGTTCCTTGTGCTTATTTTTGGTCAATAATCTTGCCTTGCCATGTGTTTTCCCACCTAGTTAATGTGTATTTAAGGTGAAAATTGGAAGTTGGAGGCTAAGGATTTGGAAGTTTGAATTGTGGATTGGAGGACCATTTGGTGTCGGATTTTAGTAAATTTGATATGGTTAGACTCGTGAGTGAATGTGATTTCTTGTTTTGTGAATTTTGTCGGGTTTCGAGACGTGGGCCCGGGGGCCGAGTTTGAGCCAATTTCGGGTTTTGGCCTAATTTTATAGTTTTTCTTGTGGGATTCATTCCATTAGCGCGTATTGATGGTATTGTACTATTTTGAATAGATTCGGGCCATTTGGAGTCAGATACTCGTGGCAAGAATGTGATATCGAGTTGATCTGAGCGGTTCGAGGTAAGTGGCTTGCCTAACCTTGTGTTGGGGACTTCCCCCTTAGGATATCTTGATATTATTTGGTGTGTGGTCACCGTGTACGTGAGGTGACGAGTACGTACACGGGCTATTATTGCAAAAAAAAAAAAATCCTGTTTAACCTTTTTAAATCATAAATTGCTTCTCTTATTAAGTTGTACTAATATGTTTAATTGTGTAGTTTAGACTAGAAAAGCATGCTTACTTGTTTTAACTGCCTAATTGACATTCTGTGCATCATGTTTAGCTAAGTCCTTATTTTCCTTATCTGTGTCCAGTATAAACTGTATAACTCGATGTCATACCTGACATTTCATCTTGCGTAGCATATTTACTTTGGGACTATGGACGTATTCCGGGAGATCCCCCAGCACTGCATATTTACTTTGTGACTACGGACGTATTCCGAGAGATCCCCCAACACTGCATATTTACTTTGGGACTACGGACGTATTCCGGGAGATCCCACAGCACTGCATATTTACTTTGGGACTACGGACGCATTCCGGGAGATCCCTCTTTACTGCATATTCATTTGAAACTACAGGACGGTATCCCGAGAGATTTCCCACTGTATTTACCTTGTTTTGAGCCGAGGGCTCCCTTAACTGTTAAATTTTTGAGAATTTCTTTAACTGTGTTACCGTAAATTCTACTTATATCTTTTACTGTTTAATTTATTATATTTACTCCGGTAGGGCCTTGACCTGACCTCGTCACTACTCGACCGATGTTAGGCTTGGCACTTACTGGATACCATTGTGGTGTACTCATGCCCTATCCTGCACAAGTTTTCGTGTGCAGATCCAGGTACGAGCTATCAACCTTGGGGTTAGTGCGTGCTGCTGATTCTTGGAGACTTCAAGGTACTTCTTCTTACGTCCGCAGATCTTCGGAGTCCCCTTCTACTCCCTCGTCTAGAAACTTTCCTTATTATCTTCAGACTTTTGTATAGAGTTACATAGATTATAGCAACTTGTGACTTAGTGATATTTCGGGTCTTGGGAAACTATTTTATATATGCTGAGTGGTGCTACTCTTGGCTATTTATAATATGCTATTTATCTTTAAAATGTTGTGTTTTCTTTATATTTTTCGAAATATTAGGCTTACCTAGTCGTAAAGACTAGGTGCCATCATGACCCCTTACGGAGGGATAATTTGGGTCGTGACAGTTCTCTGCGATCGCATGGCCATTTACGCGATCGCGTAGAGTTAATAAAATGGGTAGCCAAAATGTGCTTCGCGATCGCAAACAATTATCCGCGATCACGAAGAGTAAAATGGACATGGTAGAAGTTGTTCCACGCGGTCGCGAACGAATTTCCTCAATCGTGATGAATAAAAAACTGAAAAACAGAACTTAAGTTTTGGAAATGGGATTTCGAGCCATTTTCAACCATTTCCAATTTTTGAGCTAGGATAAGGCGATTTTTGGGCGATTTTCACAAGAAAACATTGGGGTAAGTGTTCCTTATCCTATATTTATTATATTTCATGATTCCATACTCATTTATATCATGAATCCGTAAAATTTTGGGAGATAAAATCAGATTTTCATAAAATCTTCCAAAAATAAAAATTTAAGATTTGAAGGTCCATTTGACATCGAAATTGGATAATTTTTGTATGGTTGAACTCGTATCGGAACGAGTGTTCGGATTTCGCGAGTTTTTCCAGGATTTGAGACGTGGGTCCCACTGTCGAATATTAAAATTAATTTCGGATTTTATCCGGAAAATTAGTAAATTCATATGGAATTAATTCCTATGATTCGTATTGAGTATATCGAATTGCTTGTGAATAGATTTGAGGCTTTTGGAGACAAATTTAAAGGTAAAAGATGTGGTCGAATAATTGATTGAAATTGCAAAGCGAGGTAAGTGTCGTGGTTAACCTTGACCTGAGGGAATAGATTCCTTAAATTATTTGTTATGTGAAATGCATGTGAACGACGTATAGGTGAGGTGACGAGTATCTATACGTCATCAAATTAATTGTTTGCATAATTATTTGAAAATCCTAAATTTGTTTTAATACACGAATTAATTGTTATGATAATTATTTCTCTCTTATTCTTTGTCAAATATTAATTCTTGAATTCCTGCAATAATTGCTACATGCTGATTTGATCTATGTGCATTAATTGCTACTAGACATTTAGCATATTAAATAGTAAACTGCCTATTTTCTCCCTGATTTCCATAATAAATTGCTATTTGTCATTGTTTGTTTCATAATTAAATCATAATTATTGTATGCTTGTTGTCTTAAAATTTTTATATTAGTTGTTGCATTTATTGGGGCAATTTCTTCTAAAAGAATTAGTAAATGGATATATTGGAGGAGCGGGTTTCACGCCGCAACAGAATTGATTGAAATGAATATATTGGGGAATCAGGTTGCACGCCGCAACAGACTTATTAAAAGTCCATATTGGAGGATCGGGTTGCACGCCACAGCAGATTTGTTTAAAAGTCCATATTGGGGGAACGGGTTGCTCGCTGCAACAGACTTATTTAAAAGTCTATATATACTTGATTAAAATAAATATATGGGAGGATTGAAAATGAATATGTAGTGGGAGCGGATTGCATGCTGCAACGGAAATTGATTGAAATAATAATTGGTTATGATTGATGAGTTGGCTTCAACTATTAAAAATGAGTTACCTGATTTAATTCTATTATTGTGGTTATTACTATTATTGCGTACAGGTTAATGTAAGTGACCTACCTTAGCCTCGTCACTACTTCGTCGAGGTTAGGTTCAGCACTTACCAGTACATGGGGTCAGTTGTACTGATACTACACTCTGCACTTCTTGTGCAGATTTCGGAGTTGGTCCCAGCGGCGTACCATAGACTTGATCGGATTTCAGCTACCATAGGAGACTTGAGGTATAACTGCACGGCGTCTGCAGTTCTGAAGTCCCCGTCTACTTTACTTTAGCTGTGTGTTTGTTTTCAGATAGCTTTATTTTATTCAGACCTTTAATTATATTATTCTAGAAGCTCGTGCACTTGTAACGCCAATTCCGGGATGGTATTTAGACACCGTTATTTTTATGGATTATTCACTATATTTCAAACTTTACTTTTGCATTTGTTTCTTTGTTATTAATATTTAAAATTGTTTTAAAATGGATAATATTATTCTAACATTGGCTTGCCTAGCAAGTGAAATATTAGGCGCCATCACGGTCCGAAGATGGGAAGTTTTGGTCGTGACAGATATAGCGCTTGGGCTGAAAGGAGCCCCTCTGGAGTCTGCACACCCTAGTGAGCGCATGTACCTATTGAGTGTGAATACTGAGGGCTGAGAGCTGAGAGCCGAATGATTGAGCTGCTGTGACGAGTTGAGTGATTGTTGCCCTGAGAGGCTGTACTTGCTTTTTCATTTGTTGATGCACTTAGTTTCTATCTATCATTGTCGTGAAATTTCTCAAAGATTCTTTATCCGGATTTACCTACACTTTAACTGTATAAAACTGATTTGATTTGAACTACCGGATTCGAAAGCATGTCTATTCTTTGCTTGAATTATTGAAAATGAACTGTATTTGAATAGCTCTTCACTACCTTCTCAGTTCTTTATTTATTTCTGTTACTTGTTGAATTGGTTGTACTCATGCTACACCCTTCACTTCATGTGCAGATTCAGGTGTGTTTGATCACGAAGGTCGTTGAGTTCGTGCGTGATCGAGTACCAGAGACAACGAGGTAGTTGCCGGCGTCCGCAAACCTTATCTCTCCATCTATGTTTTCTTTCTTTTCTATATTGATACTTAGATACTGTTGTTGTTAGACTGGATATCTAGATGCTCATGACTCAGTGACACCCCGAAGTCGAGCTATTTTTTTGCAGTTATGTTTTTTTTTTGGGTTTTACCCCCGTTTTTATGAAAAACTCCTGGTTATTTTAAATGTCTTAATTCATTTCTGTTAAATTTTGAAAGTGTTTTGGAAATGTCGGCTTGCCTAGTATCACGATAGGCGCCATCACGACGGGTTAGGTTTTGAGTCGTGACAAGTTGGTATCAGAGCCTAGGTTACATAGGTCTCACGAGTCATGAGCAGGGTTAGTAGAGTCTTGCGGATCGGTACGGAGACGTATGTACTTAGCTTCGAGAGGCTACAAAACCCTTAGGAAAAACTTCACATTCTTGAATTCTTGTCGTGTGAATCTGTTGATTCTGGTGACTAAACATCTGTTGTTTTATTCTCTCACAGATGGTGAGGACTCATACTACGGGGCAGGACGGACATCCACCAGTACCACCAGCCAATGCCGCGAGAGGCCGAGGTCGCAGTAGGGGCAGAGGTGCAGCCCGCACAGCAGCTGGGGCAGTACCTACAGACCCATCAGTTGCCCCAGTTCAGGAGCAGGCTCCAGTTGTGGACGAGCCTGTGGGACCAGCTCAGGAACCACTCGTGCCCATTGTGATTCCAGGCCTTCAGGAGGCCTTAGCTCAGATTCTGACCGCGTGTACCAGTCTTGCTCAGGCGGTCTCTGTTCCAGCCATAGCAACCACTTCTCAGGCCGGGGGAAGTGCTCAGACTCCCGCCGCCCGCACACCAGAGTAGGTGGTACAGGGATTCCAAACACCGAGGGCACCACCAGCCCAGCCGGTTGCCGCTGCTCAGAATTATGTTATTCCTGCTACGCCTGAGGATAAGCAGCTTAGATTGGAGAGGTTTGGGAGGCTCTGGCCTCCATCTTTCAATTGTGTAGAAGGAGATGATGCACATGGTTTCTTGGACATGTGTAAGAGGATACTCCATACGGCAGATATTTTGGAGACCAGTGGGGTGTCATTTACTACCTTTCAGTTCTCAGGGGCTGCATTCAATTGGTGGGAGGCTTACAAGAGGTGTAGGTCGGTCGGCGCAACACCCCTTACCTGGCAACAGTTCTCCATTCTCTTTCTGGAGAAGTTCGTGCCTCAGTCCCATGGAGAGGAGCAGCGCAAACAGTTTGAGCAGCTTCATCAGGGTGATATGTTCGTGATGCAGTATGAGATGAGATTTTTAGAGTTGGCCCGCCATGCTATCTGGTTGGTTCCCACAGACAGAGAGAGGATCATGAGGTTCATAGATGGCCTCACTTTTTAGCTGCGATTGCTTATGACTAGAGAGAGAGTGTCTGGTGATACTTTTAATGAGGTTGTCGATATTGCTCGTCCTATTGAGATGGTTCGCAGCAAGGAGCGGGTCGAGAGGGAGGCCAAGAGGACTCGTGGATAGGGTGGATTTAGCGGTGTTCCTTCTGGGGGCAGTTCCACCACGGTAGGGGTCGTCCTTTCAGACATGCTCAGACGGCTCACCCAGTTCACCGGGGTGAATCATCTGGCCATGGTTCACACAGTTATCACCAGGGCTATTCATCTCTCAGTGCCCTCCCAGCTCAAAGTTCGTCCCGTGCTCTATCGGGCCAGTGCTCGTCTATGCCAGGTCCTTTTACCAGTTATCCCGGTGCTCGGGGCTTCCTTCAGTCCCCAGCACCAACACCGGGGAGTTGCTATGAGTGTGGAGAGTTTGGCCACATTAGGAGATATTGTCCCCACCTTACGGGAGATTCGGCTTAGCAGAGGAGCCAGCCTATCACATCAGCACTAGTTTCTTCACCACCCGCTCAGCCAGCTCGGGGTGGAGCTCAGTCAGCTAGGGGTCGCCCTAGAGGGGGAGGCCGATCAGGGGGCGGCCAGGCCCATTTCTATGCTCTTCCTACCAGACCAGATGCCATTGCTTCTGATGTTATGAATACAGGTATTATCTCAGTTTGCCATAGAGATGCCTCTGTATTATTTGACCATGGTTCCACTTATTTATATGTGTCCTCGTATTTCGCTCATTATCTAGATATGCCTCATGAGTCTCTAGTTTTATCTGTTCATGTATCCACTCCAGTGGGTGATACTATCATTGTGGACCGTGTATATCGGTCATGTGTGGTGACTATTGGGAGTATGAAGACTAGAGTGGATCTCTTGTTGCTTAGTATGGTCGATTTTGACGTGATTTTGCGTATGGATTGGTTGCCTCTATGTCATGCTGTTCTAGATTCTCACACTAAGACCGTGACGTTGGCGATGCTGAGGTTGTCGAGGGTTGTCGAGGGTTGCCGAGATTGCCGAAATGCCGAGGTTGCCGAGATTCTCACACTATAGACTATGTTCCCAATAGAGTGATTTCATACTTGAAAGCTCAGCGGATGGTTGAGAAGGGTTGTCTATCTTATCTGGCCTTTATGAAGGATGTTAGTACAGAGACCCCCGCTATTGATTCTGTTTCGGTGGTGCGAGATTTTCCGAATGTGTTTCCTGCAAACCTGCCGGGTATGCCGCCTGACATGGATATTGATTTTGGTATTGATTTGGTGCCGGCCACTCAGCCCATTTCTATTCCTCCATATCGTATGGCACCGACGGAGTTGAAGGAATTGAAGGAGTAGTTTCAGGAACTCCTTGATAAGGGGTTTATTCGGCCTAGCGTGTCACCTTGGGGAGCACCAGTTCTATTTGTGAAGAAGAAAGATGGTACTATGACAATGTGCATTCATTACAGACAGTTTAACAAGGTCACAATCAAGAACAAGTATCCTTTGCCGCGTATTGATGATTTTCTTGACCAGCATCAGGGAGCGATGGTGTTCTCCAAGATTGATTTGAGGTCAGGTATCACCAGCTAAAGATTCGGGACTCATATATTCTTAAGACAGCTTTTAGGACTCGATATGGCCATTATGAGTTCCTTGTGATGTCTTTTGGGCTGACCAACGCCCCAACAGCGTTCATGCATTTGATGAATAGTATGTTTCAGCCTTATCTTGAATCGTTCGTTATTGTCTTCATTGATGACATCCTGGTGTACTCTCGTAGCCAGGAGGAGCATGCTCATCATCTGAGGATTGTGTTACAGCGATTGAGGGAGGAGAAGCTTTAAGCAAAGTTCTCCAAGTATGAGTTTTGGTTCAGTTCAGTGGAATTCTTGGGGCACTTGGTGTCCAGTGAGGGTATTCAGGTGGATCCAAAAAAGAAAGAGGCGGTGCAGAGTTGGCCAAGACCGTCCTCAGCCACAGAGATTCGGAGTTGTCTTGGGCTGGCAGGCTATTATCGTCGTTTGGTGGAGGGTTTCTCATCTATTGCATCGCCCTTGACTAAATTGACCCAGAAGGGTGCTCCTTTCAAGTGGTCGGAGGAGTGCGAGGAGAGTTTTCAAAAGCTCAAGACTGCTTTAACCATTGCTCCAGTTCTAGTTCTACCATCAGTTTCTGGTTCTTACACAGTGTATTGTGATGCCTCGCGGATCGGCATTGGGTGTGTTCTGATGCAGGAGGTTAGAGTGATTGCTTATGATTCGCGCCAGTTGAAGCCCCATGAGAAGAACTATCCTATCCATGACCTTGAGTTAGCAGCTATTGTTCACGCCTTGAAGATTTGGCGGCACTATTTGTATGAGGTCCATTATGAGATTTATACTGATCATCGGAGTTTGCAGCATCTGTTCAAATAGAAGGATCTTAACTTGCATCAGCAGAGGTGGTTGGAGCTTCTTAAGGACTGTGATATCACCATTTTGTACCATCCCGGGAAGGGCGCCAATGTGGTGGCCGATGCCTTGAGTCATCGGGCGGAGAGTTTGGAGAGCTTAGCATATCTTCCAGTAGCAGAGAGGCTACTGGCATTGGATGTTCAGGCCTTAGCTAGCCAGTTTATTAGATTGGATATTTCTGAGCCGAGTTGATTATTGGATTGTGTGGTCTCTCGGTCTTCTCTTTATGATCGTATTAGGGAGCGTCAGGATGATGACCCCCATTTGCTTATCCTTAAGGACACGGTCCAGCACGGTGATGCTAAGGAGGTCACTATTGGGGATGATAGTGAATTGAGGATGCAGGGCAGGGCTATATGTGCCCAATGTAGATGGTTTGCGTGAGTTGATTCTCCAGGAGGCTCACAGTTAGCGGTATTCTATTTGTCTGGGTGCCGCGAAGATGTATTAGGACTTGAGACAATATTACTGGTGGAGGAGAATGAAGAAGGACATAGTGGAGTATGTAGCTCGGTGCCTAAATTTCCAGCAGGTGAAGTATGAGCATCAGCGACCAGGTGGGTTGCTTCAGAAGTTAGAGATTCCGGAGTGGAAATGGGAGCGGATCACCATGGATTTCGTGGTTGCGCTTCCACGGACTCAGTGGAAGTTTGATGTAGTTTGGGTGATTGTGGACCGGCTGACCAAGTCAGTTCATTTCATTCCTGTGATAACTACCTATTCTTTTGAGAAGCTGGCTCGAGTGTATATCCGTGAGATCGTCAGGCTTCATGGTGTACCGGTATCTATCATCTCTGACCGGGGTACGCAGTTTATATCACAGTTCTAGAGGGTCGTACATCATAAGTTGGGTACTCGAGTGGAGTTGAGCATAATATTTCACCCTCAGACTGACGGACAGTCCGAGCGCACTATTCAGATATTAGAGGATATGCTCCGTGCGTGTGTGATGGAGTTTGGGGGTTAGTGGGATCAGTTCTTGCCTCTAGCGGAGTTTTCTTACAATAATAGTTATCAGTCGAGCATCCAGATGGCACCGTATGAGTCTCTGTATAGTAGGCAGTATAGGTCTCCAGTGGGTTGGTTCGAGCCAGGCGAGGCTAAATTATTGGGTACAGATTAGGTTCAAGATGCTCTGGAAAACGTTAAGGTGATTCAGGATATACTTCGCACAGCCCAGTCCAGATAGAAGAGTTATGCGGATCGGAAGGTTCGCGATGTTGCATTCATGGTTGTAGTGCGGGTCTTGCTCCGGGTGTCACCCATGAATGGTGTTATGAGGTTCGAAAAGAAGGGCAAACTGAGCCCGAGGTTTATCGGTCCATTTGAGGTATTGCGACATGTTGGGGAGGTTGCTTACGAGCTTGCCTTGCCTCCCAGTCTAGTTGGAGTTCATACAGTATTCCATATTTCTATGCTCCAGAAGTATCACGGCGATCCATCTCACGTATTGGATTTCAGCACAGTCCAGTTGGATAAGGATTTATCTTATGTTGAGGAGCCGGTGGAGATCTTGGATAGGCAGGCTTGAAAGTTGAGGTCCAAGCATATTGCTTCTGTGAAGGTTCAGTGGAGGGGTCAGCCGGTCGAGGAGGCGACTTGGGAGACCGAGCATGATATGCGCAGCCGTTATCCTCATCTTTTGACTTCTTCAGGTATGTCTCTATGCTCGTTCGAGGACGAATGATTGTTTAAAGAGGGGGAGGATGTAACGACCTGACCGGTCGTTTTGAGTGTATTAGCCCCGATCCCCTATTTACAGCTTTCTCCGTATCTGTTTCTGCTTATGTGACTTGCCGGGAGGTCTAGTTTTTAGGTTCGGAGTGTTTCAGGACACTTAGTCCCTAAAATGGAAGCTTAAGTCTCAGAATTTTGACCGTAGCCGGAATTATGTGAAGACGACTCCGGAATGGAGTTCTGTCGGTTTCGTTAGCTCCGTTGGGTGATTTTGGACTTTGGAGCGTGTCCGGATAATGAATTTGAGGTCTGTAGCTAATTTTGGCTTGAAATGGCGAAATTTGAATTTTTGGGAAGTTTGACCTGGGGGTTGACTTTTTCATATCGGGGTCGGATTCCAATTCCGGAAGTTGGAATAGGTCTGTAATGTTGAATATGACTTGTGTGCAAAATTTGAGGTCAATCGGACATGGTTTGGTAGGTTTCGGTGTCGTTTGCGGAATTCGAAGGTTTAGTAGTTCTTTACGCTTGAATCCGGGTGTAATCGGTGTTTTGATGTTGTTTTGAGTAATTCGAAGGTTCGACTAAGATTGCATTGGGTTATATGACTTTTTGACATATTTGGTTGAGGTCCCGGGGGCCTCAGAAGGTTTCGGACGTGGTTTTAGATTTGAAATGGGAGATGAAGGGCTGTTGTTGTTGGTGTAATCGCACCTGCGGAGTGGGAACTGTAGGTGCGAGCTCGCAGAAGCGGGGATGGGACCGCATAAGCATCCAAGGATGAGTTGAGCAGAAGCCGTAGGTGCGAAGATTTTCCCGCACCTGCGATAGTCACGAAAGCGGGCAGCTGGGCGCAGGTGCGAGTTTTAGCCACAGGTGCGATGGGTTTACGCACCTGCGATAGGCGCATATGCGGTCTTGTAGCTGCAGGAGTGGAATCTGGGATTCTTAGTGGAATCCGACCCTGCGATGGATTTTTCGCAGGTGTGGCATCGCAGATGCGACGGTGGATCCACAAATGCAAAAAGTCTGGGCAGGAGGGTTAAAAGCAAGGGTTCGCGATTTTAGTCTTACTTCACCATTTGAGACTCGGACTTAGGCGATTTTGGAGAAGATTTTCGAGGGGATTATTGAGGTAAGTTTCTTGTACTCGTTTATTATCATAAATCTTGATTCCCCACTGATTTCCCCACCTAATTAGAGAAATTTTGATGTGAAATTTGGGGGTTTAGGGCTTGAAAATTGGAGAGTGGATTTTGGGGATTTGAAGGAGCAAATGATGTCGGATTTTGATGAATTTAGTATGGTTAGACTCGTGAGTGAATAGGCTTTCGGGTTTTGTGATTTTTATCGAATTTCGAGACGTCGGCCCAGGAGCCGGGTTTGAGCTGATTTCGGATTTTGGCTTATAATTTCATATTTTTCTTGTGGAATTGATTCTTTTAGCCTATATTAATTATATCGTACTGCTTGTGGCTAGATTCGGGGCATTTGGAGATTGATTCGAGGGGCAAGGGTATTGCGGAGTAGGATTTTACGCGGTTTGAGGTAAGTAATAGTTTTAAATCTGGTCCTGAGGGTATTGTCACGACCCGAAATTCTCACCTTCGGGACCATGATGGCGCCTAACATTTCATTTGCTAGGCAAGCCAACGTTAGAATAATATTAGCCATTTTAAAACAATTTTAAACTAATTAATAACAAAGAAACAAATGCGGAAGTAAGGTTTGAAATGTAGTGAATAATGCATAATAATAGCAATATCTAAACACCATCCCAGAACTAGAGTTATAAGTGCACGAGCTTCTAGAATAATATAAATAAAGGTCTGAATAAAATTCAAGCTTTTTGAAATATAATACACAACTGAGATAATACAAAAGGGGACTTCAGAACTGCGAACGTTGTGCAGTTATACCTCAAGTCTCCACTGGTAGCTGTATCCGGAAAAATCTACAGTACACTGCTGGGACCAACTCCAAAATCTGCACAAGAAGTGCACAGAGCAGTATCAGTACAACTGACCACATGTATTGGTAAGTGTCGAGCCTAATCTCGAAGAAGTAGTGACGAGGCTATGACAAGACACGTATTCAATAATTCAATACCAAAATACCGACTTCACCTTCCAAATATTCAATAATAATTAAATGAATAATAATTTCACGAATAATGATCAAATAATCGATAATAAACTTAAGCAGGAATATCATAATTTAATAGACAATTATTCACAATAAACAAATTCCACTCGCATGCTTTGACTCAACCACAACGCATAAGTACTCGTCACCTCACATATACGTTGTACCCGCACATTAAATCATGTAGCAAATAGACAATTAGGTCCTACTCCCTCAAGTCAAGGTTAACCACGACATTTACCTTGCTTTGCAACCAAATTCAAGAATCCAATACACCTTTGCCTCACGAATTCGTGTCCGAAATTCTCAAATCTAGTCATAAACAATTCAATATACTCAATATAAATCATAGGAATTAATTTCATATGAATTTACTAATTCTCCGGATTAAAATCCAAAATTTATCTCAAACATCATCAGTGGGACCCACATCTTAAATCTCGGAACACCTCACAAAATCCGAACACCCGTTCCGATACGAGTTCAACCATACAAAATTTATCGAATTCTAACATCGGATTGGCTTGCAAATCTTCATTTTACATTTTTGAAAGATTTTATAAAAATCTGATTTTTCTTCAATAATTTCACGGATTAATGATATAAATGAGTATGAAATCATGAAATATAATCAATATAGGATAAGGAACATTTACCCCGATGTTTTCCTGTGAAAATCACCCAAAATTCATCTTACCCGAGCTCAAAATCGAAAATGGTGGAAAATGGGTCGAAATCCCATTTCCAGAACTTAAGTTCTGTTTGCCCAGATTTTTATTCATCGCTATCGCAGGAATTCGTTCGCGATCGCGTAGAACAACTTCTGCCTAGGTCCATTTAACTCTTCGCGATCGCAGATAACTCTTTGCGATCACAAAGCATATTTTGGTTGCCCAGATTTTTAACTCTACGCGATCGCGTAAATGGTCATGCGATCGCGGAGAATATTTTCTTAGCATTACGCGTCCACGTACTGACTTGTACAATCGCATAGCACAAATGGCATGCCTAGCTTCTGCCTTCATTCCTTCTGTGCGAACGCGGCTTGGCCCTCGCTTTCGCAGTGCACTAGAAGCTAACCTTCCGCGATCGCGTACCTAGCTTCGCGAACGCGAAGAGTAAAACTCACGACTCATAATTTCCTCTTCGCGATCGCAGGAATGGCTTCGCGATCGCGAAGCACAATGCACCAGATGACAGCAGAAGCTAAAAACCAGATTTTTCTCAAAGTTCAAATGGTTCATAGGCTATCCGAAACTCACATGAGGCCTCGGAGCTCCAAACCAAACATGCACACAAGTCCAAAAATCTCATACGAACTCGCTCGCATGATCAAAACACTAATTTAACACCTAGAGTTACGAATCGGACACCAAATCAAATGAAATTTTTAAAAAATCTTTAAAAAATTTATTTTCACAACCGAAAGTCCGAATCACGTCAAATCAACTTTGTTTCTCACCAAATTCGACAGACAAGTCATAAATGACATAACGGACCTATGAAAATTTTCAGAACTCGAATCCGACCCCAATATCAATAAAAGTCAATTTGTAGTCAAACTTGGATATCTTTAACCTTTAAATTTCTAGTTTCCGTTAAATGGCCATAACTTGAGCTAGGGACCTCCAAATTAAATTCTGGGCATAAGCCCAAGTCTCAAATCACGATACAGACCTACTGAAACTATCAAAACACTGATCTAAGTCCGTTTGCTCAAAATATTGACCAAAGTCAACTCAATTGAGTTTTAAGGCTCTATTTCACATTTTATTCCATTTTTCACATAAAAACTTTTCAAAAGACTATACGGACTACGCACATTAGTTGAGGAATGATGAATAGTGCTTTTCGAGGTCTTAGAACTCAAAAAATTATTAAATTTAAAGAAAAAGTACCTGAGCTGGTGAAAAGGTGTGGATATTTACTCCGTATGTCCGACTTGGACTCCTAGGTAGATGCTTCTACCAGCTGACCTCTCAATTGTACCCGAACTAAAGGATAATTCTTAGACCTCAACTGTCGGATCTGTCGGGCTAGAATAGCTACCGGCTCCTCCTCATAAGTCAAATCCATGTCCAATTGGACTAAGCTGGAATCTAAACACATGGGACAGATCACCATGATATTTCCGGAGCATAGACACATGGAACACCGGATAAACTGCTGATAAACTAGGTGGTAGTGCAATCCTGTAGGCAACTTCACCCACCCTTTCGAGAATTTCGAAGGGTCCAATATACCTAGGGCTCAACTTGCCCTTCTTTCCGAACCTCATTACACCTTTCATAGGTGAAACTCAGAGCAATATTCTTTCTCCAACCATGAATGCAATATCACAAAGTTTACGGTCGGCATAACTCTTTTGCCTAGATTGAGCTGTGCGAAGTCGATCCTGAATAACTTTGACCTTGTCCAAGGCATCCTGTACCAAATCAGTACCCAACAACCGAGCCTCTCCCGGTTCAAACCAGCCAACTGGCGAACGACATCGCCTTCCATATAATACCTCATATGGAGCCATTTAAATGCTCAACTGGTAGCTATTATTATAAGCAAACTCCGCAAGTAGCAAGAACTGGTCCTAAGAACCTCCAAAGTGTATAACACAAGCGCAAAGCATATCTTCCAATATCTAAATAGTGCGCTCTGACTGTCCGTCTGTCTGTGGATGAAATATTATACTCAACTCAACCCGCGTGCCTAACTCATACTGTACAGCCCTCTAGAAATGTGAAGTGAACTGCGTACCTCGATCAGAAATGATAGACACGGGCACACCGTGAAGGCGGACAATCTCACGAATGTAAATTTCAGCTGACCGCTCTAAAGAATAGGTAACTGCCACTGAAATGAAATGTGCTGACTTGTTCAACCGGTCCACAATGACCCAAACTGCGTCAAATTTTCTTTGAGTCCATGGAAGCCCAACAACAAAATCTATAGTGATGCGCTCCTACTTCCACTCAGGAATTTCTAACTTCTGAAGCAAACCACCAGGTCTCTGATGCTCGTACTTAACTTGTTATCAATTTAGACACCGAGCTACATATACAACTATATCCTTCTTTATTATCCTCCACCAATAATGTTACCGCAAATCTTGATACATTTTTGGCGGTACCTAGATGAATAGAATACCTGGAACTGTGTGCCTCTTCAAGAATTAATTCACGAAGCCCGTCAACATTAGGCACACAAATACGACCATGCATTCGCAAAACTCCATCTTTCCCTACAGCAAACTGTTTGTCATCACCGTGTCGCACCATGTCCTTAAGGACAAGTAAATGAGGATCATCATACTGCCGCTCTCTGATGCGCTCATATAAAGAAGACCGGGCGACTGTGCAAGCTAGAACCCGACTGGGTTCCCAAACATCTAACCTCACGAACTGATTAGCCAAAGTATGAACATCTGTAGCTAACGGTCTCTCACCAACCGGAATATACGCAAGACTGCCCATACTCACAGCCTTTTTACTCAAAGCATCAGCCACCATATTGGCCTTTCTGGGGTGATATAAAATAGTGATATCATAATCTTTCAACAACTCCAACCATCTTCTCTGCCTCAAATTGAGATCTTTTTGCCTGAACAGATACTACAGGCTACAATGATCAGTAAATACCTCACACGAGACACCGTAAAGGTAATGTCTCCAAATCTTCAAAGCGTGGACAATGGCTGCCAATTCTAAGTCATGAACATGATAATTCTTCTTATGAACTTTCAACTACCGCGACTCATATGCAATCACCCTGCCATCTTGCATCAATATTGCACCAAGCCCAACGCGAGATGCATCATAATACACCGTATAAGATCTTGAACCTGTGGGTAATACCAATGCTGGTGCCGTAGTCAAAGCAGTCTTGAGCTTCTGAAAGCTCAACTCACACTCGTCTGACCATCTGAATGGGACACCTTTGTGGGTTAGTCTAGTTAATGGACTTGCTATAGATGAAAACCCCTCCACGAATCGACGATAATAACCTGCCAAACCCAGGAAACTCCGGATCTCTGTAACTTAAGTAGGTCTAGGCCAATTCTGAACAGCCTCAATCTTCTTAGGATCCACTTTTATGCCTTCTGCTGATACAACATGCCCAAAAAAGGCAACTGAGTCTAACCAAAATTCACATTTTGAAAATTTGGCATATAATTGATTATTCTTCAAAGTCTGAAGCACGCTCCAAAGATGCTTCTCATGCTCCTCTCGACTGTTGGAGTAAATCAAGATATCATCAATGAATACAACCACAAAAGAATCCAAATAGGGTTTGAACACCCGATTCATCAAATCCATAAATGTTTTTGGGGCATTTGTCAACCCAAATGACATCACTAAGAATTCGTAATGCCCGTACCGAGTCCGAAAAGCTACCTTAGGGACATCAGAGGCCCTAATCTTCAACTGATGGTATCCAGACCTCAAGTCGATCTTTGAAAACACCTTGGCACCCTGAAGCTGATCGAATAAGTCATCAATTCTTGGCAGTGGATACTTGTTCTTGATAGTAGTCTTGTTTAACTGATGATAATCTATACACATTCGTATTGAACCATCTTTCTTCTTTACAAATAGTACTGGTGCACCCCAGGGCGAGACACTTGGTCTAATGAATCCCTAATCAAGTAAGTCTTGTAACTGCTCATTCAATTCTTTCAACTTTGGCCAGGCCAAACGGTATGGTGGGATAGAAATGGGCTGAGTGCCCGAAGCTAAATCAATACGGAAGTCAATATCTCTGTCGGGTGGCATTCCCGGCAAATCTGTAGGAAATACTTCTGGAAATTCATGAACAACTAGTACTGAGTCCATAGAAGGAACATCCGCACTGGGATCGCGAATATAAGCCAAATAGGCTAGACACCCTTTCTCGACCATACTCCGAGCCTTCATATAAGAAATAACCCTACTGGAAGAATGACCATGAGTTCCTTTCCACTCAAATTGAGGTAACCCCGACATGGCTAGGGTCACCTTCTTGGCATGACAATCCAATATAGCATGATAAGGTGACAGCCAATCCATTCCCAAGATGACATCAAATTCTACCATATCAAGAAGTAGAAGATCAACACTAGTCTCAAGACTCCCAATAATAACCACACACGAATGATAGACATGATATACCACGATAGAATCTCCCACCGGAGTGGACACACACACAGGAGCAATCAGAGAATCACGAGGAATCACCAGATATGAAGCAAAATAAAAGGATACATAGGAATAAGTAGATCTTGGACCAAATAGAACTGAAGCATCTTTTTGGCAAACTGGAACAATACCTATAATCACGACATCAGATTATTTGGCCTCAGGCCTAGCTAAAAAAGCATAAAATTGGAGTTGGGCCCCACCACTCTGAACTACGTCCCTGGGACGGCCTCTAACTGGCTGGCCTCCACCTCTAACGGTCTTACCTCCACCTCTAACGGTCTGACTCCACCTCTAGCTGCCTGACCCCTACCTCTAGATGGCTGAGCAGGCGATGAAGCAACTGGTGCTGGAACCATAGTACGAGAACCCTGCTACTGCATGCTGCCCTGAGACATGGGGCAGAATCTATCAATGTGCCTCGGATCACCACAAGTACAACAGGACCTCAGTTGCTGTGACTGCTGACCCGAATGGGCTGAATAACCGTTGTAGTGACTCTGGAGTGGTGGTGCACTGATAGGAGCTGAATGTGCACTAAATGTTGGCTGCCTACAGTAAGTTATAATAGGACTGTGACTCCCTGAAGCACCGGGAGATGCCTGAAGTGCTGAATAAAATCGTCTGGGAGGATGACCCCTACAAAAATTACCCCTGCCTCCAGACGAGGCACCACTAAAACCACTGAACTGACGAGGCCTCTTATCAGACCTCTGCCCTCTTTCCTGTGCAAGAACCATCTCGATCCTCCGCGCGACATTAGCAGCCGCCTGAAAGGAAATCTCACTTCCGGCCTCCTTGGCCATCTGAAGCCTGATAGGGTGAGTGAGTCCCTCAATAAACCTCTTCACTCTCTCACCCTCTGTAGGTAGTAAAAGGAGAGCATGACGGGCAAAATCCACAAAACGGGATTCATACTGAGTAACAATCATATTGCCCTGTTGTAGACGCTCAAATTGCCTGCGGTAATCCTCTCTCAATGTGATAGGGAGAAACTTCTCTAGAAATAGTCGTGAGAATTGTTCCCAGGTCAATGCAGGCAATCCAACTGGTCTGGTCAATGTATAATCTCTCCACCACCTCTTGGCGGAACCCGTCATATGAAATACAGCAAAATCGACCCCATTGGTCTCAACTATACCCATGTTCCGCAGTACCTCATGGCAGCGGTCAAGATAGTCCTGTGGGTCCTCAGAAGGTGTACCACTGAAGTGAACTGGAAAGAGCTTAGTAACCTTATCCAGTCTCAATAAGGTCTCAGAAGACATGGCGGGCCTACAACTGGCTGAACTACTCCAACTGGCGGGGCTGCTAGAGCCTGATTCTGGGTAGCCATCTGCTCCGGAGCAGGAGTAGTGGGAGTCTGTGCTCCTCCCCCAACCTTTGAGATGGCTGGTGCCACTGGAAATGTACCATTCTGGGCCACGCTCTCCATAAGACTCACCAAACGGACTAGAGCGTCCAGAAGCACTAGAGTAGCTATAAATCCTTTCGGGACCTGAACTGATCCAACCGGTACAGTCTGAACGGGAACCTCCTCCTGAAGATCCACCTGAGGTACTACAACAGGTGTTGTTGCTCGAGCTCTAGACTGAGCTCTACCTCTGCATCTGCCTTGGCCCTTAGCACGACCTCGGCCTCGACCTCTACCCCTTGCCATAGTTGCCACCGGGGGCTCTGGTCCCTGGCCATAATATGATGTATTACGTGTTATCACCATCTGCGAGAGAATAAGAATAGAATGGTTCAATCGTCGATGATAGAATAAAATTGCACGATAGAATAAGAAAAAAGAGATATTGTTCTTAAACTTCATAGCCTCTAAGAGATAAGTACATACGTCTCCATACCGATCCTTCAGACTCTACTAAGCTTGCTCGTGACTCGTGAGACCTATGTGACCTAGTGCTCTGATACCAACTGTCACGACCCGAAATTCCCACCTTCGGGGCCGTGATGGCGCCTAACATTTCACTTGCTAGGCAAGCCAACATTAGAATGATATTAGCCATTTTAAAATAATTTGAAACTAATTAATAACAAAGAAACAAATGTAGAAGTAAGGTCTGAAATGTAGTGAATAATCCATAATAATACCGATATCTAAATACCATCTCAGAACTAGAGTCACAAGTGCACGAGCTTTTAGAATAATATAAATAAAGGTCTGAATAAAATTCAAGTTATTTGAAATATAATACACAACTAGGATAATATAGAAGGGGACTTCAAAATTGCGAACGATGTGCAGTTATACTTCAAGTCTCCACTGGTAGCTATATCCGGGCAAATTTACAGTACGCCACTGGGACCAACTCTGAAATCTGCACAAGAAGTGCAGAGTGCAGTATCAGTATAACCGACCCTATGTACTGGTAAGTGCCGAGCCTAACCTCGACGAAGTAGTGACGAGGCTATGACAAGACACGTATGTAAATCACCTGTACAAGTAAATACAAATAAAAGTAACAATTTATAAATTGAGAGGGAACATGCGAAGGGGGAAAATATAATAATTTCAACAAGAGGAGTGTCACTTAGCAGAAAATTAATTTATCAACAATAAAATAAACAAATGATAATATGAAAATGGCACGGCACCACCCTTCGTGCTTTTACTCTCATTTGACACGGTATCACCCTTCGTGCTTTTACACTCACAAATGGCACGGCAACACCCTTCGTGCTCATACACTCACAAATGGCACGACAACACCCTTCGTGCTTTTACACTCACAAATGGCATGGCAACACCCTTCGTGCTTTTACACTCTTCCTTACCATGAAAATAATATATAAATTCGGAAGAGTATTTATGTGCGGGGATATACACTTATCAATTAATTCAATACCAAAATACCGACTTCACCTTTCAAATATTCAATAATAATTAAATGAATAATAATTTCACGAATAATGATCAAATAATCAATAATAAACTTAACCAGGAATATCATAATTTAATAGACAATTATTCACAATAAAAAAATTTCACTCGCATGCTTTGACTCAACCACAACGCATCAGTACTCGTCACCTCACATATACGTTGTACCCGCACATTAAATCATGTAGCAAATAGACAATTAAGTCCTACTCCCTCAAGTCAAGGTTAACCACGACACTTACCTCGCTTTGCAACCAAATTCAAGAATCCAATACACCTTTGCCTCGCGAATTCGTGTCCGAAATCCTCAAATCTAGTCATAAACAATTCAATATACTCAATATAAATCGTAGGAATTAATTCCATATGAATTTACTAATTCTCCGGATTAAAATCTGAAATTTATCTCAAAAATCATCAATGGGACCCACATATCGAATCTCAAAAAATATTCACGAAATACGAACACCCGTTCCGATACGATTTCAACCATACAAAATTTATCGAATTCTGACGTCGGATTGGCTTTCAAATCTTCATTTTACATTTTTGGAAGATTTTTTAAAAATCTGATTTTTCTTTAATAATTTCACGGATTAATGATATAAATGAGTATGGAATCATGAAATATAATCAATATAGGATAAGGAACACTTACCCCAATGTTTTTCCCGTGAAAATCGCCCAAAATCTGTCTGACCCGAGCTCAAAATCAAAAATGGTGGAAAATATGTCGAAATCCCATTTCTAGAACTTAAGTTCTGTTTGCCTAGATTTTTACTCATCACGATCACGGGAATTTGTTCGCGATCGCGTAGAACAAGTTCTGCCTAGGTCTATTTAAATCTTCGCGATCGCAGATAACTCTTTGCGATCGCGGAGCATATTTTGGCCGCCCATATTTTTAACTCTACGTGATCGCGTAAATGGTCATGCGATCGCAGAGAATATTTTCTCAGCCTTACGCGATCGCGTACTGACTTGTGCAATCGCGTAGCACAAATGGCATGCCCAGCTTCTGCCTTCATTCCTTCTACGCGAACGCAGCTTGGCCCTTGCGTTCGCAGTGCACTGGAAGCTATCCTTCCCCGATCGCGTACCTATCTTCGCGAACGCGAAGAGTAAAACTCACGACTCACACTTTCCTCTTCGCGATCGCAGGAATGGCTTTGCGATCGCGAAGAACAATGCACCAGATGACAGCAGAAGCTAAAAACCATATTTTTCTCAAAGTTCAAATGGTTTGTAGGCTATCCGAAACTCACCCGAGCCCTCGGGGCTCCAAAACAAATATGCACACAAGTTCAAAAACCTCATACGAACTCACTCGCGCGATCAAAACACCAATTTAACACCTAGATTTACGAATCGGACACCAAATCAAATGAAATTTTTAAGAAAACTTTACAACTTCTATTTTCACAACTGAACGTCCGAATCACGTCAAATGAACTCTGTTTCTCACCAAATTCGACAGACAAGTCATAAATGACATAACGGACCTATAAAAAATTTCAGAACTAGAATCCGACCCAGATATCAATAAAAGTCAATTTGTAGTCAAACTTGGAAATCTTTAACCTTTAAATTTCTAGTTTTCGTTAAATGGCCATAACTTGAGTTAGGGACCTCTAAATTAAATTTAGGGCATACGCCCAGGTCCCAAATCACGATACGGACCTACTAGAACTGTCAAAACACTGATCTGAGTCTGTTTGCTCAAAATGTTGACCAAAGTCAACTCAATTGAGTTTTGATGCTCTATTTCACATTTTAATCCATTTTTCACATAAAAACTTTTCAAAAAATTATACGGACTACGCACGCAAGTCGAGGAATGATAAATAGTGCTTTTTGATAGAATACAAAATAAATTATTAAATTTAAAGATGACCTTTTGGGTCATCACAGGTATGAAACCCCGGATTTTGGTATGATGTGATTATTTTGGAGGTGACGCACATGCTAGGTGACGGGCGTGCAGGCGTGTACCGTGGGGGATTGTGACTTCGTTCATCCCGTGTGACTGTAAAGTCGAATGGCCTATTGTTAATTTCCTGTTCTCTCTGTCTTCTAGAAATTTGACTGTCATTCGTATTAGAAACCATGCTTAGGCCATATGATATCATTGTTGGGACCCTCAGCGGTCGGGTTCTTGTTGAATTAGCCGCTATTTGCTGTCTTGTACTCAGTCACAGTCTTACTTGCGTGTTATATCTCTATTTCCTCTTGTTTTCTTGTTAATACTTGTTATTATCTCTTTTGTATGATTTCTGAAAGCTCGAGAGGGCTGGAAAGGTTAGTGACTGAGTTAGGGCCTGAGTGCCGAATTGCGAGCTATGTGAGGTATATAGATCGGGTTGCACGCCGCAACGAGCCTTATGGCTATTTATGGACTGTGGATCAGGTTGCACGCCGCAACGAGCCTTATGGCTACTTATACAATTGGGTCGGGCTACACGCCACAACGATATAGCGCTTGGGATAAAAGGAGCCCCTCCGAAGTCTGCACACCCCCAGTGAGCTCAGGTACCTATTGAGTGTGAGTACTGAGGGCTGAGAGCCGAGTGATTGATCTGTTGTGACGAGTTGAGTGACTGCTGCCCTGAGAGGCTGTACTTGCTTTTTCATTTATTGATGCACTTAGTTGCTATCTGTCATTGTCGAGAAATTTTTGAAAGTTTCTATATCCGGATTTAACTACACTTTAACTGTATAAAACTGATTTGATTTGAACTGTCGGATTCGAAAGCATGTCTATTCTTGGCTGGAATTATTAAAAATGAAATGTATTTGTATAGCTCGTCACTACCTTCTTAGTTCCTTATTTATTTCTGTTACTTGCTGAGTTGGTTGTGCTCATGCTACACCATGCACTTCATGTGCAGATCCAGGTGTGCTTGATCACGGAGGTCGTTGAGTTAATGCGCGATCGAGTACCGGAGACTACGAGGTAGCTGCCAGCATACGCAGACCTTGTCTCTCCTTTTATATTTTCTTTCTTTTCTGTATTGATACTTAGACATTGTTGTTGTTAGACTGGATATCTAGATGCTCATGACTCAGTGACACCCCGATGTCGGGCTATTTTTCCGCACTTATGTTTTTTGGGATTTTACCCCCATTTTTATGAAAAACTCCAGTTATTTTAAATGTCTTAATTCATTTCTTGTCACGGCCCAAAATCCGTTAAAGGTCGTGATGGCGCCGGACACCACTGTCAGGCAATCCAACACTAAATAGTTAATTAAATTCTAAAATTAATATTTTTGAAATCTTAAATTTACTTCAATTTATCTAGTAAAAGATGAATTTACATAATAAATAACAATGTTTTCCAATTTCAATACTGAACATCCCGTAATCATCCCAGAACCCGGTGTCACAAGTGCACGAGCATTTTATTGGAATTTAAAATAAAATACAATAACTGTCCGGAATACAAATTTGGACAGGAAAGAAAATACAATAATCTGAAGGAGACTCTGCTGGTTGCGGTGTGTCGTATAGAATGCAGCTCACCTAAGTTTCCGCCATAATCACGCCTCTGCGCCCACAAGGCTGCTAAACGTATGTGTGCCTGTACAAAAATATGCAGCAAGTGTAGTATGAGTACGTAAATCAACGCGTACCCAGTAAGTATCCCGCCTAACCCTGAAGAAGTAGTGACGAGGGATCGACTTCGACACTTACTATGGGCTATAAATAGGATATTAATGATATAATTAAGTATGGATTATATGAACGGTTGTAAGCTCAATATTTTGAAGTAAGCAATTCTTTTATAATTAAGAAATCTCCAAATTTATCTCCCATTATTTAACAATTTATCTCAGGTCGAGGAGCCAATATCATTATTTATAAATTTCAAGGCAAGCAATACAAGCATGCGCAAATCATGCCGAGGTCGTACGGTCCGATCCAAAAAATATTTAAACTGTGCACTACCAGAAGGTCAAATGGCGCGAACCATAGATGCATCTATTTAATCTGTCGAGGCGTTCGGCCTGTTCCACAAAGATAAAACACATTCAAACAGTCAATCGAGACTTCATCAAGGGGGAATTATCCAAGGAAATGGCAATTTCTCTTTTAACAGTCAAGAAATGATGTTTAGCTTTTTAGAAAGTTTATTTACCAAGTTCGATATGATTTAAGCATTTTAAATTGACAACAAGGTTGCGAATATTACAAGTAGAGCATGCTTTTGGGTCCTAGACTATCCGAATTTAAGTATAATAATAGCTACGCACGGACTCTCGTCACCTCGTACGTACGTAGCCCCCACAAATAGGAGCACATATTGATTTATTTCACCTATGGGGTAAATTCCCTCTTATAAGGTTAGAAAGGAGACTTACCTCACTCTGAAACTCCATAACCGGATCCCAAGCCCTTCCGATGACTCAAACTGATGCCCAACGCTCCAAAACTAGCCAAAAATGTGTAAACCAATGAAAATATACTCTAACACTCATAACAATTTAATTTACAACAATTCCCAATTCCACTCGGAAAGTCGATAAAAATCACCCTCCGGCCCAATGCCCGGATTCCAAAATTTTTCGAAGATAAACATTACCCATAACATTACGAACTCAAATATATAATTTATTCTCAATTCCATGTCCAATTTCGTGGTCAATATCCAAAAATACCAAATTCTAGGTCTTCTACCAAAAACCCCACAATTATACTAATTTTCATGTTTAAATCCTTATACAAATCATGTATTTGACTTATAATAAGTGGGAATCACTTACCTTGGCATTGATGACAAAGAATGAGCTCTAAACTCGCTCCAAGACCGGCTCTCATGGAGAAAATAAGGTAAAAATGAGCCAAGCCCTCGTTTTTAAAGAACATACTGCCCAGCCCCGACGTTCGCACCTACAGTCAAGTAGCCGCATATACGGTCCCGCACCTACGGAAATCCCATCGCAGGTGCGGCTCTAGCTTGGCCCAACATTTTTGCACCTGCACTCCATGCGGCGCATCTGCGCGTCCGCTCCTGCGTTACTCTCTACGCATCTGCACCTTCGCGTCTGCGCAAATCTTTCTGCTCCTGCAGTTCTCAACAGCCAGCCCCTTCCGCTTCTACGAGCCATTTTCCCGCACTTATGGGCTCGCACCTACGGCCCTCTTCACGCAGGTGCGGTTACACCAGATGCTCAGCTGCTTCAGCCCTTCTTCAAATTCCAAATTCGATCTGTTAACCACCAGGGGCCCTCAGGACCTTAACCAATTATATCAACACGTCCCAAAACACATTACGAACTTAGTCGAGCCTTCAAATCACGTCAAACAACGTCGAATTCATGAATCGCACCCCATTCTAAGCTTAATGAACTTTAGAATTTTAACTTCTACATTCGATGCTGAAACCTATCAAATCACGTCCGATTGACCTCAAATTTTGCACACAAGTCATAATTGACATTACAGACTAACTCCAAATTCCAGAATCGGAATCCGGTCCCGATATCAAAAAGTCCACTTCCGGTCAAACTTCTCAAAATTATCCAAATTTCCAACTTTCGCTAAATGATCCCAAAATGACCTACGGACCTCCAAATCCACTTCCGGATGCGCTCCCAATACCGGAATCATCATACGGAGCTATTCCCAGACTTGGAATCCCAAACGGGCATCGATAACATTGAAATGCACTTCAACTCAAATTAATGAAATTCTTCCAAAATGCTAACTTCCGCAATAGGTGCAGAAACGCTCTCAGGGTATTCAAAACCCGATCCGAACATACGCCCAAGTCCGAAATCATCATACGAACTTGTTGGAACCTTCAAATCTCGATTCTGAGGTCGTTTACTCAAAATTCACACCTTAGTCAATTCTTCCAACTTAAAACTTTCGAAATGAGAATTTTCTTTCTAATTCAACTCCGAACTTCCTGAAATTCAATCCCGACCACGCGTACAAGTCATAATACCCGAAGTGAAGCTGCACCGCATAATTCACATGACCATAATAACATCCTTTGATAACAATAGCTGAAATTCCACGAACCTAATGCTCACCATGCACCTCATGACATATATAAGTCTAGTTAAAACTCTTGTAATGCTGCCGCAGTGGAAAGGATGCGTAGAAATTTTCAACCAACTGCCGAGTCAACCATTCATTGAATTTCTCCCCTTGACAAGAACCATTACCTTATTCTAGACTAAATACCGATACTTACTCTTTAACTATGCCTCATACCGATCTGATCACACTAACCCCAGGTCCAATAATCCCGTCTCTCCCAGTATAAGTTGTTCAGGCAATAAGCCACCTCAGACGCTGCCAAAAGTCTCATGTGATGCCACAATGTGACAACAAGCTACAAACTTGAATATGATACATAAGGAAAACGAACTCTGAAAAGAACTACTCAACCCACATAACTAACTAGACAACCGAAAAGGGGTTACGAACCTTCCTCAGAAAATGGAAAACAAAACACACGAAAATAGATATAGAGGAATGTACTCAACATCACACTGTTGCGGCGTGCAACCCTGATCCAAACAACATGCCTGTGACGGTGGGCCACCCGATCCACACATAAAATTTATATAAGGAGATACTTACTAAGCTAGAATGCTCATTATTACAAAATATCCGAATATCGGCCACGAGCACGCTAAGTGCATAATACCGTCCCTAGGGAAACAGATAGTGCCATACGCTACAAAAGTCAAGCACAACTAAGGCACGATATATGATCTGAATCTCGAGAGCCATCCTACTCGCGTATCATCATCGCTACGCGGAACCTCAACACATATGAAATTAACAAGCCTTTTCACAACTCACACAGCACAATATAGTATTACATGAAGTAGCCGACGACAAAATAACCTCCAACATACGAATACTCCTCCACAAGGAGCGCTAAGCTGAAATGAACACATCCGGCCCGATATAGAGCCCACATTCATATCTAGATCCATCCACGGACCCCAAGCCGATTCAGATCGCACCGTACTAGTCTAATAATCTTTCAAGGTTTCATAATAACCCTTTTTCCCCATAACACACAACAACAACCATCATATACGGAACAAACCTCCACAGTCCACAATCAAATGAACCGAGCACCTTCCAAGCATAAATTCTCACATGAACAATAGTACCGTAATCTTCATACTTGGTTCCAATCTTCGATCAATCAAGTGACTACACGTCACACTTATACAATCTTCCCGTGGAACGTGCTCCCACGACCTTCCGCACCAAATAACAAGTCTGCACATCCATACCACCGGCCACACAAATGCTGTAAAGCAAATCAAAACTCCGAAATCACTACTCAAAGCCTCTTGCATAGGACACAGATCTCAGGTGACGCTAAAGACAATACCAGCTTACTCTAACCATCTGAATCCTTTCCCGCTCATCCGAGCTCTTGACATTCTTGTCGACACCAAACTGCAACCTTGATCCTCAACTTTCGAATCCCATGCCGATCACTGCACTTAATCATGCCAATGCGCAAGAGTGCAAGAATTTCATCTTAACTTTCGAACTATTAATAGGGTAAACACTTCATCACATAGAAACCTTTTACTTAACTCATTCCAAGAGAACCATCGCAACACGTGACTGAATCCTCAATTCCGCAGAAAATACCAACCTCAAGTAATGGTCTAAACCACCATAACCCCTCCGGGATCCATCTGCACATAACAGGCCATAATACTCGAAAGCCTCCAAATACGATCGATTACGGCGACCGTCAAACCTCGCACGTACCGTCACTAATCACATAAGTAACCCAACACCCTGAAGGAGCTGATCATTGCCATCATTATGCCAATTTAACTGTTGCTAACCAAATTCGACTTCTCCTAATTTACTCTCGATCTTCCTTAGAAATAATGACAGCTCCTTTATCAATATAACAAACTCAATCCGCACTCATCCCGGGTGACCCCATTTCACGAGACCACATTGTCCCCAAAACCCACAAACCATTGCATACCCTCCTTGTGTGCATAATCACGTCTTCAACTTATACATCCATTCTGATGATTCTTCTATAAATCCAAAGTTACATGCTCCCCTTCCTCTCATGATACCCCGTAGACCCAAGATAACATGGAACCCTCCAAGCTCCTTTATCATAATCCTCTACAGAAGCTCGATATTCAACCATACTATGGACTCGAAATCCTTAGTCACCACGCCTTAACTTTTGAATCTACTAGGACCGTTATTGAGAGTCACTCACTCTGACTTGGTCCAAAATATAATCAACTCCAAGGCTCTGCTAGCACATGAGCACCCTCTTAAGGAAGCACCTGGCCGAATCATCTTCCTTGTAACTCGCCTCTACATGAAGCATAAATCTTGAATCTTCCCAAAGCCTGAGCATGAATCGATAAGGCCAACTATAGCACACATTCCTCAAATCGCTTGTTCAATTTACCACTGATGTTCTCTTTCCTTATTCGTAATAACCTATCAATATGTCGATAACCAGAAATCTTACAAGTAGACGACCATATGGAAAACAAAACACACGAAAATAGATATAGGGGACTGTACTCAACATCACACTATTGCGACGTGCAACCCGATCCAAACAACATGCCTGTGGCGGCGTGCCACCTGATCCACACATAAAATCTATATATGGAGATACTTACCGAGCTAGAATGCTCATTATTACAAAATACCCGAATATCGGCCACGAGCACGCTAAGTGCATAATACCGTCCCTGGAGAGACAGATAGTGCCATACACTACAAAAGTCAAGCACAAATAAGGTGTGATATATGATATGAATCTCGAGAGCCATCCTGCTCACACAACATCATCGCTACGCGGAACCTCAACACATATGAAATTAACGAGCTGTTTCACAACTCACACAACACAATATAGTATTACATGAAGTAGCCGACGACGAAATAACCTCCAACATCCGAATACTCCTCCACAAGGAGCGCTAAGCTGAAATGAACATATTCAGCCCGATATAGAGCCCACATTCATATCTAGATCCATCCACGGACCCCAAGCCGATTCGGATCGCACCGTACTAGTCTAATAATCTTTTAAGGGTTCATAATAACCTATTTTTCCCCATAACACACAACAACAACAATCATATACGGAACAAACCTCCACAGTCCACAATCAAATGAACCGAGCGCCTTCCAAGCATAAATTCTCACATGAACAATAGTACTGCAATCTCCATACTTGGTTCCAATCTTCGATCAATCAAGTGACTACACGTCACACTTATACAATCTTCCCGTGGAACGTGCTCCCACGACCTTCTGCACCAGATAACAAGTCTGCACATCCATACCACCGGCCGCACAAATGCTGTAAAGCAAATCAAAACTCTGAAATCACTACTCAAAGCCTCTTGCACAGGACACAGATCTCAGGTGACGCTAAAGACAATACCAGCTTACTCTAACCATCTGAATCCTTTACCGCTCATCCGAGCTCTTGACATTCTTGTCGACACCAAACTGCAACCTTGATCCTCAACTTTTGAATCCCATGCCGATCACTGCACTTATTCATGCCAATGCGCAAGAGTGCAAGAATTTCATCTTAACTTTCGAACTATTAATAGGGTAAACACTTCATCACATAGAAACCTCTTACTTAACTCATTCCAAGAGAACCATCACAACACGCGACTGAATCCTCATATCCGCAGCAAATACCAACCTCAAGTAGTGGTCTAAACCACCATAACCCCTCTGGGATCCATCTGCACATAACATGCCATAATACTCGAAAGCCTCCAAATAGGATTGGTTACGGCGACCGTCAAACCTCGCACGTACCGTCACAAATCACATGAGTAACCCAACACCCTGAAAGAGCTGATCATTGCCATCATTATGCCAATTCAACCATTGCTAACCAAACCCGACTTCTCCTAATTTACTCTGGATCTTCCTTATAAATAACGACAGCTCCTTTATCAATATAACAAACTCAATCTGCACTCATCCCGAGTGACCCCATTTCACGAGACCACATTATCCCTAAAACCCACGAACCATTTCATACCCTCATTGTGCGCATAATAGCGTCTTCAACTGATACACCCATTCTGATGATTCTTCTATAAATCCAAAGTTACATTCTCCCCTTCCTCTCATGATACCCCGTAGACTAAAGATAACACGGAACACTCCAAGCTCCTTTATCATAATCCGCTGTAAAAGCTCGATATTCAACCATTTTATGGACTCGAAATCCTTAGGCACCACGCCTTAACTTTTGAATCTACTAGGACCGTTATTGAGATTCACTCACTCTGACTTGGTCCCGAATATAATCAACTCCAAGGCTCTGCTAGCACATGAGCACCCTCTTAAGGAAGCACCTGGCCGAATCATCTTCCTTGTAACTCGCCTCTACACGAAGCATAAATCCTTAATATTCCCAAAGCCTGAGCATGAATCGATAAGGCCAACTATAGCGCACATTCCTCAAATCGCTTGCTCAATTTACCACCGATGTTCTCTTTCCTTAGTCGTAATAACCCATCAATATGTCGATAACCAGAAATCTTACAAGTAGATGACCATGCAATCCAACTGTGGGTGGTGGGACTCTCCCACTTAGCTTGAAGCTACTATTGCATAAACCTGGAACCCACCAAGATTCTTCCTTCATCGACATGATCTAGCACAATCAACCCGCCAAATTCCTCGAAATCCTTCCATTAACCTTTAATGAACACTCTGAACCACTAGCCATATTTACATATTCAAATCTCCTACCGGGTAGCCAGTAGAATTCATCGCAGAAGCTTCGTCAACACCACGCGACTGCTAACCTGCTCACAGGAGATAACCCACATGTGAAAATTACATGCCGACATATTCCAACGTCGCTGCACCGGTATAATTACTACGAAGTTAGTAGATCATCCTGAGTCCGAGCTCATTCACCAGCTGCACCAGTCCGTTCACTCCTCATGGATGTCAACTAAAGGTGCGACAATACATTCCAATCCAAAGTCATGTGGTATCCTTTTTCATATCAAGCAACTCCTTTCTGTTGCATCCAATCTCCCGCCGTATAATAGCCAATATTTTAAATTAAGTCCGTAGACCCAATCATCGCCCACCATCATTCCCAAATTACTCTAAACTTTTCTCAAGGCATGTAGCTATCCTATCACGGAACCCACATGCTACTCTGCCACTCTCCCACTTTGGTCAAACTCACTCCTTTAAGTAGCTACCCGACTCCTGTTTCTCACGCTTGGCCTTCTATAAGTTTATCCACCGCAAGGCACCTCCCACATGCCCTTCCTTATCCTTCACTGCTCAGTTGTTACCTTAAATCAAAATCTACCTCTGTAGCACTTGAACCGATAGATTGCTACCAACTTTAAACCTTTTCGGAGATCATCTTTCTCGAGCCATCAATACCAGGAATGCCGATTCGATCCTGAACCCCTACATACTGCGACCTATGACAGTCATTTTCTCGGTACCATATATAATACTCCACCCCAAGGCAAATTGAAGGAAACCATAACACCGGCGAACTTAATACATTATAACCAATCAAGGACGATGACGCCACATCACAAGAGAAGATTCTGCCACGCTCGAAAATATCAAGCCCCGCTACTCCATCAACCCAAGTCTGAACATTCATACTACGATTATCTTTCCTTTGCTGGGATTAAACGTCGAACCTCTACATCATGTACTGAAAATAACCTTCTTTCAAGTCGTTCACTGCCCCGAGACATAGTCAAGCATCCTACCATCACATCAATAATGTGCGATAACAACTTATGAGCATCATAGCAATCTGTGCATAGCCTCAAAGCTCTCAGAAGTACAGCTACTGAGCTGAAATGACAGAATATCCTTCCACAAGGCGACGACAATAGCCCAATCAATTATGCAGGGAGAAAAATCTCGCACCGCATCTGTAGTACCATTAAAATTCCTCAATTCCTGATTTATAACCAGCGCTTCACGTCGCATAAGATTGAATAGGAAAGAAACAAAGTCATAAGCCTCAAAGGAATTAAATCGCACGATGAGGAATCAAGAAGAGAAGTGCTCCTAACATCCCTGTAGTCTCTCGAAGATAAGTACAGACGTCTCTGTACCGATCCGCAAGACTCTACTAGACTTGCTCATGACTCGTGAGACCTAAGTGAACCTAGTGCTCTGATACCATATTGTCACGACCCAAAATCCGTTAAAGGTCATGATGGCGCTGGACATCACTGTCAGGCAAGCCAACACTAAATAGTTAATTAAATTCTCATTTTGATTTTTTTAAAATCGTAAATTTACTTCAATTTATCTAGTAAAAGATGAATATACAGAATAAACTGAACATCCCATAATCATCCTAGAACCCGGTGTCACAAGTGCACGAGCATTTTCTAGGAATTTAAAATAAAATACAATAACTGTCCGGAATATAAATTTGGACAGGAAAGCAAATACATTACTCTGAAGGAGACTCTGCTGGTTGCGGTGCGTCGTATAGAATGCAGCTCACCTATGTCCCCACCATAATCGCGCCTCTGCGCCTACAAGGCTGCTAAACATATGTGTGACTGCACAAAAATGTGCAGCAAGTGTAGTATGAGTACATAAATCAACGCGTACCCAGTAAGTATCTCGCCTAACCCCGAAGAATTAGTGATGAGGGGTCGACTTAGACACTTACTATGGTCTATAAATAGGATATCAATGATATAATTAAGTATGGATTATATGAACGGTTGGAAGCTTAATATTTTGAAGTAAGTAATCAGTTCTTTTATAATTAAGAAATCTCCAATAGATGCAATATCATTATTTATAAATTTCAAAGCAAGAAATACAAGCATGCGCAAATCATGTTAAGGTCGTACGGCCCGATCCAACAAATATTTAAATTGTGCACTGCCAGAGGGTCGAATAGCGTGAACCATAGATGCATCTATTTAATCTGTCGAGGCGTTCAGCCCGTTCCACAAAGATAAATAAATTCAAACAGTCAATCGAGACTTCATCAAGGGGGAATTATCCAAGGAAATGACAATTTCTCTTTTAACAGTCAAGAAATGGTGTTTAGCTTTTTAGAAAGTTTATTTACCAAGTTCGATATGATTTAAGCATTTTAAATTGACAACAAGGTTGCAAATATTATAAGTAGAGCATACTTTTGGGTCCTAGACTACCCGGACTTAAGCATAATAGTAGCTACGCACGGACTATCGTCACCTCGTGCGTACGTAGCCCCACAAATAGGGGCACATATTGATTTATTTCACCTATGGAGTAAATTCCCTCTTACAAGGTTAGAAAGGAGAGTTACCTCGCTCCGAAACTCCATAGCTGGCTCCCAAGCCCTTCCGACGACTCAAACCGATGCCCAACACTCCAAAACTAGCCAAAAAATGTGCAAACCAATGAAAATATACTCTAACACTCATAACAATTTAATTTACAACAATTCCCAATTCCGCTCGGAAAGTCGATAAAAATCACCCTCGGGCCCATGTGCCCGGATTCCGAAATTGTTTAAAGATAAACATTACCCATAATATTACGAACTCAAATATATAATTTATTTCCAATTCCATGTCCAATTTCGTGGTCAAAATCCAAAAATATCAAATTCTAGGTCTTCTACCAAAAACCCTCACAATTATACTAATTTCCATGTTTAAATCCTTATACAAATCATGTATTTAACATATAATAAGTGAGAATCACTTACCTTGGCATTGATGACGAAGAATGAGCTCCAAACTCGTTCCAAGACCGGCTCTCATGGAGAAAATGGGGGTGAAAATGAGCCAAGCCTTCGTTTTTAAAGAACACACTGCCCAGCTCCGACGTTCGCACCTACGGTCAAGTAGCCGCATCTGCGGTCCCGCACCTGCGGAAATCCCATCGCAGGTGAGGCTCCAGCGCAGCCCAACATTTTCGCCCTTGCGCTCCATGCAGAGCATCTGCGCGTCCGCACCTGCGCCTTCGCAGGTGCGCAAATCTTTCTGCTCCTGCGGTTCTCAACAACCTGCCCCTTTCGCTTCTGTGAGCCATTTTCCCGCACCTGCGGCCCTATTCACGCAGATGCGGTTACACCAGATGCTCAGCTGCTTCAGCCCTTCTTCAAATTTTAAATTCGATCCGTTAATCACCCGGAATCCACCCGGGACCCTCTGGACCTTTACCAATTATACCAACACGTCCCAAAACACATTACGAACTTAGTCGAGCCTTCAAATCACGTCAAACAACGTCGAATTCATGAATCACACCACATTCCAAGCTTAATGAACTTTAGAATTTCAACGTCTACATTCGATGCCGAAACCTGTCAAATCACGTCCGATTGACCTCAAATTTTGCACACAAGTCATAATTGACATTACGGACCTACTCCAACTTTCGGAATCAGAATCCGACCGCGATATCAAAAAGTCCACTTCCGGTCAAACTTCTCAAAATTATCCAAATTTCTAACTTTCGCCAAGTGACCCCAAAATGACCTACAAACCTCCAAATCCACTTTCGTACAAGCTCCCAATACCGGAATCATTATACGGAGCTATTCCCAGACTCGGAATCCCAAACGGGCATCGATAACATTGAAAAGCACTTCAACTCAAATTAATGAAATTCTTTCAAAATGCTAACTTCGCAATAGGTGTCGAAACGCTCCTGGGATATCCAAAACCCGATCCGAACATACGTCCAAGTCCGAAATCATCATACGAACCTGTTGGAACCTTCAAATCCCGATTCTAAGGTCGGTTACTCAAAATTCACACCTTAGTCAATTCTTCCAACTTAAAGCTTTCGAAATGAGAATTTTCTTTCCAATTCAATTTTGAACTTCCCGAAATTCAATCCCAACCACGCGTACAAGTCATAATACCTGAAGTGGAGCTGCTCATGGCCTCAAACCGTCGAACAACGCGCTAGAGCTCAAAACGACCGGTCGGGTCGTTACATTTCTGTTAAATTTTGAAAGTGTTTTGGAAATGTCGGCTTGCCTAGTATCACGATAGGTGCTATCACGACAGGTTAGGTTTTGAGTCGTGACATTATAATAATGTAAGTGCAAATATTATCCTTAATTCAAAACTCATTTTAGTTGGCTATCTAAAAAATTTAAAAATTCTTTAGCTAGTGAATTGTGTTTCACAGTATGACTCTATTTTGATATTTGACATTAACCATGTTAAATATCTAAGTTATTTGAATTATATATAAATAAACTTAAAAATTAAACCTTCTAAATAATTATAGATAATCGTTAGATATTAATTAAGAAACACTACATGAAAAAAGACTAACATTTTCTCAAATCTCGTAGTGATAGTTTTATTTTTGCACTATTCTCATTGGTGTCATTGGAACCTAAAAATAGCCACAAAGCAAAATAATAATTCATATTTATGGTAAATCACAAAGGTTGACATAATATAAACCATTCTTTGATTATGATGTGACTCTTTTACTTCGATTTGAACTCTTATTTGGTATGATATTATCTTTTAAAAAATATTTCTATTTTGAAATTCTAATTTCTAAAACTTTATATATTTTTCAATAATGATTATCTTTATAATGATGCAAGTGAAGTTATTATCCTTAATTTAAAATTTACTTTAATCGGCTATCTAAAAATTTAAATAATTCTTTAGCCAAAAAACTTTATTTCAGTATGACTCCATTTTAAGTTTATCGATATCTCCAGCCACATATTTGAATTTTTAGTACCTTATATATACAAAAATATTGTTCTTTGAATCATTAAATGTTAAATTAGTTGATTGTTATTATATAACATTGCATATGTTATCTTAAAATTACCAAGTAGTTTATTTTTCGACACCATACTTGACTTAACCTCAATGTAAACTACTCAAATTGCATTTAAATTCAAATTCGAATATCATATTAGTTTGTTAGTAATAGTAATTTTTTAAAAACGACACATAATGTAAATAAAAAAAATTCTAAGATACCCTTATCTTATAATCCATGTATTTGAGTTGAAAAAAATATTTAAAATCGATGAGATTAACTTTCAAATTTTTTATACTCAACAAAGATGAAACATAAGAAGAAATTCGTTGTAATCTCTTATTTCTGATTTTTAGATCTTTCATACATTTTTTTAAATATTTATTTTCTTTTATCTTATTTTTTATGTCATTCTTTCTTTTGTTAAAAAAACAATAATTTATTTCACTATAAAAGGATGAGTTTGAATAGAAATTGTCTACATAAAAACTTTATTTATATTTTTAGTATTTGGTTGAAATTCATTCATATTCTTCTTTTGGCTTTATCTAATCAGCCTAAATAGGTGCTCACCCGACCATTTAAATTAAGAAATTGAAGGATGTGAAATTTATGTATAATCCATATATAATATGTGTATAATCGTGTATTGTCGGTGTATCATCTAATTTATATTAGCTATAAAAAAGTAAAGAATAAATATGGCCGGATATTTATGTAAATATTCCATAAGATTTCGATTTTTTGAGTTTATTAATGATATGACTTCTATTATAATGATTTTAAAAACTCTCTACTAATGTTCAAAAATATCTTATCTTTTTATTATCTTTCAAGTAGAAAAAAGTAAAGAGTTTTTTCGAAATAATTTGTTTACATTTAAAAAATATATATTTCACGTCATACCAAATGAAGGGGCTTGACTACAGCTAAATAAAGGGGTTTCAGCTTATACCCTTCAATTTCTAGAATATGCTAAATTGAAATTAATCATAGCAATTGTATAGCCAAAGTTTTGTTATTTGTTTGATGTCCATTTATACAAATTGAATCTTCAAACAAATATTCTTCAAAAAGAAAATAAAAAAACAACTTTTTTTTTAATATTGACCGATTTTTGTGATGTTTCTTTCTCTAGCATATATGTTTACTTCATTATATATGTAAGTAAACTTTAATTCTATTTTTAAACTCTTTTTTTGTTATTTAGATAAACATAGACGCGTACCCTATATATTATATTTATTTTAAAATAAATTCGCTTTATTCAAATCTAGCTACAGTATTTTAAAGAACTATAATTATAGGATTTTAAATGTGAAAGAGTTTTATAGTTATATGGAGTAGTTTTTTTTTTTTGCCAGAGGCGAAGTAGTATTTAAATAATTAAAAAAGATAACAAAAGTTTCTAACATGATTGCATATGATCATTAACCAAATTAAGTATGATAACATGATTAAAAAAAGATAAATTTTTATTTTTAATTTTTATATATGAGAGAGAGAGAGAGAGAGAGAGAGAGAGAGACTAACATAGTTAAATATAGAATAAAGTTACCATATACTATTGACATTTATTAACTTGCCACGTGGCTTAACCATAATGTCAATTATATATGATAACTTTATTTTTTTTAATATATATATATAGATTTCAATGTTATTGATTCCCAATGGAGAAAGGTTCATAAGAAGGAGGATTGCTTGACCTGGAGTTTAACTTAAAATAATTGGATACATATGATGTGTAGATAATCAATTAGATTTAGTTAGTTAGATTGTATTATATTTAAATTATGAGATTCAAACACATCATCTGATGTGTCTCTTTTAATATATTTTTTAAGGATGACTGTATTTAGTGTATGTTCTTTTTTGCCTTTTTGATTGTCTCTTCATTAATAAAATCTTCATTTTTCACATTGATATCCCTTTTGATAGTGCAACATATAATTGTCTGCCTGGGATAGACGTGGAACAAATACAATCCAACTTTGAGAATTTATTGACTTTATATATATACAATGTTGAATGATTTAATTTGCTATAACGTAATAAAATTACCTATATTCGTTTAAACAACCTAAGATTTTTTGTAATGTCATGCATATAAAATATAATTACACTTAAATTTATTGCTACTAATACTAATCTAAAGAAAGAACGAACGAAGTTATTCAGCTTTAGGAATTTGACATATCTAAAATTCATAATGGTAAATTACATCAACAACAAAAATAGTGAAGGAAACAAAAGGGTCGGTGATCTAATTAAGTAAATAAAATAAATGGCATAAGCAGGAAGAAGCAACTTATATATACACAGGAATCTAAAGAATCCTAAAACTAAAGGAAACAAAAACAAACGCAAATAACAAAAAAAAATTCCCCAGAATCCTAAAACTAAAAGAAACAAAAGCCAAAGAAAAAGAAGAAGAAAAACAGCAAGGCAAGATTCCCAAACGATGTACATTCTAAAGAATTCTAGTATTAGTCTTAGCGTACGCGTGTACCCCATATTAATAAGAATAAACTCTTAAAAAATAACATAAATATTCAAAAGATGTATTTGTGTTACAAAATAAAAACTCGCAAATAATTGTAATTTTAATATTAATACATATTAATCATATTTAGGGGTTTAGATCTACTCCAATCGTTCTCTTTTCTATTTTCACAGTCTTGATTCGGTTCTGAAGCCATGAATTGATGGCTCACAATCTTGATTAATGAGGACAATGAACGTTGCATAATTCATACAAGAAGTTAAAACTATTCAT